>NW_028123817.1:0-709182 GCF_965194805.1 Balaenoptera borealis
AGGAAGATGCCCTTGAACCTGGAGATTTGGGACCCATGCGATGGGTATCATGCAGTATTACTTTAAAGGGTCTCCGTTTGCTCACCCAACCTCACCAAACCTCTCAGGCCCAAGAGTGTCCACCCTTATGTCTCATCCAGCTGTGCGTCTAGATATGGTCAATCCAGGTTGCATCACAGCCCCTGAACGCATTGTGTAAGATTTTCTCTCTCTTTCACTGTCTTTGTTTCATGGGTGTTTCAAAGTAATTTATTTTTATAATGGGGTTTAGCTGCTTTTCACTGCTGTGTTTATGCCGCTTTACACCCACTTGACACACTAACAGAGAGATATCAATACATAGGTTTTACGATTATTATTAGTCAGATATATTCTTGTGCGGTGAATAGGGCGTGTTGAGTCCAGTTCTCTGAGCAAGGAGTAGGTCTTGTCTACTACATATTGGGTTTATGGAACGGTATCTGAGCTAATTTGATACCCTTGTTTTATGTATCACCCCACCTCACCTTTCCCGTTAAGCAGCCATAGTGTGTTTTCTGCATGTGTGACTCTGTTCTGTTTTGTAATTCAGTTCAAGTGTAACGGTTTTTACATTCCCTCTATAAGTGATACCTTATGAGAAGTGTCCTTTTCTGTGTGACTTATTTCACTTAGAATCGTCGTACCTAAATCCACTCATCATGCTGCTACTAACCTTATGACATTGATTTCATGGCTGAGTGATATTCCATTGTACATAAGGACCACAACTTCTTTATCCATTTTTCTCTTTCCTGGGATATTGAAGGTGGAATGAAGTGGAGGTCCTTGTCAACAGAGCAGCCCTCAACTTTGGGGTGCTTGTGTCTTGCTGATTTTTCATTTTCCCAATTTATACCCCCATGAGTGGAAGTGCCCTATGCTCTCTAAGCTGTGTTTTTCAGATGTTTCAGGACACACCGTACACTTCTCCAGAGTGGCTGTTGGCAATTTACATCCCGCCCATCAGTGTAACAAGGCTCCCATTTCTCCATGGCCTGTCCTGCATTTCTGGTTTTGACACTTTTTTCAGCATGGCCCTTTTGACCGATGGGAAGCGAGACTTCTCTGTAGCGCTGATTTGCCTTTCCAGGTTGCTTGGTTGGCCAAAAAGGGCGTATGCGTTTTTTCCTGAATATATTCAGGAAAAAACGCATACGCCCTTTTTGGCCAAGGGCATCATTGTCAACGTTTTGCCGCTTTTCATGTGCTTTAAAGGCGATTCGTATCTACCTCCTGAAATCTGTTTCGTGCAATTCTGCCTTGATTTCAAATCCTCTTCTTTGCCTTCCCTCAATATATTTGTGGACGAGAGTTATCATTTATAACTGCAGGTTTGTGAATTGCAGTGCCCTGAACCTCCATTTTACAACTCGTTTTTATGGGAGCTGGCCGCAAAATCGCAGAATGGCTTCAGGCCCTGTTCTGGTTCCGGGGGGTAGGCTGAGCCTGTGGTTAATTCTTCTTTCTTATGGGAAAATAGAGTGACCTGTGCCTGTCCCAACACCAAGAGCTAGTCTCTCGTTGGTTCCACGTCTTCCCGTTTATCCTCAGGACAAATTGCAACCTGTACGGAACAGGAGGTTAAAGGTGCTGATGCTCCAAGTAGGGAGCTTGCTAGTAAAGCGGCTGGAATGGCGAACCCGGGCACAAGGCGATGAGAAATGAGGTGCGTTTTAGAAACCTTTCCCCATCACACGGTGTACCATCTTCTGGGTTTCTCATGCATGTTTTTGATGTAGGAAGATTCCCTTGAAGCTGGAGATTTGGGACCCATGCGATGGGTACCACGCAGTATTACTTTAAAGGGTCTGCGTTTGCTCACCCAAACCTCACCAAACCTCTCAGCCCCAAGAGTGTCCACCCTTATGTCTCATCCAGCTGTGGGTCTAGATATGGTCAATCCAGGTTGCATCACAGCCCCTGAACGCATTGTGTAAGAATTCCTCTCTCGTTCACTGTCTTTGTTTCATGGGTTTTTCAAAGTAATTTATTTTCATAATGGGATTTAGCTGCTTTTCACTGCTGTGTTTATGCCGCTTTACACCCACTTGACACACTAACAGAGAGATATCAATACATAGGCTTTACGATTATTACTAGTCAGATATATTTTTGTGCGGTGAATAGGGCGTGTTGAGTCCAGTTCTCTGAGCAAGGAGTAGGTCTTGTCTATTACATATTGGGTTTATGGAACGGTATCTGAGCTAATTTGATACCCTTGTTTTATGTATCACCCCACCTCACCTTTCCCGTTAAGCAGCCATAGTGTGTTTTCTGCATGTGTGACTCTGTTCTGTTTTGTAATTCAGTTCAAGTGTAACGGTTTTTACATTCCCTCTATCAGTGATACCTTATGAGAAGTGTCCTTTTCTGTGTGACTTATTTCACTTAGAATCGTCGTACCTAAATCCACTCATCATGCTGCTACTAGCCTTATGACATTGATTTCATGGCTGAGTGATATTCCATTGTACATAAGGACCACAACTTCTTTACCCATTTTTATCTTTCCTGGGATATTTAAGGTGGAATGAAGTGGAGGTCCTTGTCAACAGAGCAGCCCTCAACTTTGGGGTGCTTGTGTCTTGCTGATTTTTCATTTTCCCAATTCATACCCCCATGAGTGGAAGTGCCCTATGCTCTCTAAGCTGTGTTTTTCAGATGTTTCAGGACTCACCGTACACTTCTCTAGAGTGGCTGTTGGCAATTTACATCCCGCCCATCAGTGTAGCAAGGCTCCCATTTCTCCATGGCCTGTCCTGCATTTCTGGTTTTGACACTTTTTTCAGCATGGCCCTTTTGACCGATGGGAAGCGAGACTTGTTTGTAGCACTGATTTGCCTTTCCAGGTTGCTTGGTTGGCCAAAAAGGGCGTATGCGTTTTTTCCTGAATATATTCAGGAAAAAACGCATACGCCCTTTTTGGCCAAGGGCATCATTGTCAACGTTTTGCCACTTTTCATGTGCTTTAAATGCGATTCGAATCTACTTCCTGAAATCTGTTTCCTGCAATTCTGCCTTGATTTCAAATCCTCTTCGTTGCCTTCCCTCAATATATTTGTGGACGAGAGTTATCATTTATAACTGCAGGTTTGTGAATTGCAGTGCCCTGAACCTCCATTTTACAACTCGTTTTTATGGGAGCTGGCCGCAAAATCACAGAATGGCTTCAGGCCCTGTTCTGGTTCCGGGGGGCAGGCTGAGCCTGTGGTTAATTCTTCTTTCTGATGGGAAAATAGAGTGACCTGTGCCTGTCCCAACACCAAGAGCTAGTCTCTCGTTGGTTCCACGTCTTCCCGTTTATCCTCAGGACAAATTGCAACCTGTACGGAACAGGAGGTTAAAGGTGCTGATGCTCCAAGTAGGGAGCTTGCTAGTAAAGCGGCTGGAATGGCGAACCCGGGCACAAGGCGATGAGAAATGAGGTGCGTTTTAGAAACCTTTCCCCATCACACGGTGTACCATCTTCTGGGTTTCTCATGCATGTTTTTGATGTAGGAAGATGCCCTTGAAGCTGGAGATTTGGGACCCATGCGATGGGTACCACACAGTATTACTTTAAAGGGTCTGCGTTTGCTCACCCAACCTCACCAAACCTCTCAGCCCCAAGAGTGTCCACCCTTATGTCTCATCCAGCTGTGGGTCTAGATATGGTCAATCCAGGTTGCATCACAGCCCCTGAACGCATTGTGTAAGAATTCCTCTCTCGTTCACTGTCTTTGTTTCATGGGTTTTTCAAAGTAATTTATTTTCATAATGGGATTTAGCTGCTTTTCACTGCTGTGTTTATGCCGCTTTACACCCACTTGACACACTAACAGAGAGATATCAATACATAGGCTTTACGATTATTACTAGTCAGATATATTCTTGTGCGGTGAATAGGGCGTGTTGAGTCCAGTTCTCTGAGCAAGGAGTAGGTCTTGTCTATTACATATTGGGTTTATGGAACGGTATCTGAGCTAATTTGAAACCCTTGTTTTATGTATCACCCCACCTCACCTTTCCCGTTAAGCAGCCATAGTGTGTTTTCTGCATGTGTGACTCTGTTCTGTTTTGTAATTCAGTTCAAGTGTAACGGTTTTTACATTCCCTCTATCAGTGATACCTTATGAGAAGTGTCCTTTTCTGTGTGACTTATTTCACTTAGAATCGTTGTACCTTAATCCACTCATCATGCTGCTACTAGCCTTATGACATTGATTTCATGGCTGAGTGATATTCCATTGTACATAAGGACCACAACTTCTTTACCCATTTTTCTCTTTCCTGGGATATTTAAGGTGGAATGAAGTGGAGGTCCTTGTCAACAGAGCAGCCCTCAACTTTGGGGTGCTTGTGTCTTGCTGATTTTTCATTTTCCCAATTCATACCCCCATGAGTGGAAGTGCCCTATGCTCTCTAAGCTGTGTTTTTCAGATGTTTCAGGACTCACCGTACACTTCTCCAGAGTGGCTGTTGGCAATTTACATCCCGCCCATCAGTGTAGCAAGGCTCCCATTTCTCCATGGCCTGTCCTGCATTTCTGGTTTTGACACTTTTTTCAGCATGGCCCTTTTGACCGATGGGAAGCGAGACTTGTTTGTAGCGCTGATTTGCCTTTCCAGGTTGCTTGGTTGGCCAAAAAGGGCGTATGCGTTTTTTCCTGAATATATTCAGGAAAAAACGCATACGCCCTTTTTGGCCAAGGGCATCATTGTCAACGTTTTGCCGCTTTTCATGTGCTTTAAATGCGATTCGAATCTACTTCCTGAAATCTGTTTCCTGCAATTCTGCCTTGATTTCAAATCCTCTTCTTTGCCTTCCCTCAATATATTTGTGGACGAGAGTTATCATTTATAACTCTGCAGGTTTGTGAATTGCAGTGCCCTGAACCTCCATTTTACAACTCGTTTTTATGGGAGCTGGCGGCAAAATCGCAGAATGGCTTCAGGCCCTGTTCTGGTTCCGGGGGGCAGGCTGAGCCTGTGGTTAATTCTTCTTTCTGAGGAAAATAGAGTGACCTGTGCCTGTCCCAACACCAAGAGCTAGTCTCTCGTTGGTTCCACGTCTTCCCGTTTATCCTCAGGACAAATTGCAACCTGTACGGAACAGGAGGTTAAAGGTGCTGATGCTCCAAGTAGGGAGCTTGCTAGTAAAGCGGCTGGAATGGCGAACCCGGGCACAAGGAGATGAGAAATGAGGTGCGTTTTAGAAACCTTTCCCCATCACACGGTGTACCATCTTCTGGGTTTCTCATGCATGTTTTTGATGTAGGAAGATGCCCTTGAAGCTGGAGATTTGGGACCCATGCGATGGGTACCATGCAGTATTACTTTAAAGGGTCTGCGTTTGCTCACCCAACCTCACCAAACCTCTCAGCCCCAAGAGTGTCCACCCTTATGTCTCATCCAGCTGTGGGTCTAGATATGGTCAATCCAGGTTGCATCACAGCCCCTGAACGCATTGTGTAAGAATTCCTCTCTCGTTCACTGTCTTTGTTTCATGGGTTTTTCAAAGTAATTTATTTTCATAATGGGATTTAGCTGCTTTTCACTGCTGTGTTTATGCCGCTTTACACCCACTTGACACACTAACAGAGAGATATCAATACATAGGCTTTACGATTATTACTAGTCAGATATATTCTTGTGCGGTGAATAGGGCGTGTTGAGTCCAGTTCTCTGAGCAAGGAGTAGGTCTTGTCTATTACATATTGGGTTTATGGAACGGTATCTGAGCTAATTTGAAACCCTTGTTTTATGTATCACCCCACCTCACCTTTCCCGTTAAGCAGCCATAGTGTGTTTTCTGCATGTGTGACTCTGTTCTGTTTTGTAATTCAGTTCAAGTGTAACGGTTTTTACATTCCCTCTATCAGTGATACCTTATGAGAAGTGTCCTTTTCTGTGTGACTTATTTCACTTAGAATCGTCGTACCTTAATCCACTCATCATGCTGCTACTAGCCTTATGACATTGATTTCATGGCTGAGTGATATTCCATTGTACATAAGGACCACAACTTCTTTACCCATTTTTCTCTTTCCTGGGATATTTAAGGTGGAATGAAGTGGAGGTCCTTGTCAACAGAGCAGCCCTCAACTTTGGGGTGCTTGTGTCTTGCTGATTTTTCATTTTCCCAATTCATACCCCCATGAGTGGAAGTGCCCTATGCTCTCTAAGCTGTGTTTTTCAGATGTTTCAGGACTCACCGTACACTTCTCCAGAGTGGCTGTTGGCAATTTACATCCCGCCCATCAGTGTAGCAAGGCTCCCATTTCTCCATGGCCTGTCCTGCATTTCTGGTTTTGACACTTTTTTCAGCATGGCCCTTTTGACCGATGGGAAGCGAGACTTGTTTGTAGCGCTGATTTGCCTTTCCAGGTTGCTTGGTTGGCCAAAAAGGGCGTATGCGTTTTTTCCTGAATATATTCAGGAAAAAACGCATACGCCCTTTTTGGCCAAGGGCATCATTGTCAACGTTTTGCCGCTTTTCATGTGCTTTAAATGCGATTCGAATCTACTTCCTGAAATCTGTTTCCTGCAATTCTGCCTTGATTTCAAATCCTCTTCGTTGCCTT
The DNA here is from genome assembly GCF_965194805.1 of Balaenoptera borealis. Classification (NCBI taxonomy): domain Eukaryota; kingdom Metazoa; phylum Chordata; class Mammalia; order Artiodactyla; family Balaenopteridae; genus Balaenoptera; species Balaenoptera borealis. The sequence continues at coordinate 6,584 of NW_028123817.1, forward strand.
CCCTCAATATATTTGTGGACGAGAGTTATCATTTATAACTGCAGGTTTGTGAATTGCAGTGCCCTGAACCTCCATTTTACAACTCGTTTTTATGGGAGCTGGCCGCAAAATCACAGAATGGCTTCAGGCCCTGTTCTGGTTCCGGGGGGCAGGCTGAGCCTGTGGTTAATTCTTCTTTCTGATGGGAAAATAGAGTGACCTGTGCCTGTCCCAACACCAAGAGCTAGTCTCTCGTTGGTTCCACGTCTTCCCGTTTATCCTCAGGACAAATTGCAACCTGTACGGAACAGGAGGTTAAAGGTGCTGATGCTCCAAGTAGGGAGCTTGCTAGTAAAGCGGCTGGAATGGCGAACCCGGGCACAAGGAGATGAGAAATGAGGTGCGTTTTAGAAACCTTTCCCCATCACACGGTGTACCATCTTCTGGGTTTCTCATGCATGTTTTTGATGTAGGAAGATGCCCTTGAAGCTGGAGATTTGGGACCCATGCGATGGGTACCACGCAGTATTACTTTAAAGGGTCTGCGTTTGCTCACCCAACCTCACCAAACCTCTCAGCCCCAAGAGTGTCCACCCTTATGTCTCATCCAGCTGTGGGTCTAGATATGGTCAATCCAGGTTGCATCACAGCCCCTGAACGCATTGTGTAAGAATTCCTCTCTCGTTCACTGTCTTTGTTTCATGGGTTTTTCAAAGTAATTTATTTTCATAATGGGATTTAGCTGCTTTTCACTGCTGTGTTTATGCCGCTTTACACCCACTTGACACACTAACAGAGAGATATCAATACATAGGCTTTACGATTATTACTAGTCAGATATATTCTTGTGCGGTGAATAGGGCGTGTTGAGTCCAGTTCTCTGAGCAAGGAGTAGGTCTTGTCTATTACATATTGGGTTTATGGAACGGTATCTGAGCTAATTTGAAACCCTTGTTTTATGTATCACCCCACCTCACCTTTCCCGTTAAGCAGCCATAGTGTGTTTTCTGCATGTGTGACTCTGTTCTGTTTTGTAATTCAGTTCAAGTGTAACGGTTTTTACATTCCCTCTATCAGTGATACCTTATGAGAAGTGTCCTTTTCTGTGTGACTTATTTCACTTAGAATCGTCGTACCTTAATCCACTCATCATGCTGCTACTAGCCTTATGACATTGATTTCATGGCTGAGTGATATTCCATTGTACATAAGGACCACAACTTCTTTACCCATTTTTCTCTTTCCTGGGATATTTAAGGTGGAATGAAGTGGAGGTCCTTGTCAACAGAGCAGCCCTCAACTTTGGGGTGCTTGTGTCTTGCTGATTTTTCATTTTCCCAATTCATACCCCCATGAGTGGAAGTGCCCTATGCTCTCTAAGCTGTGTTTTTCAGATGTTTCAGGACTCACCGGACACTTCTCCAGAGTGGCTGTTGGCAATTTACATCCCGCCCATCAGTGTAGCAAGGCTCCCATTTCTCCATGGCCTGTCCTGCATTTCTGGTTTTGACACTTTTTTCAGCATGGCCCTTTTGACCGATGGGAAGCGAGACTTGTTTGTAGCGCTGATTTGCCTTTCCAGGTTGCTTGGTTGGCCAAAAAGGGCGTATGCGTTTTTTCCTGAATATATTCAGGAAAAAACGCATACGCCCTTTTTGGCCAAGGGCATCATTGTCAACGTTTTGCCGCTTTTCATGTGCTTTAAATGCGATTCGAATCTACTTCCTGAAATCTGTTTCCTGCAATTCTGCCTTGATTTCAAATCCTCTTCGTTGCCTTCCCTCAATATATTTGTGGACGAGAGTTATCATTTATAACTGCAGGTTTGTGAATTGCAGTGCCCTGAACCTCCATTTTACAACTCGTTTTTATGGGAGCTGGCCGCAAAATCACAGAATGGCTTCAGGCCCTGTTCTGGTTCCGGGGGGCAGGCTGAGCCTGTGGTTAATTCTTCTTTCTGATGGGAAAATAGAGTGACCTGTGCCTGTCCCAACACCAAGAGCTAGTCTCTCGTTGGTTCCACGTCTTCCCGTTTATCCTCAGGACAAATTGCAACCTGTACGGAACAGGAGGTTAAAGGTGCTGATGCTCCAAGTAGGGAGCTTGCTAGTAAAGCAGCTGGAATGGCGAACCCGGGCACAAGGAGATGAGAAATGAGGTGCGTTTTAGAAACCTTTCCCCATCACACGGTGTACCATCTTCTGGGTTTCTCATGCATGTTTTTGATGTAGGAAGATGCCCTTGAAGCTGGAGTTTTGGGACCCATGCGATGGGTACCATGCAGTATTACTTTAAAGGGTCTGCGTTTGCTCACCCAACCTCACCAAACCTCTCAGCCCCAAGAGTGTCCACCCTTATGTCTCATCCAGCTGTGGGTCTAGATATGGTCAATCCAGGTTGCATCACAGCCCCTGAACGCATTGTGTAAGAATTCCTCTCTCGTTCACTGTCTTTGTTTCATGGGTTTTTCAAAGTAATTTATTTTCATAATGGGATTTAGCTGCTTTTCACTGCTGTGTTTATGCCGCTTTACACCCACTTGATACACTAACAGAGAGATATCAATACATAGGCTTTACGATTATTAATAGTCAGATATATTCTTGTGCGGTGAATAGGGCGTGTTGAGTCCAGTTCTCTGAGCAAGGAGTAGGTCTTGTCTATTACATATTGGGTTTATGGAACGGTATCTGAGCTAATTTGAAACCCTTGTTTTATGTATCACCCCACCTCACCTTTCCCGTTAAGCAGCCATAGTGTGTTTTCTGCATGTGTGACTCTGTTCTGTTTTGTAATTCAGTTCAAGTGTAACGGTTTTTACATTCCCTCTATCAGTGATACCTTATGAGAAGTGTCCTTTTCTGTGTGACTTATTTCACTTAGAATCGTCGTACCTTAATCCACTCATCATGCTGCTACTAGCCTTATGACATTGATTTCATGGCTGAGAGATATTCCATTGTACATAAGGACCACAACTTCTTTATCCATTTTTCTCTTTCCTGGGATATTGAAGGTGGAATGAAGTGGAGGTCCTTGTCAACAGAGCAGCCCTAAACTTTGGGGTGCTTGTGTCTTGCTGATTTTTCATTTTCCCAATTTATACCCCCATGAGTGGAAGTGCCCTATGCTCTCTAAGCTGTGTTTTTCAGATGTTTCAGGACTCACCGGACACTTCTCCAGAGTGGCTCTTGGCAATTTACATCCCGCCCATCAGTGTAGCAAGGCTCCCATTTCTCCATGGCCTGTCCTGCATTTCTGGTTTTGACACTTTTTTCAGCATGGCCCTTTTGACCGATGGGAAGCGAGACTTGTTTGTAGCGCTGATTTGCCTTTCCAGGTTGCTTGGTTGGCCAAAAAGGGCGTATGCGTTTTTTCCTGAATATATTCAGGAAAAAACGCATACGCCCTTTTTGGCCAAGGGCATCATTGTCAACGTTTTGCCACTTTTCATGTGCTTTAAATGCGATTCGAATCTACTTCCTGAAATCTGTTTCCTGCAATTCTGCCTTGATTTCAAATCCTCTTCGTTGCCTTCCCTCAATATATTTGTGGACGAGAGTTATCATTTATAACTGCAGATTTGTGAATTGCAGTGCCCTGAACCTCCATTTTACAACTCGTTTTTATGGGAGCTGGCCGCAAAATCACAGAATGGCTTCAGGCCCTGTTCTGGTTCCGGGGGGCAGGCTGAGCCTGTGGTTAATTCTTCTTTCTGATGGGAAAATAGAGTGACCTGTGCCTGTCCCAACACCAAGAGCTAGTCTCTCGTTGGTTCCACGTCTTCCCGTTTATCCTCAGGACAAATTGCAACCTGTACGGAACAGGAGGTTAAAGGTGCTGATGCTCCAAGTAGGGAGCTTGCTAGTAAAGCGGCTGGAATGGCGAACCCGGGCACAAGGCGATGAGAAATGAGGTGCGTTTTAGAAACCTTTCCCCATCACACGGTGTACCATCTTCTGGGTTTCTCATGCATGTTTTTGATGTAGGAAGATGCCCTTGAAGCTGGAGATTTGGGACCCATGCGATGGGTACCACACAGTATTACTTTAAAGGGTCTGCGTTTGCTCACCCAACCTCACCAAACCTCTCAGCCCCAAGAGTGTCCACCCTTATGTCTCATCCAGCTGTGGGTCTAGATATGGTCAATCCAGGTTGCATCACAGCCCCTGAACGCATTGTGTAAGAATTCCTCTCTCGTTCACTGTCTTTGTTTCATGGGTTTTTCAAAGTAATTTATTTTCATAATGGGATTTAGCTGCTTTTCACTGCTGTGTTTATGCCGCTTTACACCCACTTGACACACTAACAGAGAGATATCAATACATAGGCTTTACGATTATTACTAGTCAGATATATTCTTGTGCGGTGAATAGGGCGTGTTGAGTCCAGTTCTCTGAGCAAGGAGTAGGTCTTGTCTATTACATATTGGGTTTATGGAACGGTATCTGAGCTAATTTGAAACCCTTGTTTTATGTATCACCCCACCTCACCTTTCCCGTTAAGCAGCCATAGTGTGTTTTCTGCATGTGTGACTCTGTTCTGTTTTGTAATTCAGTTCAAGTGTAACGGTTTTTACATTCCCTCTATCAGTGATACCTTATGAGAAGTGTCCTTTTCTGTGTGACTTATTTCACTTAGAATCGTCGTACCTTAATCCACTCATCATGCTGCTACTAGCCTTATGACATTGATTTCATGGCTGAGTGATATTCCATTGTACATAAGGACCACAACTTCTTTACCCATTTTTCTCTTTCCTGGGATATTTAAGGTGGAATGAAGTGGAGGTCCTTGTCAACAGAGCAGCCCTCAACTTTGGGGTGCTTGTGTCTTGCTGATTTTTCATTTTCCCAATTCATACCCCCATGAGTGGAAGTGCCCTATGCTCTCTAAGCTGTGTTTTTCAGATGTTTCAGGACTCACCGTACACTTCTCCAGAGTGGCTGTTGGCAATTTACATCCCGCCCATCAGTGTAGCAAGGCTCCCATTTCTCCATGGCCTGTCCTGCATTTCTGGTTTTGACACTTTTTTCAGCATGGCCCTTTTGACCGATGGGAAGCGAGACTTGTTTGTAGCGCTGATTTGCCTTTCCAGGTTGCTTGGTTGGCCAAAAAGGGCGTATGCGTTTTTTCCTGAATATATTCAGGAAAAAACGCATACGCCCTTTTTGGCCAAGGGCATCATTGTCAACGTTTTGCCGCTTTTCATGTGCTTTAAATGCGATTCGAATCTACTTCCTGAAATCTGTTTCCTGCAATTCTGCCTTGATTTCAAATCCTCTTCGTTGCCTTCCCTCAATATATTTGTGGACGAGAGTTATCATTTATAACTGCAGGTTTGTGAATTGCAGTGCCCTGAACCTCCATTTTACAACTCGTTTTTATGGGAGCTGGCCGCAAAATCACAGAATGGCTTCAGGCCCTGTTCTGGTTCCGGGGGGCAGGCTGAGCCTGTGGTTAATTCTTCTTTCTGATGGGAAAATAGAGTGACCTGTGCCTGTCCCAACACCAAGAGCTAGTCTCTCGTTGGTTCCACGTCTTCCCGTTTATCCTCAGGACAAATTGCAACCTGTACGGAACAGGAGGTTAAAGGTGCTGATGCTCCAAGTAGGGAGCTTGCTAGTAAAGCAGCTGGAATGGCGAACCCGGGCACAAGGAGATGAGAAATGAGGTGCGTTTTAGAAACCTTTCCCCATCACACGGTGTACCATCTTCTGGGTTTCTCATGCATGTTTTTGATGTAGGAAGATGCCCTTGAAGCTGGAGATTTGGGACCCATGCGATGGGTACCATGCAGTATTACTTTAAAGGGTCTGCGTTTGCTCACCCAACCTCACCAAACCTCTCAGCCCCAAGAGTGTCCACCCTTATGTCTCATCCAGCTGTGGGTCTAGATATGGTCAATCCAGGTTGCATCACAGCCCCTGAACGCATTGTGTAAGAATTCCTCTCTCGTTCACTGTCTTTGTTTCATGGGTTTTTCAAAGTAATTTATTTTCATAATGGGATTTAGCTGCTTTTCACTGCTGTGTTTATGCCGCTTTACACCCACTTGACACACTAACAGAGAGATATCAATACATAGGCTTTACGATTATTACTAGTCAGATATATTCTTGTGCGGTGAATAGGGCGTGTTGAGTCCAGTTCTCTGAGCAAGGAGTAGGTCTTGTCTATTACATATTGGGTTTATGGAACGGTATCTGAGCTAATTTGATACCCTTGTTTTATGTATCACCCCACCTCACCTTTCCCTTTAAGCAGCCATAGTGTGTTTTCTGCATGTGTGACTCTGTTCTGTTTTGTAATTCAGTTCAAGTGTAACGGTTTTTACATTCCCTCTATCAGTGATACCTTATGAGAAGTGTCCTTTTCTGTGTGACTTATTTCACTTAGAATCGTCGTACCTAAATCCACTCATCATGCTGCTACTAGCCTTATGACATTGATTTCATGGCTGAGTGATATTCCATTGTACATAAGGACCACAACTTCTTTACCCATTTTTCTCTTTCCTGGGATATTTAAGGTGGAATGAAGTGGAGGTCCTTGTCAACAGAGCAGCCCTCAACTTTGGGGTGCTTGTGTCTTGCTGATTTTTCATTTTCCCAATTCATACCCCCATGAGTGGAAGTGCCCTATGCTCTCTAAGCTGTGTTTTTCAGATGTTTCAGGACTCACCGTACACTTCTCCAGAGTGGCTGTTGGCAATTTACATCCCGCCCATCAGTGTAGCAAGGCTCCCATTTCTCCATGGCCTGTCCTGCATTTCTGGTTTTGACACTTTTTTCAGCATGGCCCTTTTGACCGATGGGAAGCGAGACTTGTTTGTAGCGCTCATTTGCCTTTCCAGGTTGCTTGGTTGGCCAAAAAGGGCGTATGCGTTTTTTCCTGAATATATTCAGGAAAAAACGCATACGCCCTTTTTGGCCAAGGGCATCATTGTCAACGTTTTGCCGCTTTTCATGTGCTTTAAATGCGATTCGAATCTACCTCCTGAAATCTCTTTCCTGCAATTCTGCCTTGATTTCAAATCCTCTTCTTTGCCTTCCCTCAATATATTTGTGGACGAGAGTTATCATTTATAACTCTGCAGGTTTGTGAATTGCAGTGCCCTGAACCTCCATTTTACAACTCGTTTTTATGGGAGCTGGCCGCAAAATCGCAGAATGGCTTCAGGCCCTGTTCTGGTTCCGGGGGGCAGGCTGAGCCTGTGGTTAATTCTTCTTTCTGATGGGAAAATAGAGTGACCTGTGCCTGTCCCAACACCAAGAGCTAGTCTCTCGTTGGTTCCACGTCTTCCCGTTTATCCTCAGGACAAATTGCAACCTGTACGGAACAGGAGGTTAAAGGTGCTGATGCTCCAAGTAGGGAGCTTGCTAGTAAAGCGGCTGGAATGGTGAACCCGGGCACAAGGCGATGAGAAATGAGGTGCGTTTTAGAAACCTTTCCCCATCACACTGTGTACCATCTTCTGGGTTTCTCATGCATGTTTTGATGTAGGAAGATGCCCTTGAAGCTGGAGATTTGGGACCCATGCGATGGGTACCATGCAGTATTACTTTAAAGGGTCTGCGTTTGCTCACCCAACCTCACCAAACCTCTCAGCCCCAAGAGTGTCCACCCTTATGTCTCATCCAGCTGTGGGTCTAGATATGGTCAATCCAGGTTGCATCACAGCCCCTGAACGCATTGTGTAAGAATTCCTCTCTCGTTCACTGTCTTTGTTTCATGGGTTTTTCAAAGTAATTTATTTTCATAATGGGATTTAGCTGCTTTTCACTGCTGTGTTTATGCCACTTTACACCCACTTGACACACTAACAGAGAGATATCAATACATAGGCTTTACGATTATTACTAGTCAGATATAATCTTGTGCGGTGAATAGGGCGTGTTGAGTCCAGTTCTCTGAGCAAGGAGTAGGTCTTGTCTATTACATATTGGGTTTATGGAACGGTATCTGAGCTAATTTGATACCCTTGTTTTATGTATCACCCCACCTCACCTTTCCCGTTAAGCAGCCATAGTGTGTTTTCTGCATGTGTGACTCTGTTCTGTTTTGTAATTCAGTTCAAGTGTAACGGTTTTTACATTCCCTCTATCAGTGATACCTTATGAGAAGTGTCCTTTTCTGTGTGACTTATTTCACTTAGAATCGTCGTACCTAAATCCACTCATCATGCTGCTACTAGCCTTATGACATTGATTTCATGGCTGAGTGATATTCCATTGTACATAAGGACCACAACTTCTTTACCCATTTTTCTCTTTCCTGGGATATTTAAGGTGGAATGAAGTGGAGGTCCTTGTCAACAGAGCAGCCCTCAACTTTGGGGTGCTTGTGTCTTGCTGATTTTTCATTTTCCCAATTCATACCCCCATGAGTGGAAGTGCCCTATGCTCTCTAAGCTGTGTTTTTCAGATGTTTCAGGACTCACCGTACACTTCTCCAGAGTGGCTGTTGGCAATTTAAATCCCGCCCATCAGTGTAGCAAGGCTCCCATTTCTCCATGGCCTGTCCTGCATTTCTGGTTTTGACACTTTTTTCAGCATGGCCCTTTTGACCGATGGGAAGCGAGACTTGTTTGTAGCGCTGATTTGCCTTTCCAGGTTGCTTGGTTGGCCAAAAAGGGCGTATGCGTTTTTTCCTGAATATATTCAGGAAAAAACGCATACGCCCTTTTTGGCCAAGGGCATCATTGTCAACGTTTTGCCGCTTTTCATGTGCTTTAAAGGCGATTCGAATCTACCTCCTGAAATCTCTTTCCTGCAATTCTGCCTTGATTTCAAATCCTCTTCTTTGCCTTCCCTCAATATATTTGTGGACGAGAGTTATCATTTATAACTCTGCAGGTTTGTGAATTGCAGTGCCCTGAACCTCCATTTTACAACTCGTTTTTATGGGAGCTGGCCGCAAAATCACAGAATGGCTTCAGGCCCTGTTCTGGTTCCGGGGGGCAGGCTGAGCCTGTGGTTAATTCTTCTTTCTGATGGGAAAATAGAGTGACCTGTGCCTGTCCCAACACCAAGAGCTAGTCTCTCGTTGGTTCCACGTCTTCCCGTTTATCCTCAGGACAAATTGCAACCTGTACGGAACAGGAGGTTAAAGGTGCTGATGCTCCAAGTAGGGAGCTTGCTAGTAAAGCGGCTGGAATGGCAAACCCGGGCACAAGGAGATGAGAAATGAGGTGCGTTTTAGAAACCTTTCCCCATCACACGGTGTACCATCTTCTGGGTTTCTCATGCATGTTTTTGATGTAGGAAGATGCCCTTGAAGCTGGAGATTTGGGACCCATGCGATGGGTACCATGCAGTATTACTTTAAAGGGTCTGCGTTTGCTCACCCAACCTCACCAAACCTCTCAGCCCCAAGAGTGTCCACCCTTATGTCTCATCCAGCTGTGGGTCTAGATATGGTCAATCCAGGTTGCATCACAGCCCCTGAACGCATTGTGTAAGAATTCCTCTCTCGTTCACTGTCTTTGTTTCATGGGTTTTTCAAAGTAATTTATTTTCATAATGGGATTTAGCTGCTTTTCACTGCTGTGTTTATGCCGCTTTACACCCACTTGACACACTAACAGAGAGATATCAATACATAGGCTTTACGATTATTACTAGTCAGATATATTCTTGTGCGGTGAATAGGGCGTGTTGAGTCCAGTTCTCTGAGCAAGGAGTAGGTCTTGTCTATTACATATTGGGTTTATGGAACGGTATCTGAGCTAATTTGAAACCCTTGTTTTATGTATCACCCCACCTCACCTTTCCCGTTAAGCAGCCATAGTGTGTTTTCTGCATGTGTGACTCTGTTCTGTTTTGTAATTCAGTTCAAGTGTAACGGTTTTTACATTCCCTCTATCAGTGATACCTTATGAGAAGTGTCCTTTTCTGTGTGAATTATTTCACTTAGAATCGTCGTACCTTAATCCACTCATCATGCTGCTACTAGCCTTATGACATTGATTTCATGGCTGAGTGATATTCCATTGTACATAAGGACCACAACTTCTTTACCCATTTTTCTCTTTCCTGGGATATTTAAGGTGGAATGAAGTGGAGGTCCTTGTCAACAGAGCAGCCCTCAACTTTGGGGTGCTTGTGTCTTGCTGATTTTTCATTTTCCCAATTCATACCCCCATGAGTGGAAGTGCCCTATGCTCTCTAAGCTGTGTTTTTCAGATGTTTCAGGACTCACCGTACACTTCTCCAGAGTGGCTGTTGGCAATTTACATCCCGCCCATCAGTGTAGCAAGGCTCCCATTTCTCCATGGCCTGTCCTGCATTTCTGGTTTTGACACTTTTTTCAGCATGGCCCTTTTGACCGATGGGAAGCGAGACTTGTTTGTAGCGCTGATTTGCCTTTCCAGGTTGCTTGGTTGGCCAAAAAGGGCGTATGCGTTTTTTCCTGAATATATTCAGGAAAAAACGCATACGCCCTTTTTGGCCAAGGGCATCATTGTCAACGTTTTGCCACTTTTCATGTGCTTTAAATGCGATTCGAATCTACTTCCTGAAATCTGTTTCCTGCAATTCTGCCTTGATTTCAAATCCTCTTCGTTGCCTTCCCTCAATATATTTGTGGACGAGAGTTATCATTTATAACTGCAGGTTTGTGAATTGCAGTGCCCTGAACCTCCATTTTACAACTCGTTTTTATGGGAGCTGGCCGCAAAATCACAGAATGGCTTCAGGCCCTGTTCTGGTTCCGGGGGGCAGGCTGAGCCTGTGGTTAATTCTTCTTTCTGATGGGAAAATAGAGTGACCTGTGCCTGTCCCAACACCAAGAGCTAGTCTCTCGTTGGTTCCACGTCTTCCCGTTTATCCTCAGGACAAATTGCAACCTGTACGGAACAGGAGGTTAAAGGTGCTGATGCTCCAAGTAGGGAGCTTGCTAGTAAAGCGGCTGGAATGGCAAACCCGGGCACAAGGAGATGAGAAATGAGGTGCGTTTTAGAAACCTTTCCCCATCACACGGTGTACCATCTTCTGGGTTTCTCATGCATGTTTTTGATGTAGGAAGATGCCCTTGAAGCTGGAGATTTGGGACCCATGCGATGGGTACCATGCAGTATTACTTTAAAGGGTCTGCGTTTGCTCACCCAACCTCACCAAACCTCTCAGCCCCAAGAGTGTCCACCCTTATGTCTCATCCAGCTGTGGGTCTAGATATGGTCAATCCAGGTTGCATCACAGCCCCTGAACGCATTGTGTAAGAATTCCTCTCTCGTTCACTGTCTTTGTTTCATGGGTTTTTCAAAGTAATTTATTTTCATAATGGGATTTAGCTGCTTTTCACTGCTGTGTTTATGCCGCTTTACACCCACTTGACACACTAACAGAGAGATATCAATACATAGGCTTTACGATTATTACTAGTCAGATATATTCTTGTGCGGTGAATAGGGCGTGTTGAGTCCAGTTCTCTGAGCAAGGAGTAGGTCTTGTCTATTACATATTGGGTTTATGGAACGGTATCTGAGCTAATTTGAAACCCTTGTTTTATGTATCACCCCACCTCACCTTTCCCGTTAAGCAGCCATAGTGTGTTTTCTGCATGTGTGACTCTGTTCTGTTTTGTAATTCAGTTCAAGTGTAACGGTTTTTACATTCCCTCTATCAGTGATACCTTATGAGAAGTGTCCTTTTCTGTGTGACTTATTTCACTTAGAATCGTCGTACCTTAATCCACTCATCATGCTGCTACTAGCCTTATGACATTGATTTCATGGCTGAGTGATATTCCATTGTACATAAGGACCACAACTTCTTTACCCATTTTTCTCTTTCCTGGGATATTTAAGGTGGAATGAAGTGGAGGTCCTTGTCAACAGAGCAGCCCTCAACTTTGGGGTGCTTGTGTCTTGCTGATTTTTCATTTTCCCAATTCATACCCCCATGAGTGGAAGTGCCCTATGCTCTCTAAGCTGTGTTTTTCAGATGTTTCAGGACTCACCGGACACTTCTCCAGAGTGGCTGTTGGCAATTTACATCCCGCCCATCAGTGTAGCAAGGCTCCCATTTCTCCATGGCCTGTCCTGCATTTCTGGTTTTGACACTTTTTTCAGCATGGCCCTTTTGACCGATGGGAAGCGAGACTTGTTTGTAGCGCTGATTTGCCTTTCCAGGTTGCTTGGTTGGCCAAAAAGGGCGTATGCGTTTTTTCCTGAATATATTCAGGAAAAAACGCATACGCCCTTTTTGGCCAAGGGCATCATTGTCAACGTTTTGCCGCTTTTCATGTGCTTTAAATGCGATTCGAATCTACTTCCTGAAATCTGTTTCCTGCAATTCTGCCTTGATTTCAAATCCTCTTCGTTGCCTTCCCTCAATATATTTGTGGACGAGAGTTATCATTTATAACTGCAGGTTTGTGAATTGCAGTGCCCTGAACCTCCATTTTACAACTCGTTTTTATGGGAGCTGGCCGCAAAATCACAGAATGGCTTCAGGCCCTGTTCTGGTTCCGGGGGGCAGGCTGAGCCTGTGGTTAATTCTTCTTTCTGATGGGAAAATAGAGTGACCTGTGCCTGTCCCAACACCAAGAGCTAGTCTCTCGTTGGTTCCACGTCTTCCCGTTTATCCTCAGGACAAATTGCAACCTGTACGGAACAGGAGGTTAAAGGTGCTGATGCTCCAAGTAGGGAGCTTGCTAGTAAAGCAGCTGGAATGGCGAACCCGGGCACAAGGAGATGAGAAATGAGGTGCGTTTTAGAAACCTTTCCCCATCACACGGTGTACCATCTTCTGGGTTTCTCATGCATGTTTTTGATGTAGGAAGATGCCCTTGAAGCTGGAGATTTGGGACCCATGCGATGGGTACCATGCAGTATTACTTTAAAGGGTCTGCGTTTGCTCACCCAACCTCACCAAACCTCTCAGCCCCAAGAGTGTCCACCCTTATGTCTCATCCAGCTGTGGGTCTAGATATGGTCAATCCAGGTTGCATCACAGCCCCTGAACGCATTGTGTAAGAATTCCTCTCTCGTTCACTGTCTTTGTTTCATGGGTTTTTCAAAGTAATTTATTTTCATAATGGGATTTAGCTGCTTTTCACTGCTGTGTTTATGCCGCTTTACACCCACTTGACACACTAACAGAGAGATATCAATACATAGGCTTTACGATTATTACTAGTCAGATATATTCTTGTGCGGTGAATAGGGCGTGTTGAGTCCAGTTCTCTGAGCAAGGAGTAGGTCTTGTCTATTACATATTGGGTTTATGGAACGGTATCTGAGCTAATTTGATACCCTTGTTTTATGTATCACCCCACCTCACCTTTCCCGTTAAGCAGCCATAGTGTGTTTTCTGCATGTGTGACTCTGTTCTGTTTTGTAATTCAGTTCAAGTGTAACGGTTTTTACATTCCCTCTATCAGTGATACCTTATGAGAAGTGTCCTTTTCTGTGTGACTTATTTCACTTAGAATCGTCGTACCTAAATCCACTCATCATGCTGCTACTAGCCTTATGACATTGATTTCATGGCTGAGTGATATTCCATTGTACATAAGGACCACAACTTCTTTACCCATTTTTCTCTTTCCTGGGATATTTAAGGTGGAATGAAGTGGAGGTCCTTGTCAACAGAGCAGCCCTCAACTTTGGGGTGCTTGTGTCTTGCTGATTTTTCATTTTCCCAATTCATACCCCCATGAGTGGAAGTGCCCTATGCTCTCTAAGCTGTGTTTTTCAGATGTTTCAGGACTCACCGTACACTTCTCCAGAGTGGCTGTTGGCAATTTACATCCCGCCCATCAGTGTAGCAAGGCTCCCATTTCTCCATGGCCTGTCCTGCATTTCTGGTTTTGACACTTTTTTCAGCATGGCCCTTTTGACCGATGGGAAGCGAGACTTGTTTGTAGCGCTGATTTGCCTTTCCAGGTTGCTTGGTTGGCCAAAAAGGGCGTATGCGTTTTTTCCTGAATATATTCAGGAAAAAACGCATACGCCCTTTTTGGCCAAGGGCATCATTGTCAACGTTTTGCCGCTTTTCATGTGCTTTAAATGCGATTCGAATCTACCTCCTGAAATCTCTTTCCTGCAATTCTGCCTTGATTTCAAATCCTCTTCTTTGCCTTCCCTCAATATATTTGTGGACGAGAGTTATCATTTATAACTCTGCAGGTTTGTGAATTGCAGTGCCCTGAACCTCCATTTTACAACTCGTTTTTATGGGAGCTGGCCGCAAAATCGCAGAATGGCTTCAGGCCCTGTTCTGGTTCCGGGGGGCAGGCTGAGCCTGTGGTTAATTCTTCTTTCTGATGGGAAAATAGAGTGACCTGTGCCTGTCCCAACACCAAGAGCTAGTCTCTCGTTGGTTCCACGTCTTCCCGTTTATCCTCAGGACAAATTGCAACCTGTACGGAACAGGAGGTTAAAGGTGCTGATGCTCCAAGTAAGGAGCTTGCTAGTAAAGCGGCTGGAATGGTGAACCCGGGCACAAGGCGATGAGAAATGAGGTGCGTTTTAGAAACCTTTCCCCATCACACTGTGTACCATCTTCTGGGTTTCTCATGCATGTTTTGATGTAGGAAGATGCCCTTGAAGCTGGAGATTTGGGACCCATGCGATGGGTACCATGCAGTATTACTTTAAAGGGTCTGCGTTTGCTCACCCAACCTCACCAAACCTCTCAGCCCCAAGAGTGTCCACCCTTATGTCTCATCCAGCTGTGGGTCTAGATATGGTCAATCCAGGTTGCATCACAGCCCCTGAACGCATTGTGTAAGAATTCCTCTCTCGTTCACTGTCTTTGTTTCATGGGTTTTTCAAAGTAATTTATTTTCATAATGGGATTTAGCTGCTTTTCACTGCTGTGTTTATGCCACTTTACACCCACTTGACACACTAACAGAGAGATATCAATACATAGGCTTTACGATTATTACTAGTCAGATATAATCTTGTGCGGTGAATAGGGCGTGTTGAGTCCAGTTCTCTGAGCAAGGAGTAGGTCTTGTCTATTACATATTGGGTTTATGGAACGGTATCTGAGCTAATTTGATACCCTTGTTTTATGTATCACCCCACCTCACCTTTCCCGTTAAGCAGCCATAGTGTGTTTTCTGCATGTGTGACTCTGTTCTGTTTTGTAATTCAGTTCAAGTGTAACGGTTTTTACATTCCCTCTATCAGTGATACCTTATGAGAAGTGTCCTTTTCTGTGTGACTTATTTCACTTAGAATCGTCGTACCTAAATCCACTCATCATGCTGCTACTAGCCTTATGACATTGATTTCATGGCTGAGTGATATTCCATTGTACATAAGGACCACAACTTCTTTACCCATTTTTCTCTTTCCTGGGATATTTAAGGTGGAATGAAGTGGAGGTCCTTGTCAACAGAGCAGCCCTCAACTTTGGGGTGCTTGTGTCTTGCTGATTTTTCATTTTCCCAATTCATACCCCCATGAGTGGAAGTGCCCTATGCTCTCTAAGCTGTGTTTTTCAGATGTTTCAGGACTCACCGTACACTTCTCCAGAGTGGCTGTTGGCAATTTACATCCCGCCCATCAGTGTAGCAAGGCTCCCATTTCTCCATGGCCTGTCCTGCATTTCTGGTTTTGACACTTTTTTCAGCATGGCCCTTTTGACCGATGGGAAGCGAGACTTGTTTGTAGCGCTGATTTGCCTTTCCAGGTTGCTTGGTTGGCCAAAAAGGGCGTATGCGTTTTTTCCTGAATATATTCAGGAAAAAACGCATACGCCCTTTTTGGCCAAGGGCATCATTGTCAACGTTTTGCCGCTTTTCATGTGCTTTAAAGGCGATTCGAATCTACCTCCTGAAATCTCTTTCCTGCAATTCTGCCTTGATTTCAAATCCTCTTCTTTGCCTTCCCTCAATATATTTGTGGACGAGAGTTATCATTTATAACTCTGCAGGTTTGTGAATTGCAGTGCCCTGAACCTCCATTTTACAACTCGTTTTTATGGGAGCTGGCCGCAAAATCGCAGAATGGCTTCAGGCCCTGTTCTGGTTCCGGGGGGCAGGCTGAGCCTGTGGTTAATTCTTCTTTCTGATGGGAAAATAGAGTGACCTGTGCCTGTCCCAACACCAAGAGCTAGTCTCTCGTTGGTTCCACGTCTTCCCGTTTATCCTCAGGACAAATTGCAACCTGTACGGAACAGGAGGTTAAAGGTGCTGATGCTCCAAGTAGGGAGCTTGCTAGTAAAGCGGCTGGAATGGCGAACCCGGGCACAAGGCGATGAGAAATGAGATGCGTTTTAGAAACCTTTCCCCATCACACGGTGTACCATCTTCTGGGTTTTTCATGCATGTTTTTGATGTAGGAAGATGCCCTTGAAGCTGGAGATTTGGGACCCATGCGATGGGTACCATGCAGTATTACTTTAAAGGGTCTGCGTTTGCTCACCCAACCTCACCAAACCTCTCAGCCCCAAGAGTGTCCACCCTTATGTCTCATCCAGCTGTGGGTCTAGATATGGTCAATCCAGGTTGCATCACAGCCCCTGAACGCATTGTGTAAGAATTCCTCTCTCGTTCACTGTCTTTGTTTCATGGGTTTTTCAAAGTAATTTATTTTCATAATGGGATTTAGCTGCTTTTCACTGCTGTGTTTATGCCGCTTTACACCCACTTGACACACTAACAGAGAGATATCAATACATAGGCTTTACGATTATTACTAGTCAGATATATTCTTGTGCGGTGAATAGGGCGTGTTGAGTCCAGTTCTCTGAGCAAGGAGTAGGTCTTGTCTATTACATATTGGGTTTATGGGACGGTATCTGAGCTAATTTGAAACCCTTGTTTTATGTATCACCCCACCTCACCTTTCCCGTTAAGCAGCCATAGTGTGTTTTCTGCATGTGTGACTCTGTTCTGTTTTGTAATTCAGTTCAAGTGTAACGGTTTTTACATTCCCTCTATCAGTGATACCTTATGAGAAGTGTCCTTTTCTGTGTGACTTATTTCACTTAGAATCGTCGTACCTTAATCCACTCATCATGCTGCTACTAGCCTTATGACATTGATTTCATGGCTGAGAGATATTCCATTGTACATAAGGACCACAACTTCTTTATCCATTTTTCTCTTTCCTGGGATATTGAAGGTGGAATGAAGTGGAGGTCCTTGTCAACAGAGCAGCCCTAAACTTTGGGGTGCTTGTGTCTTGCTGATTTTTAATTTTCCCAATTTATACCCCCATGAGTGGAAGTGCCCTATGCTCTCTAAGCTGTGTTTTTCAGATGTTTCAGGACTCACCGGACACTTCTCCAGAGTGGCTCTTGGCAATTTACATCCCGCCCATCAGTGTAGCAAGGCTCCCATTTCTCCATGGCCTGTCCTGCATTTCTGGTTTTGACACTTTTTTCAGCATGGCCCTTTTGACCGATGGGAAGCGAGACTTGTTTGTAGCGCTGATTTGCCTTTCCAGGTTGCTTGGTTGGCCAAAAAGGGCGTATGCTTTTTTTCCTGAATATATTCAGGAAAAAACGCATACGCCCTTTTTGGCCAAGGGCATCATTGTCAACGTTTTGCCACTTTTCATGTGCTTTAAATGCGATTCGAATCTACTTCCTGAAATCTGTTTCCTGCAATTCTGCCTTGATTTCAAATCCTCTTCGTTGCCTTCCCTCAATATATTTGTGGACGAGAGTTATCATTTATAACTGCAGGTTTGTGAATTGCAGTGCCCTGAACCTCCATTTTACAACTCGTTTTTATGGGAGCTGGCCGCAAAATCACAGAATGGCTTCAGGCCCTGTTCTGGTTCCGGGGGGCAGGCTGAGCCTGTGGTTAATTCTTCTTTCTGATGGGAAAATAGAGTGACCTGTGCCTGTCCCAACACCAAGAGCTAGTCTCTCGTTGGTTCCACGTCTTCCCGTTTATCCTCAGGACAAATTGCAACCTGTACGGAACAGGAGGTTAAAGGTGCTGATGCTCCAAGTAGGGAGCTTGCTAGTAAAGCGGCTGGAATGGCAAACCCGGGCACAAGGAGATGAGAAATGAGGTGCGTTTTAGAAACCTTTCCCCATCACACGGTGTACCATCTTCTGGGTTTCTCATGCATGTTTTTGATGTAGGAAGATGCCCTTGAAGCTGGAGATTTGGGACCCATGCGATGGGTACCACGCAGTATTACTTTAAAGGGTCTGCGTTTGCTCACCCAACCTCACCAAACCTCTCAGCCCCAAGAGTGTCCACCCTTATGTCTCATCCAGCTGTGGGTCTAGATATGGTCAATCCAGGTTGCATCACAGCCCCTGAACGCATTGTGTAAGAATTCCTCTCTCGTTCACTGTCTTTGTTTCATGGGTTTTTCAAAGTAATTTATTTTCATAATGGGATTTAGCTGCTTTTCACTGCTGTGTTTATGCCGCTTTACACCCACTTGACACACTAACAGAGAGATATCAATACATAGGCTTTACGATTATTACTAGTCAGATATATTCTTGTGCGGTGAATAGGGCGTGTTGAGTCCAGTTCTCTGAGCAAGGAGTAGGTCTTGTCTATTACATATTGGGTTTATGGAACGGTATCTGAGCTAATTTGAAACCCTTGTTTTATGTATCACCCCACCTCACCTTTCCCGTTAAGCAGCCATAGTGTGTTTTCTGCATGTGTGACTCTGTTCTGTTTTGTAATTCAGTTCAAGTGTAACGGTTTTTACATTCCCTCTATCAGTGATACCTTATGAGAAGTGTCCTTTTCTGTGTGACTTATTTCACTTAGAATCGTTGTACCTTAATCCACTCATCATGCTGCTACTAGCCTTATGACATTGATTTCATGGCTGAGTGATATTCCATTGTACATAAGGACCACAACTTCTTTACCCATTTTTCTCTTTCCTGGGATATTTAAGGTGGAATGAAGTGGAGGTCCTTGTCAACAGAGCAGCCCTCAACTTTGGGGTGCTTGTGTCTTGCTGATTTTTCATTTTCCCAATTCATACCCCCATGAGTGGAAGTGCCCTATGCTCTCTAAGCTGTGTTTTTCAGATGTTTCAGGACTCACCGTACACTTCTCCAGAGTGGCTGTTGGCAATTTACATCCCGCCCATCAGTGTAGCAAGGCTCCCATTTCTCCATGGCCTGTCCTGCATTTCTGGTTTTGACACTTTTTTCAGCATGGCCCTTTTGACCGATGGGAAGCGAGACTTGTTTGTAGCGCTGATTTGCCTTTCCAGGTTGCTTGGTTGGCCAAAAAGGGCGTATGCGTTTTTTCCTGAATATATTCAGGAAAAAACGCATACGCCCTTTTTGGCCAAGGGCATCATTGTCAACGTTTTGCCGCTTTTCATGTGCTTTAAAGGCGATTCGAATCTACCTCCTGAAATCTCTTTCCTGCAATTCTGCCTTGATTTCAAATCCTCTTATTTGCCTTCCCTCAATATATTTGTGGACGAGAGTTATCATTTATAACTCTGCAGGTTTGTGAATTGCAGTGCCCTGAACCTCCATTTTACAACTCGTTTTTATGGGAGCTGGCCGCAAAATCGCAGAATGGCTTCAGGCCCTGTTCTGGTTCCGGGGGGCAGGCTGAGCCTGTGGTTAATTCTTCTTTCTGATGGGAAAATAGAGTGACCTGTGCCTGTCCCAACACCAAGAGCTAGTCTCTCGTTGGTTCCACGTCTTCCCGTTTATCCTCAGGACAAATTGCAACCTGTACGGAACAGGAGGTTAAAGGTGCTGATGCTCCAAGTAGGGAGCTTGCTAGTAAAGCGGCTGGAATGGCGAACCCGGGCACAAGGAGATGAGAAATGAGGTGCGTTTTAGAAACCTTTCCCCATCACACGGTGTACCATCTTCTGGGTTTCTCATGCATGTTTTTGATGTAGGAAGATGCCCTTGAAGCTGGAGATTTGGGACCCATGCGATGGGTACCATGCAGTATTACTTTAAAGGGTCTGCGTTTGCTCACCCAACCTCACCAAACCTCTCAGCCCCAAGAGTGTCCACCCTTATGTCTCATCCAGCTGTGGGTCTAGATATGGTCAATCCAGGTTGCATCACAGCCCCTGAACGCATTGTGTAAGAATTCCTCTCTCGTTCACTGTCTTTGTTTCATGGGTTTTTCAAAGTAATTTATTTTCATAATGGGGTTTAGCTGCTTTTCACTGCTGTGTTTATGCCGCTTTACACCCACTTGACACACTAACAGAGAGATATCAATACATAGGCTTTACGATTATTACTAGTCAGATATATTCTTGTGCGGTGAATAGGGCGTGTTGAGTCCAGTTCTCTGAGCAAGGAGTAGGTCTTGTCTATTACATATTGGGTTTATGGAACGGTATCTGAGCTAATTTGAAACCCTTGTTTTATGTATCACCCCACCTCACCTTTCCCGTTAAGCAGCCATAGTGTGTTTTCTGCATGTGTGACTCTGTTCTGTTTTGTAATTCAGTTCAAGTGTAACGGTTTTTACATTCCCTCTATCAGTGATACCTTATGAGAAGTGTCCTTTTCTGTGTGACTTATTTCACTTAGAATCGTCGTACCTTAATCCACTCATCATGCTGCTACTAGCCTTATGACATTGATTTCATGGCTGAGTGATATTCCATTGTACATAAGGACCACAACTTCTTTACCCATTTTTCTCTTTCCTGGGATATTTAAGGTGGAATGAAGTGGAGGTCCTTGTCAACAGAGCAGCCCTCAACTTTGGGGTGCTTGTGTCTTGCTGATTTTTCATTTTCCCAATTCATACCCCCATGAGTGGAAGTGCCCTATGCTCTCTAAGCTGTGTTTTTAAGATGTTTCAGGACTCACCGTACACTTCTCCAGAGTGGCTGTTGGCAATTTACATCCCGCCCATCAGTGTAGCAAGGCTCCCATTTCTCCATGGCCTGTCCTGCATTTCTGGTTTTGACACTTTTTTCAGCATGGCCCTTTTGACCGATGGGAAGCGAGACTTGTTTGTAGCGCTGATTTGCCTTTCCAGGTTGCTTGGTTGGCCAAAAAGGGCGTATGCGTTTTTTCCTGAATATATTCAGGAAAAAACGCATACGCCCTTTTTGGCCAAGGGCATCATTGTCAACGTTTTGCCGCTTTTCATGTGCTTTAAATGCGATTCGAATCTACTTCCTGAAATCTGTTTCCTGCAATTCTGCCTTGATTTCAAATCCTCTTCGTTGCCTTCCCTCAATATATTTGTGGACGAGAGTTATCATTTATAACTGCAGGTTTGTGAATTGCAGTGCCCTGAACCTCCATTTTACAACTCGTTTTTATGGGAGCTGGCCGCAAAATCACAGAATGGCTTCAGGCCCTGTTCTGGTTCCGGGGGGCAGGCTGAGCCTGTGGTTAATTCTTCTTTCTGATGGGAAAATAGAGTGACCTGTGCCTGTCCCAACACCAAGAGCTAGTCTCTCGTTGGTTCCACGTCTTCCCGTTTATCCTCAGGACAAATTGCAACCTGTACGGAACAGGAGGTTAAAGGTGCTGATGCTCCAAGTAGGGAGCTTGCTAGTAAAGCGGCTGGAATGGCGAACCCGGGCACAAGGAGATGAGAAATGAGGTGCGTTTTAGAAACCTTTCCCCATCACACGGTGTACCATCTTCTGGGTTTCTCATGCATGTTTTTGATGTAGGAAGATGCCCTTGAAGCTGGAGATTTGGGACCCATGCGATGGGTACCACGCAGTATTACTTTAAAGGGTCTGCGTTTGCTCACCCAACCTCACCAAACCTCTCAGCCCCAAGAGTGTCCACCCTTATGTCTCATCCAGCTGTGGGTCTAGATATGGTCAATCCAGGTTGCATCACAGCCCCTGAACGCATTGTGTAAGAATTCCTCTCTCGTTCACTGTCTTTGTTTCATGGGTTTTTCAAAGTAATTTATTTTCATAATGGGATTTAGCTGCTTTTCACTGCTGTGTTTATGCCGCTTTACACCCACTTGACACACTAACAGAGAGATATCAATACATAGGCTTTACGATTATTACTAGTCAGATATATTCTTGTGCGGTGAATAGGGCGTGTTGAGTCCAGTTCTCTGAGCAAGGAGTAGGTCTTGTCTATTACATATTGGGTTTATGGAACGGTATCTGAGCTAATTTGAAACCCTTGTTTTATGTATCACCCCACCTCACCTTTCCCGTTAAGCAGCCATAGTGTGTTTTCTGCATGTGTGACTCTGTTCTGTTTTGTAATTCAGTTCAAGTGTAACGGTTTTTACATTCCCTCTATCAGTGATACCTTATGAGAAGTGTCCTTTTCTGTGTGACTTATTTCACTTAGAATCGTCGTACCTTAATCCACTCATCATGCTGCTACTAGCCTTATGACATTGATTTCATGGCTGAGTGATATTCCATTGTACATAAGGACCACAACTTCTTTACCCATTTTTCTCTTTCCTGGGATATTTAAGGTGGAATGAAGTGGAGGTCCTTGTCAACAGAGCAGCCCTCAACTTTGGGGTGCTTGTGTCTTGCTGATTTTTCATTTTCCCAATTCATACCCCCATGAGTGGAAGTGCCCTATGCTCTCTAAGCTGTGTTTTTCAGATGTTTCAGGACTCACCGGACACTTCTCCAGAGTGGCTGTTGGCAATTTACATCCCGCCCATCAGTGTAGCAAGGCTCCCATTTCTCCATGGCCTGTCCTGCATTTCTGGTTTTGACACTTTTTTCAGCATGGCCCTTTTGACCGATGGGAAGCGAGACTTGTTTGTAGCGCTGATTTGCCTTTCCAGGTTGCTTGGTTGGCCAAAAAGGGCGTATGCGTTTTTTCCTGAATATATTCAGGAAAAAACGCATACGCCCTTTTTGGCCAAGGGCATCATTGTCAACGTTTTGCCGCTTTTCATGTGCTTTAAATGCGATTCGAATCTACTTCCTGAAATCTGTTTCCTGCAATTCTGCCTTGATTTCAAATCCTCTTCGTTGCCTTCCCTCAATATATTTGTGGACGAGAGTTATCATTTATAACTGCAGGTTTGTGAATTGCAGTGCCCTGAACCTCCATTTTACAACTCGTTTTTATGGGAGCTGGCCGCAAAATCACAGAATGGCTTCAGGCCCTGTTCTGGTTCCGGGGGGCAGGCTGAGCCTGTGGTTAATTCTTCTTTCTGATGGGAAAATAGAGTGACCTGTGCCTGTCCCAACACCAAGAGCTAGTCTCTCGTTGGTTCCACGTCTTCCCGTTTATCCTCAGGACAAATTGCAACCTGTACGGAACAGGAGGTTAAAGGTGCTGATGCTCCAAGTAGGGAGCTTGCTAGTAAAGCAGCTGGAATGGCGAACCCGGGCACAAGGAGATGAGAAATGAGGTGCGTTTTAGAAACCTTTCCCCATCACACGGTGTACCATCTTCTGGGTTTCTCATGCATGTTTTTGATGTAGGAAGATGCCCTTGAAGCTGGAGTTTTGGGACCCATGCGATGGGTACCATGCAGTATTACTTTAAAGGGTCTGCGTTTGCTCACCCAACCTCACCAAACCTCTCAGCCCCAAGAGTGTCCACCCTTATGTCTCATCCAGCTGTGGGTCTAGATATGGTCAATCCAGGTTGCATCACAGCCCCTGAACGCATTGTGTAAGAATTCCTCTCTCGTTCACTGTCTTTGTTTCATGGGTTTTTCAAAGTAATTTATTTTCATAATGGGATTTAGCTGCTTTTCACTGCTGTGTTTATGCCGCTTTACACCCACTTGATACACTAACAGAGAGATATCAATACATAGGCTTTACGATTATTATTAGTCAGATATATTCTTGTGCGGTGAATAGGGCGTGTTGAGTCCAGTTCTCTGAGCAAGGAGTAGGTCTTGTCTATTACATATTGGGTTTATGGAACGGTATCTGAGCTAATTTGAAACCCTTGTTTTATGTATCACCCCACCTCACCTTTCCCGTTAAGCAGCCATAGTGTGTTTTCTGCATGTGTGACTCTGTTCTGTTTTGTAATTCAGTTCAAGTGTAACGGTTTTTACATTCCCTCTATCAGTGATACCTTATGAGAAGTGTCCTTTTCTGTGTGACTTATTTCACTTAGAATCGTCGTACCTTAATCCACTCATCATGCTGCTACTAGCCTTATGACATTGATTTCATGGCTGAGAGATATTCCATTGTACATAAGGACCACAACTTCTTTATCCATTTTTCTCTTTCCTGGGATATTGAAGGTGGAATGAAGTGGAGGTCCTTGTCAACAGAGCAGCCCTAAACTTTGGGGTGCTTGTGTCTTGCTGATTTTTCATTTTCCCAATTTATACCCCCATGAGTGGAAGTGCCCTATGCTCTCTAAGCTGTGTTTTTCAGATGTTTCAGGACTCACCGGACACTTCTCCAGAGTGGCTCTTGGCAATTTACATCCCGCCCATCAGTGTAGCAAGGCTCCCATTTCTCCATGGCCTGTCCTGCATTTCTGGTTTTGACACTTTTTTCAGCATGGCCCTTTTGACCGATGGGAAGCGAGACTTGTTTGTAGCGCTGATTTGCCTTTCCAGGTTGCTTGGTTGGCCAAAAAGGGCGTATGCTTTTTTTCCTGAATATATTCAGGAAAAAACGCATACGCCCTTTTTGGCCAAGGGCATCATTGTCAACGTTTTGCCACTTTTCATGTGCTTTAAATGCGATTCGAATCTACTTCCTGAAATCTGTTTCCTGCAATTCTGCCTTGATTTCAAATCCTCTTCGTTGCCTTCCCTCAATATATTTGTGGACGAGAGTTATCATTTATAACTGCAGGTTTGTGAATTGCAGTGCCCTGAACCTCCATTTTACAACTCGTTTTTATGGGAGCTGGCCGCAAAATCACAGAATGGCTTCAGGCCCTGTTCTGGTTCCGGGGGGCAGGCTGAGCCTGTGGTTAATTCTTCTTTCTGATGGGAAAATAGAGTGACCTGTGCCTGTCCCAACACCAAGAGCTAGTCTCTCGTTGGTTCCACGTCTTCCCGTTTATCCTCAGGACAAATTGCAACCTGTACGGAACAGGAGGTTAAAGGTGCTGATGCTCCAAGTAGGGAGCTTGCTAGTAAAGCGGCTGGAATGGCGAACCCGGGCACAAGGCGATGAGAAATGAGATGCGTTTTAGAAACCTTTCCCCATCACACGGTGTACCATCTTCTGGGTTTCTCATGCATGTTTTTGATGTAGGAAGATGCCCTTGAAGCTGGAGATTTGGGACCCATGCGATGGGTACCATGCAGTATTACTTTAAAGGGTCTGCGTTTGCTCACCCAACCTCACCAAACCTCTCAGCCCCAAGAGTGTCCACCCTTATGTCTCATCCAGCTGTGGGTCTAGATATGGTCAATCCAGGTTGCATCACAGCCCCTGAACGCATTGTGTAAGAATTCCTCTCTCGTTCACTGTCTTTGTTTCATGGGTTTTTCAAAGTAATTTATTTTCATAATGGGATTTAGCTGCTTTTCACTGCTGTGTTTATGCCGCTTTACACCCACTTGACACACTAACAGAGAGATATCAATACATAGGCTTTACGATTATTACTAGTCAGATATATTCTTGTGCGGTGAATAGGGCGTGTTGAGTCCAGTTCTCTGAGCAAGGAGTAGGTCTTGTCTATTACATATTGGGTTTATGGAACGGTATCTGAGCTAATTTGAAACCCTTGTTTTATGTATCACCCCACCTCACCTTTCCCGTTAAGCAGCCATAGTGTGTTTTCTGCATGTGTGACTCTGTTCTGTTTTGTAATTCAGTTCAAGTGTAACGGTTTTTACATTCCCTCTATCAGTGATACCTTATGAGAAGTGTCCTTTTCTGTGTGACTTATTTCACTTAGAATCGTCGTACCTTAATCCACTCATCATGCTGCTACTAGCCTTATGACATTGATTTCATGGCTGAGTGATATTCCATTGTACATAAGGACCACAACTTCTTTACCCATTTTTCTCTTTCCTGGGATATTTAAGGTGGAATGAAGTGGAGGTCCTTGTCAACAGAGCAGCCCTCAACTTTGGGGTGCTTGTGTCTTGCTGATTTTTCATTTTCCCAATTCATACCCCCATGAGTGGAAGTGCCCTATGCTCTCTAAGCTGTGTTTTTCAGATGTTTCAGGACTCACCGTACACTTCTCCAGAGTGGCTGTTGGCAATTTACATCCCGCCCATCAGTGTAGCAAGGCTCCCATTTCTCCATGGCCTGTCCTGCATTTCTGGTTTTGACACTTTTTTCAGCATGGCCCTTTTGACCGATGGGAAGCGAGACTTGTTTGTAGCGCTGATTTGCCTTTCCAGGTTGCTTGGTTGGCCAAAAAGGGCGTATGCGTTTTTTCCTGAATATATTCAGGAAAAAACGCATACGCCCTTTTTGGCCAAGGGCATCATTGTCAACGTTTTGCCGCTTTTCATGTGCTTTAAATGCGATTCGAATCTACTTCCTGAAATCTGTTTCCTGCAATTCTGCCTTGATTTCAAATCCTCTTCGTTGCCTTCCCTCAATATATTTGTGGACGAGAGTTATCATTTATAACTGCAGGTTTGTGAATTGCAGTGCCCTGAACCTCCATTTTACAACTCGTTTTTATGGGAGCTGGCCGCAAAATCACAGAATGGCTTCAGGCCCTGTTCTGGTTCCGGGGGGCAGGCTGAGCCTGTGGTTAATTCTTCTTTCTGATGGGAAAATAGAGTGACCTGTGCCTGTCCCAACACCAAGAGCTAGTCTCTCGTTGGTTCCACGTCTTCCCATTTATCCTCAGGACAAATTGCAACCTGTACGGAACAGGAGGTTAAAGGTGCTGATGCTCCAAGTAGGGAGCTTGCTAGTAAAGCAGCTGGAATGGCGAACCCGGGCACAAGGAGATGAGAAATGAGGTGCGTTTTAGAAACCTTTCCCCATCACACGGTGTACCATCTTCTGGGTTTCTCATGCATGTTTTTGATGTAGGAAGATGCCCTTGAAGCTGGAGTTTTGGGACCCATGCGATGGGTACCATGCAGTATTACTTTAAAGGGTCTGCGTTTGCTCACCCAACCTCACCAAACCTCTCAGCCCCAAGAGTGTCCACCCTTATGTCTCATCCAGCTGTGGGTCTAGATATGGTCAATCCAGGTTGCATCACAGCCCCTGAACGCATTGTGTAAGAATTCCTCTCTCGTTCACTGTCTTTGTTTCATGGGTTTTTCAAAGTAATTTATTTTCATAATGGGATTTAGCTGCTTTTCACTGCTGTGTTTATGCCGCTTTACACCCACTTGATACACTAACAGAGAGATATCAATACATAGGCTTTACGATTATTATTAGTCAGATATATTCTTGTGCGGTGAATAGGGCGTGTTGAGTCCAGTTCTCTGAGCAAGGAGTAGGTCTTGTCTATTACATATTGGGTTTATGGAACGGTATCTGAGCTAATTTGAAACCCTTGTTTTATGTATCACCCCACCTCACCTTTCCCGTTAAGCAGCCATAGTGTGTTTTCTGCATGTGTGACTCTGTTCTGTTTTGTAATTCAGTTCAAGTGTAACGGTTTTTACATTCCCTCTATCAGTGATACCTTATGAGAAGTGTCCTTTTCTGTGTGACTTATTTCACTTAGAATCGTCGTACCTTAATCCACTCATCATGCTGCTACTAGCCTTATGACATTGATTTCATGGCTGAGAGATATTCCATTGTACATAAGGACCACAACTTCTTTATCCATTTTTCTCTTTCCTGGGATATTGAAGGTGGAATGAAGTGGAGGTCCTTGTCAACAGAGCAGCCCTAAACTTTGGGGTGCTTGTGTCTTGCTGATTTTTCATT
Organism: Balaenoptera borealis; assembly: GCF_965194805.1. NCBI lineage: Eukaryota > Metazoa > Chordata > Mammalia > Artiodactyla > Balaenopteridae > Balaenoptera > Balaenoptera borealis. Next base: position 34,275 of record NW_028123817.1, read on the forward strand.
TTCCCAATTTATACCCCCATGAGTGGAAGTGCCCTATGCTCTCTAAGCTGTGTTTTTCAGATGTTTCAGGACTCACCGGACACTTCTCCAGAGTGGCTCTTGGCAATTTACATCCCGCCCATCAGTGTAGCAAGGCTCCCATTTCTCCATGGCCTGTCCTGCATTTCTGGTTTTGACACTTTTTTCAGCATGGCCCTTTTGACCGATGGGAAGCGAGACTTGTTTGTAGCGCTGATTTGCCTTTCCAGGTTGCTTGGTTGGCCAAAAAGGGCGTATGCTTTTTTTCCTGAATATATTCAGGAAAAAACGCATACGCCCTTTTTGGCCAAGGGCATCATTGTCAACGTTTTGCCACTTTTCATGTGCTTTAAATGCGATTCGAATCTACTTCCTGAAATCTGTTTCCTGCAATTCTGCCTTGATTTCAAATCCTCTTCTTTGCCTTCCCTCAATATATTTGTGGACGAGAGTTATCATTTATAACTGCAGGTTTGTGAATTGCAGTGCCCTGAACCTCCATTTTACAACTCGTTTTTATGGGAGCTGGCCGCAAAATCACAGAATGGCTTCAGGCCCTGTTCTGGTTCCGGGGGGCAGGCTGAGCCTGTGGTTAATTCTTCTTTCTGATGGGAAAATAGAGTGACCTGTGCCTGTCCCAACACCAAGAGCTAGTCTCTCGTTGGTTCCACGTCTTCCCGTTTATCCTCAGGACAAATTGCAACCTGTACGGAACAGGAGGTTAAAGGTGCTGATGCTCCAAGTAGGGAGCTTGCTAGTAAAGCGGCTGGAATGGCGAACCCGGGCCCAAGGCGATGAGAAATGAGGTGCGTTTTAGAAACCTTTCCCCATCACACGGTGTACCATCTTCTGGGTTTCTCATGCATGTTTTTGATGTAGGAAGATGCCCTTGAAGCTGGAGATTTGGGACCCATGCGATGGGTACCACACAGTATTACTTTAAAGGGTCTGCGTTTGCTCACCCAACCTCACCAAACCTCTCAGCCCCAAGAGTGTCCACCCTTATGTCTCATCCAGCTGTGGGTCTAGATATGGTCAATCCAGGTTGCATCACAGCCCCTGAACGCATTGTGTAAGAATTCCTCTCTCGTTCACTGTCTTTGTTTCATGGGTTTTTCAAAGTAATTTATTTTCATAATGGGATTTAGCTGCTTTTCACTGCTGTGTTTATGCCGCTTTACACCCACTTGACACACTAACAGAGAGATATCAATACATAGGCTTTACGATTATTACTAGTCAGATATATTCTTGTGCGGTGAATAGGGCGTGTTGAGTCCAGTTCTCTGAGCAAGGAGTAGGTCTTGTCTATTACATATTGGGTTTATGGAACGGTATCTGAGCTAATTTGAAACCCTTGTTTTATGTATCACCCCACCTCACCTTTCCCGTTAAGCAGCCATAGTGTGTTTTCTGCATGTGTGACTCTGTTCTGTTTTGTAATTCAGTTCAAGTGTAACGGTTTTTACATTCCCTCTATCAGTGATACCTTATGAGAAGTGTCCTTTTCTGTGTGACTTATTTCACTTAGAATCGTCGTACCTTAATCCACTCATCATGCTGCTACTAGCCTTATGACATTGATTTCATGGCTGAGTGATATTCCATTGTACATAAGGACCACAACTTCTTTACCCATTTTTCTCTTTCCTGGGATATTTAAGGTGGAATGAAGTGGAGGTCCTTGTCAACAGAGCAGCCCTCAACTTTGGGGTGCTTGTGTCTTGCTGATTTTTCATTTTCCCAATTCATACCCCCATGAGTGGAAGTGCCCTATGCTCTCTAAGCTGTGTTTTTCAGATGTTTCAGGACTCACCGTACACTTCTCCAGAGTGGCTGTTGGCAATTTACATCCCGCCCATCAGTGTAGCAAGGCTCCCATTTCTCCATGGCCTGTCCTGCATTTCTGGTTTTGACACTTTTTTCAGCATGGCCCTTTTGACCGATGGGAAGCGAGACTTGTTTGTAGCGCTGATTTGCCTTTCCAGGTTGCTTGGTTGGCCAAAAAGGGCGTATGCGTTTTTTCCTGAATATATTCAGGAAAAAACGCATACGCCCTTTTTGGCCAAGGGCATCATTGTCAACGTTTTGCCGCTTTTCATGTGCTTTAAATGCGATTCGAATCTACTTCCTGAAATCTGTTTCCTGCAATTCTGCCTTGATTTCAAATCCTCTTCGTTGCCTTCCCTCAATATATTTGTGGACGAGAGTTATCATTTATAACTGCAGGTTTGTGAATTGCAGTGCCCTGAACCTCCATTTTACAACTCGTTTTTATGGGAGCTGGCCGCAAAATCACAGAATGGCTTCAGGCCCTGTTCTGGTTCCGGGGGGCAGGCTGAGCCTGTGGTTAATTCTTCTTTCTGATGGGAAAATAGAGTGACCTGTGCCTGTCCCAACACCAAGAGCTAGTCTCTCGTTGGTTCCACGTCTTCCCGTTTATCCTCAGGACAAATTGCAACCTGTACGGAACAGGAGGTTAAAGGTGCTGATGCTCCAAGTAGGGAGCTTGCTAGTAAAGCAGCTGGAATGGCGAACCCGGGCACAAGGAGATGAGAAATGAGGTGCGTTTTAGAAACCTTTCCCCATCACACGGTGTACCATCTTCTGGGTTTCTCATGCATGTTTTTGATGTAGGAAGATGCCCTTGAAGCTGGAGATTTGGGACCCATGCGATGGGTACCATGCAGTATTACTTTAAAGGGTCTGCGTTTGCTCACCCAACCTCACCAAACCTCTCAGCCCCAAGAGTGTCCACCCTTATGTCTCATCCAGCTGTGGGTCTAGATATGGTCAATCCAGGTTGCATCACAGCCCCTGAACGCATTGTGTAAGAATTCCTCTCTCGTTCACTGTCTTTGTTTCATGGGTTTTTCAAAGTAATTTATTTTCATAATGGGATTTAGCTGCTTTTCACTGCTGTGTTTATGCCGCTTTACACCCACTTGACACACTAACAGAGAGATATCAATACATAGGCTTTACGATTATTACTAGTCAGATATATTTTTGTGCGGTGAATAGGGCGTGTTGAGTCCAGTTCTCTGAGCAAGGAGTAGGTCTTGTCTATTACATATTGGGTTTATGGAACGGTATCTGAGCTAATTTGATACCCTTGTTTTATGTATCACCCCACCTCACCTTTCCCGTTAAGCAGCCATAGTGTGTTTTCTGCATGTGTGACTCTGTTCTGTTTTGTAATTCAGTTCAAGTGTAACGGTTTTTACATTCCCTCTATCAGTGATACCTTATGAGAAGTGTCCTTTTCTGTGTGACTTATTTCACTTAGAATCGTCGTACCTAAATCCACTCATCATGCTGCTACTAGCCTTATGACATTGATTTCATGGCTGAGTGATATTCCATTGTACATAAGGACCACAACTTCTTTACCCATTTTTATCTTTCCTGGGATATTTAAGGTGGAATGAAGTGGAGGTCCTTGTCAACAGAGCAGCCCTCAACTTTGGGGTGCTTGTGTCTTGCTGATTTTTCATTTTCCCAATTCATACCCCCATGAGTGGAAGTGCCCTATGCTCTCTAAGCTGTGTTTTTCAGATGTTTCAGGACTCACCGTACACTTCTCCAGAGTGGCTGTTGGCAATTTACATCCCGCCCATCAGTGTAGCAAGGCTCCCATTTCTCCATGGCCTGTCCTGCACTTCTGGTTTTGACACTTTTTTCAGCATGGCCCTTTTGACCGATGGGAAGCGAGACTTGTTTGTAGCGCTCATTTGCCTTTCCAGGTTGCTTGGTTGGCCAAAAAGGGCGTATGCGTTTTTTCCTGAATATATTCAGGAAAAAACGCATACGCCCTTTTTGGCCAAGGGCATCATTGTCAACGTTTTGCCGCTTTTCATGTGCTTTAAATGCGATTCGAATCTACCTCCTGAAATCTCTTTCCTGCAATTCTGCCTTGATTTCAAATCCTCTTCTTTGCCTTCCCTCAATATATTTGTGGACGAGAGTTATCATTTATAACTCTGCAGGTTTGTGAATTGCAGTGCCCTGAACCTCCATTTTACAACTCGTTTTTATGGGAGCTGGCCGCAAAATCGCAGAATGGCTTCAGGCCCTGTTCTGGTTCCGGGGGGCAGGCTGAGCCTGTGGTTAATTCTTCTTTCTGATGGGAAAATAGAGTGACCTGTGCCTGTCCCAACACCAAGAGCTAGTCTCTCGTTGGTTCCACGTCTTCCCGTTTATCCTCAGGACAAATTGCAACCTGTACGGAACAGGAGGTTAAAGGTGCTGATGCTCCAAGTAGGGAGCTTGCTAGTAAAGCGGCTGGAATGGCGAACCCGGGCACAAGGCGATGAGAAATGAGGTGCGTTTTAGAAACCTTTCCCCATCACACTGTGTACCATCTTCTGGGTTTCTCATGCATGTTTTGATGTAGGAAGATGCCCTTGAAGCTGGAGATTTGGGACCCATGCGATGGGTACCATGCAGTATTACTTTAAAGGGTCTGCGTTTGCTCACCCAACCTCACCAAACCTCTCAGCCCCAAGAGTGTCCACCCTTATGTCTCATCCAGCTGTGGGTCTAGATATGGTCAATCCAGGTTGCATCACAGCCCCTGAACGCATTGTGTAAGAATTCCTCTCTCGTTCACTGTCTTTGTTTCATGGGTTTTTCAAAGTAATTTATTTTCATAATGGGATTTAGCTGCTTTTCACTGCTGTGTTTATGCCACTTTACACCCACTTGACACACTAACAGAGAGATATCAATACATAGGCTTTACGATTATTACTAGTCAGATATAATCTTGTGCGGTGAATAGGGCGTGTTGAGTCCAGTTCTCTGAGCAAGGAGTAGGTCTTGTCTATTACATATTGGGTTTATGGAACGGTATCTGAGCTAATTTGATACCCTTGTTTTATGTATCACCCCACCTCACCTTTCCCGTTAAGCAGCCATAGTGTGTTTTCTGCATGTGTGACTCTGTTCTGTTTTGTAATTCAGTTCAAGTGTAACGGTTTTTACATTCCCTCTATCAGTGATACCTTATGAGAAGTGTCCTTTTCTGTGTGACTTATTTCACTTAGAATCGTCGTACCTAAATCCACTCATCATGCTGCTACTAGCCTTATGACATTGATTTCATGGCTGAGTGATATTCCATTGTACATAAGGACCACAACTTCTTTACCCATTTTTCTCTTTCCTGGGATATTTAAGGTGGAATGAAGTGGAGGTCCTTGTCAACAGAGCAGCCCTCAACTTTGGGGTGCTTGTGTCTTGCTGATTTTTCATTTTCCCAATTCATACCCCCATGAGTGGAAGTGCCCTATGCTCTCTAAGCTGTGTTTTTCAGATGTTTCAGGACTCACCGTACACTTCTCCAGAGTGGCTGTTGGCAATTTACATCCCGCCCATCAGTGTAGCAAGGCTCCCATTTCTCCATGGCCTGTCCTGCATTTCTGGTTTTGACACTTTTTTCAGCATGGCCCTTTTGACCGATGGGAAGCGAGACTTGTTTGTAGCGCTGATTTGCCTTTCCAGGTTGCTTGGTTGGCCAAAAAGGGCGTATGCGTTTTTTCCTGAATATATTCAGGAAAAAACGCATACGCCCTTTTTGGCCAAGGGCATCATTGTCAACGTTTTGCCGCTTTTCATGTGCTTTAAAGGCGATTCGAGTCTACCTCCTGAAATCTCTTTCCTGCAATTCTGCCTTGATTTCAAATCCTCTTCTTTGCCTTCCCTCAATATATTTGTGGACGAGAGTTATCATTTATAACTCTGCAGGTTTGTGAATTGCAGTGCCCTGAACCTCCATTTTACAACTCGTTTTTATGGGAGCTGGCGGCAAAATCGCAGAATGGCTTCAGGCCCTGTTCTGGTTCCGGGGGGCAGGCTGAGCCTGTGGTTAATTCTTCTTTCTGATGGGAAAATAGAGTGACCTGTGCCTGTCCCAACACCAAGAGCTAGTCTCTCGTTGGTTCCACGTCTTCCCGTTTATCCTCAGGACAAATTGCAACCTGTACGGAACAGGAGGTTAAAGGTGCTGATGCTCCAAGTAGGGAGCTTGCTAGTAAAGCGGCTGGAATGGCGAACCCGGGCACAAGGCGATGAGAAATGAGGTGCGTTTTAGAAACCTTTCCCCATCACACGGTGTACCATCTTCTGGGTTTCTCATGCATGTTTTTGATGTAGGAAGATGCCCTTGAACCTGGAGATTTGGGACCCATGCGATGGGTATCATGCAGTATTACTTTAAAGGGTCTGCGTTTGCTCACCCAACCTCACCAAACCTCTCAGGCCCAAGAGTGTCCACCCTTATGTCTCATCCAGCTGTGCGTCTAGATATGGTCAATCCAGGTTGCATCACAGCCCCTGAACGCATTGTGTAAGAATTTCTCTCTCTTTCACTGTCTTTGTTTCATGGGTGTTTCAAAGTAATTTATTTTTATAATGGGGTTTAGCTGCTTTTCACTGCTGTGTTTATGCCGCTTTACACCCACTTGACACACTAACAGAGAGATATCAATACATAGGTTTTACGATTATTATTAGTCAGATATATTCTTGTGCGGTGAATAGGGCGTGTTGAGTCCAGTTCTCTGAGCAAGGAGTAGGTCTTGTCTACTACATATTGGGTTTATGGAACGGTATCTGAGCTAATTTGATACCCTTGTTTTATGTATCACCCCACCTCACCTTTCCCGTTAAGCAGCCATAGTGTGTTTTCTGCATGTGTGACTCTGTTCTGTTTTGTAATTCAGTTCAAGTGTAACGGTTTTTACATTCCCTCTATAAGTGATACCTTATGAGAAGTGTCCTTTTCTGTGTGACTTATTTCACTTAGAATCGTCGTACCTAAATCCACTCATCATGCTGCTACTAACCTTATGACATTGATTTCATGGCTGAGTGATATTCCATTGTACATAAGGACCACAACTTCTTTATCCATTTTTCTCTTTCCTGGGATATTGAAGGTGGAATGAAGTGGAGGTCCTTGTCAACAGAGCAGCCCTCAACTTTGGGGTGCTTGTGTCTTGCTGATTTTTCATTTTCCCAATTTATACCCCCATGAGTGGAAGTGCCCTATGCTCTCTAAGCTGTGTTTTTCAGATGTTTCAGGACACACCGTACACTTCTCCGGAGTGGCTGTTGGCAATTTACATCCCGCCCATCAGTGTAACAAGGCTCCCATTTCTCCATGGCCTGTCCTGCATTTCTGGTTTTGACACTTTTTTCAGCATGGCCCTTTTGACCGATGGGAAGCGAGACTTCTCTGTAGCGCTGATTTGCCTTTCCAGGTTGCTTGGTTGGCCAAAAAGGGCGTATGCGTTTTTTCCTGAATATATTCAGGAAAAAACGCATACGCCCTTTTTGGCCAAGGGCATCATTGTCAACGTTTTGCCGCTTTTCATGTGCTTTAAAGGCGATTCGTATCTACCTCCTGAAATCTGTTTCGTGCAATTCTGCCTTGATTTCAAATCCTCTTCTTTGCCTTCCCTCAATATATTTGTGGACGAGAGTTATCATTTATAACTGCAGGTTTGTGAATTGCAGTGCCCTGAACCTCCATTTTACAACTCGTTTTTATGGGAGCTGGCCGCAAAATCGCAGAATGGCTTCAGGCCCTGTTCTGGTTCCGGGGGGTAGGCTGAGCCTGTGGTTAATTCTTCTTCCTGATGGGAAAATAGAGTGACCTGTGCCTGTCCCGACACCAAGAGCTAGTCTCTCGTTGGTTCCCCGTCTTCCCGTTCATCCTCAGGACAAATTGCAACCTGTACGGAACAGGAGGTTAAAGGTGCTGATGCTCCAAGTAGGGAGCTTGCTAGTAAAGCGGCTGGAATGGCGAACCCGGGCACAAGGCGATGAGAAATGAGGTGCGTTTTAGAAACCTTTCCCCATCACACGGTGTACCATCTTCTGGGTTTCTCATGCATGTTTTCGATGTAGGAAGATGCCCTTGAACCTGGAGATTTGTGACCCATGCGATGGGTACCACGCAGTATTACTTTAAAGGGTCTGCGTTTGCTCACCCAACCTCACCAAACCTCTCAGCCCCAAGAGTGTCCACCCTTATGTCTCATCCAGCTGTGCGTCTAGATATGGTCAATCCAGGTTGCATCACAGCCCCTGAACGCATTGTGTAAGAATTCCTCTCTCGTTCACTGTCTTTGTTTCATGGGTTTTTCAAAGTAATTTATTTTCATAATGGGATTTAGCTGCTTTTCACTGCTGTGTTTATGCCGCTTTACACCCACTTGACACACTAACAGAGAGATATCAATACATAGGCTTTACGATTATTACTAGTCAGATATATTCTTGTGCGGTGAATAGGGCGTGTTGAGTCCAGTTCTCTGAGCAAGGAGTAGGTCTTGTCTATTACATATTGGGTTTATGGAACGGTATCTGAGCTAATTTGAAACCCTTCTTTTATGTATCACCCCACCTCACCTTTCCCGTTAAGCAGCCATAGTGTGTTTTCTGCATGTGTGACTCTGTTCTGTTTTGTAATTCAGTTCAAGTGTAACGGTTTTTACATTCCCTCTATCAGTGATACCTTATGAGAAGTGTCCTTTTCTGTGTGACTTATTTCACTTAGAATCGTCGTACCTTAATCCACTCATCATGCTGCTACTAGCCTTATGACATTGATTTCATGGCTGAGTGATATTCCATTGTACATAAGGACCACAACTTCTTTACCCATTTTTCTCTTTCCTGGGATATTTAAGGTGGAATGAAGTGGAGGTCCTTGTCAACAGAGCAGCCCTCAACTTTGGGGTGCTTGTGTCTTGCTGATTTTTCATTTTCCCAATTCATACCCCCATGAGTGGAAGTGCCCTATGCTCTCTAAGCTGTGTTTTTCAGATGTTTCAGGACTCACCGTACACTTCTCCAGAGTGGCTGTTGGCAATTTACATCCCGCCCATCAGTGTAGCAAGGCTCCCATTTCTCCATGGCCTGTCCTGCATTTCTGGTTTTCACACTTTTTTCAGCATGGCCCTTTTGACCGATGGGAAGCGAGACTTGTTTGTAGCGCTGATTTGCCTTTCCAGGTTGCTTGGTTGGCCAAAAAGGGCGTATGCGTTTTTTCCTGAATATATTCAGGAAAAAACGCATACGCCCTTTTTGGCCAAGGGCATCATTGTCAACGTTTTGCCGCTTTTCATGTGCTTTAAAGGCGATTCGAGTCTACCTCCTGAAATCTCTTTCCTGCAATTCTGCCTTGATTTCAAATCCTCTTCTTTGCCTTCCCTCAATATATTTGTGGACGAGAGTTATCATTTATAACTCTGCAGGTTTGTGAATTGCAGTGCCCTGAACCTCCATTTTACAACTCGTTTTTATGGGAGCTGGCGGCAAAATCGCAGAATGGCTTCAGGCCCTGTTCTGGTTCCGGGGGGCAGGCTGAGCCTGTGGTTAATTCTTCTTTCTGATGGGAAAATAGAGTGACCTGTGCCTGTCCCAACACCAAGAGCTAGTCTCTCGTTGGTTCCACGTCTTCCCGTTTATCCTCAGGACAAATTGCAACCTGTACGGAACAGGAGGTTAAAGGTGCTGATGCTCCAAGTAGGGAGCTTGCTAGTAAAGCGGCTGGAATGGCGAACCCGGGCACAAGGCGATGAGAAATGAGGTGCGTTTTAGAAACCTTTCCCCATCACACGGTGTACCATCTTCTGGGTTTCTCATGCATGTTTTTGATGTAGGAAGATGCCCTTGAACCTGGAGATTTGGGACCCATGCGATGGGTATCATGCAGTATTACTTTAAAGGGTCTGCGTTTGCTCACCCAACCTCACCAAACCTCTCAGGCCCAAGAGTGTCCACCCTTATGTCTCATCCAGCTGTGCGTCTAGATATGGTCAATCCAGGTTGCATCACAGCCCCTGAACGCATTGTGTAAGAATTTCTCTCTCTTTCACTGTCTTTGTTTCATGGGTGTTTCAAAGTAATTTATTTTTATAATGGGGTTTAGCTGCTTTTCACTGCTGTGTTTATGCCGCTTTACACCCACTTGACACACTAACAGAGAGATATCAATACATAGGTTTTACGATTATTATTAGTCAGATATATTCTTGTGCGGTGAATAGGGCGTGTTGAGTCCAGTTCTCTGAGCAAGGAGTAGGTCTTGTCTACTACATATTGGGTTTATGGAACGGTATCTGAGCTAATTTGATACCCTTGTTTTATGTATCACCCCACCTCACCTTTCCCGTTAAGCAGCCATAGTGTGTTTTCTGCATGTGTGACTCTGTTCTGTTTTGTAATTCAGTTCAAGTGTAACGGTTTTTACATTCCCTCTATAAGTGATACCTTATGAGAAGTGTCCTTTTCTGTGTGACTTATTTCACTTAGAATCGTCGTACCTAAATCCACTCATCATGCTGCTACTAACCTTATGACATTGATTTCATGGCTGAGTGATATTCCATTGTACATAAGGACCACAACTTCTTTATCCATTTTTCTCTTTCCTGGGATATTGAAGGTGGAATGAAGTGGAGGTCCTTGTCAACAGAGCAGCCCTCAACTTTGGGGTGCTTGTGTCTTGCTGATTTTTCATTTTCCCAATTTATACCCCCATGAGTGGAAGTGCCCTATGCTCTCTAAGCTGTGTTTTTCAGATGTTTCAGGACACACCGTACACTTCTCCAGAGTGGCTGTTGGCAATTTACATCCCGCCCATCAGTGTAACAAGGCTCCCATTTCTCCATGGCCTGTCCTGCATTTCTGGTTTTGACACTTTTTTCAGCATGGCCCTTTTGACCGATGGGAAGCGAGACTTCTCTGTAGCGCTGATTTGCCTTTCCAGGTTGCTTGGTTGGCCAAAAAGGGCGTATGCGTTTTTTCCTGAATATATTCAGGAAAAAACGCATACGCCCTTTTTGGCCAAGGGCATCATTGTCAACGTTTTGCCGCTTTTCATGTGCTTTAAAGGCGATTCGTATCTACCTCCTGAAATCTGTTTCGTGCAATTCTGCCTTGATTTCAAATCCTCTTCTTTGCCTTCCCTCAATATATTTGTGGACGAGAGTTATCATTTATAACTGCAGGTTTGTGAATTGCAGTGCCCTGAACCTCCATTTTACAACTCGTTTTTATGGGAGCTGGCCGCAAAATCGCAGAATGGCTTCAGGCCCTGTTCTGGTTCCGGGGGGTAGGCTGAGCCTGTGGTTAATTCTTCTTTCTTATGGGAAAATAGAGTGACCTGTGCCTGTCCCAACACCAAGAGCTAGTCTCTCGTTGGTTCCACGTCTTCCCGTTTATCCTCAGGACAAATTGCAACCTGTACGGAACAGGAGGTTAAAGGTGCTGATGCTCCAAGTAGGGAGCTTGCTAGTAAAGCGGCTGGAATGGCGAACCCGGGCACAAGGCGATGAGAAATGAGGTGCGTTTTAGAAACCTTTCCCCATCACACGGTGTACCATCTTCTGGGTTTCTCATGCATGTTTTTGATGTAGGAAGATGCCCTTGAAGCTGGAGATTTGGGACCCATGCGATGGGTACCACACAGTATTACTTTAAAGGGTCTGCGTTTGCTCACCCAACCTCACCAAACCTCTCAGCCCCAAGAGTGTCCACCCTTATGTCTCATCCAGCTGTGGGTCTAGATATGGTCAATCCAGGTTGCATCACAGCCCCTGAACGCATTGTGTAAGAATTCCTCTCTCGTTCACTGTCTTTGTTTCATGGGTTTTTCAAAGTAATTTATTTTCATAATGGGATTTAGCTGCTTTTCACTGCTGTGTTTATGCCGCTTTACACCCACTTGACACACTAACAGAGAGATATCAATACATAGGCTTTACGATTATTACTAGTCAGATATATTCTTGTGCGGTGAATAGGGCGTGTTGAGTCCAGTTCTCTGAGCAAGGAGTAGGTCTTGTCTATTACATATTGGGTTTATGGAACGGTATCTGAGCTAATTTGAAACCCTTGTTTTATGTATCACCCCACCTCACCTTTCCCGTTAAGCAGCCATAGTGTGTTTTCTGCATGTGTGACTCTGTTCTGTTTTGTAATTCAGTTCAAGTGTAACGGTTTTTACATTCCCTCTATCAGTGATACCTTATGAGAAGTGTCCTTTTCTGTGTGACTTATTTCACTTAGAATCGTCGTACCTTAATCCACTCATCATGCTGCTACTAGCCTTATGACATTGATTTCATGGCTGAGTGATATTCCATTGTACATAAGGACCACAACTTCTTTACCCATTTTTCTCTTTCCTGGGATATTTAAGGTGGAATGAAGTGGAGGTCCTTGTCAACAGAGCAGCCCTCAACTTTGGGGTGCTTGTGTCTTGCTGATTTTTCATTTTCCCAATTCATACCCCCATGAGTGGAAGTGCCCTATGCTCTCTAAGCTGTGTTTTTCAGATGTTTCAGGACTCACCGTACACTTCTCCAGAGTGGCTGTTGGCAATTTACATCCCGCCCATCAGTGTAGCAAGGCTCCCATTTCTCCATGGCCTGTCCTGCATTTCTGGTTTTGACACTTTTTTCAGCATGGCCCTTTTGACCGATGGGAAGCGAGACTTGTTTGTAGCGCTGATTTGCCTTTCCAGGTTGCTTGGTTGGCCAAAAAGGGCGTATGCGTTTTTTCCTGAATATATTCAGGAAAAAACGCATACGCCCTTTTTGGCCAAGGGCATCATTGTCAACGTTTTGCCGCTTTTCATGTGCTTTAAATGCGATTCGAATCTACTTCCTGAAATCTGTTTCCTGCAATTCTGCCTTGATTTCAAATCCTCTTCGTTGCCTTCCCTCAATATATTTGTGGACGAGAGTTATCATTTATAACTGCAGGTTTGTGAATTGCAGTGCCCTGAACCTCCATTTTACAACTCGTTTTTATGGGAGCTGGCCGCAAAATCACAGAATGGCTTCAGGCCCTGTTCTGGTTCCGGGGGGCAGGCTGAGCCTGTGGTTAATTCTTCTTTCTGATGGGAAAATAGAGTGACCTGTGCCTGTCCCAACACCAAGAGCTAGTCTCTCGTTGGTTCCACGTCTTCCCGTTTATCCTCAGGACAAATTGCAACCTGTACGGAACAGGAGGTTAAAGGTGCTGATGCTCCAAGTAGGGAGCTTGCTAGTAAAGCGGCTGGAATGGCGAACCCGGGCACAAGGAGATGAGAAATGAGGTGCGTTTTAGAAACCTTTCCCCATCACACGGTGTACCATCTTCTGGGTTTCTCATGCATGTTTTTGATGTAGGAAGATGCCCTTGAAGCTGGAGATTTGGGACCCATGCGATGGGTACCATGCAGTATTACTTTAAAGGGTCTGCGTTTGCTCACCCAACCTCACCAAACCTCTCAGCCCCAAGAGTGTCCACCCTTATGTCTCATCCAGCTGTGGGTCTAGATATGGTCAATCCAGGTTGCATCACAGCCCCTGAACGCATTGTGTAAGAATTCCTCTCTCGTTCACTGTCTTTGTTTCATGGGTTTTTCAAAGTAATTTATTTTCATAATGGGATTTAGCTGCTTTTCACTGCTGTGTTTATGCCGCTTTACACCCACTTGACACACTAACAGAGAGATATCAATACATAGGCTTTACGATTATTACTAGTCAGATATATTCTTGTGCGGTGAATAGGGCGTGTTGAGTCCAGTTCTCTGAGCAAGGAGTAGGTCTTGTCTATTACATATTGGGTTTATGGAACGGTATCTGAGCTAATTTGAAACCCTTGTTTTATGTATCACCCCACCTCACCTTTCCCGTTAAGCAGCCATAGTGTGTTTTCTGCATGTGTGACTCTGTTCTGTTTTGTAATTCAGTTCAAGTGTAACGGTTTTTACATTCCCTCTATCAGTGATACCTTATGAGAAGTGTCCTTTTCTGTGTGACTTATTTCACTTAGAATCGTCGTACCTTAATCCACTCATCATGCTGCTACTAGCCTTATGACATTGATTTCATGGCTGAGTGATATTCCATTGTACATAAGGACCACAACTTCTTTACCCATTTTTCTCTTTCCTGGGATATTTAAGGTGGAATGAAGTGGAGGTCCTTGTCAACAGAGCAGCCCTCAACTTTGGGGTGCTTGTGTCTTGCTGATTTTTCATTTTCCCAATTCATACCCCCATGAGTGGAAGTGCCCTATGCTCTCTAAGCTGTGTTTTTCAGATGTTTCAGGACTCACCGTACACTTCTCCAGAGTGGCTGTTGGCAATTTACATCCCGCCCATCAGTGTAGCAAGGCTCCCATTTCTCCATGGCCTGTCCTGCATTTCTGGTTTTGACACTTTTTTCAGCATGGCCCTTTTGACCGATGGGAAGCGAGACTTGTTTGTAGCGCTGATTTGCCTTTCCAGGTTGCTTGGTTGGCCAAAAAGGGCGTATGCGTTTTTTCCTGAATATATTCAGGAAAAAACGCATACGCCCTTTTTGGCCAAGGGCATCATTGTCAACGTTTTGCCGCTTTTCATGTGCTTTAAATGCGATTCGAATCTACTTCCTGAAATCTGTTTCCTGCAATTCTGCCTTGATTTCAAATCCTCTTCGTTGCCTTCCCTCAATATATTTGTGGACGAGAGTTATCATTTATAACTGCAGGTTTGTGAATTGCAGTGCCCTGAACCTCCATTTTACAACTCGTTTTTATGGGAGCTGGCCGCAAAATCACAGAATGGCTTCAGGCCCTGTTCTGGTTCCGGGGGGCAGGCTGAGCCTGTGGTTAATTCTTCTTTCTGATGGGAAAATAGAGTGACCTGTGCCTGTCCCAACACCAAGAGCTAGTCTCTCGTTGGTTCCACGTCTTCCCGTTTATCCTCAGGACAAATTGCAACCTGTACGGAACAGGAGGTTAAAGGTGCTGATGCTCCAAGTAGGGAGCTTGCTAGTAAAGCGGCTGGAATGGCGAACCCGGGCACAAGGAGATGAGAAATGAGGTGCGTTTTAGAAACCTTTCCCCATCACACGGTGTACCATCTTCTGGGTTTCTCATGCATGTTTTTGATGTAGGAAGATGCCCTTGAAGCTGGAGATTTGGGACCCATGCGATGGGTACCACGCAGTATTACTTTAAAGGGTCTGCGTTTGCTCACCCAACCTCACCAAACCTCTCAGCCCCAAGAGTGTCCACCCTTATGTCTCATCCAGCTGTGGGTCTAGATATGGTCAATCCAGGTTGCATCACAGCCCCTGAACGCATTGTGTAAGAATTCCTCTCTCGTTCACTGTCTTTGTTTCATGGGTTTTTCAAAGTAATTTATTTTCATAATGGGATTTAGCTGCTTTTCACTGCTGTGTTTATGCCGCTTTACACCCACTTGACACACTAACAGAGAGATATCAATACATAGGCTTTACGATTATTACTAGTCAGATATATTCTTGTGCGGTGAATAGGGCGTGTTGAGTCCAGTTCTCTGAGCAAGGAGTAGGTCTTGTCTATTACATATTGGGTTTATGGAACGGTATCTGAGCTAATTTGAAACCCTTGTTTTATGTATCACCCCACCTCACCTTTCCCGTTAAGCAGCCATAGTGTGTTTTCTGCATGTGTGACTCTGTTCTGTTTTGTAATTCAGTTCAAGTGTAACGGTTTTTACATTCCCTCTATCAGTGATACCTTATGAGAAGTGTCCTTTTCTGTGTGACTTATTTCACTTAGAATCGTCGTACCTTAATCCACTCATCATGCTGCTACTAGCCTTATGACATTGATTTCATGGCTGAGTGATATTCCATTGTACATAAGGACCACAACTTCTTTACCCATTTTTCTCTTTCCTGGGATATTTAAGGTGGAATGAAGTGGAGGTCCTTGTCAACAGAGCAGCCCTCAACTTTGGGGTGCTTGTGTCTTGCTGATTTTTCATTTTCCCAATTCATACCCCCATGAGTGGAAGTGCCCTATGCTCTCTAAGCTGTGTTTTTCAGATGTTTCAGGACTCACCGGACACTTCTCCAGAGTGGCTGTTGGCAATTTACATCCCGCCCATCAGTGTAGCAAGGCTCCCATTTCTCCATGGCCTGTCCTGCATTTCTGGTTTTGACACTTTTTTCAGCATGGCCCTTTTGACCGATGGGAAGCGAGACTTGTTTGTAGCGCTGATTTGCCTTTCCAGGTTGCTTGGTTGGCCAAAAAGGGCGTATGCGTTTTTTCCTGAATATATTCAGGAAAAAACGCATACGCCCTTTTTGGCCAAGGGCATCATTGTCAACGTTTTGCCGCTTTTCATGTGCTTTAAATGCGATTCGAATCTACTTCCTGAAATCTGTTTCCTGCAATTCTGCCTTGATTTCAAATCCTCTTCGTTGCCTTCCCTCAATATATTTGTGGACGAGAGTTATCATTTATAACTGCAGGTTTGTGAATTGCAGTGCCCTGAACCTCCATTTTACAACTCGTTTTTATGGGAGCTGGCCGCAAAATCACAGAATGGCTTCAGGCCCTGTTCTGGTTCCGGGGGGCAGGCTGAGCCTGTGGTTAATTCTTCTTTCTGATGGGAAAATAGAGTGACCTGTGCCTGTCCCAACACCAAGAGCTAGTCTCTCGTTGGTTCCACGTCTTCCCGTTTATCCTCAGGACAAATTGCAACCTGTACGGAACAGGAGGTTAAAGGTGCTGATGCTCCAAGTAGGGAGCTTGCTAGTAAAGCAGCTGGAATGGCGAACCCGGGCACAAGGAGATGAGAAATGAGGTGCGTTTTAGAAACCTTTCCCCATCACACGGTGTACCATCTTCTGGGTTTCTCATGCATGTTTTTGATGTAGGAAGATGCCCTTGAAGCTGGAGTTTTGGGACCCATGCGATGGGTACCATGCAGTATTACTTTAAAGGGTCTGCGTTTGCTCACCCAACCTCACCAAACCTCTCAGCCCCAAGAGTGTCCACCCTTATGTCTCATCCAGCTGTGGGTCTAGATATGGTCAATCCAGGTTGCATCACAGCCCCTGAACGCATTGTGTAAGAATTCCTCTCTCGTTCACTGTCTTTGTTTCATGGGTTTTTCAAAGTAATTTATTTTCATAATGGGATTTAGCTGCTTTTCACTGCTGTGTTTATGCCGCTTTACACCCACTTGATACACTAACAGAGAGATATCAATACATAGGCTTTACGATTATTATTAGTCAGATATATTCTTGTGCGGTGAATAGGGCGTGTTGAGTCCAGTTCTCTGAGCAAGGAGTAGGTCTTGTCTATTACATATTGGGTTTATGGAACGGTATCTGAGCTAATTTGAAACCCTTGTTTTATGTATCACCCCACCTCACCTTTCCCGTTAAGCAGCCATAGTGTGTTTTCTGCATGTGTGACTCTGTTCTGTTTTGTAATTCAGTTCAAGTGTAACGGTTTTTACATTCCCTCTATCAGTGATACCTTATGAGAAGTGTCCTTTTCTGTGTGACTTATTTCACTTAGAATCGTCGTACCTTAATCCACTCATCATGCTGCTACTAGCCTTATGACATTGATTTCATGGCTGAGAGATATTCCATTGTACATAAGGACCACAACTTCTTTATCCATTTTTCTCTTTCCTGGGATATTGAAGGTGGAATGAAGTGGAGGTCCTTGTCAACAGAGCAGCCCTCAACTTTGGGGTGCTTGTGTCTTGCTGATTTTTCATTTTCCCAATTTATACCCCCATGAGTGGAAGTGCCCTATGCTCTCTAAGCTGTGTTTTTCAGATGTTTCAGGACTCACCGGACACTTCTCCAGAGTGGCTCTTGGCAATTTACATCCCGCCCATCAGTGTAGCAAGGCTCCCATTTCTCCATGGCCTGTCCTGCATTTCTGGTTTTGACACTTTTTTCAGCATGGCCCTTTTGACCGATGGGAAGCGAGACTTGTTTGTAGCGCTGATTTGCCTTTCCAGGTTGCTTGGTTGGCCAAAAAGGGCGTATGCTTTTTTTCCTGAATATATTCAGGAAAAAACGCATACGCCCTTTTTGGCCAAGGGCATCATTGTCAACGTTTTGCCACTTTTCATGTGCTTTAAATGCGATTCGAATCTACTTCCTGAAATCTGTTTCCTGCAATTCTGCCTTGATTTCAAATCCTCTTCGTTGCCTTCCCTCAATATATTTGTGGACGAGAGTTATCATTTATAACTGCAGGTTTGTGAATTGCAGTGCCCTGAACCTCCATTTTACAACTCGTTTTTATGGGAGCTGGCCGCAAAATCACAGAATGGCTTCAGGCCCTGTTCTGGTTCCGGGGGGCAGGCTGAGCCTGTGGTTAATTCTTCTTTCTGATGGGAAAATAGAGTGACCTGTGCCTGTCCCAACACCAAGAGCTAGTCTCTCGTTGGTTCCACGTCTTCCCGTTTATCCTCAGGACAAATTGCAACCTGTACGGAACAGGAGGTTAAAGGTGCTGATGCTCCAAGTAGGGAGCTTGCTAGTAAAGCGGCTGGAATGGCGAACCCGGGCACAAGGCGATGAGAAATGAGGTGCGTTTTAGAAACCTTTCCCCATCACACGGTGTACCATCTTCTGGGTTTCTCATGCATGTTTTTGATGTAGGAAGATGCCCTTGAAGCTGGAGATTTGGGACCCATGCGATGGGTACCACACAGTATTACTTTAAAGGGTCTGCGTTTGCTCACCCAACCTCACCAAACCTCTCAGCCCCAAGAGTGTCCACCCTTATGTCTCATCCAGCTGTGGGTCTAGATATGGTCAATCCAGGTTGCATCACAGCCCCTGAACGCATTGTGTAAGAATTCCTCTCTCGTTCACTGTCTTTGTTTCATGGGTTTTTCAAAGTAATTTATTTTCATAATGGGATTTAGCTGCTTTTCACTGCTGTGTTTATGCCGCTTTACACCCACTTGACACACTAACAGAGAGATATCAATACATAGGCTTTACGATTATTACTAGTCAGATATATTCTTGTGCGGTGAATAGGGCGTGTTGAGTCCAGTTCTCTGAGCAAGGAGTAGGTCTTGTCTATTACATATTGGGTTTATGGAACGGTATCTGAGCTAATTTGAAACCCTTGTTTTATGTATCACCCCACCTCACCTTTCCCGTTAAGCAGCCATAGTGTGTTTTCTGCATGTGTGACTCTGTTCTGTTTTGTAATTCAGTTCAAGTGTAACGGTTTTTACATTCCCTCTATCAGTGATACCTTATGAGAAGTGTCCTTTTCTGTGTGACTTATTTCACTTAGAATCGTCGTACCTTAATCCACTCATCATGCTGCTACTAGCCTTATGACATTGATTTCATGGCTGAGTGATATTCCATTGTACATAAGGACCACAACTTCTTTACCCATTTTTCTCTTTCCTGGGATATTTAAGGTGGAATGAAGTGGAGGTCCTTGTCAACAGAGCAGCCCTCAACTTTGGGGTGCTTGTGTCTTGCTGATTTTTCATTTTCCCAATTCATACCCCCATGAGTGGAAGTGCCCTATGCTCTCTAAGCTGTGTTTTTCAGATGTTTCAGGACTCACCGTACACTTCTCCAGAGTGGCTGTTGGCAATTTACATCCCGCCCATCAGTGTAGCAAGGCTCCCATTTCTCCATGGCCTGTCCTGCATTTCTGGTTTTGACACTTTTTTCAGCATGGCCCTTTTGACCGATGGGAAGCGAGACTTGTTTGTAGCGCTGATTTGCCTTTCCAGGTTGCTTGGTTGGCCAAAAAGGGCGTATGCGTTTTTTCCTGAATATATTCAGGAAAAAACGCATACGCCCTTTTTGGCCAAGGGCATCATTGTCAACGTTTTGCCGCTTTTCATGTGCTTTAAATGCGATTCGAATCTACTTCCTGAAATCTGTTTCCTGCAATTCTGCCTTGATTTCAAATCCTCTTCGTTGCCTTCCCTCAATATATTTGTGGACGAGAGTTATCATTTATAACTGCAGGTTTGTGAATTGCAGTGCCCTGAACCTCCATTTTACAACTCGTTTTTATGGGAGCTGGCCGCAAAATCACAGAATGGCTTCAGGCCCTGTTCTGGTTCCGGGGGGCAGGCTGAGCCTGTGGTTAATTCTTCTTTCTGATGGGAAAATAGAGTGACCTGTGCCTGTCCCAACACCAAGAGCTAGTCTCTCGTTGGTTCCACGTCTTCCCGTTTATCCTCAGGACAAATTGCAACCTGTACGGAACAGGAGGTTAAAGGTGCTGATGCTCCAAGTAGGGAGCTTGCTAGTAAAGCAGCTGGAATGGCGAACCCGGGCACAAGGAGATGAGAAATGAGGTGCGTTTTAGAAACCTTTCCCCATCACACGGTGTACCATCTTCTGGGTTTCTCATGCATGTTTTTGATGTAGGAAGATGCCCTTGAAGCTGGAGTTTTGGGACCCATGCGATGGGTACCATGCAGTATTACTTTAAAGGGTCTGCGTTTGCTCACCCAACCTCACCAAACCTCTCAGCCCCAAGAGTGTCCACCCTTATGTCTCATCCAGCTGTGGGTCTAGATATGGTCAATCCAGGTTGCATCACAGCCCCTGAACGCATTGTGTAAGAATTCCTCTCTCGTTCACTGTCTTTGTTTCATGGGTTTTTCAAAGTAATTTATTTTCATAATGGGATTTAGCTGCTTTTCACTGCTGTGTTTATGCCGCTTTACACCCACTTGACACACTAACAGAGAGATATCAATACATAGGCTTTACGATTATTACTAGTCAGATATATTCTTGTGCGGTGAATAGGGCGTGTTGAGTCCAGTTCTCTGAGCAAGGAGTAGGTCTTGTCTATTACATATTGGGTTTATGGAACGGTATCTGAGCTAATTTGATACCCTTGTTTTATGTATCACCCCACCTCACCTTTCCCGTTAAGCAGCCATAGTGTGTTTTCTGCATGTGTGACTCTGTTCTGTTTTGTAATTCAGTTCAAGTGTAACGGTTTTTACATTCCCTCTATCAGTGATACCTTATGAGAAGTGTCCTTTTCTGTGTGACTTATTTCACTTAGAATCGTCGTACCTAAATCCACTCATCATGCTGCTACTAGCCTTATGACATTGATTTCATGGCTGAGTGATATTCCATTGTACATAAGGACCACAACTTCTTTACCCATTTTTCTCTTTCCTGGGATATTTAAGGTGGAATGAAGTGGAGGTCCTTGTCAACAGAGCAGCCCTAAACTTTGGGGTGCTTGTGTCTTGCTGATTTTTCATTTTCCCAATTCATACCCCCATGAGTGGAAGTGCCCTATGCTCTCTAAGCTGTGTTTTTCAGATGTTTCAGGACTCACCGTACACTTCTCCAGAGTGGCTGTTGGCAATTTACATCCCGCCCATCAGTGTAGCAAGGCTCCCATTTCTCCATGGCCTGTCCTGCATTTCTGGTTTTGACACTTTTTTCAGCATGGCCCTTTTGACCGATGGGAAGCGAGACTTGTTTGTAGCGCTCATTTGCCTTTCCAGGTTGCTTGGTTGGCCAAAAAGGGCGTATGCGTTTTTTCCTGAATATATTCAGGAAAAAACGCATACGCCCTTTTTGGCCAAGGGCATCATTGTCAACGTTTTGCCGCTTTTCATGTGCTTTAAATGCGATTCGAATCTACCTCCTGAAATCTCTTTCCTGCAATTCTGCCTTGATTTCAAATCCTCTTCTTTGCCTTCCCTCAATATATTTGTGGACGAGAGTTATCATTTATAACTCTGCAGGTTTGTGAATTGCAGTGCCCTGAACCTCCATTTTACAACTCGTTTTTATGGGAGCTGGCCGCAAAATCGCAGAATGGCTTCAGGCCCTGTTCTGGTTCCGGGGGGCAGGCTGAGCCTGTGGTTAATTCTTCTTTCTGATGGGAAAATAGAGTGACCTGTGCCTGTCCCAACACCAAGAGCTAGTCTCTCGTTGGTTCCACGTCTTCCCGTTTATCCTCAGGACAAATTGCAACCTGTACGGAACAGGAGGTTAAAGGTGCTGATGCTCCAAGTAGGGAGCTTGCTAGTAAAGCGGCTGGAATGGTGAACCCGGGCACAAGGCGATGAGAAATGAGGTGCGTTTTAGAAACCTTTCCCCATCACACTGTGTACCATCTTCTGGGTTTCTCATGCATGTTTTGATGTAGGAAGATGCCCTTGAAGCTGGAGATTTGGGACCCATGCGATGGGTACCATGCAGTATTACTTTAAAGGGTCTGCGTTTGCTCACCCAACCTCACCAAACCTCTCAGCCCCAAGAGTGTCCACCCTTATGTCTCATCCAGCTGTGGGTCTAGATATGGTCAATCCAGGTTGCATCACAGCCCCTGAACGCATTGTGTAAGAATTCCTCTCTCGTTCACTGTCTTTGTTTCATGGGTTTTTCAAAGTAATTTATTTTCATAATGGGATTTAGCTGCTTTTCACTGCTGTGTTTATGCCACTTTACACCCACTTGACACACTAACAGAGAGATATCAATACATAGGCTTTACGATTATTACTAGTCAGATATATTCTTGTGCGGTGAATAGGGCGTGTTGAGTCCAGTTCTCTGAGCAAGGAGTAGGTCTTGTCTATTACATATTGGGTTTATGGAACGGTATCTGAGCTAATTTGATACCCTTGTTTTATGTATCACCCCACCTCACCTTTCCCGTTAAGCAGCCATAGTGTGTTTTCTGCATGTGTGACTCTGTTCTGTTTTGTAATTCAGTTCAAGTGTAACGGTTTTTACATTCCCTCTATCAGTGATACCTTATGAGAAGTGTCCTTTTCTGTGTGACTTATTTCACTTAGAATCGTCGTACCTAAATCCACTCATCATGCTGCTACTAGCCTTATGACATTGATTTCATGGCTGAGTGATATTCCATTGTACATAAGGACCACAACTTCTTTACCCATTTTTCTCTTTCCTGGGATATTTAAGGTGGAATGAAGTGGAGGTCCTTGTCAACAGAGCAGCCCTCAACTTTGGGGTGCTTGTGTCTTGCTGATTTTTCATTTTCCCAATTCATACCCCCATGAGTGGAAGTGCCCTATGCTCTCTAAGCTGTGTTTTTCAGATGTTTCAGGACTCACCGTACACTTCTCCAGAGTGGCTGTTGGCAATTTACATCCCGCCCATCAGTGTAGCAAGGCTCCCATTTCTCCATGGCCTGTCCTGCATTTCTGGTTTTGACACTTTTTTCAGCATGGCCCTTTTGACCGATGGGAAGCGAGACTTGTTTGTAGCGCTGATTTGCCTTTCCAGGTTGCTTGGTTGGCCAAAAAGGGCGTATGCGTTTTTTCCTGAATATATTCAGGAAAAAACGCATACGCCCTTTTTGGCCAAGGGCATCATTGTCAACGTTTTGCCGCTTTTCATGTGCTTTAAAGGCGATTCGAATCTACCTCCTGAAATCTCTTTCCTGCAATTCTGCCTTGATTTCAAATCCTCTTCTTTGCCTTCCCTCAATATATTTGTGGACGAGAGTTATCATTTATAACTCTGCAGGTTTGTGAATTGCAGTGCCCTGAACCTCCATTTTACAACTCGTTTTTATGGGAGCTGGCCGCAAAATCGCAGAATGGCTTCAGGCCCTGTTCTGGTTCCGGGGGGCAGGCTGAGCCTGTGGTTAATTCTTCTTTCTGATGGGAAAATAGAGTGACCTGTGCCTGTCCCAACACCAAGAGCTAGTCTCTCGTTGGTTCCACGTCTTCCCGTTTATCCTCAGGACAAATTGCAACCTGTACGGAACAGGAGGTTAAAGGTGCTGATGCTCCAAGTAGGGAGCTTGCTAGTAAAGCGGCTGGAATGGCGAACCCGGGCACAAGGCGATGAGAAATGAGATGCGTTTTAGAAACCTTTCCCCATCACACGGTGTACCATCTTCTGGGTTTTTCATGCATGTTTTTGATGTAGGAAGATGCCCTTGAAGCTGGAGATTTGGGACCCATGCGATGGGTACCATGCAGTATTACTTTAAAGGGTCTGCGTTTGCTCACCCAACCTCACCAAACCTCTCAGCCCCAAGAGTGTCCACCCTTATGTCTCATCCAGCTGTGGGTCTAGATATGGTCAATCCAGGTTGCATCACAGCCCCTGAACGCATTGTGTAAGAATTCCTCTCTCGTTCACTGTCTTTGTTTCATGGGTTTTTCAAAGTAATTTATTTTCATAATGGGATTTAGCTGCTTTTCACTGCTGTGTTTATGCCGCTTTACACCCACTTGACACACTAACAGAGAGATATCAATACATAGGCTTTACGATTATTACTAGTCAGATATATTCTTGTGCGGTGAATAGGGCGTGTTGAGTCCAGTTCTCTGAGCAAGGAGTAGGTCTTGTCTATTACATATTGGGTTTATGGGACGGTATCTGAGCTAATTTGAAACCCTTGTTTTATGTATCACCCCACCTCACCTTTCCCGTTAAGCAGCCATAGTGTGTTTTCTGCATGTGTGACTCTGTTCTGTTTTGTAATTCAGTTCAAGTGTAACGGTTTTTACATTCCCTCTATCAGTGATACCTTATGAGAAGTGTCCTTTTCTGTGTGACTTATTTCACTTAGAATCGTCGTACCTTAATCCACTCATCATGCTGCTACTAGCCTTATGACATTGATTTCATGGCTGAGAGATATTCCATTGTACATAAGGACCACAACTTCTTTATCCATTTTTCTCTTTCCTGGGATATTGAAGGTGGAATGAAGTGGAGGTCCTTGTCAACAGAGCAGCCCTAAACTTTGGGGTGCTTGTGTCTTGCTGATTTTTAATTTTCCCAATTTATACCCCCATGAGTGGAAGTGCCCTATGCTCTCTAAGCTGTGTTTTTCAGATGTTTCAGGACTCACCGGACACTTCTCCAGAGTGGCTCTTGGCAATTTACATCCCGCCCATCAGTGTAGCAAGGCTCCCATTTCTCCATGGCCTGTCCTGCATTTCTGGTTTTGACACTTTTTTCAGCATGGCCCTTTTGACCGATGGGAAGCGAGACTTGTTTGTAGCGCTGATTTGCCTTTCCAGGTTGCTTGGTTGGCCAAAAAGGGCGTATGCTTTTTTTCCTGAATATATTCAGGAAAAAACGCATACGCCCTTTTTGGCCAAGGGCATCATTGTCAACGTTTTGCCACTTTTCATGTGCTTTAAATGCGATTCGAATCTACTTCCTGAAATCTGTTTCCTGCAATTCTGCCTTGATTTCAAATCCTCTTCGTTGCCTTCCCTCAATATATTTGTGGACGAGAGTTATCATTTATAACTGCAGGTTTGTGAATTGCAGTGCCCTGAACCTCCATTTTACAACTCGTTTTTATGGGAGCTGGCCGCAAAATCACAGAATGGCTTCAGGCCCTGTTCTGGTTCCAGGGGGCAGGCTGAGCCTGTGGTTAATTCTTCTTTCTGATGGGAAAATAGAGTGACCTGTGCCTGTCCCAACACCAAGAGCTAGTCTCTCGTTGGTTCCACGTCTTCCCGTTTATCCTCAGGACAAATTGCAACCTGTACGGAACAGGAGGTTAAAGGTGCTGATGCTCCAAGTAGGGAGCTTGCTAGTAAAGCGGCTGGAATGGCAAACCCGGGCACAAGGAGATGAGAAATGAGGTGCGTTTTAGAAACCTTTCCCCATCACACGGTGTACCATCTTCTGGGTTTCTCATGCATGTTTTTGATGTAGGAAGATGCCCTTGAAGCTGGAGATTTGGGACCCATGCGATGGGTACCATGCAGTATTACTTTAAAGGGTCTGCGTTTGCTCACCCAACCTCACCAAACCTCTCAGCCCCAAGAGTGTCCACCCTTATGTCTCATCCAGCTGTGGGTCTAGATATGGTCAATCCAGGTTGCATCACAGCCCCTGAACGCATTGTGTAAGAATTCCTCTCTCGTTCACTGTCTTTGTTTCATGGGTTTTTCAAAGTAATTTATTTTCATAATGGGATTTAGCTGCTTTTCACTGCTGTGTTTATGCCGCTTTACACCCACTTGACACACTAACAGAGAGATATCAATACATAGGCTTTACGATTATTACTAGTCAGATATATTCTTGTGCGGTGAATAGGGCGTGTTGAGTCCAGTTCTCTGAGCAAGGAGTAGGTCTTGTCTATTACATATTGGGTTTATGGAACGGTATCTGAGCTAATTTGAAACCCTTGTTTTATGTATCACCCCACCTCACCTTTCCCGTTAAGCAGCCATAGTGTGTTTTCTGCATGTGTGACTCTGTTCTGTTTTGTAATTCAGTTCAAGTGTAACGGTTTTTACATTCCCTCTATCAGTGATACCTTATGAGAAGTGTCCTTTTCTGTGTGAATTATTTCACTTAGAATCGTCGTACCTTAATCCACTCATCATGCTGCTACTAGCCTTATGACATTGATTTCATGGCTGAGTGATATTCCATTGTACATAAGGACCACAACTTCTTTACCCATTTTTCTCTTTCCTGGGATATTTAAGGTGGAATGAAGTGGAGGTCCTTGTCAACAGAGCAGCCCTCAACTTTGGGGTGCTTGTGTCTTGCTGATTTTTCATTTTCCCAATTCATACCCCCATGAGTGGAAGTGCCCTATGCTCTCTAAGCTGTGTTTTTCAGATGTTTCAGGACTCACCGTACACTTCTCCAGAGTGGCTGTTGGCAATTTACATCCCGCCCATCAGTGTAGCAAGGCTCCCATTTCTCCATGGCCTGTCCTGCATTTCTGGTTTTGACACTTTTTTCAGCATGGCCCTTTTGACCGATGGGAAGCGAGACTTGTTTGTAGCGCTGATTTGCCTTTCCAGGTTGCTTGGTTGGCCAAAAAGGGCGTATGCGTTTTTTCCTGAATATATTCAGGAAAAAACGCATACGCCCTTTTTGGCCAAGGGCATCATTGTCAACGTTTTGCCGCTTTTCATGTGCTTTAAATGCGATTCGAATCTACTTCCTGAAATCTGTTTCCTGCAATTCTGCCTTGATTTCAAATCCTCTTCGTTGCCTTCCCTCAATATATTTGTGGACGAGAGTTATCATTTATAACTGCAGGTTTGTGAATTGCAGTGCCCTGAACCTCCATTTTACAACTCGTTTTTATGGGAGCTGGCCGCAAAATCACAGAATGGCTTCAGGCCCTGTTCTGGTTCCAGGGGGCAGGCTGAGCCTGTGGTTAATTCTTCTTTCTGATGGGAAAATAGAGTGACCTGTGCCTGTCCCAACACCAAGAGCTAGTCTCTCGTTGGTTCCACGTCTTCCCGTTTATCCTCAGGACAAATTGCAACCTGTACGGAACAGGAGGTTAAAGGTGCTGATGCTCCAAGTAGGGAGCTTGCTAGTAAAGCGGCTGGAATGGCGAACCCGGGCACAAGGAGATGAGAAATGAGGTGCGTTTTAGAAACCTTTCCCCATCACACGGTGTACCATCTTCTGGGTTTCTCATGCATGTTTTTGATGTAGGAAGATGCCCTTGAAGCTGGAGATTTGGGACTCATGCGATGGGTACCATGCAGTATTACTTTAAAGGGTCTGCGTTTGCTCACCCAACCTCACCAAACCTCTCAGCCCCAAGAGTGTCCACCCTTATGTCTCATCCAGCTGTGGGTCTAGATATGGTCAATCCAGGTTGCATCACAGCCCCTGAACGCATTGTGTAAGAATTCCTCTCTCGTTCACTGTCTTTGTTTCATGGGTTTTTCAAAGTAATTTATTTTCATAATGGGATTTAGCTGCTTTTCACTGCTGTGTTTATGCCGCTTTACACCCACTTGATACACTAACAGAGAGATATCAATACATAGGCTTTACGATTATTATTAGTCAGATATATTCTTGTGCGGTGAATAGGGCGTGTTGAGTCCAGTTCTCTGAGCAAGGAGTAGGTCTTGTCTATTACATATTGGGTTTATGGAACGGTATCTGAGCTAATTTGAAACCCTTGTTTTATGTATCACCCCACCTCACCTTTCCCGTTAAGCAGCCATAGTGTGTTTTCTGCATGTGTGACTCTGTTCTGTTTTGTAATTCAGTTCAAGTGTAACGGTTTTTACATTCCCTCTATCAGTGATACCTTATGAGAAGTGTCCTTTTCTGTGTGACTTATTTCACTTAGAATCGTCGTACCTTAATCCACTCATCATGCTGCTACTAGCCTTATGACATTGATTTCATGGCTGAGAGATATTCCATTGTACATAAGGACCACAACTTCTTTATCCATTTTTCTCTTTCCTGGGATATTGAAGGTGGAATGAAGTGGAGGTCCTTGTCAACAGAGCAGCCCTAAACTTTGGGGTGCTTGTGTCTTGCTGATTTTTCATTTTCCCAATTTATACCCCCATGAGTGGAAGTGCCCTATGCTCTCTAAGCTGTGTTTTTCAGATGTTTCAGGACTCACCGGACACTTCTCCAGAGTGGCTCTTGGCAATTTACATCCCGCCCATCAGTGTAGCAAGGCTCCCATTTCTCCATGGCCTGTCCTGCATTTCTGGTTTTGACACTTTTTTCAGCATGGCCCTTTTGACCGATGGGAAGCGAGACTTGTTTGTAGCGCTGATTTGCCTTTCCAGGTTGCTTGGTTGGCCAAAAAGGGCGTATGCTTTTTTTCCTGAATATATTCAGGAAAAAACGCATACGCCCTTTTTGGCCAAGGGCATCATTGTCAACGTTTTGCCACTTTTCATGTGCTTTAAATGCGATTCGAATCTACTTCCTGAAATCTGTTTCCTGCAATTCTGCCTTGATTTCAAATCCTCTTCGTTGCCTTCCCTCAATATATTTGTGGACGAGAGTTATCATTTATAACTGCAGGTTTGTGAATTGCAGTGCCCTGAACCTCCATTTTACAACTCGTTTTTATGGGAGCTGGCCGCAAAATCACAGAATGGCTTCAGGCCCTGTTCTGGTTCCGGGGGGCAGGCTGAGCCTGTGGTTAATTCTTCTTTCTGATGGGAAAATAGAGTGACCTGTGCCTGTCCCAACACCAAGAGCTAGTCTCTCGTTGGTTCCACGTCTTCCCGTTTATCCTCAGGACAAATTGCAACCTGTACGGAACAGGAGGTTAAAGGTGCTGATGCTCCAAGTAGGGAGCTTGCTAGTAAAGCGGCTGGAATGGCGAACCCGGGCACAAGGCGATGAGAAATGAGGTGCGTTTTAGAAACCTTTCCCCATCACACGGTGTACCATCTTCTGGGTTTCTCATGAATGTTTTTGATGTAGGAAGATGCCCTTGAAGCTGGAGATTTGGGACCCATGCGATGGGTACCACACAGTATTACTTTAAAGGGTCTGCGTTTGCTCACCCAACCTCACCAAACCTCTCAGCCCCAAGAGTGTCCACCCTTATGTCTCATCCAGCTGTGGGTCTAGATATGGTCAATCCAGGTTGCATCACAGCCCCTGAACGCATTGTGTAAGAATTCCTCTCTCGTTCACTGTCTTTGTTTCATGGGTTTTTCAAAGTAATTTATTTTCATAATGGGATTTAGCTGCTTTTCACTGCTGTGTTTATGCCGCTTTACACCCACTTGACACACTAACAGAGAGATATCAATACATAGGCTTTACGATTATTACTAGTCAGATATATTCTTGTGCGGTGAATAGGGCGTGTTGAGTCCAGTTCTCTGAGCAAGGAGTAGGTCTTGTCTATTACATATTGGGTTTATGGAACGGTATCTGAGCTAATTTGAAACCCTTGTTTTATGTATCACCCCACCTCACCTTTCCCGTTAAGCAGCCATAGTGTGTTTTCTGCATGTGTGACTCTGTTCTGTTTTGTAATTCAGTTCAAGTGTAACGGTTTTTACATTCCCTCTATCAGTGATACCTTATGAGAAGTGTCCTTTTCTGTGTGACTTATTTCACTTAGAATCGTCGTACCTTAATCCACTCATCATGCTGCTACTAGCCTTATGACATTGATTTCATGGCTGAGTGATATTCCATTGTACATAAGGACCACAACTTCTTTACCCATTTTTCTCTTTCCTGGGATATTTAAGGTGGAATGAAGTGGAGGTCCTTGTCAACAGAGCAGCCCTCAACTTTGGGGTGCTTGTGTCTTGCTGATTTTTCATTTTCCCAATTCATACCCCCATGAGTGGAAGTGCCCTATGCTCTCTAAGCTGTGTTTTTCAGATGTTTCAGGACTCACCGTACACTTCTCCAGAGTGGCTGTTGGCAATTTACATCCCGCCCATCAGTGTAGCAAGGCTCCCATTTCTCCATGGCCTGTCCTGCATTTCTGGTTTTGACACTTTTTTCAGCATGGCCCTTTTGACCGATGGGAAGCGAGACTTGTTTGTAGCGCTGATTTGCCTTTCCAGGTTGCTTGGTTGGCCAAAAAGGGCGTATGCGTTTTTTCCTGAATATATTCAGGAAAAAACGCATACGCCCTTTTTGGCCAAGGGCATCATTGTCAACGTTTTGCCGCTTTTCATGTGCTTTAAATGCGATTCGAATCTACTTCCTGAAATCTGTTTCCTGCAATTCTGCCTTGATTTCAAATCCTCTTCGTTGCCTTCCCTCAATATATTTGTGGACGAGAGTTATCATTTATAACTGCAGGTTTGTGAATTGCAGTGCCCTGAACCTCCATTTTACAACTCGTTTTTATGGGAGCTGGCCGCAAAATCACAGAATGGCTTCAGGCCCTGTTCTGGTTCCGGGGGGCAGGCTGAGCCTGTGGTTAATTCTTCTTTCTGATGGGAAAATAGAGTGACCTGTGCCTGTCCCAACACCAAGAGCTAGTCTCTCGTTGGTTCCACGTCTTCCCGTTTATCCTCAGGACAAATTGCAACCTGTACGGAACAGGAGGTTAAAGGTGCTGATGCTCCAAGTAGGGAGCTTGCTAGTAAAGCAGCTGGAATGGCGAACCCGGGCACAAGGAGATGAGAAATGAGGTGCGTTTTAGAAACCTTTCCCCATCACACGGTGTACCATCTTCTGGGTTTCTCATGCATGTTTTTGATGTAGGAAGATGCCCTTGAAGCTGGAGATTTGGGACCCATGCGATGGGTACCATGCAGTATTACTTTAAAGGGTCTGCGTTTGCTCACCCAACCTCACCAAACCTCTCAGCCCCAAGAGTGTCCACCCTTATGTCTCATCCAGCTGTGGGTCTAGATATGGTCAATCCAGGTTGCATCACAGCCCCTGAACGCATTGTGTAAGAATTCCTCTCTCGTTCACTGTCTTTGTTTCATGGGTTTTTCAAAGTAATTTATTTTCATAATGGGATTTAGCTGCTTTTCACTGCTGTGTTTATGCCGCTTTACACCCACTTGACACACTAACAGAGAGATATCAATACATAGGCTTTACGATTATTACTAGTCAGATATATTCTTGTGCGGTGAATAGGGCGTGTTGAGTCCAGTTCTCTGAGCAAGGAGTAGGTCTTGTCTATTACATATTGGGTTTATGGAACGGTATCTGAGCTAATTTGATACCCTTGTTTTATGTATCACCCCACCTCACCTTTCCCGTTAAGCAGCCATAGTGTGTTTTCTGCATGTGTGACTCTGTTCTGTTTTGTAATTCAGTTCAAGTGTAACGGTTTTTACATTCCCTCTATCAGTGATACCTTATGAGAAGTGTCCTTTTCTGTGTGACTTATTTCACTTAGAATCGTCGTACCTAAATCCACTCATCATGCTGCTACTAGCCTTATGACATTGATTTCATGGCTGAGTGATATTCCATTGTACATAAGGACCACAACTTCTTTACCCATTTTTCTCTTTCCTGGGATATTTAAGGTGGAATGAAGTGGAGGTCCTTGTCAACAGAGCAGCCCTAAACTTTGGGGTGCTTGTGTCTTGCTGATTTTTCATTTTCCCAATTCATACCCCCATGAGTGGAAGTGCCCTATGCTCTCTAAGCTGTGTTTTTCAGATGTTTCAGGACTCACCGTACACTTCTCCAGAGTGGCTGTTGGCAATTTACATCCCGCCCATCAGTGTAGCAAGGCTCCCATTTCTCCATGGCCTGTCCTGCATTTCTGGTTTTGACACTTTTTTCAGCATGGCCCTTTTGACCGATGGGAAGCGAGACTTGTTTGTAGCGCTCATTTGCCTTTCCAGGTTGCTTGGTTGGCCAAAAAGGGCGTATGCGTTTTTTCCTGAATATATTCAGGAAAAAACGCATACGCCCTTTTTGGCCAAGGGCATCATTGTCAACGTTTTGCCGCTTTTCATGTGCTTTAAATGCGATTCGAATCTACCTCCTGAAATCTCTTTCCTGCAATTCTGCCTTGATTTCAAATCCTCTTCTTTGCCTTCCCTCAATATATTTGTGGACGAGAGTTATCATTTATAACTCTGCAGGTTTGTGAATTGCAGTGCCCTGAACCTCCATTTTACAACTCGTTTTTATGGGAGCTGGCCGCAAAATCGCAGAATGGCTTCAGGCCCTGTTCTGGTTCCGGGGGGCAGGCTGAGCCTGTGGTTAATTCTTCTTTCTGATGGGAAAATAGAGTGACCTGTGCCTGTCCCAACACCAAGAGCTAGTCTCTCGTTGGTTCCACGTCTTCCCGTTTATCCTCAGGACAAATTGCAACCTGTACGGAACAGGAGGTTAAAGGTGCTGATGCTCCAAGTAGGGAGCTTGCTAGTAAAGCGGCTGGAATGGTGAACCCGGGCACAAGGCGATGAGAAATGAGGTGCGTTTTAGAAACCTTTCCCCATCACACTGTGTACCATCTTCTGGGTTTCTCATGCATGTTTTGATGTAGGAAGATGCCCTTGAAGCTGGAGATTTGGGACCCATGCGATGGGTACCATGCAGTATTACTTTAAAGGGTCTGCGTTTGCTCACCCAACCTCACCAAACCTCTCAGCCCCAAGAGTGTCCACCCTTATGTCTCATCCAGCTGTGGGTCTAGATATGGTCAATCCAGGTTGCATCACAGCCCCTGAACGCATTGTGTAAGAATTCCTCTCTCGTTCACTGTCTTTGTTTCATGGGTTTTTCAAAGTAATTTATTTTCATAATGGGATTTAGCTGCTTTTCACTGCTGTGTTTATGCCACTTTACACCCACTTGACACACTAACAGAGAGATATCAATACATAGGCTTTACGATTATTACTAGTCAGATATATTCTTGTGCGGTGAATAGGGCGTGTTGAGTCCAGTTCTCTGAGCAAGGAGTAGGTCTTGTCTATTACATATTGGGTTTATGGAACGGTATCTGAGCTAATTTGATACCCTTGTTTTATGTATCACCCCACCTCACCTTTCCCGTTAAGCAGCCATAGTGTGTTTTCTGCATGTGTGACTCTGTTCTGTTTTGTAATTCAGTTCAAGTGTAACGGTTTTTACATTCCCTCTATCAGTGATACCTTATGAGAAGTGTCCTTTTCTGTGTGACTTATTTCACTTAGAATCGTCGTACCTAAATCCACTCATCATGCTGCTACTAGCCTTATGACATTGATTTCATGGCTGAGTGATATTCCATTGTACATAAGGACCACAACTTCTTTACCCATTTTTCTCTTTCCTGGGATATTTAAGGTGGAATGAAGTGGAGGTCCTTGTCAACAGAGCAGCCCTCAACTTTGGGGTGCTTGTGTCTTGCTGATTTTTCATTTTCCCAATTCATACCCCCATGAGTGGAAGTGCCCTATGCTCTCTAAGCTGTGTTTTTCAGATGTTTCAGGACTCACCGTACACTTCTCCAGAGTGGCTGTTGGCAATTTACATCCCGCCCATCAGTGTAGCAAGGCTCCCATTTCTCCATGGCCTGTCCTGCATTTCTGGTTTTGACACTTTTTTCAGCATGGCCCTTTTGACCGATGGGAAGCGAGACTTGTTTGTAGCGCTGATTTGCCTTTCCAGGTTGCTTGGTTGGCCAAAAAGGGCGTATGCGTTTTTTCCTGAATATATTCAGGAAAAAACGCATACGCCCTTTTTGGCCAAGGGCATCATTGTCAACGTTTTGCCGCTTTTCATGTGCTTTAAAGGCGATTCGAATCTACCTCCTGAAATCTCTTTCCTGCAATTCTGCCTTGATTTCAAATCCTCTTCTTTGCCTTCCCTCAATATATTTGTGGACGAGAGTTATCATTTATAACTCTGCAGGTTTGTGAATTGCAGTGCCCTGAACCTCCATTTTACAACTCGTTTTTATGGGAGCTGGCCGCAAAATCGCAGAATGGCTTCAGGCCCTGTTCTGGTTCCGGGGGGCAGGCTGAGCCTGTGGTTAATTCTTCTTTCTGATGGGAAAATAGAGTGACCTGTGCCTGTCCCAACACCAAGAGCTAGTCTCTCGTTGGTTCCACGTCTTCCCGTTTATCCTCAGGACAAATTGCAACCTGTACGGAACAGGAGGTTAAAGGTGCTGATGCTCCAAGTAGGGAGCTTGCTAGTAAAGCGGCTGGAATGGCGAACCCGGGCACAAGGCGATGAGAAATGAGGTGCGTTTTAGAAACCTTTCCCCATCACACGGTGTACCATCTTCTGGGTTTTTCATGCATGTTTTTGATGTAGGAAGATGCCCTTGAAGCTGGAGATTTGGGACCCATGCGATGGGTACCATGCAGTATTACTTTAAAGGGTCTGCGTTTGCTCACCCAACCTCACCAAACCTCTCAGCCCCAAGAGTGTCCACCCTTATGTCTCATCCAGCTGTGGGTCTAGATATGGTCAATCCAGGTTGCATCACAGCCCCTGAACGCATTGTGTAAGAATTCCTCTCTCGTTCACTGTCTTTGTTTCATGGGTTTTTCAAAGTAATTTATTTTCATAATGGGATTTAGCTGCTTTTCACTGCTGTGTTTATGCCGCTTTACACCCACTTGACACACTAACAGAGAGATATCAATACATAGGCTTTACGATTATTACTAGTCAGATATATTCTTGTGCGGTGAATAGGGCGTGTTGAGTCCAGTTCTCTGAGCAAGGAGTAGGTCTTGTCTATTACATATTGGGTTTATGGGACGGTATCTGAGCTAATTTGAAACCCTTGTTTTATGTATCACCCCACCTCACCTTTCCCGTTAAGCAGCCATAGTGTGTTTTCTGCATGTGTGACTCTGTTCTGTTTTGTAATTCAGTTCAAGTGTAACGGTTTTTACATTCCCTCTATCAGTGATACCTTATGAGAAGTGTCCTTTTCTGTGTGACTTATTTCACTTAGAATCGTCGTACCTTAATCCACTCATCATGCTGCTACTAGCCTTATGACATTGATTTCATGGCTGAGAGATATTCCATTGTACATAAGGACCACAACTTCTTTATCCATTTTTCTCTTTCCTGGGATATTGAAGGTGGAATGAAGTGGAGGTCCTTGTCAACAGAGCAGCCCTAAACTTTGGGGTGCTTGTGTCTTGCTGATTTTTAATTTTCCCAATTTATACCCCCATGAGTGGAAGTGCCCTATGCTCTCTAAGCTGTGTTTTTCAGATGTTTCAGGACTCACCGGACACTTCTCCAGAGTGGCTCTTGGCAATTTACATCCCGCCCATCAGTGTAGCAAGGCTCCCATTTCTCCATGGCCTGTCCTGCATTTCTGGTTTTGACACTTTTTTCAGCATGGCCCTTTTGACCGATGGGAAGCGAGACTTGTTTGTAGCGCTGATTTGCCTTTCCAGGTTGCTTGGTTGGCCAAAAAGGGCGTATGCTTTTTTTCCTGAATATATTCAGGAAAAAACGCATACGCCCTTTTTGGCCAAGGGCATCATTGTCAACGTTTTGCCACTTTTCATGTGCTTTAAATGCGATTCGAATCTACTTCCTGAAATCTGTTTCCTGCAATTCTGCCTTGATTTCAAATCCTCTTCGTTGCCTTCCCTCAATATATTTGTGGACGAGAGTTATCATTTATAACTGCAGGTTTGTGAATTGCAGTGCCCTGAACCTCCATTTTACAACTCGTTTTTATGGGAGCTGGCCGCAAAATCACAGAATGGCTTCAGGCCCTGTTCTGGTTCCAGGGGGCAGGCTGAGCCTGTGGTTAATTCTTCTTTCTGATGGGAAAATAGAGTGACCTGTGCCTGTCCCAACACCAAGAGCTAGTCTCTCGTTGGTTCCACGTCTTCCCGTTTATCCTCAGGACAAATTGCAACCTGTACGGAACAGGAGGTTAAAGGTGCTGATGCTCCAAGTAGGGAGCTTGCTAGTAAAGCGGCTGGAATGGCAAACCCGGGCACAAGGAGATGAGAAATGAGGTGCGTTTTAGAAACCTTTCCCCATCACACGGTGTACCATCTTCTGGGTTTCTCATGCATGTTTTTGATGTAGGAAGATGCCCTTGAAGCTGGAGATTTGGGACCCATGCGATGGGTACCATGCAGTATTACTTTAAAGGGTCTGCGTTTGCTCACCCAACCTCACCAAACCTCTCAGCCCCAAGAGTGTCCACCCTTATGTCTCATCCAGCTGTGGGTCTAGATATGGTCAATCCAGGTTGCATCACAGCCCCTGAACGCATTGTGTAAGAATTCCTCTCTCGTTCACTGTCTTTGTTTCATGGGTTTTTCAAAGTAATTTATTTTCATAATGGGATTTAGCTGCTTTTCACTGCTGTGTTTATGCCGCTTTACACCCACTTGACACACTAACAGAGAGATATCAATACATAGGCTTTACGATTATTACTAGTCAGATATATTCTTGTGCGGTGAATAGGGCGTGTTGAGTCCAGTTCTCTGAGCAAGGAGTAGGTCTTGTCTATTACATATTGGGTTTATGGAACGGTATCTGAGCTAATTTGAAACCCTTGTTTTATGTATCACCCCACCTCACCTTTCCCGTTAAGCAGCCATAGTGTGTTTTCTGCATGTGTGACTCTGTTCTGTTTTGTAATTCAGTTCAAGTGTAACGGTTTTTACATTCCCTCTATCAGTGATACCTTATGAGAAGTGTCCTTTTCTGTGTGAATTATTTCACTTAGAATCGTCGTACCTTAATCCACTCATCATGCTGCTACTAGCCTTATGACATTGATTTCATGGCTGAGTGATATTCCATTGTACATAAGGACCACAACTTCTTTACCCATTTTTCTCTTTCCTGGGATATTTAAGGTGGAATGAAGTGGAGGTCCTTGTCAACAGAGCAGCCCTCAACTTTGGGGTGCTTGTGTCTTGCTGATTTTTCATTTTCCCAATTCATACCCCCATGAGTGGAAGTGCCCTATGCTCTCTAAGCTGTGTTTTTCAGATGTTTCAGGACTCACCGTACACTTCTCCAGAGTGGCTGTTGGCAATTTACATCCCGCCCATCAGTGTAGCAAGGCTCCCATTTCTCCATGGCCTGTCCTGCATTTCTGGTTTTGACACTTTTTTCAGCATGGCCCTTTTGACCGATGGGAAGCGAGACTTGTTTGTAGCGCTGATTTGCCTTTCCAGGTTGCTTGGTTGGCCAAAAAGGGCGTATGCGTTTTTTCCTGAATATATTCAGGAAAAAACGCATACGCCCTTTTTGGCCAAGGGCATCATTGTCAACGTTTTGCCGCTTTTCATGTGCTTTAAATGCGATTCGAATCTACTTCCTGAAATCTGTTTCCTGCAATTCTGCCTTGATTTCAAATCCTCTTCGTTGCCTTCCCTCAATATATTTGTGGACGAGAGTTATCATTTATAACTGCAGGTTTGTGAATTGCAGTGCCCTGAACCTCCATTTTACAACTCGTTTTTATGGGAGCTGGCCGCAAAATCACAGAATGGCTTCAGGCCCTGTTCTGGTTCCAGGGGGCAGGCTGAGCCTGTGGTTAATTCTTCTTTCTGATGGGAAAATAGAGTGACCTGTGCCTGTCCCAACACCAAGAGCTAGTCTCTCGTTGGTTCCACGTCTTCCCGTTTATCCTCAGGACAAATTGCAACCTGTACGGAACAGGAGGTTAAAGGTGCTGATGCTCCAAGTAGGGAGCTTGCTAGTAAAGCGGCTGGAATGGCGAACCCGGGCACAAGGAGATGAGAAATGAGGTGCGTTTTAGAAACCTTTCCCCATCACACGGTGTACCATCTTCTGGGTTTCTCATGCATGTTTTTGATGTAGGAAGATGCCCTTGAAGCTGGAGATTTGGGACCCATGCGATGGGTACCATGCAGTATTACTTTAAAGGGTCTGCGTTTGCTCACCCAACCTCACCAAACCTCTCAGCCCCAAGAGTGTCCACCCTTATGTCTCATCCAGCTGTGGGTCTAGATATGGTCAATCCAGGTTGCATCACAGCCCCTGAACGCATTGTGTAAGAATTCCTCTCTCGTTCACTGTCTTTGTTTCATGGGTTTTTCAAAGTAATTTATTTTCATAATGGGATTTAGCTGCTTTTCACTGCTGTGTTTATGCCGCTTTACACCCACTTGACACACTAACAGAGAGATATCAATACATAGGCTTTACGATTATTACTAGTCAGATATATTCTTGTGCGGTGAATAGGGCGTGTTGAGTCCAGTTCTCTGAGCAAGGAGTAGGTCTTGTCTATTACATATTGGGTTTATGGAACGGTATCTGAGCTAATTTGAAACCCTTGTTTTATGTATCACCCCACCTCACCTTTCCCGTTAAGCAGCCATAGTGTGTTTTCTGCATGTGTGACTCTGTTCTGTTTTGTAATTCAGTTCAAGTGTAACGGTTTTTACATTCCCTCTATCAGTGATACCTTATGAGAAGTGTCCTTTTCTGTGTGACTTATTTCACTTAGAATCGTCGTACCTAAATCCACTCATCATGCTGCTACTAGCCTTATGACATTGATTTCATGGCTGAGTGATATTCCATTGTACATAAGGACCACAACTTCTTTACCCATTTTTCTCTTTCCTGGGATATTTAAGGTGGAATGAAGTGGAGGTCCTTGTCAACAGAGCAGCCCTCAACTTTGGGGTGCTTGTGTCTTGCTGATTTTTCATTTTCCCAATTCATACCCCCATGAGTGGAAGTGCCCTATGCTCTCTAAGCTGTGTTTTTCAGATGTTTCAGGACTCACCGTACACTTCTCCAGAGTGGCTGTTGGCAATTTACATCCCGCCCATCAGTGTAGCAAGGCTCCCATTTCTCCATGGCCTGTCCTGCATTTCTGGTTTTGACACTTTTTTCAGCATGGCCCTTTTGACCGATGGGAAGCGAGACTTGTTTGTAGCGCTGATTTGCCTTTCCAGGTTGCTTGGTTGGCCAAAAAGGGCGTATGCGTTTTTTCCTGAATATATTCAGGAAAAAACGCATACGCCCTTTTTGGCCAAGGGCATCATTGTCAACGTTTTGCCGCTTTTCATGTGCTTTAAAGGCGATTCGAATCTACCTCCTGAAATCTCTTTCCTGCAATTCTGCCTTGATTTCAAATCCTCTTCTTTGCCTTCCCTCAATATATTTGTGGACGAGAGTTATCATTTATAACTCTGCAGGTTTGTGAATTGCAGTGCCCTGAACCTCCATTTTACAACTCGTTTTTATGGGAGCTGGCCGCAAAATCGCAGAATGGCTTCAGGCCCTGTTCTGGTTCCGGGGGGCAGGCTGAGCCTGTGGTTAATTCTTCTTTCTGATGGGAAAATAGAGTGACCTGTGCCTGTCCCAACACCAAGAGCTAGTCTCTCGTTGGTTCCACGTCTTCCCGTTTATCCTCAGGACAAATTGCAACCTGTACGGAACAGGAGGTTAAAGGTGCTGATGCTCCAAGTAGGGAGCTTGCTAGTAAAGCGGCTGGAATGGCGAACCCGGGCACAAGGCGATGAGAAATGAGGTGCGTTTTAGAAACCTTTCCCCATCACACTGTGTACCATCTTCTGGGTTTCTCATGCATGTTTTGATGTAGGAAGATGCCCTTGAAGCTGGAGATTTGGGACCCATGCGATGGGTACCATGCAGTATTACTTTAAAGGGTCTGCGTTTGCTCACCCAACCTCACCAAACCTCTCAGCCCCAAGAGTGTCCACCCTTATGTCTCATCCAGCTGTGGGTCTAGATATGGTCAATCCAGGTTGCATCACAGCCCCTGAACGCATTGTGTAAGAATTCCTCTCTCGTTCACTGTCTTTGTTTCATGGGTTTTTCAAAGTAATTTATTTTCATAATGGGATTTAGCTGCTTTTCACTGCTGTGTTTATGCCACTTTACACCCACTTGACACACTAACAGAGAGATATCAATACATAGGCTTTACGATTATTACTAGTCAGATATAATCTTGTGCGGTGAATAGGGCGTGTTGAGTCCAGTTCTCTGAGCAAGGAGTAGGTCTTGTCTATTACATATTGGGTTTATGGAACGGTATCTGAGCTAATTTGAAACCCTTGTTTTATGTATCACCCCACCTCACCTTTCCCGTTAAGCAGCCATAGTGTGTTTTCTGCATGTGTGACTCTGTTCTGTTTTGTAATTCAGTTCAAGTGTAACGGTTTTTACATTCCCTCTATCAGTGATACCTTATGAGAAGTGTCCTTTTCTGTGTGAATTATTTCACTTAGAATCGTCGTACCTTAATCCACTCATCATGCTGCTACTAGCCTTATGACATTGATTTCATGGCTGAGTGATATTCCATTGTACATAAGGACCACAACTTCTTTACCCATTTTTCTCTTTCCTGGGATATTTAAGGTGGAATGAAGTGGAGGTCCTTGTCAACAGAGCAGCCCTCAACTTTGGGGTGCTTGTGTCTTGCTGATTTTTCATTTTCCCAATTCATACCCCCATGAGTGGAAGTGCCCTATGCTCTCTAAGCTGTGTTTTTCAGATGTTTCAGGACTCACCGTACACTTCTCCAGAGTGGCTGTTGGCAATTTACATCCCGCCCATCAGTGTAGCAAGGCTCCCATTTCTCCATGGCCTGTCCTGCATTTCTGGTTTTGACACTTTTTTCAGCATGGCCCTTTTGACCGATGGGAAGCGAGACTTGTTTGTAGCGCTGATTTGCCTTTCCAGGTTGCTTGGTTGGCCAAAAAGGGCGTATGCGTTTTTTCCTGAATATATTCAGGAAAAAACGCATACGCCCTTTTTGGCCAAGGGCATCATTGTCAACGTTTTGCCGCTTTTCATGTGCTTTAAATGCGATTCGAATCTACTTCCTGAAATCTGTTTCCTGCAATTCTGCCTTGATTTCAAATCCTCTTCGTTGCCTTCCCTCAATATATTTGTGGACGAGAGTTATCATTTATAACTGCAGGTTTGTGAATTGCAGTGCCCTGAACCTCCATTTTACAACTCGTTTTTATGGGAGCTGGCCGCAAAATCACAGAATGGCTTCAGGCCCTGTTCTGGTTCCAGGGGGCAGGCTGAGCCTGTGGTTAATTCTTCTTTCTGATGGGAAAATAGAGTGACCTGTGCCTGTCCCAACACCAAGAGCTAGTCTCTCGTTGGTTCCACGTCTTCCTGTTTATCCTCAGGACAAATTGCAACCTGTACGGAACAGGAGGTTAAAGGTGCTGATGCTCCAAGTAGGGAGCTTGCTAGTAAAGCGGCTGGAATGGCGAACCCGGGCACAAGGAGATGAGAAATGAGGTGCGTTTTAGAAACCTTTCCCCATCACACGGTGTACCATCTTCTGGGTTTCTCATGCATGTTTTTGATGTAGGAAGATGCCCTTGAAGCTGGAGATTTGGGACCCATGCGATGGGTACCATGCAGTATTACTTTAAAGGGTCTGCGTTTGCTCACCCAACCTCACCAAACCTCTCAGCCCCAAGAGTGTCCACCCTTATGTCTCATCCAGCTGTGGGTCTAGATATGGTCAATCCAGGTTGCATCACAGCCCCTGAACGCATTGTGTAAGAATTCCTCTCTCGTTCACTGTCTTTGTTTCATGGGTTTTTCAAAGTAATTTATTTTCATAATGGGATTTAGCTGCTTTTCACTGCTGTGTTTATGCCGCTTTACACCCACTTGACACACTAACAGAGAGATATCAATACATAGGCTTTACGATTATTACTAGTCAGATATATTCTTGTGCGGTGAATAGGGCGTGTTGAGTCCAGTTCTCTGAGCAAGGAGTAGGTCTTGTCTATTACATATTGGGTTTATGGAACGGTATCTGAGCTAATTTGAAACCCTTGTTTTATGTATCACCCCACCTCACCTTTCCCGTTAAGCAGCCATAGTGTGTTTTCTGCATGTGTGACTCTGTTCTGTTTTGTAATTCAGTTCAAGTGTAACGGTTTTTACATTCCCTCTATCAGTGATACCTTATGAGAAGTGTCCTTTTCTGTGTGACTTATTTCACTTAGAATCGTCGTACCTAAATCCACTCATCATGCTGCTACTAGCCTTATGACATTGATTTCATGGCTGAGTGATATTCCATTGTACATAAGGACCACAACTTCTTTACCCATTTTTCTCTTTCCTGGGATATTTAAGGTGGAATGAAGTGGAGGTCCTTGTCAACAGAGCAGCCCTCAACTTTGGGGTGCTTGTGTCTTGCTGATTTTTCATTTTCCCAATTCATACCCCCATGAGTGGAAGTGCCCTATGCTCTCTAAGCTGTGTTTTTCAGATGTTTCAGGACTCACCGGACACTTCTCCAGAGTGGCTGTTGGCAATTTACATCCCGCCCATCAGTGTAGCAAGGCTCCCATTTCTCCATGGCCTGTCCTGCATTTCTGGTTTTGACACTTTTTTCAGCATGGCCCTTTTGACCGATGGGAAGCGAGACTTGTTTGTAGCGCTGATTTGCCTTTCCAGGTTGCTTGGTTGGCCAAAAAGGGCGTATGCGTTTTTTCCTGAATATATTCAGGAAAAAACGCATACGCCCTTTTTGGCCAAGGGCATCATTGTCAACGTTTTGCCGCTTTTCATGTGCTTTAAAGGCGATTCGAATCTACCTCCTGAAATCTCTTTCCTGCAATTCTGCCTTGATTTCAAATCCTCTTCTTTGCCTTCCCTCAATATATTTGTGGACGAGAGTTATCATTTATAACTCTGCAGGTTTGTGAATTGCAGTGCCCTGAACCTCCATTTTACAACTCGTTTTTATGGGAGCTGGCCGCAAAATCGCAGAATGGCTTCAGGCCCTGTTCTGGTTCCGGGGGGCAGGCTGAGCCTGTGGTTAATTCTTCTTTCTGATGGGAAAATAGAGTGACCTGTGCCTGTCCCAACACCAAGAGCTAGTCTCTCGTTGGTTCCACGTCTTCCCGTTTATCCTCAGGACAAATTGCAACCTGTACGGAACAGGAGGTTAAAGGTGCTGATGCTCCAAGTAGGGAGCTTGCTAGTAAAGCGGCTGGAATGGTGAACCCGGGCACAAGGCGATGAGAAATGAGGTGCGTTTTAGAAACCTTTCCCCATCACACTGTGTACCATCTTCTGGGTTTCTCATGCATGTTTTGATGTAGGAAGATGCCCTTGAAGCTGGAGATTTGGGACCCATGCGATGGGTACCATGCAGTATTACTTTAACGGGTCTGCGTTTGCTCACCCAACCTCACCAAACCTCTCAGCCCCAAGAGTGTCCACCCTTATGTCTCATCCAGCTGTGGGTCTAGATATGGTCAATCCAGGTTGCATCACAGCCCCTGAACGCATTGTGTAAGAATTCCTCTCTCGTTCACTGTCTTTGTTTCATGGGTTTTTCAAAGTAATTTATTTTCATAATGG
Source organism: Balaenoptera borealis (assembly GCF_965194805.1). Classification (NCBI taxonomy): domain Eukaryota; kingdom Metazoa; phylum Chordata; class Mammalia; order Artiodactyla; family Balaenopteridae; genus Balaenoptera; species Balaenoptera borealis. The sequence goes on from NW_028123817.1 coordinate 77,639, forward strand.
GATTTAGCTGCTTTTCACTGCTGTGTTTATGCCACTTTACACCCACTTGACACACTAACAGAGAGATATCAATACATAGGCTTTACGATTATTACTAGTCAGATATAATCTTGTGCGGTGAATAGGGCGTGTTGAGTCCAGTTCTCTGAGCAAGGAGTAGGTCTTGTCTATTACATATTGGGTTTATGGAACGGTATCTGAGCTAATTTGATACCCTTGTTTTATGTATCACCCCACCTCACCTTTCCCGTTAAGCAGCCATAGTGTGTTTTCTGCATGTGTGACTCTGTTCTGTTTTGTAATTCAGTTCAAGTGTAACGGTTTTTACATTCCCTCTATCAGTGATACCTTATGAGAAGTGTCCTTTTCTGTGTGACTTATTTCACTTAGAATCGTCGTACCTAAATCCACTCATCATGCTGCTACTAGCCTTATGACATTGATTTCATGGCTGAGTGATATTCCATTGTACATAAGGACCACAACTTCTTTACCCATTTTTCTCTTTCCTGGGATATTTAAGGTGGAATGAAGTGGAGGTCCTTGTCAACAGAGCAGCCCTCAACTTTGGGGTGCTTGTGTCTTGCTGATTTTTCATTTTCCCAATTCATACCCCCATGAGTGGAAGTGCCCTATGCTCTCTAAGCTGTGTTTTTCAGATGTTTCAGGACTCACCGTACACTTCTCCAGAGTGGCTGTTGGCAATTTACATCCCGCCCATCAGTGTAGCAAGGCTCCCATTTCTCCATGGCCTGTCCTGCATTTCTGGTTTTGACACTTTTTTCAGCATGGCCCTTTTGACCGATGGGAAGCGAGACTTGTTTGTAGCGCTGATTTGCCTTTCCAGGTTGCTTGGTTGGCCAAAAAGGGCGTATGCGTTTTTTCCTGAATATATTCAGGAAAAAACGCATACGCCCTTTTTGGCCAAGGGCATCATTGTCAACGTTTTGCCGCTTTTCATGTGCTTTAAAGGCGATTCGAATCTACCTCCTGAAATCTCTTTCCTGCAATTCTGCCTTGATTTCAAATCCTCTTCTTTGCCTTCCCTCAATATATTTGTGGACGAGAGTTATCATTTATAACTCTGCAGGTTTGTGAATTGCAGTGCCCTGAACCTCCATTTTACAACTCGTTTTTATGGGAGCTGGCGGCAAAATCGCAGAATGGCTTCAGGCCCTGTTCTGGTTCCGGGGGGCAGGCTGAGCCTGTGGTTAATTCTTCTTTCTGATGGGAAAATAGAGTGACCTGTGCCTGTCCCAACACCAAGAGCTAGTCTCTCGTTGGTTCCACGTCTTCCCGTTTATCCTCAGGACAAATTGCAACCTGTACGGAACAGGAGGTTAAAGGTGCTGATGCTCCAAGTAGGGAGCTTGCTAGTAAAGCGGCTGGAATGGCGAACCCGGGCACAAGGCGATGAGAAATGAGGTGCGTTTTAGAAACCTTTCCCCATCACACGGTGTACCATCTTCTGGGTTTCTCATGCATGTTTTTGATGTAGGAAGATGCCCTTGAACCTGGAGATTTGGGACCCATGCGATGGGTATCATGCAGTATTACTTTAAAGGGTCTGCGTTTGCTCACCCAACCTCACCAAACCTCTCAGCCCCAAGAGTGTCCACCCTTATGTCTCATCCAGCTGTGGGTCTAGATATGGTCAATCCAGGTTGCATCACAGCCCCTGAACGCATTGTGTAAGAATTCCTCTCTTGTTCACTGTCTTTGTTTCATGGGTTTTTCAAAGTAATTTATTTTCATAATGGGATTTAGCTGCTTTTCACTGCTGTGTTTATGCCGCTTTACACCCACTTGACACACTAACAGAGAGATATCAATACATAGGCTTTACGATTATTACTAGTCAGATATATTCTTGTGCGGTGAATAGGGCGTGTTGAGTCCAGTTCTCTGAGCAAGGAGTAGGTCTTGTCTATTACATATTGGGTTTATGGAACGGTATCTGAGCTAATTTGATACCCTTGTTTTATGTATCACCCCACCTCACCTTTCCCGTTAAGCAGCCATAGTGTGTTTTCTGCATGTGTGACTCTGTTCTGTTTTGTAATTCAGTTCAAGTGTAACGGTTTTTACATTCCCTCTATCAGTGATACCTTATGAGAAGTGTCCTTTTCTGTGTGACTTATTTCACTTAGAATCGTCGTACCTTAATCCACTCATCATGCTGCTACTAGCCTTATGACATTGATTTCATGGCTGAGTGATATTCCATTGTACATAAGGACCACAACTTCTTTATCCATTTTTCTCTTTCCTGGGATATTGAAGGTGGAATGAAGTGGAGGTCCTTGTCAACAGAGCAGCCCTCAACTTTGGGGTGCTTGTGTCTTGCTGATTTTTAATTTTCCCAATTTATACCCCCATGAGTGGAAGTGCCCTATGCTCTCTAAGCTGTGTTTTTCAGATGTTTCAGGACTCACCGGACACTTCTCCAGAGTGGCTCTTGGCAATTTACATCCCGCCCATCAGTGTAGCAAGGCTCCCATTTCTCCATGGCCTGTCCTGCATTTCTGGTTTTGACACTTTTTTCAGCATGGCCCTTTTGACCGATGGGAAGCGAGACTTGTTTGTAGCGCTGATTTGCCTTTCCAGGTTGCTTGGTTGGCCAAAAAGGGCGTATGCGTTTTTTCCTGAATATATTCAGGAAAAAACGCATACGCCCTTTTTGGCCAAGGGCATCATTGTCAACGTTTTGCCGCTTTTCATGTGCTTTAAAGGCGATTCGAATCTACCTCCTGAAATCTCTTTCCTGCAATTCTGCCTTGATTTCAAATCCTCTTCTTTGCCTTCCCTCAATATATTTGTGGACGAGAGTTATCATTTATAACTCTGCAGGTTTGTGAATTGCAGTGCCCTGAACCTCCATTTTACAACTCGTTTTTATGGGAGCTGGCCGCAAAATCGCAGAATGGCTTCAGGCCCTGTTCTGGTTCCGGGGGGCAGGCTGAGCCTGTGGTTAATTCTTCTTTCTGATGGGAAAATAGAGTGACCTGTGCCTGTCCCAACACCAAGAGCTAGTCTCTCGTTGGTTCCACGTCTTCCCGTTTATCCTCAGGACAAATTGCAACCTGTACGGAACAGGAGGTTAAAGGTGCTGATGCTCCAAGTAGGGAGCTTGCTAGTAAAGCGGCTGGAATGGCGAACCCGGGCACAAGGCGATGAGAAATGAGGTGCGTTTTAGAAACCTTTCCCCATCACACGGTGTACCATCTTCTGGGTTTCTCATGCATGTTTTTGATGTAGGAAGATGCCCTTGAACCTGGAGATTTGGGACCCATGCGATGGGTATCATGCAGTATTACTTTAAAGGGTCTGCGTTTGCTCACCCAACCTCACCAAACCTCTCAGGCCCAAGAGTGTCCACCCTTATGTCTCATCCAACTGTGCGTCTAGATATGGTCAATCCAGGTTGCATCACAGCCCCTGAACGCATTGTGTAAGAATTTCTCTCTCTTTCACTGTCTTTGTTTCATGGGTGTTTCAAAGTAATTTATTTTTATAATGGGGTTTAGCTGCTTTTCACTGCTGTGTTTATGCCGCTTTACACCCACTTGACACACTAACAGAGAGATATCAATACATAGGTTTTACGATTATTATTAGTCAGATATATTCTTGTGCGGTGAATAGGGCGTGTTGAGTCCAGTTCTCTGAGCAAGGAGTAGGTCTTGTCTATTACATATTGGGTTTATGGAATGGTATCTGAGCTAATTTGATACCCTTGTTTTATGTATCACCCCACCTCACCTTTCCCGTTAAGCAGCCATAGTGTGTTTTCTGCATGTGTGACTCTGTTCTGTTTTGTAATTCAGTTCAAGTGTAACGGTTTTTACATTCCCTCTATCAGTGATACCTTATGAGAAGTGTCCTTTTCTGTGTGACTTATTTCACTTAGAATCGTCGTACCTAAATCCACTCATCATGCTGCTACTAGCCTTATGACATTGATTTCATGGCTGAGTGATATTCCATTGTACATAAGGACCACAACTTCTTTACCCATTTTTCTCTTTCCTGGGATATTTAAGGTGGAATGAAGTGGAGGTCCTTGTCAACAGAGCAGCCCTCAACTTTGGGGTGCTTGTGTCTTGCTGATTTTTCATTTTCCCAATTCATACCCCCATGAGTGGAAGTGCCCTATGCTCTCTAAGCTGTGTTTTTCAGATGTTTCAGGACTCACCGGACACTTCTCCAGAGTGGCTGTTGGCAATTTATATCCCGCCCATCAGTGTAGCAAGGCTCCCATTTCTCCATGGCCTGTCCTGCATTTCTGGTTTTGACACTTTTTTCAGCATGGCCCTTTTGACCGATGGGAAGCGAGACTTGTTTGTAGCGCTGATTTGCCTTTCCAGGTTGCTTGGTTGGCCAAAAAGGGCGTATGCGTTTTTTCCTGAATATATTCAGGAAAAAACGCATACGCCCTTTTTGGCCAAGGGCATCATTGTCAACGTTTTGCCGCTTTTCATGTGCTTTAAATGCGATTCGAATCTACCTCCTGAAATCTCTTTCCTGCAATTCTGCCTTGATTTCAAATCCTCTTCTTTGCCTTCCCTCAATATATTTGTGGACGAGAGTTATCATTTATAACTCTGCAGGTTTGTGAATTGCAGTGCCCTGAACCTCCATTTTACAACTCGTTTTTATGGGAGCTGGCCGCAAAATCGCAGAATGGCTTCAGGCCCTGTTTTGGTTCCGGGGGGCAGGCTGAGCCTGTGGTTAATTCTTCTTTCTGATGGTAAAATAGAGTGACCTGTGCCTGTCCCAACACCAAGAGCTAGTCTCTCGTTGGTTCCACGTCTTCCCGTTTATCCTCAGGACAAATTGCAACCTGTACGGAACAGGAGGTTAAAGGTGCTGATGCTCCAAGTAGGGAGCTTGCTAGTAAAGCGGCTGGAATGGCGAACCCGGGCACAAGGCGATGAGAAATGAGGTGCGTTTTAGAAACCTTTCCCCATCACACTGTGTACCATCTTCTGGGTTTTTCATGCATGTTTTTGATGTAGGAAGATGCCCTTGAAGCTGGAGATTTGGGACCCATGCGATGGGTACCATGCAGTATTACTTTAAAGGGTCTGCGTTTGCTCACCCAACCTCACCAAACCTCTCAGCCCCAAGAGTGTCCACCCTTATGTCTCATCCAGCTGTGGGTCTAGATATGGTCAATCCAGGTTGCATCACAGCCCCTGAACGCATTGTGTAAGAATTCCTCTCTCGTTCACTGTCTTTGTTTCATGGGTTTTTCAAAGTAATTTATTTTCATAATGGGATTTAGCTGCTTTTCACTGCTGTGTTTATGCCGCTTTACACCCACTTGACACACTAACAGAGAGATATCAATACATAGGCTTTACGATTATTACTAGTCAGATATATTCTTGTGCGGTGAATAGGGCGTGTTGAGTCCAGTTCTCTGAGCAAGGAGTAGGTCTTGTCTATTACATATTGGGTTTATGGAACGGTATCTGAGCTAATTTGATACCCTTGTTTTATGTATCACCCCACCTCACCTTTCCCGTTAAGCAGCCATAGTGTGTTTTCTGCATGTGTGACTCTGTTCTGTTCTGTAATTCAGTTCAAGTGTAACGGTTTTTACATTCCCTCTATCAGTGATACCTTATGAGAAGTGTCCTTTTCTGTGTGACTTATTTCACTTAGAATCGTCGTACCTAAATCCACTCATCATGCTGCTACTAGCCTTATGACATTGATTTCATGGCTGAGTGATATTCCATTGTACATAAGGACCACAACTTCTTTACCCATTTTTCTCTTTCCTGGGATATTGAAGGTGGAATGAAGTGGAGGTCCTGGTCAACAGAGCAGCCCTAAACTTTGGGGTGCTTGTGTCTTGCTGATTTTTCATTTTCCCAATTCATACCCCCATGAGTGGAAGTGCCCTATGCTCTCTAAGCTGTGTTTTTCAGATGTTTCAGGACTCACCGGACACTTCTCCAGAGTGGCTGTTGGCAATTTACATCCCGCCCATCAGTGTAGCAAGGCTCCCATTTCTCCATGGCCTGTCCTGCATTTCTGGTTTTGACACTTTTTTCAGCATGGCCCTTTTGACCGATGGGAAGCGAGACTTGTTTGTAGCGCTGATTTGCCTTTCCAGGTTGCTTGGTTGGCCAAAAAGGGCGTATGCGTTTTTTCCTGAATATATTCAGGAAAAAACGCATACGCCCTTTTTGGCCAAGGGCATCATTGTCAACGTTTTGCCGCTTTTCATGTGCTTTAAAGGCGATTCGAATCTACCTCCTGAAAACTCTTTCCTGCAATTCTGCCTTGATTTCAAATCCTCTTCTTTGCCTTCCCTCAATATATTTGTGGACGAGAGTTATCATTTATAACTCTGCAGGTTTGTGAATTGCAGTGCCCTGAACCTCCATTTTACAACTCGTTTTTATGGGAGCTGGCCGCAAAATCGCAGAATGGCTTCAGGCCCTGTTCTGGTTCCGGGGGGCAGGCTGAGCCTGTGGTTAATTCTTCTTTCTGATGGGAAAATAGAGTGACCTGTGCCTGTCCCAACACCAAGAGCTAGTCTCTCGTTGGTTCCACGTCTTCCCGTTTATCCTCAGGACAAATTGCAACCTGTACGGAACAGGAGGTTAAAGGTGCTGATGCTCCAATTAGGGAGCTTGCTAGTAAAGCGGCTGGAATGGCGAACCCGGGCACAAGGCGATGAGAAATGAGGTGCGTTTTAGAAACCTTTCCCCATCACACGGTGTACCATCTTCTGGGTTTCTCATGCATGTTTTTGATGTAGGAAGATGCCCTTGAACCTGGAGATTTGGGACCCATGCGATGGGTATCATGCAGTATTACTTTAAAGGGTCTGCGTTTGCTCACCCAACCTCACCAAACCTCTCAGCCCCAAGAGTGTCCACCCTTATGTCTCATCCAGCTGTGGGTCTAGATATGGTCAATCCAGGTTGCATCACAGCCCCTGAACGCATTGTGTAAGAATTCCTCTCTCGTTCACTGTCTTTGTTTCATGGGTTTTTCAAAGTAATTTATTTTCATAATGGGATTTAGCTGCTTTTCACTGCTGTGTTTATGCCGCTTTACACCCACTTGACACACTAACAGAGAGATATCAATACATAGGCTTTACGATTATTACTAGTCAGATATATTCTTGTGCGGTGAATAGGGCGTGTTGAGTCCAGTTCTCTGAGCAAGGAGTAGGTCTTGTCTATTACATATTGGGTTTATGGAACGGTATCTGAGCTAATTTGAAACCCTTGTTTTATGTATCACCCCACCTCACCTTTCCCGTTAAGCAGCCATAGTGTGTTTTCTGCATGTGTGACTCTGTTCTGTTTTGTAATTCAGTTCAAGTGTAACGGTTTTTACATTCCCTCTATCAGTGATACCTTATGAGAAGTGTCCTTTTCTGTGTGACTTATTTCACTTAGAATCGTCGTACCTTAATCCACTCATCATGCTGCTACTAGCCTTATGACATTGATTTCATGGCTGAGTGATATTCCATTGTACATAAGGACCACAACTTCTTTATCCATTTTTCTCTTTCCTGGGATATTGAAGGTGGAATGAAGTGGAGGTCCTTGTCAACAGAGCAGCCCTCAACTTTGGGGTGCTTGTGTCTTGCTGATTTTTAATTTTCCCAATTTATACCCCCATGAGTGGAAGTGCCCTATGCTCTCTAAGCTGTGTTTTTCAGATGTTTCAGGACTCACCGGACACTTCTCCAGAGTGGCTCTTGGCAATTTACATCCCGCCCATCAGTGTAGCAAGGCTCCCATTTCTCCATGGCCTGTCCTGCATTTCTGGTTTTGACACTTTTTTCAGCATGGCCCTTTTGACCGATGGGAAGCGAGACTTGTTTGTAGCGCTGATTTGCCTTTCCAGGTTGCTTGGTTGGCCAAAAAGGGCGTATGCTTTTTTTCCTGAATATATTCAGGAAAAAACGCATACGCCCTTTTTGGCCAAGGGCATCATTGTCAACGTTTTGCCACTTTTCATGTGCTTTAAATGCGATTCGAATCTACTTCCTGAAATCTGTTTCCTGCAATTCTGCCTTGATTTCAAATCCTCTTCGTTGCCTTCACTCAATATATTTGTGGACGAGAGTTATGATTTATAACTGCAGGTTTGTGAATTGCAGTGCCCTGAACCTCCATTTTACAACTCGTTTTTATGGGAGCTGGCCGCAAAATCACAAAATGGATTCAGGCCCTGTTCTGGTTCCGGGGGGCAGGCTGAGCCTGTGGTTAATTCTTCTTTCTGATGGGAAAATAGAGTGACCTGTGCCTGTCCCAACACCAAGAGCTAGTCTCTCGTTGGTTCCACGTCTTCCCGTTTATCCTCAGGACAAATTGCAACCTGTACGGAACAGGAGGTTAAAGGTGCTGATGCTCCAAGTAGGGAGCTTGCTAGTAAAGCGGCTGGAATGGCGAACCCGGGCACAAGGAGATGAGAAATGAGGTGCGTTTTAGAAACCTTTCCCCATCACACGGTGTACCATCTTCTGGGTTTCTCATGCATGTTTTTGATGTAGGAAGATGCCCTTGAACCTGGAGATTTGGGACCCATGCGATGGGTATCATGCAGTATTCCTTTAAAGGGTCTGCGTTTGCTCACCCAACCTCACCAAACCTCTCAGCCCCAAGAGTGTCCACCCTTATGTCTCATCCAGCTGTGCGTCTAGATATGGTCAATCCAGGTTGCATCACAGCCCCTGAACGCATTGTGTAAGAATTCCTCTCTCGTTCACTGTCTTTGTTTCATGGGTTTTTCAAAGTAATTTATTTTCATAATGGGATTTAGCTGCTTTTCACTGCTGTGTTTATGCCGCTTTACACCCACTTGACACACTAACAGAGAGATATCAATACATAGGCTTTACGATTATTACTAGTCAGATATATTCTTGTGCGGTGAATAGGGCGTGTTGAGTCCAGTTCTCTGAGCAAGGAGTAGGTCTTGTCTATTACATATTGGGTTTATGGAACGGTATCTGAGCTAATTTGAAACCCTTGTTTTATGTATCACCCCACCTCACCTTTCCCGTTAAGCAGCCATAGTGTGTTTTCTGCATGTGTGACTCTGTTCTGTTTTGTAATTCAGTTCAAGTGTAACGGTTTTTACATTCCCTCTATCAGTGATACCTTATGAGAAGTGTCCTTTTCTGTGTGACTTATTTCACTTAGAATCGTCGTACCTAAATCCACTCATCATGCTGCTACTAGCCTTATGACATTGATTTCATGGCTGAGTGATATTCCATTGTACATAAGGACCACAACTTCTTTACCCATTTTTCTCTTTCCTGGGATATTTAAGGTGGAATGAAGTGGAGGTCCTTGTCAACAGAGCAGCCCTAAACTTTGGGGTGCTTGTGTCTTGCTGATTTTTCATTTTCCCAATTCATACCCCCATGAGTGGAAGTGCCCTATGCTCTCTAAGCTGTGTTTTTCAGATGTTTCAGGACTCACCGTACACTTCTCCAGAGTGGCTGTTGGCAATTTACATCCCGCCCATCAGTGTAGCAAGGCTCCCATTTCTCCATGGCCTGTCCTGCATTTCTGGTTTTGACACTTTTTTCAGCATGGCCCTTTTGACCGATGGGAAGCGAGACTTGTTTGTAGCGCTGATTTGCCTTTCCAGGTTGCTTGGTTGGCCAAAAAGGGCGTATGCGTTTTTTCCTGAATATATTCAGGAAAAAACGCATACGCCCTATTTGGCCAAGGGCATCATTGTCAACGTTTTGCCGCTTTTCATGTGCTTTAAATGCGATTCGAATCTACCTCCTGAAATCTCTTTCCTGCAATTCTGCCTTGATTTCAAATCCTCTTCTTTGCCTTCCCTCAATATATTTGTGGACGAGAGTTATCATTTATAACTCTGCAGGTTTGTGAATTGCAGTGCCCTGAACCTCCATTTTACAACTCGTTTTTATGGGAGCTGGCCGCAAAATCGCAGAATGGCTTCAGGCCCTGTTCTGGTTCCGGGGGGCAGGCTGAGCCTGTGGTTAATTCTTCTTTCTGATGGGAAAATAGAGTGACCTGTGCCTGTCCCAACACCAAGAGCTAGTCTCTCGTTGGTTCCACGTCTTCCCGTTTATCCTCAGGACAAATTGCAACCTGTACGGAACAGGAGGTTAAAGGTGCTGATGCTCCAAGTAGGGAGCTTGCTAGTAAAGCGGCTGGAATGGCGAACCCGGGCACAAGGCGATGAGAAATGAGGTGCGTTTTAGAAACCTTTCCCCATCACACTGTGTACCATCTTCTGGGTTTCTCATGCATGTTTTGATGTAGGAAGATGCCCTTGAAGCTGGAGATTTGGGACCCATGCGATGGGTACCATGCAGTATTACTTTAAAGGGTCTGCGTTTGCTCACCCAACCTCACCAAACCTCTCAGCCCCAAGAGTGTCCACCCTTATGTCTGATCCAGCTGTGAGTCTAGATATGGTCAATCCAGGTTGCATCACAGCCCCTGAACGCATTGTGTAAGAATTTCTCTCTCTTTCACTGTCTTTTTTTCATGGGTGTTTCAAAGTAATTTATTTTTATAATGGGGTTTAGCTGCTTTTCACTGCTGTGTTTATGCCGCTTTACACCCACTTGACACACTAACAGAGAGATATCAATACATAGGTTTTACGATTATTATTAGTCAGATATATTCTTGTGCGGTGAATAGGGCGTGTTGAGTCCAGTTCTCTGAGCAAGGAGTAGGTCTTGTCTATTACATATTGGGTTTATGGAACGGTATCTGAGCTAATTTGAAACCCTTGTTTTATGTATCACCCCACCTCACCTTTCCCGTTAAGCAGCCATAGTGTGTTTTCTGCATGTGTGACTCTGTTCTGTTTTGTAATTCAGTTCAAGTGTAACGGTTTTTACATTCCCTCTATCAGTGATACCTTATGAGAAGTGTCCTTTTCTGTGTGACTTATTTCACTTAGAATCGTCGTACCTTAATCCACTCATCATGCTGCTACTAGCCTTATGACATTGATTTCATGGCTGAGTGATATTCCATTGTACATAAGGACCACAACTTCTTTATCCATTTTTCTCTTTCCTGGGATATTGAAGGTGGAATGAAGTGGAGGTCCTTGTCAACAGAGCAGCCCTCAACTTTGGGGTGCTTGTGTCTTGCTGATTTTTAATTTTCCCAATTTATACCCCCATGAGTGGAAGTGCCCTATGCTCTCTAAGCTGTGTTTTTCAGATGTTTCAGGACTCACCGGACACTTCTCCAGAGTGGCTCTTGGCAATTTACATCCCGCCCATCAGTGTAGCAAGGCTCCCATTTCTCCATGGCCTGTCCTGCATTTCTGGTTTTGACACTTTTTTCAGCATGGCCCTTTTGACCGATGGGAAGCGAGACTTGTTTGTAGCGCTGATTTGCCTTTCCAGGTTGCTTGGTTGGCCAAAAAGGGCGTATGCTTTTTTTCCTGAATATATTCAGGAAAAAACGCATACGCCCTTTTTGGCCAAGGGCATCATTGTCAACGTTTTGCCACTTTTCATGTGCTTTAAATGCGATTCGAATCTACTTCCTGAAATCTGTTTCCTGCAATTCTGCCTTGATTTCAAATCCTCTTCGTTGCCTTCACTCAATATATTTGTGGACGAGAGTTATGATTTATAACTGCAGGTTTGTGAATTGCAGTGCCCTGAACCTCCATTTTACAACTCGTTTTTATGGGAGCTGGCCGCAAAATCACAAAATGGATTCAGGCCCTGTTCTGGTTCCGGGGGGCAGGCTGAGCCTGTGGTTAATTCTTCTTTCTGATGGGAAAATAGAGTGACCTGTGCCTGTCCCAACACCAAGAGCTAGTCTCTCGTTGGTTCCACGTCTTCCCGTTTATCCTCAGGACAAATTGCAACCTGTACGGAACAGGAGGTTAAAGGTGCTGATGCTCCAAGTAGGGAGCTTGCTAGTAAAGCGGCTGGAATGGCGAACCCGGGCACAAGGAGATGAGAAATGAGGTGCGTTTTAGAAACCTTTCCCCATCACACGGTGTACCATCTTCTGGGTTTCTCATGCATGTTTTTGATGTAGGAAGATGCCCTTGAACCTGGAGATTTGGGACCCATGCGATGGGTACCACGCAGTATTCCTTTAAAGGGTCTGCGTTTGCTCACCCAACCTCACCAAACCTCTCAGCCCCAAGAGTGTCCACCCTTATGTCTCATCCAGCTGTGCGTCTAGATATGGTCAATCCAGGTTGCATCACAGCCCCTGAACGCATTGTGTAAGAATTCCTCTCTCGTTCACTGTCTTTGTTTCATGGGTTTTTCAAAGTAATTTATTTTCATAATGGGATTTAGCTGCTTTTCACTGCTGTGTTTATGCCGCTTTACACCCACTTGACACACTAACAGAGAGATATCAATACATAGGCTTTACGATTATTACTAGTCAGATATATTCTTGTGCGGTGAATAGGGCGTGTTGAGTCCAGTTCTCTGAGCAAGGAGTAGGTCTTGTCTATTACATATTGGGTTTATGGAACGGTATCTGAGCTAATTTGAAACCCTTGTTTTATGTATCACCCCACCTCACCTTTCCCGTTAAGCAGCCATAGTGTGTTTTCTGCATGTGTGACTCTGTTCTGTTTTGTAATTCAGTTCAAGTGTAACGGTTTTTACATTCCCTCTATCAGTGATACCTTATGAGAAGTGTCCTTTTCTGTGTGACTTATTTCACTTAGAATCGTCGTACCTAAATCCACTCATCATGCTGCTACTAGCCTTATGACATTGATTTCATGGCTGAGTGATATTCCATTGTACATAAGGACCACAACTTCTTTACCCATTTTTCTCTTTCCTGGGATATTTAAGGTGGAATGAAGTGGAGGTCCTTGTCAACAGAGCAGCCCTAAACTTTGGGGTGCTTGTGTCTTGCTGATTTTTCATTTTCCCAATTCATACCCCCATGAGTGGAAGTGCCCTATGCTCTCTAAGCTGTGTTTTTCAGATGTTTCAGGACTCACCGTACACTTCTCCAGAGTGGCTGTTGGCAATTTACATCCCGCCCATCAGTGTAGCAAGGCTCCCATTTCTCCATGGCCTGTCCTGCATTTCTGGTTTTGACACTTTTTTCAGCATGGCCCTTTTGACCGATGGGAAGCGAGACTTGTTTGTAGCGCTGATTTGCCTTTCCAGGTTGCTTGGTTGGCCAAAAAGGGCGTATGCGTTTTTTCCTGAATATATTCAGGAAAAAACGCATACGCCCTATTTGGCCAAGGGCATCATTGTCAACGTTTTGCCGCTTTTCATGTGCTTTAAATGCGATTCGAATCTACCTCCTGAAATCTCTTTCCTGCAATTCTGCCTTGATTTCAAATCCTCTTCTTTGCCTTCCCTCAATATATTTGTGGACGAGAGTTATCATTTATAACTCTGCAGGTTTGTGAATTGCAGTGCCCTGAACCTCCATTTTACAACTCGTTTTTATGGGAGCTGGCGGCAAAATCGCAGAATGGCTTCAGGCCCTGTTCTGGTTCCGGGGGGCAGGCTGAGCCTGTGGTTAATTCTTCTTTCTGATGGGAAAATAGAGTGACCTGTGCCTGTCCCAACACCAAGAGCTAGTCTCTCGTTGGTTCCACGTCTTCCCGTTTATCCTCAGGACAAATTGCAACCTGTACGGAACAGGAGGTTAAAGGTGCTGATGCTCCAAGTAGGGAGCTTGCTAGTAAAGCGGCTGGAATGGCGAACCCGGGCACAAGGCGATGAGAAATGAGGTGCGTTTTAGAAACCTTTCCCCATCACACTGTGTACCATCTTCTGGGTTTCTCATGCATGTTTTGATGTAGGAAGATGCCCTTGAAGCTGGAGATTTGGGACCCATGCGATGGGTACCATGCAGTATTACTTTAAAGGGTCTGCGTTTGCTCACCCAACCTCACCAAACCTCTCAGCCCCAAGAGTGTCCACCCTTATGTCTGATCCAGCTGTGAGTCTAGATATGGTCAATCCAGGTTGCATCACAGCCCCTGAACGCATTGTGTAAGAATTTCTCTCTCTTTCACTGTCTTTTTTTCATGGGTGTTTCAAAGTAATTTATTTTTATAATGGGGTTTAGCTGCTTTTCACTGCTGTGTTTATGCCGCTTTACACCCACTTGACACACTAACAGAGAGATATCAATACATAGGTTTTACGATTATTATTAGTCAGATATATTCTTGTGCGGTGAATAGGGCGTGTTGAGTCCAGTTCTCTGAGCAAGGAGTAGGTCTTGTCTATTACATATTGGGTTTATGGAATGGTATCTGAGCTAATTTGATACCCTTGTTTTATGTATCACCCCACCTCACCTTTCCCGTTAAGCAGCCATAGTGTGTTTTCTGCATGTGTGACTCTGTTCTGTTTTGTAATTCAGTTCAAGTGTAACGGTTTTTACATTCCCTCTATCAGTGATACCTTATGAGAAGTGTCCTTTTCTGTGTGACTTATTTCACTTAGAATCGTCGTACCTAAATCCACTCATCATGCTGCTACTAGCCTTATGACATTGATTTCATGGCTGAGTGATATTCCATTGTACATAAGGACCACAACTTCTTTACCCATGTTTCTCTTTCCTGGGATATTTAAGGTGGAATGAAGTGGAGGTCCTTGTCAACAGAGCAGCCCTAAACTTTGGGGTGCTTGTGTCTTGCTGATTTTTCATTTTCCCAATTTATACCCCCATGAGTGGAAGTGCCCTATGCTCTCTAAGCTGTGTTTTTCAGATGTTTCAGGACACACCGTACACTTCTCCAGAGTGGCTGTTGGCAATTTACATCCCGCCCATCAGTGTAGCAAGGCTCCCATTTCTCCATGGCCTGTCCTGCATTTCTGGTTTTGACACTTTTTTCAGCATGGCCCTTTTGACCGATGGGAAGCGAGACTTCTCTGTAGCGCTGATTTGCCTTTCCAGGTTGCTTGGTTGGCCAAAAAGGGCGTATGCGATTTTTCCTGAATATATTCAGGAAAAAACGCATATGCCCTTTTTGGCCAAGGGCATCATTGTTCAACGTTTTGCCGCTTTTCATGTGCTTTAAAGGCGATTCGTATCTACCTCCTGAAATCTGTTTCGTGCAATTCTGCCTTGATTTCAAATCCTCTTCTTTGCCTTCCCTCAATATATTTGTGGACGAGAGTTATCATTTATAACTCTGCAGGTTTGTGAATTGCAGTGCCCTGAACCTCCATTTTACAACTCGCTTTTTTGGGAGCTGGCCGCAAAAGAGCAGGATGGCTTCAGGCCCTGTTCTGGTTCTGGGGGGCAGGCTGAGCCTGTGGTTAATTCTTCTTCTTGATGGGAAAATAGAGTGACCTGTGCCTGTCCCAACACCATGAGCTAGTCTCTCGTTGGTTCCCCGTCTTCCCGTTCATCCTCAGGACAAATTGCAACCTGTACGGAACAGGAGGTTAAAGGTGCTGATGCTCCAAGTAGGGAGATTGCTAGTAAAGCGGCTGGAATGGCGAACCCGGGCACAAGGAGATGAGAAATGTGGTGCGTTTTCGAAACCTTTCCCCATCACACGGTGTACCATCTTCTGGGTTTCTCATGCATGTTTTCGATGTAGGAAGATGCCCTTGAACCTGGAGATTTGGGACCCATGCGATGGGTACCACGCAGTATTACTTTAAAGGGTCTGCGTTTGCTCACCCAACCTCACCAAACCTCTCAGCCCCAAGAGTGTCCACCCTTATGTCTCATCCAGCTGTGGGTCTAGATATGGTCAATCCAGGTTGCATCACAGCCCCTGAACTCATTGTGTAAGAATTTCTATCTCTTTCACTGTCGTTGTTTCATGGGTTTTACAAAGTAATTTATTTCCATAATGGTGTTTAGCTGCTTTTCACGGCTGTGTTTATGCCGCTTTACACCCACTTGACACACTAACAGAGAGATATCAATACATAGGTTTTAAGATTATTACTAGTCAGATATATTCTTGTGCGGTGAATAGGGCGTGTTGAGTCCAGTTCTCTGAGCAAGGAGTAGGTCTTGTCTATTACATATTGGGTTTATGGAACGGTATCTGAGCTAATTTGATACCCTTGTTTTATGTATCACCCCACCTCACCTTTCCCGTTAAGCAGCCATAGTCTGTTTTCTGCATGTGTGACTCTGTTCTGTTTTGTAATTCAGTTCAAGTGTAACGGTTTTTACATTCCCTCTATCAGTGATACCTTATGAGAGGTGTCCTTTTCTGTGTGACTTATTTCACTTAGAATCGTCGTCCCTATATCCACTCATCATGCTGCTACTAACCTTATGACATTGATTTCATGGCTGAGTGATATTCCATTGTACATAAGGACAACAACTTCTTTATCAATTTTTCTCTTTCCTGGGATATGTAAGGTGGAATGAAGTGGAGGTCCTTGTCAACATAGCAGTTCTCAACTTTGGGGTGCTTGTGTCTTGCTGATTTTTAATTTTCCCAATTTATACCCCCATGAGTGGAAGTGCCCTATGCTCTCTAAGCTGTGTTTTTCAGATGTTTCAGGACTCACCGTACACTTCTCCAGAGTGGCTGTTGGCAATTTACATCCCGCCCATCAGTGTAGCAAGGCTCCCATTTCTCCATGGCCTGTCCTGCATTTCTGGTTTTGACACTTTTTTCAGCATGGCCCTTTTGACCGATGGGAAGCGAGACTTCTCTGTAGCGCTGATTTGCCTTTCCAGGTTGCTTGGTTGGCCAAAAAGGGCGTATGCGTTTTTTCCTGAATATATTCAGGAAAAAACGCATACGCCCTTTTTGGCCAAGGGCATCATTGTCAACGTTTTGCCGCTTTTCATGTGCTTTAAAGGCGATTCGTATCTACCTCCTGAAATCTGTTTCGTGCAATTCTGCCTTGATTTCAAATCCTCTTCTTTGCCTTCCCTCAATATATTTGTGGACGAGAGTTATCATTTATAACTCTGCAGGTTTGTGAATTGCAGTGCCCTGAACCTCCATTTTACAACTCGCTTTTTTGGGAGCTGGCCGCAAAAGCGCAGGATGGCTTCAGGCCCTGTTCTGGTTCTGGGGGGCAGGCTGAGCCTGTGGTTAATTCTTCTTTCTGATGGGAAAATAGAGTGACCTGTGCCTGTCCCAACACCAAGAGCTAGTCTCTCGTTGGTTCCCCGTCTTCCCGTTCATCCTCAGGACAAATTGCAACCTGTACGGAACAGGAGGTTAAAGGTGCTGATGCTCCAAGTAGGGAGATTGCTAGTAAAGCGGCTGGAATGGCGAACCCGGGCACAAGGAGATGAGAAATGAGGTGCGTTTTCGAAACCTTTCCCCATCACACGGTGTACCATCTTCTGGGTTTCTCATGCATGTTTTCGATGTAGGAAGATGCCCTTGAACCTGGAGATTTGGGACCCATGCGATGGGTACCACGCAGTATTACTTTAAAGGGTCTGCGTTTGCTCACCCAACCTCACCAAACCTCTCAGCCCCAAGAGTGTCCACCCTTATGTCTCATCCAGCTGTGGGTCTAGATATGGTCAATCCAGGTTACATCACAGCCCCTGAACGCATTGTGTAAGAATTCCTCTCTCGTTCACTGTCTTTGTTTCATGGGTTTTTCAAATTAATTTATTTTCATAATGGGATTTAGCTGCTTTTCACTGCTGTGTTTATGCCACTTTACACCCACTTGACACACTAACAGAGAGATATCAATACATAGGCTTTACGATTATTACTAGTCAGATATAATCTTGTGCGGTGAATAGGGCGTGTTGAGTCCAGTTCTCTGAGCAAGGAGTAGGTCTTGTCTATTACATATTGGGTTTATGGAACGGTATCTGAGCTAATTTGATACCCTTGTTTTATGTATCACCCCACCTCACCTTTCCCGTTAAGCAGCCATAGTGTGTTTTCTGCATGTGTGACTCTGTTCTGTTTTGTAATTCAGTTCAAGTGTAACGGTTTTTACATTCCCTCTATCAGTGATACCTTATGAGAAGTGTCCTTTTCTGTGTGACTTATTTCACTTAGAATCGTCGTACCTAAATCCACTCATCATGCTGCTACTAGCCTTATGACATTGATTTCATGGCTGAGTGATATTCCATTGTACATAAGGACCACAACTTCTTTACCCATTTTTCTCTTTCCTGGGATATTTAAGGTGGAATGAAGTGGAGGTCCTTGTCAACATAGCAGTTCTCAACTTTGGGGTGCTTGTGTCTTGCTGATTTTTCATTTTCCCAATTCATACCCCCATGAGTGGAAGTGCCCTATGCTCTCTAAGCTGTGTTTTTCAGATGTTTCAGGACTCACCGTACACTTCTCCAGAGTGGCTGTTGGCAATTTACATCCCGCCCATCAGTGTAGCAAGGCTCCCATTTCTCCATGGCCTGTCCTGCATTTCTGGTTTTGACACTTTTTTCAGCATGGCCCTTTTGACCGATGGGAAGCGAGACTTGTTTGTAGCGCTGATTTGCCTTTCCAGGTTGCTTGGTTGGCCAAAAAGGGCGTATGCGTTTTTTCCTGAATATATTCAGGAAAAAACGCATACGCCCTTTTTGGCCAAGGGCATCATTGTCAACGTTTTGCCGCTTTTCATGTGCTTTAAATGCGATTCGAATCTACTTCCTGAAATCTGTTTCCTGCAATTCTGCCTTGATTTCAAATCCTCTTCGTTGCCTTCCCTCAATATATTTGTGGACGAGAGTTATCATTTATAACTGCAGGTTTGTGAATTGCAGTGCCCTGAACCTCCATTTTACAACTCGTTTTTATGGGAGCTGGCGGCAAAATCGCAGAATGGCTTCAGGCCCTGTTCTGGTTCCGGGGGGCAGGCTGAGCCTGTGGTTAATTCTTCTTTCTGATGGGAAAATAGAGTGACCTGTGCCTGTCCCAACACCAAGAGCTAGTCTCTCGTTGGTTCCACGTCTTCCCGTTTATCCTCAGGACAAATTGCAACCTGTACGGAACAGGAGGTTAAAGGTGCTGATGCTCCAAGTAGGGAGCTTGCTAGTAAAGCGGCTGGAATGGCGAACCCGGGCACAAGGCGATGAGAAATGAGGTGCGTTTTAGAAACCTTTCCCCATCACACGGTGTACCATCTTCTGGGTTTCTCATGCATGTTTTTGATGTAGGAAGATGCCCTTGAACCTGGAGATTTGGGACCCATGCGATGGGTATCATGCAGTATTACTTTAAAGGGTCTGCGTTTGCTCACCCAACCTCACCAAACCTCTCAGGCCCAAGAGTGTCCACCCTTATGTCTCATCCAGCTGTGCGTCTAGATATGGTCAATCCAGGTTGCATCACAGCCCCTGAACGCATTGTGTAAGAATTTCTCTCTCTTTCACTGTCTTTGTTTCATGGGTGTTTCAAAGTAATTTATTTTTATAATGGGGTTTAGCTGCTTTTCACTGCTGTGTTTATGCCGCTTTACACCCACTTGACACACTAACAGAGAGATATCAATACATAGGTTTTACGATTATTATTAGTCAGATATATTCTTGTGCGGTGAATAGGGCGTGTTGAGTCCAGTTCTCTGAGCAAGGAGTAGGTCTTGTCTATTACGTATTGGGTTTATGGAATGGTATCTGAGCTAATTTGATACCCTTGTTTTATGTATCACCCCACCTCACCTTTCCCGTTAAGCAGCCATAGTGTGTTTTCTGCATGTGTGACTCTGTTCTGTTTTGTAATTCAGTTCAAGTGTAACGGTTTTTACATTCCCTCTATCAGTGATACCTTATGAGAAGTGTCCTTTTCTGTGTGACTTATTTCACTTAGAATCGTCGTACCTAAATCCACTCATCATGCTGCTACTAGCCTTATGACATTGATTTCATGGCTGAGTGATATTCCATTGTACATAAGGACCACAACTTCTTTACCCATTTTTCTCTTTCCTGGGATATTTAAGGTGGAATGAAGTGGAGGTCCTTGTCAACAGAGCAGCCCTCAACTTTGGGGTGCTTGTGTCTTGCTGATTTTTCATTTTCCCAATTCATACCCCCATGACTGGAAGTGCCCTATGCTCTCTAAGCTGTGTTTTTCAGATGTTTCAGGACTCACCGTACACTTCTCCAGAGTGGCTGTTGGCAATTTACATCCCGCCCATCAGTGTAGCAAGGCTCCCATTTCTCCATGGCCTGTCCTGCATTTCTGGTTTTGACACTTTTTTCAGCATGGCCCTTTTGACCGATGGGAAGCGAGACTTGTTTGTAGCGCTGATTTGCCTTTCCAGGTTGCTTGGTTGGCCAAAAAGGGCGTATGCGTTTTTTCCTGAATATATTCAGGAAAAAACGCATACGCCCTTTTTGGCCAAGGGCATCATTGTCAACGTTTTGCCGCTTTTCATGTGCTTTAAAGGCGATTCGTATCTACCTCCTGAAATCTGTTTCGTGCAATTCTGCCTTGATTTCAAATCCTCTTCTTTGCCTTCCCTCAATATATTTGTGGACGAGAGTTATCATTTATAACTCTGCAGGTTTGTGAATTGCAGTGCCCTGAACCTCCATTTTACAACTCGCTTTTTTGGGAGCTGGCCGCAAAAGCGCAGGATGGCTTCAGGCCCTGTTCTGGTTCTGGGGGGCAGGCTGAGCCTGTGGTTAATTCTTCTTCCTGATGGGAAAATAGAGTGACCTGTGCCTGTCCCAACACCAAGAGCTAGTCTCTCGTTGGTTCCCCGTCTTCCCGTTCATCCTCAGGACAAATTGCAACCTGTACGGAACAGGAGGTTAAAGGTGCTGATGCTCCAAGTAGGGAGATTGCTAGTAAAGCAGCTGGAATGGCGAACCCGGGCACAAGGAGATGAGAAATGAGGTGCGTTTTCGAAACCTTTCCCCATCACACGGTGTACCATCTTCTGGGTTTCTCATGCATGTTTTCGATGTAGGAAGATGCCCTTGAACCTGGAGATTTGGGACCCATGCGATGGGTACCACGCAGTATTACTTTAAAGGGTCTGCGTTTGCTCACCCAACCTCACCAAACCTCTCAGCCCCAAGAGTGTCCACCCTTATGTCTCATCCAGCTGTGGGTCTAGATATGGTCAATCCAGGTTGCATCACAGCCCCTGAACGCATTGTGTAAGAATTCCTCTCTCGTTCACTGTCTTTGTTTCATGGGTTTTTCAAAGTAATTTATTTTCATAATGGGATTTAGCTGCTTTTCACTGCTGTGTTTATGCCACTTTACACCCACTTGACACACTAACAGAGAGATATCAATACATAGGCTTTACGATTATTACTAGTCAGATATAATCTTGTGCGGTGAATAGGGCTTGTTGAGTCCAGTTCTCTGAGCAAGGAGTAGGTCTTGTCTATTACATATTGGGTTTATGGAATGGTATCTGAGCTAATTTGATACCCTTGTTTTATGTATCACCCCACCTCACCTTTCCCGTTAAGCAGCCATAGTGTGTTTTCTGCATGTGTGACTCTGTTCTGTTTTGTAATTCAGTTCAAGTGTAACGGTTTTTACATTCCCTCTATCAGTGATACCTTATGAGAAGTGTCCTTTTCTGTGTGACTTATTTCACTTAGAATCGTCGTACCTAAATCCACTCATCATGCTGCTACTAGCCTTATGACATTGATTTCATGGCTGAGTGATATTCCATTGTACATAAGGACCACAACTTCTTTACCCATTTTTCTCTTTCCTGGGATATTTAAGGTGGAATGAAGTGGAGGTCCTTGTCAACAGAGCAGCCCTCAACTTTGGGGTGCTTGTGTCTTGCTGATTTTTCATTTTCCCAATTCATACCCCCATGACTGGAAGTGCCCTATGCTCTCTAAGCTGTGTTTTTTAGATGTTTCAGGACTCGCCGAACACTTCTCCAGAGTGGCTGTTGGCAATTTACATCCCGCCCATCAGTGTAGCAAGGCTCCCATTTCTCCATGGCCTGTCCTGCATTTCTGGTTTTGACACTTTTTTCAGCATGGCCCTTTTGACCGATGGGAAGCGAGACTTGTTTGTAGCGCTGATTTGCCTTTCCAGGTTGCTTGGTTGGCCAAAAAGGGCGTATGCGTTTTTTCCTGAATATATTCAGGAAAAAACGCATAC
Source organism: Balaenoptera borealis (assembly GCF_965194805.1). Taxonomy (NCBI): domain Eukaryota; kingdom Metazoa; phylum Chordata; class Mammalia; order Artiodactyla; family Balaenopteridae; genus Balaenoptera; species Balaenoptera borealis. The sequence continues at coordinate 99,665 of NW_028123817.1, forward strand.
GCCCTTTTTGGCCAAGGGCATCATTGTCAACGTTTTGCCGCTTTTCATGTGATTTAAAGGCGATTCGTATCTACCTCCTGAAATCTGTTTCGTGCAATTCTGCCTTGATTTCAAATCCTCTTCTTTGCCTTCCCTCAATATATTTGTGGACGAGAGTTATCATTTATAACTCTGCAGGTTTGTGAATTGCAGTGCCCTGAACCTCCATTTTACAACTCGCTTTTTTGGGAGCTGGCCGCAAAAGCGCAGGATGGCTTCAGGCCCTGTTCTGGTTCTGGGGGGCAGGCTGAGCCTGTGGTTAATTCTTCTTCCTGATGGGAAAATAGAGTGACCTGTGCCTGTCCCAACACCAAGAGCTAGTCTCTCGTTGGTTCCCCGTCTTCCCGTTCATCCTCAGGACAAATTGCAACCTGTACGGAACAGGAGGTTAAAGGTGCTGATGCTCCAAGTAGGGAGATTGCTAGTAAAGCGGCTGGAATGGCGAACCCGGGCACAAGGAGATGAGAAATGAGGTGCGTTTTCGAAACCTTTCCCCATCACACGGTGTACCATCTTCTGGGTTTCTCATGCATGTTTTCGATGTAGGAAGATGCCCTTGAACCTGGAGATTTGGGACCCATGCGATGGGTACCACGCAGTATTCCTTTAAAGGGTCTGCGTTTGCTCACCCAACCTCACCAAACCTCTCAGCCCCAAGAGTGTCCACCCTTATGTCTCATCCAGCTGTGGGTCTAGATATGGTCAATCCAGGTTGCATCACAGCCCCTGAACGCATTGTGTAAGAATTCCTCTCTCGTTCACTGTCTTTGTTTCATGGGTTTTTCAAAGTAATTTATTTTCATAATGGGATTTAGCTGCTTTTCACTGCTGTGTTTATGCCACTTTACACCCACTTGACACACTAACAGAGAGATATCAATACATAGGCTTTACGATTATTACTAGTCAGATATAATCTTGTGCGGTGAATAGGGCGTGTTGAGTCCAGTTCTCTGAGCAAGGAGTAGGTCTTGTCTATTACATATTGGGTTTATGGAACGGTATCTGAGCTAATTTGATACCCTTGTTTTATGTATCACCCCACCTCACCTTTCCCGTTAAGCAGCCATAGTCTGTTTTCTGCATGTGTGACTCTGTTCTGTTTTGTAATTCAGTTCAAGTGTAACGGTTTTTACATTCCCTCTATCAGTGATACCTTATGAGAAGTGTCCTTTTCTGTGTGACTTATTTCACTTAGAATCGTCGTACCTAAATCCACTCATCATGCTGCTACTAGCCTTATGACATTGATTTCCTGGCTGAGTGATATTCCATTGTACATAAGGACCACAACTTCTTTACCCATTTTTCTCTTTCCTGGGATATTTAAGGTGGAATGAAGTTCAGGTCCTTGTCAACAGAGCAGCCCTCAACTTTGGGGTGCTTGTGTCTTGCTGATTTTTCATTTTCCCAATTCATACCCCCATGAGTGGAAGTGCCCTATGCTCTCTAAGCTGTGTTTTTCAGATGTTTCAGGACTCACCGTACACTTCTCCAGAGTGGCTGTTGGCAATTTACATCCCGCCCATCAGTGTAGCAAGGCTCCCATTTCTCCATGGCCTGTCCTGCATTTCTGGTTTTGACACTTTTTTCAGCATGGCCCTTCTGACCGATGGGAAGCGAGACTTGTTTGTAGCGCTGATTTGCCTTTCCAGGTTGCTTGGTTGGCCAAAAAGGGCGTATGCGTTTTTTCCTGAATATATTCAGGAAAAAACGCATACGCCCTTTTTGGCCAAGGGCATCATTGTCAACGTTTTGCCGCTTTTCATGTGCTTTAAAGGCGATTCGAATCTACCTCCTGAAATCTCTTTCCTGCAATTCTGCCTTGATTTCAAATCCTCTTCTTTGCCTTCCCTCAATATATTTGTGGACGAGAGTTATCATTTATAACTCTGCAGGTTTGTGAATTGCAGTGCCCTGAACCTCCATTTTACAACTCGTTTTTATGGGAGCTGGCGGCAAAATCGCAGAATGTCTTCAGGCCCTGTTCTGGTTCCGGGGGGCAGGCTGAGCCTGTGGTTAATTCTTCTTTCTGATGGGAAAATAGAGTGACCTGTGCCTGTCCCAACACCAAGAGCTAGTCTCTCGTTGGTTCCACGTCTTCCCGTTTATCCTCAGGACAAATTGCAACCTGTACGGAACAGGAGGTTAAAGGTGCTGATGCTCCAAGTAGGGAGCTTGCTAGTAAAGCGGCTGGAATGGCGAACCCGGGCACAAGGAGATGAGAAATGAGGTGCGTTTTAGAAACCTTTCCCCATCACACGGTGTACCATCTTCTGGGTTTCTCATGCATGTTTTTGATGTAGGAAGATGCCCTTGAACCTGGAGATTTGGGACCCATGCGATGGGTATCATGCAGTATTACTTTAAAGGGTCTGCGTTTGCTCACCCAACCTCACCAAACCTCTCAGGCCCAAGAGTGTCCACCCTTATGTCTCATCCAGCTGTGCGTCTAGATATGGTCAATCCAGGTTGCATCACAGCCCCTGAACGCATTGTGTAAGAATTTCTCTCTCTTTCACTGTCTTTGTTTCATGGGTGTTTCAAAGTAATTTATTTTTATAATGGGGTTTAGCTGCTTTTCACTGCTGTGTTTATGCCGCTTTACACCCACTTGACACACTAACAGAGAGATATCAATACATAGGTTTTACGATTATTATTAGTCAGATATATTCTTGTGCGGTGAATAGGGCGTGTTGAGTCCAGTTCTCTGAGCAAGGAGTAGGTCTTGTCTATTACATATTGGGTTTATGGAATGGTATCTGAGCTAATTTGATACCCTTGTTTTATGTATCACCCCACCTCACCTTTCCCGTTAAGCAGCCATAGTGTGTTTTCTGCATGTGTGACTCTGTTCTGTTTTGTAATTCAGTTCAAGTGTAACGGTTTTTACATTCCCTCTATCAGTGATACCTTATGAGAAGTGTCCTTTTCTGTGTGACTTATTTCACTTAGAATCGTCGTACCTAAATCCACTCATCATGCTGCTACTAGCCTTATGACATTGATTTCATGGCTGAGTGATATTCCATTGTACATAAGGACCACAACTTCTTTACCCATTTTTCTCTTTCCTGGGATATTTAAGGTGGAATGAAGTTCAGGTCCTTGTCAACAGAGCAGCCCTCAACTTTGGGGTGCTTGTGTCTTGCTGATTTTTCATTTTCCCAATTCATACCCCCATGAGTGGAAGTGCCCTATGCTCTCTAAGCTGTGTTTTTCAGATGTTTCAGGACTCACCGTACACTTCTCCAGAGTGGCTGTTGGCAATTTACATCCCGCCCATCAGTGTAGCAAGGCTCCCATTTCTCCATGGCCTGTCCTGCATTTCTGGTTTTGACACTTTTTTCAGCATGGCCCTTTTGACCGATGGGAAGCGAGACTTGTTTGTAGCGCTGATTTGCCTTTCCAGGTTGCTTGGTTGGCCAAAAAGGGCGTATGCGTTTTTTCCTGAATATATTCAGGAAAAAACGCATACGCCCTTTTTGGCCAAGGGCATCATTGTCAACGTTTTGCCGCTTTTCATGTGCTTTAAAGGCGATTCGAATCTACCTCCTGAAATCTCTTTCCTGCAATTCTGCCTTGATTTCAAATCCTCTTCTTTGCCTTCCCTCAATATATTTGTGGACGAGAGTTATCATTTATAACTCTGCAGGTTTGTGAATTGCAGTGCCCTGAACCTCCATTTTACAACTCGTTTTTATGGGAGCTGGCGGCAAAATCGCAGAATGTCTTCAGGCCCTGTTCTGGTTCCGGGGGGCAGGCTGAGCCTGTGGTTAATTCTTCTTTCTGATGGGAAAATAGAGTGACCTGTGCCTGTCCCAACACCAAGAGCTAGTCTCTCGTTGGTTCCACGTCTTCCCGTTTATCCTCAGGACAAATTGCAACCTGTACGGAACAGGAGGTTAAAGGTGCTGATGCTCCAAGTAGGGAGCTTGCTAGTAAAGCGGCTGGAATGGCGAACCCGGGCACAAGGAGATGAGAAATGAGGTGCGTTTTAGAAACCTTTCCCCATCACACGGTGTACCATCTTCTGGGTTTCTCATGCATGTTTTTGATGTAGGAAGATGCCCTTGAACCTGGAGATTTGGGACCCATGCGATGGGTATCATGCAGTATTACTTTAAAGGGTCTGCGTTTGCTCACCCAACCTCACCAAACCTCTCAGGCCCAAGAGTGTCCACCCTTATGTCTCATCCAGCTGTGCGTCTAGATATGGTCAATCCAGGTTGCATCACAGCCCCTGAACGCATTGTGTAAGAATTTCTCTCTCTTTCACTGTCTTTGTTTCATGGGTGTTTCAAAGTAATTTATTTTTATAATGGGGTTTAGCTGCTTTTCACTGCTGTGTTTATGCCGCTTTACACCCACTTGACACACTAACAGAGAGATATCAATACATAGGTTTTACGATTATTATTAGTCAGATATATTCTTGTGCGGTGAATAGGGCGTGTTGAGTCCAGTTCTCTGAGCAAGGAGTAGGTCTTGTCTATTACATATTGGGTTTATGGAATGGTATCTGAGCTAATTTGATACCCTTGTTTTATGTATCACCCCACCTCACCTTTCCCGTTAAGCAGCCATAGTGTGTTTTCTGCATGTGTGACTCTGTTCTGTTTTGTAATTCAGTTCAAGTGTAACGGTTTTTACATTCCCTCTATCAGTGATACCTTATGAGAAGTGTCCTTTTCTGTGTGACTTATTTCACTTAGAATCGTCGTACCTAAATCCACTCATCATGCTGCTACTAGCCTTATGACATTGATTTCATGGCTGAGTGATATTCCATTGTACATAAGGACCACAACTTCTTTACCCATTTTTCTCTTTCCTGGGATATTTAAGGTGGAATGAAGTGGAGGTCCTTGTCAACAGAGCAGCCCTCAACTTTGGGGTGCTTGTGTCTTGCTGATTTTTCATTTTCCCAATTCATACCCCCATGACTGGAAGTGCCCTATGCTCTCTAAGCTGTGTTTTTTAGATGTTTCAGGACTCACCGTACACTTCTCCAGAGTGGCTGTTGGCAATTTACATCCCGCCCATCAGTGTAGCAAGGCTCCCATTTCTCCATGGCCTGTCCTGCATTTCTGGTTTTGACACTTTTTTCAGCATGGCCCTTTTGACCGATGGGAAGCGAGACTTGTTTGTAGCGCTGATTTGCCTTTCCAGGTTGCTTGGTTGGCCAAAAAGGGCGTATGCGTTTTTTCCTGAATATATTCAGGAAAAAACGCATACGCCCTTTTTGGCCAAGGGCATCATTGTCAACGTTTTGCCGCTTTTCATGTGCTTTAAATGCGATTCGAATCTACCTCCTGAAATCTCTTTCCTGCAATTCTGCCTTGATTTCAACTCCTCTTCTTTGCCTTCCCTCAATATATTTGTGGACGAGAGTTATCATTTATAACTCTGCAGGTTTGTGAATTGCAGTGCCCTGAACCTCCATTTTACAACTCGTTTTTATGGGAGCTGGCCGCAAAATCGCAGAATGGCTTCAGGCCCTGTTCTGCTTCCGGGGGGCAGGCTGAGCCTGTGGTTAATTCTTCTTTCTGATGGGAAAATAGAGTGACCTGTGCCTGTCCCAACACCAAGAGCTAGTCTCTCGTTGGTTCCACGTCTTCCCGTTTATCCTCAGGACAAATTGCAACCTGTACGGAACAGGAGGTTAAAGGTGCTGATGCTCCAAGTAGGGAGCTTGCTAGTAAAGCGGCTGGAATGGCGAACCCGGGCACAAGGCGATGAGAAATGAGGTGCGTTTTAGAAACCTTTCCCCATCACACGGTGTACCATCTTCTGGGTTTCTCATGCATGTTTTTGATGTAGGAAGATGCCCTTGAACCTGGAGATTTGGGACCCATGCGATGGGTATCATGCAGTATTACTTTAAAGGGTCTGCGTTTGCTCACCCAACCTCACCAAACCTCTCAGGCCCAAGAGTGTCCACCCTTATGTCTCATCCAGCTGTGCGTCTAGATATGGTCAATCCAGGTTGCATCACAGCCCCTGAAGGCATTGTGTAAGAATTTCTCTCTCTTTCACTGTCTTTGTTTCATGGGTGTTTCAAAGTAATTTATTTTTATAATGGGGTTTAGCTGCTTTTCACTGCTGTGTTTATGCCGCTTTACACCCACTTGACACACTAACAGAGAGATATCAATACATAGGTTTTACGATTATTATTAGTCAGATATATTCTTGTGCGGTGAATAGGGCGTGTTGAGTCCAGTTCTCTGAGCAAGGAGTAGGTCTTGTCTATTACATATTGGGTTTATGGAACGGTATCTGAGCTAATTTGATACCCTTGTTTTATGTATCACCCCACCTCACCTTTCCCGTTAAGCAGCCATAGTCTGTTTTCTGCATGTGTGACTCTGTTCTGTTTTGTAATTCAGTTCAAGTGTAACGGTTTTTACATTCCCTTTATAAGTGATACCTTATGAGAAGTGTCCTTTTCTGTGTGATTTATTTCTCTTAGAATCGTCGTACCTAAATCCACTCATCATGCTGCTACTAACCTTATGACATTGATTTCATGGCTGAGTGATATTCCATTGTACATAAGGACCACAACTTGTTTATCAATTTTTCTCTTTCCTGGGATATTTAAGGTGGAATGAAGTGGAGGTCCTTGTCAACATAGCAGTTCTCAACTTTGGGGTGCTTGTGTCTTGCTGATTTTTAATTTTCCCAATTTATACCCCCATGAGTGGAAGTGCCCTATGCTCTCTAAGCTGTGTTTTTCAGATGTTTCAGGACTCACCGTACACTTCTCCAGAGTGGCTGTTGGCAATTTACATCCTGCCCATCAGTGTAGCAAGGCTCCCATTTCTCCATGGCCTGTCCTGCATTTCTGGTTTTGACACTTTTTTCAGCATGGCCCTTTTGACCGATGGGAAGCGAGACTTCTCTGTAGCGCTGATTTGCCTTTCCAGGTTGCTTGGTTGGCCAAAAAGGGCGTATGCGTTTTTTCCTGAATATATTCAGGAAAAAACGCATACGCCCTTTTTGGCCAAGGGCATCATTGTCAACGTTTTGCCGCTTTTCATGTGCTTTAAAGGCGATTCGTATCTACCTCCTGAAATCTGTTTCGTGCAATTCTGCCTTGATTTCAAATCCTCTTCTTTGCCTTCCCTCAATATATTTGTGGACGAGAGTTATCATTTATAACTCTGCAGGTTTGTGAATTGCAGTGCCCTGAACCTCCATTTTACAACTCGCTTTTTTGGGAGCTGGCCGCAAAAGCGCAGGATGGCTTCAGGCCCTGTTCTGGTTCTGGGGGGCAGGCTGAGCCTGTGGTTAATTCTTCTTCCTGATGGGAAAATAGAGTGACCTGTGCCTGTCCCAACACCAAGAGCTAGTCTCTCGTTGGTTCCCCGTCTTCCCGTTCATCCTCAGGACAAATTGCAACCTGTACGGAACAGGAGGTTAAAGGTGCTGATGCTCCAAGTAGGGAGATTGCTAGTAAAGCGGCTGGAATGGCGAACCCGGGCACAAGGAGATGAGAAATGAGGTGCGTTTTCGAAACCTTTCCCCATCACACGGTGTACCATCTTCTGGGTTTCTCATGCATGTTTTCGATGTAGGAAGATGCCCTTGAACCTGGAGATTTGGGCCCCATGCGATGGGTACCACGCAGTATTACTTTAAAGGGTCTGCGTTTGCTCACCCAACCTCACCAAACCTCTCAGCCCCAAGAGTGTCCACCCTTATGTCTCATCCAGCTGTGGGTCTAGATATGGTCAATCCAGGTTGCATCACAGCCCCTGAACTCATTGTGTAAGAATTTCTATCTCTTTCACTGTCGTTGTTTCATGGGTTTTACAAAGTAATTTATTTTCATAATGGGGTTTAGCTGCTTTTCACGGCTGTGTTTATGCCACTTTACACCCACTTGACACACTAACAGAGAGATATCAATACATAGGTTTTAAGATTATTACTAGTCAGATATATTCTTGTGCGGTGAATAGGGCGTGTTGAGTCCAGTTCTCTGAGCAAGGAGTAGGTCTTGTCTATTACATATTGGGTTTATGGAACGGTATCTGAGCTAATTTGAAACCCTTGTTTTATGTATCACCCCACCTCACCTTTCCCGTTAAGCAGCCATAGTCTGTTTTCTGCATGTGTGACTCTGTTCTGTTTTGTAATTCAGTTCAAGTGTAACGGTTTTTACATTCCCTCTATAAGTGATACCTTATGAGAAGTGTCCTTTTCTGTGTGATTTATTTCTCTTAGAATCGTCGTACCTAAATCCACTCATCATGCTGCTACTAACCTTATGACATTGATTTCATGGCTGAGTGATATTCCATTGTACATAAGGACCACAACTTCTTTATCCATTTTTCTCTTTCCTGGGATATTGAAGGTGGAATGAAGTGGAGGTCCTTGTCAACAGAGCAGCCCTCAACTTTGGGGTGCTTGTGTCTTGCTGATTTTTAATTTTCCCAATTTATACCCCCATGAGTGGAAGTGCCCTATGCTCTCTAAGCTGTGTTTTTCAGATGTTTCAGGACACACCGTACACTTCTCCAGAGTGGCTGTTGGCAATTTACATCCCGCCCATCAGTGTAGCAAGGGTCCCATTTCTCCATGGCCTGTCCTGCATTTCTGGTTTTGACACTTTTTTCAGCATGGCCCTTTTGACCGATGGGAAGCGAGACTTCTCTGTAGCGCTGATTTGCCTTTCCAGGTTGCTTGGTTGGCCAAAAAGGGCGTATGCGTTTTTTCCTGAATATATTCAGGAAAAAACGCATACGCCCTTTTTGGCCAAGGGCATCATTGTCAACGTTTTGCCGCTTTTCATGTGCTTTAAAGGCGATTCGTATCTACCTCCTGAAATCTGTTTCGCGCAATTCTGCCTTGATTTCAAATCCTCTTCTTTGCCTTCCCTCAATATATTTGTGGACGAGAGTTATCATTTATAACTCTGCAGGTTTGTGAATTGCAGTGCCCTGAACCTCCATTTTACAACTCGCTTTTTTGGGAGCTGGCCGCAAAAGCGCAGGATGGCTTCAGGCCCTGTTCTGGTTCTGGGGGGCAGGCTGAGCCTGTGGTTAATTCTTCTTCCTGATGGGAAAATAGAGTGACCTGTGCCTGTCCCAACACCAAGAGCTAGTCTCTCGTTGGTTCCCCGTCTTCCCGTTCATCCTCAGGACAAATTGCAACCTGTACGGAACAGGAGGTTAAAGGTGCTGATGCTCCAAGTAGGGAGATTGCTAGTAAAGCGGCTGGAATGGCGAACCCGGGCACAAGGAGATGAGAAATGAGGTGCGTTTTAGAAACCTTTCCCCATCACACGGTATACCATCTTCTGGGTTTCTCATGCATGTTTTCGATGTAGGAAGATGCCCTTGATCCTGGAGATTTGGGACCCATACGATGGGTACCACGCAGTATTACTTTAAAGGGTCTGCGTTTGCTCACCCAACCTCACCAAACCTCTCAGCCCCAAGAGTGTCCACCCTTATGTCTCATCCAGCTGTGGGTCTAGATATGGTCAATCCAGGTTGCATCACAGCCCCTGAACTCATTGTGTAAGAATTTCTATCTCTTTCACTGTCGTTGTTTCATGGGTTTTACAAAGTAATTTATTTTCATAATGGGGTTTAGCCGCTTTTCACGGCTGTGTTTATGCCGCTTTACACCCACTTGACACACTAACAGAGAGATATCAATACATAGGTTTTAAGATTATTACTAGTCAGATATATTCTTGTGCGGTGAATAGGGCGTGTTGAGTCCAGTTCTCTGAGCAAGGAGTAGGTCTTGTCTATTACATATTGGGTTTATGGAACGGTATCTGAGCTAATTTGATACCCTTGTTTTATGTATCACCCCACCTCACCTTTCCCGTTAAGCAGCCATAGTGTGTTTTCTGCATGTGTGACTCTGTTCTGTTTTGTAATTCAGTTCAAGTGTAACGGTTTTTACATTCCCTCTATAACTGATACCTTATGAGAAGTGTCCTTTTCTGTGTGACTTATTTCTCTTAGAATCGTCGTACCTAAATCCACTCATCATGCTGCTACTAACCTTATGACATTGATTTCATGGCTGAGTGATATTCCATTGTACATAAGGACCACAACTTCTTTATCCATTTTTCTCTTTCCTGGGATATTGAAGGTGGAATGAAGTGGAGGTCCTTGTCAACAGAGCAGCCCTCAACTTTGGGGTGCTTGTGGCTTGCTGATTTTTCATTTTCCCAATTTATACCCCCATGAGTGGAAGTGCCCTATGCTCTCTAAACTGTGTTTTTCAGATGTTTCAGGACACACCGTACACTTCTCCAGAGTGGCTGTTGGCAATTTACATCCCGCCCATCAGTGTAGCAAGGCTCCCATTTCTCCATGGCCTGTCCTGCATTTCTGGTTTTGACACTTTTTTCAGCATGGCCCTTTTGACCGATGGGAAGCGAGACTTCTCTGTAGCGCTGATTTGCCTTTCCAGGTTGCTTGGTTGGCCAAAAAGGGCGTATGCGTTTTTTCCTGAATATATTCAGGAAAAAACGCATACGCCCTTTTTGGCCAAGGGCATCATTGTCAACGTTTTGCCGCTTTTCATGTGCTTTAAAGGCGATTCGTATCTACCTCCTGAAATCTGTTTCGTGCAATTCTGCCTTGATTTCAAAACCTCTTCTTTGCCTTCCCTCAATATATTTGTGGACGAGAGTTATCATTTATAACTCTGCAGGTTTGTGAATTGCAGTGCCCTGAACCTCCATTTTACAACTCGCTTTTTTGGGAGCTGGCCGCAAAAGCGCAGGATGGCTTCAGGCCCTGTTCTGGTTCTGGGGGGCAGGCTGAGCCTGTGGTTAATTCTTCTTCCTGATGGGAAAATAGAGTGACCTGTGCCTGTCCCAACACCAAGAGCTAGTCTCTCGTTGGTTCCCCGTCTTCCCGTTCATCCTCAGGACAAATTGCAACCTGTACGGAACAGGAGGTTAAAGGTGCTGATGCTCCAAGTAGGGAGATTGCTAGTAAAGTGGCTGGAATGGCGAACCCGGGCACAAGGAGATGAGAAATGAGGTGCGTTTTAGAAACCTTTCCCCATCACACGGTGTACCATCTTCGGGGTTTCTCATGCATGTTTTCGATGGAGGAAGATGCCCTTGAAGCTGGAGATTTGGGACCCATGCGATGGGTACCACGCAGTATTACTTTAAAGGGTCTGGGTTTGCTCACCCAACCTCACCAAACCTCTCAGCCCCAAGAGTGTCCACCCTTATGTCTCATCCAGCTGTGGGTCTAGATATGGTCAATCCAGGTTGCATCACAGCCCCTGAACTCATTGTGTAAGAATTTCTATCTCTTTCACTGTCGTTGTTTCATGGGTTTTTCAAAGTAATTTATTTTCATAATGGGGTTTAGCTGCTTTTCACGGCTGTGTTTATGCCGCTTTACACCCACTTGACACACTAACAAAGAGATATCAATACATAGGTTTCAAGATTATTACTAGTCAGATATATTCTTGTGCGGTGAATAGGGCGTGTTGAGTCCAGTTCTCTGAGCAAGGAGTAGGTCTTGTCTACTACATATTGGGTTTATGGAACGGTATCTGAGCTAATTTGATACCCTTGTTTTATGTATCACCCCACCTCACCTTTCCCGTTAAGCAGCCATAGTGTGTTTTCTGCATGTGTGACTCTGTTCTGTTTTGTAATTCAGTTCAAGTGTAACGGTTTTTACATTCCCTCTATAAGTGATACCTTATGAGAAGTGTCCTTTTCTGTGTGACTTATTTCACTTAGAATCGTCGTACCTAAATCCACTCATCATGCTGCTACTAACCTTATGACATTGATTTCATGGCTGAGTGATATTCCATTGTACATAAGGACCACAACTTCTTTATCCATTTTTCTCTTTCCTGGGATATTTAAGGTGGAATGAAGTGGAGGTCCTTGTCAACAGAGCAGCCCTCAACTTTGGGGTGCTTGTGTCTTGCTGATTTTTCATTTTCCCAATATATACCCCCATGAGTGGAAGTGCCCTATGCTCTCTAAGCTGTGTTTTTCAGATGTTTCAGGACACACCGTACACTTCTCCAGAGTGGCTGTTGGCAATTTACATCCCGCCCATCAGTGTAGCAAGGCTCCCATTTCTCCATGGCCTGTCCTGCATTTCTGGTTTTGAAACTTTTTTCAGCCTGGCCCTTTTGACCAATGGGAAGCGAGACTTCTCCGTAGCGCTGATTTGCCTTTCCAGGGTGGTTGGTTGGCCAAAAAGGGCGTATGCGTTTTTTCCTGAATATATTCAGGAAAAAACGCATACGCCCTTTTTGGCCAAGGGCATCATTGTCAACGTTTTGCCGCTTTTCATGTGCTTTAAAGGCGATTCGTATCTACCTCCTGAAATCTGTTTCGTGCAATTCTGCCTTGATTTTAAATCCTCTTCTTTGCCTTCCCTCAATATATTTGTGGACGAGAGTTATCATTTATAACTCTGCAGGTTTGTGAATTGCAGTGCCCTGAACCTCCATTTTACAACTCGCTTTTTTGGGAGCTGGCCGCAAAAGCGCAGGATGGCTTCAGGCCCTATTCTGGTTCCGGGGGGCAGGCTGAGCCTGTGGTTAATTCTTCTTCCTGATGGGAAAATAGAGTGACCTGTGCCTGTCCCAACACCAAGAGCTAGTCTCTCGTTGGTTCCCCGTCTTCCCGTTCATCCTCAGGACAAATTGCAACCTGTACGGAACAGGAGGTTAAAGGTGCTGATGCTCCAAGTAGGGAGATTGCTAGTAAAGTGGCTGGAATGGCGAACCCGGGCACAAGGAGATGAGAAATGAGGTGCGTTTTAGAAACCTTTCCCCATCACACGGAGTACCATCTTCTGGGTTTCTCATGCATGTTTTCGATGTAGGAAGATGCCCTTGAACCTGGAGATTTGGGACCCATGCGATGGGTACCACGCAGTATTACTTTAAAGGGTCTGCGTTTGCTCACCCAACCTCACCAAACCTCTCAGCCCCAAGAGTGTCCACCCTTATGTCTCATCCAGCTGTGGGTCTAGATATGGTTAATCCAGGTTGCATCACAGCCCCTGAACTCATTGTGTAAGAATTTCTATCTCTTTCACTGTCGTTGTTTCATGGGTTTTACAAAGTAATTTATTTTCATAATGGGGTTTAGCTGCTTTTCACGGCTGTGTTTATGCCGCTTTACACCCACTTGACACACTAACAGAGAGATATCAATACATAGGTTTTAAGATTATTACTAGTCAGATATATTCTTGTGCGGTGAATAGGGCGTGTTGAGTCCAGTTTTCTGAGCAAGGAGTAGGTCTTGTCTATTACATATTGGGTTTATGGAAAGGTATCTGAGCTAATTTGATACCCTTGTTTTATGTATCACCCCACCTCACCTTTCCCGTTAAGCAGCCATAGTGTGTTTTCTGCATGTGTGACTCTGTTCTGTTTTGTAATTCAGTTCAAGTGTAATAGTTTTTACATTTCCTCTATAAGTGATACCTTATGAGAAGTGTCCTTTTCTGTGTGACTTATTTCTCTTAGACTCGTCGTACCTAAATCCACTCATCATGCTGCTACTAACCTTATGACATTGATTTCATGGCTGAGTGATATTCCATTGTACATAAGGACCACAACTTCTTTATCCATTTTTCTCTTTCCTGGGATATTGAAGGTGGAATGAAGTGGAGGTCCTTGTCAACAGAGCAGCCCTCAACTTTGGGGTGCTTGTGTCTTGCTGATTTTTCATTTTCCCAATTTATACCCCCATGAGTGGAAGTGCCCTATGCTCTCTAAGCTGTGTTTTTCAGATGTTTCAGGACACACCGTACACTTCTCCAGAGTGGCTGTTGGCAATTTACATCCCGCCCATCAGTGTAGCAAGGCTCCCATTTCTCCATGGCCTGTCCTGCATTTCTGGTTTTGACACTTTTTTCAGGATGGCCCTTTTGACCGATGGGAAGCGAGACTTCTCTGTAGCGCTGATTTGCCTTTCCAGGTTGCTTGGTTGGCCAAAAAGGGCGTATGCGTTTTTTCCTGAATATATTCAGGAAAAAACGCATACGCCCTTTTTGGCCAAGGGCATCATTGTCAACGTTTTGCCGCTTTTCATGTGCTTTAAAGGCGATTCGTATCTACCTCCTGAAATCTGTTTCGTGCAATTCTGCCTTGATTTCAAATCCTCTTCTTTGCCTTCCCTCAATATATTTGTGGACGAGAATTATCATTTATAACTCTGCAGGTTTGTGAATTGCAGTGCCCTGAACCTCCATTTTACAACTCGCTTTTTTGGGAGCTGGCCGCAAAAGCGCAGGATGGCTTCAGGCCCTGTTCTGGTTCCGGGGGTCAGGCTGAGCCTGTGGTTAATTCTTCTTCCTGACGGGAAAATAGAGTGACCTGTGCCTGTCCCAACACCAAGAGCTAGTCTCTCGTTGGTTCCCCGTCTTCCCGTTCATCCTCAGGACAAATTGCAACCTGTACGGAACAGCAGGTTAAAGGTGCTGATGCTCCAAGTAGGGAGATTGCTAGTAAAGTGGCTGGAATGGCGAACCCGGGCACAAGGAGATGAGAAATGAGGTGCGTTTTAGAAACCTTTCCCCATCACACGGTGTACCATCTTCTGTGTTTCTCATGCATGTTTTCGATGTAGGAAGATGCCCTTGAAGCTGGAGATTTGGGACCCATGCGATGGGTACCACGCAGTATTACTTTAAAGGGTCTGTGTTTGCTCACCCAACCTCACCAAACCTCTCAGCCCCAAGAGTGTCCACCCTTATGTCTCATCCAGCTGTGGGTCTAGATATGGTCAATCCAGGTTGCATCACAGCCCCTGAACTCATTGTGTAAGAATTTCTGTCTCTTTCACTGTCGTTGTTTCATGGGTTTTTCAAAGTAATTTATTTTCATAATGGGGTTTAGCTGCTTTTCACGGCTGTGTTTATGCCGCTTTACACCCACTTGACACACTAACAGAGAGATATCAATACATAGGTTTCAAGATTATTACTAGTCAGATATATTCTTGTGCGGTGAATAGCGCGTGTTGAGTCAAGTTCTCTGAGCAAGGAGTAGGTCTTGTCTACTACATATTGGGTTTATGGAACGGTATCTGAGCTAATTTGATACCCTTGTTTTATGTATCACCCCACCTCACCTTTCCCGTTAAGCAGCCATAGTGTGTTTTCTGCATGTGTGACTCTGTTCTGTTTTGTAATTCAGTTCAAGTGTAACGGTTTTTACATTCCCTCTATAAGTGATACCTTATGAGAAGTGTCCTTTTCTGTGTGACTTATTTCACTTAGAATCGTCGTACCTAAATCCACTCATCATGCTGCTACTAACCTTATGACATTGATTTCATGGCTGAGTGATATTCCATTGTACATAAGGACCACAACTTCTTTATCCATTTTTCTCTTTCCTGGGATATTTAAGGTGGAATGAAGTGGAGGTCCTTGTCAACAGAGCAGCCCTCAACTTTGGGGTGCTTGTGTCTTGCTGATTTTTCATTTTCCCAATTTATACCCCCATGAGTGGAAGTGCCCTATGCTCTCTAAGCTGTGTTTTTTAGATGTTTCAGGACTCACCGTACACTTCTCCAGAGTGGCTGTTGGCAATTTACATCCCGCCCATCAGTGTAGCAAGGCTCCCATTTCTCCATGGCCTGTCCTGCATTTCTGGTTTTGACACTTTTTTCAGCATGGCCCTTTTGACGGATGGGAAGCGAGACTTCTCTGTAGCGCTGATTTGCCTTTCCAGGTTGCTTGGTTGGCCAAAAAGGGCGTATGCGTTTTTTCCTGAATATATTCAGGAAAAAACGCATACTCCCTTTTTGGCCAAGGGCATCATTGTCAACGTTTTGCCGCTTTTCATGTGCTTTAAAGGCGATTCGTATCTACCTCCTGAAATCTGTTTCCTGCAATTCTGCCTTGATTTCAAATCCTCTTCTTTGCCTTCCCTCAATATATTTGTGGACGAGAGTTATCATTTATAACTCTGCAGGTTTGTGAATTGCAGTGCCCTGAACCTCCATTTTACAACTCGCTTTTTTGGGAGCTGGCCGCAAAAGCGCAGGATGGCTTCAGGCCCTGTTCTGGTTCCGGGGGGCAGGCTGTGCCTGTGGTTAATTCTTCTTCCTGATGGGAAAATAGAGTGACCTGTGCCTGTCCCAACACCAAGAGCTAGTCTCTCGTTGGTTCCCCGTCTTCCCGTTCATCCTCAGGACAAATTGCAACCTGTACGGAACAGGAGGTTAAAGGTGCTGATGCTCCAAGTAGGGAGATTGCTAGTAAATCGGCTGGAATGGCGAACCCGGGCACAAGGAGATGAGAAATGAGGTGCGTTTTAGAAACCTTTCCCCATCACACGGTGTACCATCTTCTGGGTTTCTCATGCATGTTTTTGATGTAGGAAGATGCCCTTGAACCTGGAGATTTGGGACCCATGCGATGGGTACCACGCAGTATTCCTTTAAAGGGTCTGCGTTTGCTCACCCAACCTCACCAAACCTCTCAGCCCCAAGAGTGTCCACCCTTATGTCTCATCCAGCTGTGGGTCTAGATATGGTCAATCCAGGTTGCATCACAGCCCCTGAACTCATTGTGTAAGAATTTCTATCTCTTTCACTGTCGTTGTTTCATGGGTTTTTCAAAGTAATTTATTTTCATAATGGGGTTTAGCTGCTTTTCACGGCTGTGTTTATGCCGCTTCACACCCCCTTGACACACTAACAGAGAGATATCAATACATAGGTTTTAAGATTATTACTAGTCAGATATATTCTTGTGCGGTGAATAGGGCGTGTTGAGTCCAGTTCTCTGAGCAAGGAGTAGGTCTTGTCTACTACATATTGGGTTTATGGAACAGTATCTGAGCTAATTTGATACCCTTGTTTTATGTATCACCCCACCTCACCTTTCCCGTTAAGCAGCCATAGTCTGTTTTCTGCATGTGTGACTCTGTTCTGTTTTGTAATTCAGTTCAAGTGTAACGGTTTTTACATTCCCTCTAAAAGTGATACCTTATGAGAAGTGTCCTTTTCTGTGTGACTTATTTCACTTAGAATCGTCGTACCTAAATCCACTCATCATGCTGCTACTAACCTTATGACATTGATTTCATGGCTGAGTGATATTCCATTGTACATAAGGACCACAACTTCTTTATCCATTTTTCTCTTTCCTGGGATATTTAAGGTGGAATGAAGTGGAGGTCCTTGTCAACAGAGCAGCCCTCAACTTTGGGGTGCTTGTGTCTTGCTGATTTTTCATTTTCCCAATTTATACCCCCATGAGTGGAAGTGCCCTATGCTCTCTAAGCTGTGTTTTTTAGATGTTTCAGGACTCACCGTACACTTCTCCAGAGTGGCTGTTGGCAATTTACATCCCGCCCATCAGTGTAGCAAGGCTCCCATTTCTCCATGGCCTGTCCTGCATTTCTGGTTTTGACACTTTTTTCAGCATGGCCCTTTTGACGGATGGGAAGCGAGACTTCTCTGTAGCGCTGATTTGCCTTTCCAGGTTGCTTGGTTGGCCAAAAAGGGCGTATGCGTTTTTTCCTGAATATATTCAGGAAAAAACGCATACGCCCTTTTTGGCCAAGGGCATCATTGTCAACGTTTTGCCGCTTTTCATGTGCTTTAAAGGCGATTCGTATCTACCTCCTGAAATCTGTTTCCTGCAATTCTGCTTTGATTTCAAATCCTCTTCTTTGCCTTCCCTCAATATATTTGTGGACGAGAGTTATCATTTATAACTCTGCAGGTTTGTGAATTGCAGTGCCCTGAACCTCCATTTTACAACTCGCTTTTTTGGGAGCTGGCCGCAAAAGCGCAGGATGGCTTCAGGCCCTGTTCTGGTTCCGGGGGGCAGGCTGAGCCTGTGGTTAATTCTTCTTCCTGATGGGAAAATAGAGTGACCTGTGCCTGTCCCGACACCAAGAGCTAGTCTCTCGTTGGTTCCCCGTCTTCCCGTTCATCCTCAGGACAAATTGCAACCTGTACGGAACAGGAGGTTAAAGGTGCTGATGCTCCAAGTAGGGAGATTGCTAGTAACGCGGCTGGAATGGCGAACCCGGGCACAAGGAGATGAGAAATGAGGTGCGTTTTAGAAACCTTTCCCCATCACACGGTGTACCATCTTCTGGGTTTCTCATGCATGTTTTCGATGTAGGAAGATGCCCTTGAACCTGGAGATTTGGGACCCATGCGATGGGTACCACGCAGTATTACTTTAAAGGGTCTGCGTTTGCTCACCCAACCTCACCAAACCTCTCAGCCCCAAGAGTGTCCACCCTTATGTCTCATCCAGCTGTGGGTCTAGATATGGTCAATCCAGGTTGCATCACAGCCCCTGAACTCATTGTGTAAGAATTTCTATCTCTTTCACTGTCGTTGTTTCATGGGTTTTTCAAAGTAATTTATTTTCATAATGGGGTTTAGCTGCTTTTCACGGCTGTGTTTATGCCGCTTTACACCCACTTGACACACTAACAGAGAGATATCAATACATAGGTTTTAAGATTATTACTAGTCAGATATATTCTTGTGTGGTGAATAGGGCGTGTTGAGTCCAGTTCTCTGAGCAAGGAGTAGGTCTTGTCTATTACATATTAGGTTTATGGAACGGTATCTGAGCTAATTTGAAACGCTTGTTTTATGTATCACCCCACCTCACCTTTCCCGTTAAGCAGCCATAGTGTGTTTTCTGCATGTGTGACTCTGTTCTGTTTTGTAATTCAGTTCAAGTGTAACGGTTTTTACATTCCCTCTAAAAGTGATACCTTATGAGAAGTGTCCTTTTCTGTGTGACTTATTTCACTTAGAATCGTCGTACCTAAATCCACTCATCATGCTGCTACTAACCTTATGACATTGATTTCATGGCTGAGTGATATTCCATTGTACATAAGGACCACAACTTCTTTATCCATTTTTCTCTTTCCTGGGATATTTAAGGTGGAATGAAGTGGAGGTCCTTGTCAACAGAGCAGCCCTCAACTTTGGGGTGCTTGTGTCTTGCTGATTTTTCATTTTCCCAATTTATACCCCCATGAGTGGAAGTGCCCTATGCTCTCTAAGCTGTGTTTTTCAGATGTTTCAGGACACACCGTACACTTCTCCAGAGTGGCTGTTGGCAATTTACATCCCGCCCATCAGTGTAGCAAGGCTCCCATTTCTCCATGGCCTGTCCTGCATTTCTGGTTTTGACACTTTTTTTAGGATGGCCCTTTTGACCGTTGGGAAGCGAGACTTCTCTGTAGCGCTGATTTGCCTTTCCAGGTTGCTTGGTTGGCCAAAAAGGGCGTATGCGTTTTTCCCTGAATATATTCAGGAAAAAACGCATACGCCCTTTTTGGCCAAGGGCATCATTGTCAACGTTTTGCCGCTTTTCATGTGCTTTAAAGGCGATTCGTATCTACCTCCTGAAATCTGTTTCGTGAAATTCTGCCTTGATTTCAAATCCTCTTCTTTGCCTTCCCTCAATATATTTGTGGACGAGAGTTATCATTTATAACTCTGCAGGTTTGTGAATTGCAGTGCCCTGAACCTCCATTTTACAACTCGCTTTTTTGGGAGCTGGCCGCAAAAGCGCAGGATGGCTTCAGGCCCTGTTCTGGTTCCGGGGGGCAGGCTGAGCCTGTGGTTAATTCTTCTTCCTGATGGGAAAATAGAGTGACCTGTGCCTGTCCCAACACCAAGAGCTAGTCTCTCGTTGGTTCCCCGTCTTCCCGTTCATCCTCAGGACAAATTGCAACCTGTACGGAACAGGAGGTTAAAGGTGCTGATGCTCCAAGTAGGGAGATTGCTAGTAAAGTGGCTGGAATGGCGAACCCGGGCACAAGGAGATGAGAAATGAGGTGCGTTTTAGAAACCTTTCCCCATCACACGGTGTACCATCTTCTGGGTTTCTCATGCATGTTTTCGATGTAGGAAGATGCCCTTGAAGCTGGAGATTTGGAACCCATGCGATGGGTACCACGCTGTATTACTTTAAAGGGTCTGCGTTTGCTCACCCAACCTCACCAAACCTCTCAGCCCCAAGAGTGTCCACCCTTATGTCTCATCCAGCTGTGGGTCTAGATATGGCCAATCCAGGTTGCATCACAGCCCCTGAACTCATTGTGTAAGAATTTCTATCTCTTTCACTGTCGTTGTTTCATGGGTTTTTCAAAGTAATTTATTTTCATAATGGGGTTTAGCTGCTTTTCACGGCTGTGTTTATGCCGCTTTACACCCACTTGACACACTAACAGAGAGATATCAATACATAGGTTTCAAGATTATTACCAGTCAGATATATTCTTGTGCGGTGAATTGGGCGTGTTGAGTCCAGTTCTCTGAGCAAGGAGTAGGTCTTGTCTACTACATATTGGGTTTATGGAACGGTATCTGAGCTAATTTGATACCCTTGTTTTATGTATCACCCCACCTCACCTTTCCCGTTAAGCAGCCATAGTCTGTTTTCTGCATGTGTGACTCTGTTCTGTTTTGTAATTCAGTTCAAGTGTAACGGTTTTTACATTCCCTCTATCAGTGATACCTTATGAGAAGTGTCCTTTTCTGTGTGACTTATTTCACTTAGAATCGTCGTACCTAAATCCACTCATCATGCTGCTACTAACCTTATGACATTGATTTCATGGCTGAGTGATATTCCATTGTACATAAGGACCACAACTTCTTTACCCATTTTTCTCTTTCCTGGGATATTGAAGGTGGAATGAAGTGGAGGTTCTTGTCAACAGAGCAGCCCTCAACTTTGGGGTGCTTGTGTCTTGCTGATTTTTCATTTTCCCAATTTATACCCCCATGAGTGGAAGTGCCCTATGCTCTCTAAGCTGTGTTTTTCAGATGTTTCAGGACACACCGTACACTTCTCCAGAGTGGCTGTTGGCAATTTACATCCCGCCCATCAGTGTAGCAAGGCTCCCATTTCTCAATGGCCTGTCCTGCATTTCTGGTTTTGACACTTTTTTCAGCATGGCCCTTTTGACCGATGGGAAGCGAGACTTCTCTGTAGCGCTGATTTGCCTTTCCAGGTTGCTTGGTTGGCCAAAAAGGGCGTATGCGTTTTTTCCTGAATATATTCAGGAAAAAACGCATACGCCCTTTTTGGCCAAGGGCATCATTGTCAACGTTTTGCCGCTTTTCATGTGCTTTAAAGGCGATTCGTATCTACCTCCTGAAATCTGTTTCGTGCAATTCTGCCTTGATTTCAAATCCTCTTCTTTGCCTTCCCTCAATATATTTGTGGACGAGAGTTATCATTTATAACTCTGCAGGTTTGTGAATTGCAGTGCCCTGAACCTCCATTTTACAACTCGCTTTTGTGGGAGCTGGCCGCAAAAGCGCAGGATGGCTTCAGGCCCTGTTCTGGTTCTGGGGGGCAGGCTGAGCCTGTGGTTAATTCTTCTTCCTGATGGGAAAATAGAGTGACCTGTGCCTGTCCCGACACCAAGAGCTAGTCTCTCGTTGGTTCCCCTTCTTCCCGTTCATCCTCAGGACAAATTGCAACCTGTACGGAACAGGAGGTTAAAGGTGCTGATGCTCCAAGTAGGGAGATTGCTAGTAACGCGGCTGGAATGGCGAACCCGGGCACAAGGAGATGAGAAATGAGGTGCGTTTTAGAAACCTTTCCCCATCACACGGTGTACCATCTTCTGGGTTTCTCATGCATGTTTTCGATGTAGGAAGATGCCCTTGAACCTGGAGATTTGGGACCCATGCGATGGGTACCACGCAGTATTACTTTAAAGGGTCTGCGTTTGCTCACCCAACCTCACCAAACCTCTCAGCCCCAAGAGTGTCCACCCTTATGTCTCATCCAGCTGTGGGTCTAGATATGGTCAATCCAGGTTGAATCACAGCCCCTGAACTCATTGTGTAAGAATTTCTATCTCTTTCACTGTCGTTGTTTCATGGGTTTTTCAAAGTAATTTATTTTCATAATGGGGTTTAGCTGCTTTTCACGGCTGTGTTTATGCCGCTTTACACACACTTGACACACTAACAGAGAGATATCAATACATAGGTTTTAAGATTATTACTAGTCAGATATATTCTTGTGCGGTGAATAGGGCGTGTTGAGTCCAGTTCTCTGAGCAAGGAGTAGGTCTTGTCTACTACATATTGGGTTTATGGAACGGTATCTGAGCTAATTTGATACCCTTGTTTTATGTATCACCCCACCTCACCTTTCTCGTTAAGCAGCCATAGTCTGTTTTCTGCATGTGTGACTCTGTTCTGTTTTGTAATTCAGTTCAAGTGTAACGGTTTTTACATTCCCTCTAAAACTGATACCTTATGAGAAGTGTCCTTTTCTGTGTGACTTATTTCACTTAGAATCGTCGTACCTAAATCCACTCATCATGCTGCTACTAACCTTATGACATTGATTTCATGGCTGAGTGATATTCCATTGTACATAAGGACCACAACTTCTTTATCCATTTTTCTCTTTCCTGGGATATTGAAGGTGGAATGAAGTGGAGGTCCTTGTCAACAGAGCAGCCCTAAACTTTGGGGTGCTTGTGTCTTGCTGATTTTTCATTTTCCCAATTTATACCCCCATGAGTGGAAGTGCCCTATGCTCTCTAAGCTGTGTTTTTCAGATGTTTCAGGACACACCGTACACTTCTCCAGAGTGGCTGTTGGCAATTTACATCCCGCCCTTCAGTGTAGCAAGGCTCCCATTTCTCCATGGCCTGTCCTGCATTTCTGGTTTTGACACTTTTTTCAGCATGGCCCTTTTGACCGATGGGAAGCGAGACTTCTCTGTAGCGCTGATTTGCCTTTCCAGGTTGCTTGGTTGGCCAAAAAGGGCGTATGCGTTTTTTCCTGAATATATTCAGGAAAAAACGCATACGCCCTTTTTGGCCAAGGGCATCATTGTCAACGTTTTGCCGCTTTTCATGTGCTTTAAAGGCGATTCGAATCTACCTCCTGAAATCTGTTTCGTGCAATTCTGCCTTGATTTCAAATCCTCTTCTTTGCCTTCCCTCAATATATTTGTGGACGAGAGTTATCATTTATAACTCTGCAGGTTTGTGAATTGCAGTGCCCTGGACCTCCATTTTACAACTCGCTTTTTTGGGAGCTGGCCGCAAAAGCGCAGGATGGCTTCAGGCCCTGTTCTGGTTCCGGGGGGCAGGCTGAGCCTGTGGTTAATTCTTCTTTCTGATGGGAAAATAGAGTGACCTGTGCCTGTCCCAACACCAAGAGCTAGTCTCTCGTTGGTTCCACGTCTTCCCGTTTATCCTCAGGACAAATTGCAACCTGAAAGGAACAGGAGGTTAAAGGTGCTGATGCTCCAAGTAGGGAGCTTGCTAGTAAAGCGGCTGGAATGGCGAACCCGGGCACAAGGAGATGAGAAATGAGGTGCGTTTTAGAAACCTTTCCCCATCACACGGTGTACCATCTTCTGGGTTTCTCATGCATGTTTTCGATGTAGGAAGATGCCCTTGAACCTGGAGATTTGGGCCCCATGCGATGGGTACCACGCAGTATTACTTTAAAGGGTCTGCGTTTGCTCACCCAACCTCACCAAACCTCTCAGCCCCAAGAGTGTCCACCCTTATGTCTCATCCAGCTGTGGGTCTAGATATGGTCAATCCAGGTTGCATCACAGCCCCTGAACTCATTGTGTAAGAATTTCTATCTCTTTCACTGTCGTTGTTTCATGGGTTTTACAAAGTAATTTATTTTCATAATGGGGTTTAGCTGCTTTTCACGGCTGTGTTTATGCCACTTTACACCCACTTGACACACTAACAGAGAGATATCAATACATAGGTTTTAAGATTATTACTAGTCAGATATATTCTTGTGCGGTGAATAGGGCGTGTTGAGTCCAGTTCTCTGAGCAAGGAGTAGGTCTTGTCTATTACATATTGGGTTTATGGAACGGTATCTGAGCTAATTTGAAACCCTTGTTTTATGTATCACCCCACCTCACCTTTCCCGTTAAGCAGCCATAGTCTGTTTTCTGCATGTGTGACTCTGTTCTGTTTTGTAATTCAGTTCAAGTGTAACGGTTTTTACATTCCCTCTATAAGTGATACCTTATGAGAAGTGTCCTTTTCTGTGTGATTTATTTCTCTTAGAATCGTCGTACCTAAATCCACTCATCATGCTGCTACTAACCTTATGACATTGATTTCATGGCTGAGTGATATTCCATTGTACATAAGGACCACAACTTCTTTATCCATTTTTCTCTTTCCTGGGATATTGAAGGTGGAATGAAGTGGAGGTCCTTGTCAACAGAGCAGCCCTCAACTTTGGGGTGCTTGTGTCTTGCTGATTTTTAATTTTCCCAATTTATACCCCCATGAGTGGAAGTGCCCTATGCTCTCTAAGCTGTGTTTTTCAGATGTTTCAGGACACACCGTACACTTCTCCAGAGTGGCTGTTGGCAATTTACATCCCGCCCATCAGTGTAGCAAGGGTCCCATTTCTCCATGGCCTGTCCTGCATTTCTGGTTTTGACACTTTTTTCAGCATGGCCCTTTTGACCGATGGGAAGCGAGACTTCTCTGTAGCGCTGATTTGCCTTTCCAGGTTGCTTGGTTGGCCAAAAAGGGCGTATGCGTTTTTTCCTGAATATATTCAGGAAAAAACGCATACGCCCTTTTTGGCCAAGGGCATCATTGTCAACGTTTTGCCGCTTTTCATGTGCTTTAAAGGCGATTCGTATCTACCTCCTGAAATCTGTTTCGCGCAATTCTGCCTTGATTTCAAATCCTCTTCTTTGCCTTCCCTCAATATATTTGTGGACGAGAGTTATCATTTATAACTCTGCAGGTTTGTGAATTGCAGTGCCCTGAACCTCCATTTTACAACTCGCTTTTTTGGGAGCTGGCCGCAAAAGCGCAGGATGGCTTCAGGCCCTGTTCTGGTTCTGGGGGGCAGGCTGAGCCTGTGGTTAATTCTTCTTCCTGATGGGAAAATAGAGTGACCTGTGCCTGTCCCAACACCAAGAGCTAGTCTCTCGTTGGTTCCCCGTCTTCCCGTTCATCCTCAGGACAAATTGCAACCTGTACGGAACAGGAGGTTAAAGGTGCTGATGCTCCAAGTAGGGAGATTGCTAGTAAAGCGGCTGGAATGGCGAACCCGGGCACAAGGAGATGAGAAATGAGGTGCGTTTTAGAAACCTTTCCCCATCACACGGTATACCATCTTCTGGGTTTCTCATGCATGTTTTCGATGTAGGAAGATGCCCTTGATCCTGGAGATTTGGGACCCATACGATGGGTACCACGCAGTATTACTTTAAAGGGTCTGCGTTTGCTCACCCAACCTCACCAAACCTCTCAGCCCCAAGAGTGTCCACCCTTATGTCTCATCCAGCTGTGGGTCTAGATATGGTCAATCCAGGTTGCATCACAGCCCCTGAACTCATTGTGTAAGAATTTCTATCTCTTTCACTGTCGTTGTTTCATGGGTTTTACAAAGTAATTTATTTTCATAATGGGGTTTAGCCGCTTTTCACGGCTGTGTTTATGCCGCTTTACACCCACTTGACACACTAACAGAGAGATATCAATACATAGGTTTTAAGATTATTACTAGTCAGATATATTCTTGTGCGGTGAATAGGGCGTGTTGAGTCCAGTTCTCTGAGCAAGGAGTAGGTCTTGTCTATTACATATTGGGTTTATGGAACGGTATCTGAGCTAATTTGATACCCTTGTTTTATGTATCACCCCACCTCACCTTTCCCGTTAAGCAGCCATAGTGTGTTTTCTGCATGTGTGACTCTGTTCTGTTTTGTAATTCAGTTCAAGTGTAACGGTTTTTACATTCCCTCTATAACTGATACCTTATGAGAAGTGTCCTTTTCTGTGTGACTTATTTCTCTTAGAATCGTCGTACCTAAATCCACTCATCATGCTGCTACTAACCTTATGACATTGATTTCATGGCTGAGTGATATTCCATTGTACATAAGGACCACAACTTCTTTATCCATTTTTCTCTTTCCTGGGATATTGAAGGTGGAATGAAGTGGAGGTCCTTGTCAACAGAGCAGCCCTCAACTTTGGGGTGCTTGTGGCTTGCTGATTTTTCATTTTCCCAATTTATACCCCCATGAGTGGAAGTGCCCTATGCTCTCTAAGCTGTGTTTTTCAGATGTTTCAGGACACACCGTACACTTCTCCAGAGTGGCTGTTGGCAATTTACATCCCGCCCATCAGTGTAGCAAGGCTCCCATTTCTCCATGGCCTGTCCTGCATTTCTGGTTTTGACACTTTTTTCAGCATGGCCCTTTTGACCGATGGGAAGCGAGACTTCTCTGTAGCGCTGATTTGCCTTTCCAGGTTGCTTGGTTGGCCAAAAAGGGCGTATGCGTTTTTTCCTGAATATATTCAGGAAAAAACGCATACGCCCTTTTTGGCCAAGGGCATCATTGTCAACGTTTTGCCGCTTTTCATGTGCTTTAAAGGCGATTCGTATCTACCTCCTGAAATCTGTTTCGTGCAATTCTGCCTTGATTTCAAAACCTCTTCTTTGCCTTCCCTCAATATATTTGTGGACGAGAGTTATCATTTATAACTCTGCAGGTTTGTGAATTGCAGTGCCCTGAACCTCCATTTTACAACTCGCTTTTTTGGGAGCTGGCCGCAAAAGCGCAGGATGGCTTCAGGCCCTGTTCTGGTTCTGGGGGGCAGGCTGAGCCTGTGGTTAATTCTTCTTCCTGATGGGAAAATAGAGTGACCTGTGCCTGTCCCAACACCAAGAGCTAGTCTCTCGTTGGTTCCCCGTCTTCCCGTTCATCCTCAGGACAAATTGCAACCTGTACGGAACAGGAGGTTAAAGGTGCTGATGCTCCAAGTAGGGAGATTGCTAGTAAAGTGGCTGGAATGGCGAACCCGGGCACAAGGAGATGAGAAATGAGGTGCGTTTTAGAAACCTTTCCCCATCACACGGTGTACCATCTTCGGGGTTTCTCATGCATGTTTTCGATGGAGGAAGATGCCCTTGAAGCTGGAGATTTGGGACCCATGCGATGGGTACCACGCAGTATTACTTTAAAGGGTCTGCGTTTGCTCACCCAACCTCACCAAACCTCTCAGCCCCAAGAGTGTCCACCCTTATGTCTCATCCAGCTGTGGGTCTAGATATGGTCAATCCAGGTTGCATCACAGCCCCTGAACTCATTGTGTAAGAATTTCTATCTCTTTCACTGTCGTTGTTTCATGGGTTTTTCAAAGTAATTTATTTTCATAATGGGGTTTAGCTGCTTTTCACGGCTGTGTTTATGCCGCTTTACACCCACTTGACACACTAACAAAGAGATATCAATACATAGGTTTCAAGATTATTACTAGTCAGATATATTCTTGTGCGGTGAATAGGGCGTGTTGAGTCCAGTTCTCTGAGCAAGGAGTAGGTCTTGTCTACTACATATTGGGTTTATGGAACGGTATCTGAGCTAATTTGATACCCTTGTTTTATGTATCACCCCACCTCACCTTTCCCGTTAAGCAGCCATAGTGTGTTTTCTGCATGTGTGACTCTGTTCTGTTTTGTAATTCAGTTCAAGTGTAACGGTTTTTACATTCCCTCTATAAGTGATACCTTATGAGAAGTGTCCTTTTCTGTGTGACTTATTTCACTTAGAATCGTCGTACCTAAATCCACTCATCATGCTGCTACTAACCTTATGACATTGATTTCATGGCTGAGTGATATTCCATTGTACATAAGGACCACAACTTCTTTATCCATTTTTCTCTTTCCTGGGATATTGAAGGTGGAATGAAGTGGAGGTCCTTGTCAACAGAGCAGCCCTCAACTTTGGGGTGCTTGTGTCTTGCTGATTTTTCATTTTCCCAATATATACCCCCATGAGTGGAAGTGCCCTATGCTCTCTAAGCTGTGTTTTTCAGATGTTTCAGGACACACCGTACACTTCTCCAGAGTGGCTGTTGGCAATTTACATCCCGCCCATCAGTGTAGCAAGGCTCCCATTTCTCCATGGCCTGTCCTGCATTTCTGGTTTTGAAACTTTTTTCAGCATGGCCCTTTTGACCAATGGGAAGCGAGACTTCTCCGTAGCGCTGATTTGCCTTTCCAGGGTGGTTGGTTGGCCAAAAAGGGCGTATGCGTTTTTTCCTGAATATATTCAGGAAAAAACGCATACGCCCTTTTTGGCCAAGGGCATCATTGTCAACGTTTTGCCGCTTTTCATGTGCTTTAAAGGCGATTCGTATCTACCTCCTGAAATCTGTTTCGTGCAATTCTGCCTTGATTTTAAATCCTCTTCTTTGCCTTCCCTCAATATATTTGTGGACGAGAGTTATCATTTATAACTCTGCAGGTTTGTGAATTGCAGTGCCCTGAACCTCCATTTTACAACTCGCTTTTTTGGGAGCTGGCCGCAAAAGCGCAGGATGGCTTCAGGCCCTATTCTGGTTCCGGGGGGCAGGCTGAGCCTGTGGTTAATTCTTCTTCCTGATGGGAAAATAGAGTGACCTGTGCCTGTCCCAACACCAAGAGCTAGTCTCTCGTTGGTTCCCCGTCTTCCCGTTCATCCTCAGGACAAATTGCAACCTGTACGGAACAGGAGGTTAAAGGTGCTGATGCTCCAAGTAGGGAGATTGCTAGTAAAGTGGCTGGAATGGCGAACCCGGGCACAAGGAGATGAGAAATGAGGTGCGTTTTAGAAACCTTTCCCCATCACACGGAGTACCATCTTCTGGGTTTCTCATGCATGTTTTCGATGTAGGAAGATGCCCTTGAACCTGGAGATTTGGGACCCATGCGATGGGTACCACGCAGTATTACTTTAAAGGGTCTGCGTTTGCTCACCCAACCTCACCAAACCTCTCAGCCCCAAGAGTGTCCACCCTTATGTCTCATCCAGCTGTGGGTCTAGATATGGTCAATCCAGGTTGCATCACAGCCCCTGAACTCATTGTGTAAGAATTTCTATCTCTTTCACTGTCGTTGTTTCATGGGTTTTACAAAGTAATTTATTTTCATAATGGGGTTTAGCTGCTTTTCACGGCTGTGTTTATGCCGCTTTACACCCACTTGACACACTAACAGAGAGATATCAATACATAGGTTTTAAGATTATTACTAGTCAGATATATTCTTGTGCGGTGAATAGGGCGTGTTGAGTCCAGTTTTCTGAGCAAGGAGTAGGTCTTGTCTATTACATATTGGGTTTATGGAAAGGTATCTGAGCTAATTTGATACCCTTGTTTTATGTATCACCCCACCTCACCTTTCCCGTTAAGCAGCCATAGTGTGTTTTCTGCATGTGTGACTCTGTTCTGTTTTGTAATTCAGTTCAAGTGTAATAGTTTTTACATTTCCTCTATAAGTGATACCTTATGAGAAGTGTCCTTTTCTGTGTGACTTATTTCTCTTAGACTCGTCGTACCTAAATCCACTCATCATGCTGCTACTAACCTTATGACATTGATTTCATGGCTGAGTGATATTCCATTGTACATAAGGACCACAACTTCTTTATCCATTTTTCTCTTTCCTGGGATATTGAAGGTGGAATGAAGTGGAGGTCCTTGTCAACAGAGCAGCCCTCAACTTTGGGGTGCTTGTGTCTTGCTGATTTTTCATTTTCCCAATTTATACCCCCATGAGTGGAAGTGCCCTATGCTCTCTAAGCTGTGTTTTTCAGATGTTTCAGGACACACCGTACACTTCTCCAGAGTGGCTGTTGGCAATTTACATCCCGCCCATCAGTGTAGCAAGGCTCCCATTTCTCCATGGCCTGTCCTGCATTTCTGGTTTTGACACTTTTTTCAGGATGGCCCTTTTGACCGATGGGAAGCGAGACTTCTCTGTAGCGCTGATTTGCCTTTCCAGGTTGCTTGGTTGGCCAAAAAGGGCGTATGCGTTTTTTCCTGAATATATTCAGGAAAAAACGCATACGCCCTTTTTGGCCAAGGGCATCATTGTCAACGTTTTGCCGCTTTTCATGTGCTTTAAAGGCGATTCGTATCTACCTCCTGAAATCTGTTTCGTGCAATTCTGCCTTGATTTCAAATCCTCTTCTTTGCCTTCCCTCAATATATTTGTGGACGAGAATTATCATTTATAACTCTGCAGGTTTGTGAATTGCAGTGCCCTGAACCTCCATTTTACAACTCGCTTTTTTGGGAGCTGGCCGCAAAAGCGCAGGATGGCTTCAGGCCCTGTTCTGGTTCCGGGGGGCAGGCTGAGCCTGTGGTTAATTCTTCTTCCTGACGGGAAAATAGAGTGACCTGTGCCTGTCCCAACACCAAGAGCTAGTCTCTCGTTGGTTCCCCGTCTTCCCGTTCATCCTCAGGACAAATTGCAACCTGTACGGAACAGCAGGTTAAAGGTGCTGATGCTCCAAGTAGGGAGATTGCTAGTAAAGTGGCTGGAATGGCGAACCCGGGCACAAGGAGATGAGAAATGAGGTGCGTTTTAGAAACCTTTCCCCATCACACGGTGTACCATCTTCTGTGTTTCTCATGCATGTTTTCGATGTAGGAAGATGCCCTTGAAGCTGGAGATTTGGGACCCATGCGATGGGTACCACGCAGTATTACTTTAAAGGGTCTATGTTTGCTCACCCAACCTCACCAAACCTCTCAGCCCCAAGAGTGTCCACCCTTATGTCTCATCCAGCTGTGGGTCTAGATATGGTCAATCCAGGTTGCATCTCAGCCCCTGAACTCATTGTGTAAGAATTTCTATCTCTTTCACTGTCATTGTTTCATGGGTTTTTCAAAGTAATTTATTTTCATAATGGGGTTTAGCTGCTTTTCACGGCTGTGTTTATGCCGCTTTACACCCACTTGACACACTAACAGAGAGATATCAATACATAGGTTTCAAGATTATTACTAGTCAGATATATTCTTGTGCGGTGAATAGCGCGTGTTGAGTCAAGTTCTCTGAGCAAGGAGTAGGTCTTGTCTACTACATATTGGGTTTATGGAACGGTATCTGAGCTAATTTGATACCCTTGTTTTATGTATCACCCCACCTCACCTTTCCCGTTAAGCAGCCATAGTGTGTTTTCTGCATGTGTGACTCTGTTCTGTTTTGTAATTCAGTTCAAGTGTAACGGTTTTTACATTCCCTCTATAAGTGATACCTTATGAGAAGTGTCCTTTTCTGTGTGACTTATTTCACTTAGAATCGTCGTACCTAAATCCACTCATCATGCTGCTACTAACCTTATGACATTGATTTCATGGCTGAGTGATATTCCATTGTACATAAGGACCACAACTTCTTTATCCATTTTTCTCTTTCCTGGGATATTTAAGGTGGAATGAAGTGGAGGTCCTTGTCAACAGAGCAGCCCTCAACTTTGGGGTGCTTGTGTCTTGCTGATTTTTCATTTTCCCAATTTATACCCCCATGAGTGGAAGTGCCCTATGCTCTCTAAGCTGTGTTTTTTAGATGTTTCAGGACTCACCGTACACTTCTCCAGAGTGGCTGTTGGCAATTTACATCCCGCCCATCAGTGTAGCAAGGCTCCCATTTCTCCATGGCCTGTCCTGCATTTCTGGTTTTGACACTTTTTTCAGCATGGCCCTTTTGACGGATGGGAAGCGAGACTTCTCTGTAGCGCTGATTTGCCTTTCCAGGTTGCTTGGTTGGCCAAAAAGGGCGTATGCGTTTTTTCCTGAATATATTCAGGAAAAAACGCATACGCCCTTTTTGGCCAAGGGCATCATTGTCAACGTTTTGCCGCTTTTCATGTGCTTTAAAGGCGATTCGTATCTACCTCCTGAAATCTGTTTCCTGCAATTCTGCTTTGATTTCAAATCCTCTTCTTTGCCTTCCCTCAATATATTTGTGGACGAGAGTTATCATTTATAACTCTGCAGGTTTGTGAATTGCAGTGCCCTGAACCTCCATTTTACAACTCGCTTTTTTGGGAGCTGGCCGCAAAAGCGCAGGATGGCTTCAGGCCCTGTTCTGGTTCCGGGGGGCAGGCTGAGCCTGTGGTTAATTCTTCTTCCTGATGGGAAAATAGAGTGACCTGTGCCTGTCCCGACACCAAGAGCTAGTCTCTCGTTGGTTCCCCGTCTTCCCGTTCATCCTCAGGACAAATTGCAACCTGTACGGAACAGGAGGTTAAAGGTGCTGATGCTCCAAGTAGGGAGATTGCTAGTAACGCGGCTGGAATGGCGAACCCGGGCACAAGGAGATGAGAAATGAGGTGCGTTTTAGAAACCTTTCCCCATCACACGGTGTACCATCTTCTGGGTTTCTCATGCATGTTTTCGATGTAGGAAGATGCCCTTGAACCTGGAGATTTGGGACCCATGCGATGGGTACCACGCAGTATTACTTTAAAGGGTCTGCGTTTGCTCACCCAACCTCACCAAACCTCTCAGCCCCAAGAGTGTCCACCCTTATGTCTCATCCAGCTGTGGGTCTAGATATGGTCAATCCAGGTTGCATCACAGCCCCTGAACTCATTGTGTAAGAATTTCTATCTCTTTCACTGTCGTTGTTTCATGGGTTTTTCAAAGTAATTTATTTTCATAATGGGGTTTAGCTGCTTTTCACGGCTGTGTTTATGCCGCTTTACACCCACTTGACACACTAACAGAGAGATATCAATACATAGGTTTTAAGATTATTACTAGTCAGATATATTCTTGTGTGGTGAATAGGGCGTGTTGAGTCCAGTTCTCTGAGCAAGGAGTAGGTCTTGTCTATTACATATTAGGTTTATGGAACGGTATCTGAGCTAATTTGAAACGCTTGTTTTATGTATCACCCCACCTCACCTTTCCCGTTAAGCAGCCATAGTGTGTTTTCTGCATGTGTGACTCTGTTCTGTTTTGTAATTCAGTTCAAGTGTAACGGTTTTTACATTCCCTCTAAAAGTGATACCTTATGAGAAGTGTCCTTTTCTGTGTGACTTATTTCACTTAGAATCGTCGTACCTAAATCCACTCATCATGCTGCTACTAACCTTATGACATTGATTTCATGGCTGAGTGATATTCCATTGTACATAAGGACCACAACTTCTTTATCCATTTTTCTCTTTCCTGGGATATTTAAGGTGGAATGAAGTGGAGGTCCTTGTCAACAGAGCAGCCCTCAACTTTGGGGTGCTTGTGTCTTGCTGATTTTTCATTTTCCCAATTTATACCCCCATGAGTGGAAGTGCCCTATGCTCTCTAAGCTGTGTTTTTCAGATGTTTCAGGACACACCGTACACTTCTCCAGAGTGGCTGTTGGCAATTTACATCCCGCCCATCAGTGTAGCAAGGCTCCCATTTCTCCATGGCCTGTCCTGCATTATGGTTTTGACACTTTTTTTAGGATGGCCCTTTTGACCGTTGGGAAGCGAGACTTCTCTGTAGCGCTGATTTGCCTTTCCAGGTTGCTTGGTTGGCCAAAAAGGGCGTATGCGTTTTTCCCTGAATATATTCAGGAAAAAACGCATACGCCCTTTTTGGCCAAGGGCATCATTGTCAACGTTTTGCCGCTTTTCATGTGCTTTAAAGGCGATTCGTATCTACCTCCTGAAATCTGTTTCGTGAAATTCTGCCTTGATTTCAAATCCTCTTCTTTGCCTTCCCTCAATATATTTGTGGACGAGAGTTATCATTTATAACTCTGCAGGTTTGTGAATTGCAGTGCCCTGAACCTCCATTTTACAACTCGCTTTTTTGGGAGCTGGCCGCAAAAGCGCAGGATGGCTTCAGGCCCTGTTCTGGTTCCGGGGGGCAGGCTGAGCCTGTGGTTAATTCTTCTTCCTGATGGGAAAATAGAGTGACCTGTGCCTGTCCCAACACCAAGAGCTAGTCTCTCGTTGGTTCCCCGTCTTCCCGTTCATCCTCAGGACAAATTGCAACCTGTACGGAACAGGAGGTTAAAGGTGCTGATGCTCCAAGTAGGGAGATTGCTAGTAAAGTGGCTGGAATGGCGAACCCGGGCACAAGGAGATGAGAAATGAGGTGCGTTTTAGAAACCTTTCCCCATCACACGGTGTACCATCTTCTGGGTTTCTCATGCATGTTTTCGATGTAGGAAGATGCCCTTGAAGCTGGAGATTTGGAACCCATGCGATGGGTACCACGCTGTATTACTTTAAAGGGTCTGCGTTTGCTCACCCAACCTCACCAAACCTCTCAGCCCCAAGAGTGTCCACCCTTATGTCTCATCCAGCTGTGGGTCTAGATATGGCCAATCCAGGTTGCATCACAGCCCCTGAACTCATTGTGTAAGAATTTCTATCTCTTTCACTGTCGTTGTTTCATGGGTTTTTCAAAGTAATTTATTTTCATAATGGGGTTTAGCTGCTTTTCACGGCTGTGTTTATGCCGCTTTACACCCACTTGACACACTAACAGAGAGATATCAATACATAGGTTTCAAGATTATTACCAGTCAGATATATTCTTGTGCGGTGAATTGGGCGTGTTGAGTCCAGTTCTCTGAGCAAGGAGTAGGTCTTGTCTACTACATATTGGGTTTATGGAACGGTATCTGAGCTAATTTGATACCCTTGTTTTATGTATCACCCCACCTCACCTTTCCCGTTAAGCAGCCATAGTCTGTTTTCTGCATGTGTGACTCTGTTCTGTTTTGTAATTCAGTTCAAGTGTAACGGTTTTTACATTCCCTCTATCAGTGATACCTTATGAGAAGTGTCCTTTTCTGTGTGACTTATTTCACTTAGAATCGTCGTACCTAAATCCACTCATCATGCTGCTACTAACCTTATGACATTGATTTCATGGCTGAGTGATATTCCATTGTACATAAGGACCACAACTTCTTTACCCATTTTTCTCTTTCCTGGGATATTGAAGGTGGAATGAAGTGGAGGTTCTTGTCAACAGAGCAGCCCTCAACTTTGGGGTGCTTGTGTCTTGCTGATTTTTCATTTTCCCAATTTATACCCCCATGAGTGGAAGTGCCCTATGCTCTCTAAGCTGTGTTTTTCAGATGTTTCAGGACACACCGTACACTTCTCCAGAGTGGCTGTTGGCAATTTACATCCCGCCCATCAGTGTAGCAAGGCTCCCATTTCTCAATGGCCTGTCCTGCATTTCTGGTTTTGACACTTTTTTCAGCATGGCCCTTTTGACCGATGGGAAGCGAGACTTCTCTGTAGTGCTGATTTGCCTTTCCAGGTTGCTTGGTTGGCCAAAAAGGGCGTATGCGTTTTTTCCTGAATATATTCAGGAAAAAACGCATACGCCCTTTTTGGCCAAGGGCATCATTGTCAACGTTTTGCCGCTTTTCATGTGCTTTAAAGGCGATTCGTATCTACCTCCTGAAATCTGTTTCGTGCAATTCTGCCTTGATTTCAAATCCTCTTCTTTGCCTTCCCTCAATATATTTGTGGACGAGAGTTATCATTTATAACTCTGCAGGTTTGTGAATTGCAGTGCCCTGAACCTCCATTTTACAACTCGCTTTTGTGGGAGCTGGCCGCAAAAGCGCAGGATGGCTTCAGGCCCTGTTCTGGTTCTGGGGGGCAGGCTGAGCCTGTGGTTAATTCTTCTTCCTGATGGGAAAATAGAGTGACCTGTGCCTGTCCCGACACCAAGAGCTAGTCTCTCGTTGGTTCCCCTTCTTCCCGTTCATCCTCAGGACAAATTGCAACCTGTACGGAACAGGAGGTTAAAGGTGCTGATGCTCCAAGTAGGGAGATTGCTAGTAAAGTGGCTGTAATGGCGAACCCGGGCACAAGGAGATGAGAAATGAGGTGCGTTTTAGAAACCTTTCCCCATCACACGGTGTACCATCTTCTGGGTTTCTCATGCATGTTTTTGATGTAGGAAGATGCCCTTGAACCTGGAGATTTGGGACCCATGCGATGGGTACCACGCAGTATTACTTTAAAGGGTCTGCGTTTGCTCACCCAACCTCACCAAACCTCTCAGCCCCAAGAGTGTCCACCCTTATGTCTCATCCAGCTGTGGGTCTAGATATGGTCAATCCAGGTTGAATCACAGCCCCTGAACTCATTGTGTAAGAATTTCTATCTCTTTCACTGTCGTTGTTTCATGGGTTTTTCAAAGTAATTTATTTTCATAATGGGGTTTAGCTGCTTTTCACGGCTGTGTTTATGCCGCTTTACACACACTTGACACACTAACAGAGAGATATCAATACATAGGTTTTAAGATTATTACTAGTCAGATATATTCTTGTGCGGTGAATAGGGCGTGTTGAGTCCAGTTCTCTGAGCAAGGAGTAGGTCTTGTCTACTACATATTGGGTTTATGGAACGGTATCTGAGCTAATTTGATACCCTTGTTTTATGTATCACCCCACCTCACCTTTCTCGTTAAGCAGCCATAGTCTGTTTTCTGCATGTGTGACTCTGTTCTGTTTTGTAATTCAGTTCAAGTGTAACGGTTTTTACATTCCCTCTAAAACTGATACCTTATGAGAAGTGTCCTTTTCTGTGTGACTTATTTCACTTAGAATCGTCGTACCTAAATCCACTCATCATGCTGCTACTAACCTTATGACATTGATTTCATGGCTGAGTGATATTCCATTGTACATAAGGACCACAACTTCTTTATCCATTTTTCTCTTTCCTGGGATATTGAAGGTGGAATGAAGTGGAGGTCCTTGTCAACAGAGCAGCCCTAAACTTTGGGGTGCTTGTGTCTTGCTGATTTTTCATTTTCCCAATTTATACCCCCATGAGTGGAAGTGCCCTATGCTCTCTAAGCTGTGTTTTTCAGATGTTTCAGGACACACCGTACACTTCTCCAGAGTGGCTGTTGGCAATTTACATCCCGCCCTTCAGTGTAGCAAGGCTCCCATTTCTCCATGGCCTGTCCTGCATTTCTGGTTTTGACACTTTTTTCAGCATGGCCCTTTTGACCGATGGGAAGCGAGACTTCTCTGTAGCGCTGATTTGCCTTTCCAGGTTGCTTGGTTGGCCAAAAAGGGCGTATGCGTTTTTTCCTGAATATATTCAGGAAAAAACGCATACGCCCTTTTTGGCCAAGGGCATCATTGTCAACGTTTTGCCGCTTTTCATGTGCTTTAAAGGCGATTCGAATCTACCTCCTGAAATCTGTTTCGTGCAATTCTGCCTTGATTTCAAATCCTCTTCTTTGCCTTCCCTCAATATATTTGTGGACGAGAGTTATCATTTATAACTCTGCAGGTTTGTGAATTGCAGTGCCCTGGACCTCCATTTTACAACTCGCTTTTTTGGGAGCTGGCCGCAAAAGCGCAGGATGGCTTCAGGCCCTGTTCTGGTTCCGGGGGGCAGGCTGAGCCTGTGGTTAATTCTTCTTCCTGATGGGAAAATAGAGTGACCTGTGCCTGTCCCGACACCAAGAGCTAGTCTCTCGTTGGTTCCCCGTCTTCCCGTTCATCCTCAGGACAAATTGCAACCTGTACGGAACAGGAGGTTAAAGGTGCTGATTTTCCAAGTAGGGAGATTGCTAGTAAATCGGCTGGAATGGCGAACCCGGGCACAAGGAGATGAGAAATGAGGTGCGTTTTAGAAACCTTTCCCCATCACACGGTGTACCATCTTCTGGGTTTCTCATGCATGTTTTCGATGTAGGAAGATGCCCTTGAACCTGGAGATTTGGGCCCCATGCGATGGGTACCACGCAGTATTACTTTAAAGGGTCTGCGTTTGCTCACCCAACCTCACCAAACCTCTCAGCCCCAAGAGTGTCCACCCTTATGTCTCATCCAGCTGTGGGTCTAGATATGGTCAATCCAGGTTGCATCACAGCCCCTGAACTCATTGTGTAAGAATTTCTATCTCTTTCACTGTCGTTGTTTCATGGGTTTTACAAAGTAATTTATTTTCATAATGGGGTTTAGCTGCTTTTCACGGCTGTGTTTATGCCACTTTACACCCACTTGACACACTAACAGAGAGATATCAATACATAGGTTTTAAGATTATTACTAGTCAGATATATTCTTGTGCGGTGAATAGGGCGTGTTGAGTCCAGTTCTCTGAGCAAGGAGTAGGTCTTGTCTATTACATATTGGGTTTATGGAACGGTATCTGAGCTAATTTGAAACCCTTGTTTTATGTATCACCCCACCTCACCTTTCCCGTTAAGCAGCCATAGTCTGTTTTCTGCATGTGTGACTCTGTTCTGTTTTGTAATTCAGTTCAAGTGTAACGGTTTTTACATTCCCTCTATAAGTGATACCTTATGAGAAGTGTCCTTTTCTGTGTGATTTATTTCTCTTAGAATCGTCGTACCTAAATCCACTCATCATGCTGCTACTAACCTTATGACATTGATTTCATGGCTGAGTGATATTCCATTGTACATAAGGACCACAACTTCTTTATCCATTTTTCTCTTTCCTGGGATATTGAAGGTGGAATGAAGTGGAGGTCCTTGTCAACAGAGCAGCCCTCAACTTTGGGGTGCTTGTGTCTTGCTGATTTTTAATTTTCCCAATTTATACCCCCATGAGTGGAAGTGCCCTATGCTCTCTAAGCTGTGTTTTTCAGATGTTTCAGGACACACCGTACACTTCTCCAGAGTGGCTGTTGGCAATTTACATCCCGCCCATCAGTGTAGCAAGGGTCCCATTTCTCCATGGCCTGTCCTGCATTTCTGGTTTTGACACTTTTTTCAGCATGGCCCTTTTGACCGATGGGAAGCGAGACTTCTCTGTAGCGCTGATTTGCCTTTCCAGGTTGCTTGGTTGGCCAAAAAGGGCGTATGCGTTTTTTCCTGAATATATTCAGGAAAAAACGCATACGCCCTTTTTGGCCAAGGGCATCATTGTCAACGTTTTGCCGCTTTTCATGTGCTTTAAAGGCGATTCGTATCTACCTCCTGAAATCTGTTTCGCGCAATTCTGCCTTGATTTCAAATCCTCTTCTTTGCCTTCCCTCAATATATTTGTGGACGAGAGTTATCATTTATAACTCTGCAGGTTTGTGAATTGCAGTGCCCTGAACCTCCATTTTACAACTCGCTTTTTTGGGAGCTGGCCGCAAAAGCGCAGGATGGCTTCAGGCCCTGTTCTGGTTCTGGGGGGCAGGCTGAGCCTGTGGTTAATTCTTCTTCCTGATGGGAAAATAGAGTGACCTGTGCCTGTCCCAACACCAAGAGCTAGTCTCTCGTTGGTTCCCCGTCTTCCCGTTCATCCTCAGGACAAATTGCAACCTGTACGGAACAGGAGGTTAAAGGTGCTGATGCTCCAAGTAGGGAGATTGCTAGTAAAGCGGCTGGAATGGCGAACCCGGGCACAAGGAGATGAGAAATGAGGTGCGTTTTAGAAACCTTTCCCCATCACACGGTATACCATCTTCTGGGTTTCTCATGCATGTTTTCGATGTAGGAAGATGCCCTTGATCCTGGAGATTTGGGACCCATACGATGGGTACCACGCAGTATTACTTTAAAGGGTCTGCGTTTGCTCACCCAACCTCACCAAACCTCTCAGCCCCAAGAGTGTCCACCCTTATGTCTCATCCAGCTGTGGGTCTAGATATGGTCAATCCAGGTTGCATCACAGCCCCTGAACTCATTGTGTAAGAATTTCTATCTCTTTCACTGTCGTTGTTTCATGGGTTTTACAAAGTAATTTATTTTCATAATGGGGTTTAGCCGCTTTTCACGGCTGTGTTTATGCCGCTTTACACCCACTTGACACACTAACAGAGAGATATCAATACATAGGTTTTAAGATTATTACTAGTCAGATATATTCTTGTGCGGTGAATAGGGCGTGTTGAGTCCAGTTCTCTGAGCAAGGAGTAGGTCTTGTCTATTACATATTGGGTTTATGGAACGGTATCTGAGCTAATTTGATACCCTTGTTTTATGTATCACCCCACCTCACCTTTCCCGTTAAGCAGCCATAGTGTGTTTTCTGCATGTGTGACTCTGTTCTGTTTTGTAATTCAGTTCAAGTGTAACGGTTTTTACATTCCCTCTATAACTGATACCTTATGAGAAGTGTCCTTTTCTGTGTGACTTATTTCTCTTAGAATCGTCGTACCTAAATCCACTCATCATGCTGCTACTAACCTTATGACATTGATTTCATGGCTGAGTGATATTCCATTGTACATAAGGACCACAACTTCTTTATCCATTTTTCTCTTTCCTGGGATATTGAAGGTGGAATGAAGTGGAGGTCCTTGTCAACAGAGCAGCCCTCAACTTTGGGGTGCTTGTGGCTTGCTGATTTTTCATTTTCCCAATTTATACCCCCATGAGTGGAAGTGCCCTATGCTCTCTAAGCTGTGTTTTTCAGATGTTTCAGGACACACCGTACACTTCTCCAGAGTGGCTGTTGGCAATTTACATCCCGCCCATCAGTGTAGCAAGGCTCCCATTTCTCCATGGCCTGTCCTGCATTTCTGGTTTTGACACTTTTTTCAGCATGGCCCTTTTGACCGATGGGAAGCGAGACTTCTCTGTAGCGCTGATTTGCCTTTCCAGGTTGCTTGGTTGGCCAAAAAGGGCGTATGCGTTTTTTCCTGAATATATTCAGGAAAAAACGCATACGCCCTTTTTGGCCAAGGGCATCATTGTCAACGTTTTGCCGCTTTTCATGTGCTTTAAAGGCGATTCGTATCTACCTCCTGAAATCTGTTTCGTGCAATTCTGCCTTGATTTCAAAACCTCTTCTTTGCCTTCCCTCAATATATTTGTGGACGAGAGTTATCATTTATAACTCTGCAGGTTTGTGAATTGCAGTGCCCTGAACCTCCATTTTACAACTCGCTTTTTTGGGAGCTGGCCGCAAAAGCGCAGGATGGCTTCAGGCCCTGTTCTGGTTCTGGGGGGCAGGCTGAGCCTGTGGTTAATTCTTCTTCCTGATGGGAAAATAGAGTGACCTGTGCCTGTCCCAACACCAAGAGCTAGTCTCTCGTTGGTTCCCCGTCTTCCCGTTCATCCTCAGGACAAATTGCAACCTGTACGGAACAGGAGGTTAAAGGTGCTGATGCTCCAAGTAGGGAGATTGCTAGTAAAGTGGCTGGAATGGCGAACCCGGGCACAAGGAGATGAGAAATGAGGTGCGTTTTAGAAACCTTTCCCCATCACACGGTGTACCATCTTCGGGGTTTCTCATGCATGTTTTCGATGGAGGAAGATGCCCTTGAAGCTGGAGATTTGGGACCCATGCGATGGGTACCACGCAGTATTACTTTAAAGGGTCTGCGTTTGCTCACCCAACCTCACCAAACCTCTCAGCCCCAAGAGTGTCCACCCTTATGTCTCATCCAGCTGTGGGTCTAGATATGGTCAATCCAGGTTGCATCACAGCCCCTGAACTCATTGTGTAAGAATTTCTATCTCTTTCACTGTCGTTGTTTCATGGGTTTTTCAAAGTAATTTATTTTCATAATGGGGTTTAGCTGCTTTTCACGGCTGTGTTTATGCCGCTTTACACCCACTTGACACACTAACAAAGAGATATCAATACATAGGTTTCAAGATTATTACTAGTCAGATATATTCTTGTGCGGTGAATAGGGCGTGTTGAGTCCAGTTCTCTGAGCAAGGAGTAGGTCTTGTCTACTACATATTGGGTTTATGGAACGGTATCTGAGCTAATTTGATACCCTTGTTTTATGTATCACCCCACCTCACCTTTCCCGTTAAGCAGCCATAGTGTGTTTTCTGCATGTGTGACTCTGTTCTGTTTTGTAATTCAGTTCAAGTGTAACGGTTTTTACATTCCCTCTATAAGTGATACCTTATGAGAAGTGTCCTTTTCTGTGTGACTTATTTCACTTAGAATCGTCGTACCTAAATCCACTCATCATGCTGCTACTAACCTTATGACATTGATTTCATGGCTGAGTGATATTCCATTGTACATAAGGACCACAACTTCTTTATCCATTTTTCTCTTTCCTGGGATATTGAAGGTGGAATGAAGTGGAGGTCCTTGTCAACAGAGCAGCCCTCAACTTTGGGGTGCTTGTGTCTTGCTGATTTTTCATTTTCCCAATATATACCCCCATGAGTGGAAGTGCCCTATGCTCTCTAAGCTGTGTTTTTCAGATGTTTCAGGACACACCGTACACTTCTCCAGAGTGGCTGTTGGCAATTTACATCCCGCCCATCAGTGTAGCAAGGCTCCCATTTCTCCATGGCCTGTCCTGCATTTCTGGTTTTGAAACTTTTTTCAGCATGGCCCTTTTGACCAATGGGAAGCGAGACTTCTCCGTAGCGCTGATTTGCCTTTCCAGGGTGGTTGGTTGGCCAAAAAGGGCGTATGCGTTTTTTCCTGAATATATTCAGGAAAAAACGCATACGCCCTTTTTGGCCAAGGGCATCATTGTCAACGTTTTGCCGCTTTTCATGTGCTTTAAAGGCGATTCGTATCTACCTCCTGAAATCTGTTTCGTGCAATTCTGCCTTGATTTTAAATCCTCTTCTTTGCCTTCCCTCAATATATTTGTGGACGAGAGTTATCATTTATAACTCTGCAGGTTTGTGAATTGCAGTGCCCTGAACCTCCATTTTACAACTCGCTTTTTTGGGAGCTGGCCGCAAAAGCGCAGGATGGCTTCAGGCCCTATTCTGGTTCCGGGGGGCAGGCTGAGCCTGTGGTTAATTCTTCTTCCTGATGGGAAAATAGAGTGACCTGTGCCTGTCCCAACACCAAGAGCTAGTCTCTCGTTGGTTCCCCGTCTTCCCGTTCATCCTCAGGACAAATTGCAACCTGTACGGAACAGGAGGTTAAAGGTGCTGATGCTCCAAGTAGGGAGATTGCTAGTAAAGTGGCTGGAATGGCGAACCCGGGCACAAGGAGATGAGAAATGAGGTGCGTTTTAGAAACCTTTCCCCATCACACGGAGTACCATCTTCTGGGTTTCTCATGCATGTTTTCGATGTAGGAAGATGCCCTTGAACCTGGAGATTTGGGACCCATGCGATGGGTACCACGCAGTATTACTTTAAAGGGTCTGCGTTTGCTCACCCAACCTCACCAAACCTCTCAGCCCCAAGAGTGTCCACCCTTATGTCTCATCCAGCTGTGGGTCTAGATATGGTCAATCCAGGTTGCATCACAGCCCCTGAACTCATTGTGTAAGAATTTCTATCTCTTTCACTGTCGTTGTTTCATGGGTTTTACAAAGTAATTTATTTTCATAATGGGGTTTAGCTGCTTTTCACGGCTGTGTTTATGCCGCTTTACACCCACTTGACACACTAACAGAGAGATATCAATACATAGGTTTTAAGATTATTACTAGTCAGATATATTCTTGTGCGGTGAATAGGGCGTGTT
Source organism: Balaenoptera borealis (assembly GCF_965194805.1). NCBI lineage: Eukaryota > Metazoa > Chordata > Mammalia > Artiodactyla > Balaenopteridae > Balaenoptera > Balaenoptera borealis. The sequence continues at coordinate 142,884 of NW_028123817.1, forward strand.
GAGTCCAGTTTTCTGAGCAAGGAGTAGGTCTTGTCTATTACATATTGGGTTTATGGAAAGGTATCTGAGCTAATTTGATACCCTTGTTTTATGTATCACCCCACCTCACCTTTCCCGTTAAGCAGCCATAGTGTGTTTTCTGCATGTGTGACTCTGTTCTGTTTTGTAATTCAGTTCAAGTGTAATAGTTTTTACATTTCCTCTATAAGTGATACCTTATGAGAAGTGTCCTTTTCTGTGTGACTTATTTCTCTTAGACTCGTCGTACCTAAATCCACTCATCATGCTGCTACTAACCTTATGACATTGATTTCATGGCTGAGTGATATTCCATTGTACATAAGGACCACAACTTCTTTATCCATTTTTCTCTTTCCTGGGATATTGAAGGTGGAATGAAGTGGAGGTCCTTGTCAACAGAGCAGCCCTCAACTTTGGGGTGCTTGTGTCTTGCTGATTTTTCATTTTCCCAATTTATACCCCCATGAGTGGAAGTGCCCTATGCTCTCTAAGCTGTGTTTTTCAGATGTTTCAGGACACACCGTACACTTCTCCAGAGTGGCTGTTGGCAATTTACATCCCGCCCATCAGTGTAGCAAGGCTCCCATTTCTCCATGGCCTGTCCTGCATTTCTGGTTTTGACACTTTTTTCAGGATGGCCCTTTTGACCGATGGGAAGCGAGACTTCTCTGTAGCGCTGATTTGCCTTTCCAGGTTGCTTGGTTGGCCAAAAAGGGCGTATGCGTTTTTTCCTGAATATATTCAGGAAAAAACGCATACGCCCTTTTTGGCCAAGGGCATCATTGTCAACGTTTTGCCGCTTTTCATGTGCTTTAAAGGCGATTCGTATCTACCTCCTGAAATCTGTTTCGTGCAATTCTGCCTTGATTTCAAATCCTCTTCTTTGCCTTCCCTCAATATATTTGTGGACGAGAATTATCATTTATAACTCTGCAGGTTTGTGAATTGCAGTGCCCTGAACCTCCATTTTACAACTCGCTTTTTTGGGAGCTGGCCGCAAAAGCGCAGGATGGCTTCAGGCCCTGTTCTGGTTCCGGGGGGCAGGCTGAGCCTGTGGTTAATTCTTCTTCCTGACGGGAAAATAGAGTGACCTGTGCCTGTCCCAACACCAAGAGCTAGTCTCTCGTTGGTTCCCCGTCTTCCCGTTCATCCTCAGGACAAATTGCAACCTGTACGGAACAGCAGGTTAAAGGTGCTGATGCTCCAAGTAGGGAGATTGCTAGTAAAGTGGCTGGAATGGCGAACCCGGGCACAAGGAGATGAGAAATGAGGTGCGTTTTAGAAACCTTTCCCCATCACACGGTGTACCATCTTCTGTGTTTCTCATGCATGTTTTCGATGTAGGAAGATGCCCTTGAAGCTGGAGATTTGGGACCCATGCGATGGGTACCACGCAGTATTACTTTAAAGGGTCTATGTTTGCTCACCCAACCTCACCAAACCTCTCAGCCCCAAGAGTGTCCACCCTTATGTCTCATCCAGCTGTGGGTCTAGATATGGTCAATCCAGGTTGCATCTCAGCCCCTGAACTCATTGTGTAAGAATTTCTATCTCTTTCACTGTCATTGTTTCATGGGTTTTTCAAAGTAATTTATTTTCATAATGGGGTTTAGCTGCTTTTCACGGCTGTGTTTATGCCGCTTTACACCCACTTGACACACTAACAGAGAGATATCAATACATAGGTTTCAAGATTATTACTAGTCAGATATATTCTTGTGCGGTGAATAGCGCGTGTTGAGTCAAGTTCTCTGAGCAAGGAGTAGGTCTTGTCTACTACATATTGGGTTTATGGAACGGTATCTGAGCTAATTTGATACCCTTGTTTTATGTATCACCCCACCTCACCTTTCCCGTTAAGCAGCCATAGTGTGTTTTCTGCATGTGTGACTCTGTTCTGTTTTGTAATTCAGTTCAAGTGTAACGGTTTTTACATTCCCTCTATAAGTGATACCTTATGAGAAGTGTCCTTTTCTGTGTGACTTATTTCACTTAGAATCGTCGTACCTAAATCCACTCATCATGCTGCTACTAACCTTATGACATTGATTTCATGGCTGAGTGATATTCCATTGTACATAAGGACCACAACTTCTTTATCCATTTTTCTCTTTCCTGGGATATTTAAGGTGGAATGAAGTGGAGGTCCTTGTCAACAGAGCAGCCCTCAACTTTGGGGTGCTTGTGTCTTGCTGATTTTTCATTTTCCCAATTTATACCCCCATGAGTGGAAGTGCCCTATGCTCTCTAAGCTGTGTTTTTTAGATGTTTCAGGACTCACCGTACACTTCTCCAGAGTGGCTGTTGGCAATTTACATCCCGCCCATCAGTGTAGCAAGGCTCCCATTTCTCCATGGCCTGTCCTGCATTTCTGGTTTTGACACTTTTTTCAGCATGGCCCTTTTGACGGATGGGAAGCGAGACTTCTCTGTAGCGCTGATTTGCCTTTCCAGGTTGCTTGGTTGGCCAAAAAGGGCGTATGCGTTTTTTCCTGAATATATTCAGGAAAAAACGCATACGCCCTTTTTGGCCAAGGGCATCATTGTCAACGTTTTGCCGCTTTTCATGTGCTTTAAAGGCGATTCGTATCTACCTCCTGAAATCTGTTTCCTGCAATTCTGCTTTGATTTCAAATCCTCTTCTTTGCCTTCCCTCAATATATTTGTGGACGAGAGTTATCATTTATAACTCTGCAGGTTTGTGAATTGCAGTGCCCTGAACCTCCATTTTACAACTCGCTTTTTTGGGAGCTGGCCGCAAAAGCGCAGGATGGCTTCAGGCCCTGTTCTGGTTCCGGGGGGCAGGCTGAGCCTGTGGTTAATTCTTCTTCCTGATGGGAAAATAGAGTGACCTGTGCCTGTCCCGACACCAAGAGCTAGTCTCTCGTTGGTTCCCCGTCTTCCCGTTCATCCTCAGGACAAATTGCAACCTGTACGGAACAGGAGGTTAAAGGTGCTGATGCTCCAAGTAGGGAGATTGCTAGTAACGCGGCTGGAATGGCGAACCCGGGCACAAGGAGATGAGAAATGAGGTGCGTTTTAGAAACCTTTCCCCATCACACGGTGTACCATCTTCTGGGTTTCTCATGCATGTTTTCGATGTAGGAAGATGCCCTTGAACCTGGAGATTTGGGACCCATGCGATGGGTACCACGCAGTATTACTTTAAAGGGTCTGCGTTTGCTCACCCAACCTCACCAAACCTCTCAGCCCCAAGAGTGTCCACCCTTATGTCTCATCCAGCTGTGGGTCTAGATATGGTCAATCCAGGTTGCATCACAGCCCCTGAACTCATTGTGTAAGAATTTCTATCTCTTTCACTGTCGTTGTTTCATGGGTTTTTCAAAGTAATTTATTTTCATAATGGGGTTTAGCTGCTTTTCACGGCTGTGTTTATGCCGCTTTACACCCACTTGACACACTAACAGAGAGATATCAATACATAGGTTTTAAGATTATTACTAGTCAGATATATTCTTGTGTGGTGAATAGGGCGTGTTGAGTCCAGTTCTCTGAGCAAGGAGTAGGTCTTGTCTATTACATATTAGGTTTATGGAACGGTATCTGAGCTAATTTGAAACGCTTGTTTTATGTATCACCCCACCTCACCTTTCCCGTTAAGCAGCCATAGTGTGTTTTCTGCATGTGTGACTCTGTTCTGTTTTGTAATTCAGTTCAAGTGTAACGGTTTTTACATTCCCTCTAAAAGTGATACCTTATGAGAAGTGTCCTTTTCTGTGTGACTTATTTCACTTAGAATCGTCGTACCTAAATCCACTCATCATGCTGCTACTAACCTTATGACATTGATTTCATGGCTGAGTGATATTCCATTGTACATAAGGACCACAACTTCTTTATCCATTTTTCTCTTTCCTGGGATATTTAAGGTGGAATGAAGTGGAGGTCCTTGTCAACAGAGCAGCCCTCAACTTTGGGGTGCTTGTGTCTTGCTGATTTTTCATTTTCCCAATTTATACCCCCATGAGTGGAAGTGCCCTATGCTCTCTAAGCTGTGTTTTTCAGATGTTTCAGGACACACCGTACACTTCTCCAGAGTGGCTGTTGGCAATTTACATCCCGCCCATCAGTGTAGCAAGGCTCCCATTTCTCCATGGCCTGTCCTGCATTATGGTTTTGACACTTTTTTTAGGATGGCCCTTTTGACCGTTGGGAAGCGAGACTTCTCTGTAGCGCTGATTTGCCTTTCCAGGTTGCTTGGTTGGCCAAAAAGGGCGTATGCGTTTTTCCCTGAATATATTCAGGAAAAAACGCATACGCCCTTTTTGGCCAAGGGCATCATTGTCAACGTTTTGCCGCTTTTCATGTGCTTTAAAGGCGATTCGTATCTACCTCCTGAAATCTGTTTCGTGAAATTCTGCCTTGATTTCAAATCCTCTTCTTTGCCTTCCCTCAATATATTTGTGGACGAGAGTTATCATTTATAACTCTGCAGGTTTGTGAATTGCAGTGCCCTGAACCTCCATTTTACAACTCGCTTTTTTGGGAGCTGGCCGCAAAAGCGCAGGATGGCTTCAGGCCCTGTTCTGGTTCCGGGGGGCAGGCTGAGCCTGTGGTTAATTCTTCTTCCTGATGGGAAAATAGAGTGACCTGTGCCTGTCCCAACACCAAGAGCTAGTCTCTCGTTGGTTCCCCGTCTTCCCGTTCATCCTCAGGACAAATTGCAACCTGTACGGAACAGGAGGTTAAAGGTGCTGATGCTCCAAGTAGGGAGATTGCTAGTAAAGTGGCTGGAATGGCGAACCCGGGCACAAGGAGATGAGAAATGAGGTGCGTTTTAGAAACCTTTCCCCATCACACGGTGTACCATCTTCTGGGTTTCTCATGCATGTTTTCGATGTAGGAAGATGCCCTTGAAGCTGGAGATTTGGAACCCATGCGATGGGTACCACGCTGTATTACTTTAAAGGGTCTGCGTTTGCTCACCCAACCTCACCAAACCTCTCAGCCCCAAGAGTGTCCACCCTTATGTCTCATCCAGCTGTGGGTCTAGATATGGCCAATCCAGGTTGCATCACAGCCCCTGAACTCATTGTGTAAGAATTTCTATCTCTTTCACTGTCGTTGTTTCATGGGTTTTTCAAAGTAATTTATTTTCATAATGGGGTTTAGCTGCTTTTCACGGCTGTGTTTATGCCGCTTTACACCCACTTGACACACTAACAGAGAGATATCAATACATAGGTTTCAAGATTATTACCAGTCAGATATATTCTTGTGCGGTGAATTGGGCGTGTTGAGTCCAGTTCTCTGAGCAAGGAGTAGGTCTTGTCTACTACATATTGGGTTTATGGAACGGTATCTGAGCTAATTTGATACCCTTGTTTTATGTATCACCCCACCTCACCTTTCCCGTTAAGCAGCCATAGTCTGTTTTCTGCATGTGTGACTCTGTTCTGTTTTGTAATTCAGTTCAAGTGTAACGGTTTTTACATTCCCTCTATCAGTGATACCTTATGAGAAGTGTCCTTTTCTGTGTGACTTATTTCACTTAGAATCGTCGTACCTAAATCCACTCATCATGCTGCTACTAACCTTATGACATTGATTTCATGGCTGAGTGATATTCCATTGTACATAAGGACCACAACTTCTTTACCCATTTTTCTCTTTCCTGGGATATTGAAGGTGGAATGAAGTGGAGGTTCTTGTCAACAGAGCAGCCCTCAACTTTGGGGTGCTTGTGTCTTGCTGATTTTTCATTTTCCCAATTTATACCCCCATGAGTGGAAGTGCCCTATGCTCTCTAAGCTGTGTTTTTCAGATGTTTCAGGACACACCGTACACTTCTCCAGAGTGGCTGTTGGCAATTTACATCCCGCCCATCAGTGTAGCAAGGCTCCCATTTCTCAATGGCCTGTCCTGCATTTCTGGTTTTGACACTTTTTTCAGCATGGCCCTTTTGACCGATGGGAAGCGAGACTTCTCTGTAGTGCTGATTTGCCTTTCCAGGTTGCTTGGTTGGCCAAAAAGGGCGTATGCGTTTTTTCCTGAATATATTCAGGAAAAAACGCATACGCCCTTTTTGGCCAAGGGCATCATTGTCAACGTTTTGCCGCTTTTCATGTGCTTTAAAGGCGATTCGTATCTACCTCCTGAAATCTGTTTCGTGCAATTCTGCCTTGATTTCAAATCCTCTTCTTTGCCTTCCCTCAATATATTTGTGGACGAGAGTTATCATTTATAACTCTGCAGGTTTGTGAATTGCAGTGCCCTGAACCTCCATTTTACAACTCGCTTTTGTGGGAGCTGGCCGCAAAAGCGCAGGATGGCTTCAGGCCCTGTTCTGGTTCTGGGGGGCAGGCTGAGCCTGTGGTTAATTCTTCTTCCTGATGGGAAAATAGAGTGACCTGTGCCTGTCCCGACACCAAGAGCTAGTCTCTCGTTGGTTCCCCTTCTTCCCGTTCATCCTCAGGACAAATTGCAACCTGTACGGAACAGGAGGTTAAAGGTGCTGATGCTCCAAGTAGGGAGATTGCTAGTAAAGTGGCTGTAATGGCGAACCCGGGCACAAGGAGATGAGAAATGAGGTGCGTTTTAGAAACCTTTCCCCATCACACGGTGTACCATCTTCTGGGTTTCTCATGCATGTTTTTGATGTAGGAAGATGCCCTTGAACCTGGAGATTTGGGACCCATGCGATGGGTACCACGCAGTATTACTTTAAAGGGTCTGCGTTTGCTCACCCAACCTCACCAAACCTCTCAGCCCCAAGAGTGTCCACCCTTATGTCTCATCCAGCTGTGGGTCTAGATATGGTCAATCCAGGTTGAATCACAGCCCCTGAACTCATTGTGTAAGAATTTCTATCTCTTTCACTGTCGTTGTTTCATGGGTTTTTCAAAGTAATTTATTTTCATAATGGGGTTTAGCTGCTTTTCACGGCTGTGTTTATGCCGCTTTACACACACTTGACACACTAACAGAGAGATATCAATACATAGGTTTTAAGATTATTACTAGTCAGATATATTCTTGTGCGGTGAATAGGGCGTGTTGAGTCCAGTTCTCTGAGCAAGGAGTAGGTCTTGTCTACTACATATTGGGTTTATGGAACGGTATCTGAGCTAATTTGATACCCTTGTTTTATGTATCACCCCACCTCACCTTTCTCGTTAAGCAGCCATAGTCTGTTTTCTGCATGTGTGACTCTGTTCTGTTTTGTAATTCAGTTCAAGTGTAACGGTTTTTACATTCCCTCTAAAACTGATACCTTATGAGAAGTGTCCTTTTCTGTGTGACTTATTTCACTTAGAATCGTCGTACCTAAATCCACTCATCATGCTGCTACTAACCTTATGACATTGATTTCATGGCTGAGTGATATTCCATTGTACATAAGGACCACAACTTCTTTATCCATTTTTCTCTTTCCTGGGATATTGAAGGTGGAATGAAGTGGAGGTCCTTGTCAACAGAGCAGCCCTAAACTTTGGGGTGCTTGTGTCTTGCTGATTTTTCATTTTCCCAATTTATACCCCCATGAGTGGAAGTGCCCTATGCTCTCTAAGCTGTGTTTTTCAGATGTTTCAGGACACACCGTACACTTCTCCAGAGTGGCTGTTGGCAATTTACATCCCGCCCTTCAGTGTAGCAAGGCTCCCATTTCTCCATGGCCTGTCCTGCATTTCTGGTTTTGACACTTTTTTCAGCATGGCCCTTTTGACCGATGGGAAGCGAGACTTCTCTGTAGCGCTGATTTGCCTTTCCAGGTTGCTTGGTTGGCCAAAAAGGGCGTATGCGTTTTTTCCTGAATATATTCAGGAAAAAACGCATACGCCCTTTTTGGCCAAGGGCATCATTGTCAACGTTTTGCCGCTTTTCATGTGCTTTAAAGGCGATTCGAATCTACCTCCTGAAATCTGTTTCGTGCAATTCTGCCTTGATTTCAAATCCTCTTCTTTGCCTTCCCTCAATATATTTGTGGACGAGAGTTATCATTTATAACTCTGCAGGTTTGTGAATTGCAGTGCCCTGGACCTCCATTTTACAACTCGCTTTTTTGGGAGCTGGCCGCAAAAGCGCAGGATGGCTTCAGGCCCTGTTCTGGTTCCGGGGGGCAGGCTGAGCCTGTGGTTAATTCTTCTTCCTGATGGGAAAATAGAGTGACCTGTGCCTGTCCCGACACCAAGAGCTAGTCTCTCGTTGGTTCCCCGTCTTCCCGTTCATCCTCAGGACAAATTGCAACCTGTACGGAACAGGAGGTTAAAGGTGCTGATTTTCCAAGTAGGGAGATTGCTAGTAAATCGGCTGGAATGGCGAACCCGGGCACAAGGAGATGAGAAATGAGGTGCGTTTTAGAAACCTTTCCCCATCACACGGTGTACCATCTTCTGGGTTTCTCATGCATGTTTTCGATGTAGGAAGATGCCCTTGAACCTGGAGATTTGGGACCCATGCGATGGGTACCACGCAGTATTACTTTAAAGGGTCTGCGTTTGCTCACCCAACCTCACCAAACCTCTCAGCCCCAAGAGTGTCCACCCTTATGTCTCATCCAGCTGTGGGTCTAGATATGGTCAATCCAGGTTGCATCACAGCCCCTGAACTCATTGTGTAAGAATTTCTGTCTCTTTCACTGTCGTTGTTTCATGGGTTTTTCAAAGTAATTTATTTTCATAATGGGGTTTAGCTGCTTTTCACGGCTGTGTTTATGCCGCTTTACACCCACTTGACACACTAACAGAGAGATATCAATACATAGGTTTTAAGATTATTACTAGTCAGATATATTCTTGTGCGGTGAATAGGGCGTGTTGAGTCCAGTTCTCTGAGCAAGGAGTAGGTCTTGTCTACTACATATTGGGTTTATGGAACGGTATCTGAGCTAATTTGATACCCTTGTTTTATGTATCACCCCACCTCACCTTTCCCGTTAAGCAGCCATAGTCTGTTTTCTGCATGTGTGACTCTGTTCTGTTTTGTAATTCAGTTCAAGTGTAACGGTTTTTACATTCCCTCTAAAAGTGATACCTTATGAGAAGTGTCCTTTTCTGTGTGACTTATTTCACTTAGAATCGTCGTACCTAAATCCACTCATCATGCTGCTACTAACCTTATGACATTGATTTCATGGCTGAGTGATATTCCATTGTACATAAGGACCACAACTTCTTTATCCATTTTTCTCTTTCCTGGGATATTGAAGGTGGAATGAAGTGGAGGTCCTTGTCAACAGAGCAGCCCTCAACTTTGGGGTGCTTGTGTCTTGCTGATTTTTCATTTTCCCAATTTATACCCCCATGAGTGGAAGTGCCCTATGCTCTCTAAGCTGTGTTTTTCAGATGTTTCAGGACACACCGTACACTTCTCCAGAGTGGCTGTTGGCAATTTACATCCCGCCCATCAGTGTAGCAAGGCTCTCATTTCTCCATGGCCTGTCCTGCATTTCTGGTTTTGACACTTTTTTCAGCATGGCCCTTTTGACCGATGGGAAGCGAGACTTCTTTGTAGCGCTGATTTGCCTTTCCAGGTTGCTTGGTTGGCCAAAAAGGGCGTATGCGTTTTTTCCTGAATATATTCAGGAGAAAACGCATACGCCCTTTTTGGCCAAGGGCATCATTGTCAACATTTTGCCGCTTTTCATGTGCTTTAAAGGCGATTCGAATCTACCTCCTGAAATCTGTTTCGTGCAATTCTGCCTTGATTTCAAATCCTCTTCTTTGCCTTCCCTCAATATATTTGTGGACGAGAGTTATCATTTATAACTCTGCAGGTTTGTGAATTGCAGTGCCCTGAACCTCCATTTTACAACTCGCTTTTTTGGGAGCTGGCCGCAAAAGCGCAGGATGGCTTCAGGCCCTGTTCTGGTTCCGGGGGGCAGGCTGAGCCTGTGGTTAATTCTTCTTCCTGATGGGAAAATAGAGTGACCTGTGCCTGTCCCAACACCAAGAGCTAGTCTCTCGTTGGTTCCCCGTCTTCCCGTTCATCCTCAGGACAAATTGCAACCTGTACGGAACAGGAGGTTAAAGGTGCTGATTTTCCAAGTAGGGAGATTGCTAGTAAAGCGGCTGGAATGGCGAACCCGGGCACAAGGAGATGAGAAATGAGGTGCGTTTTAGAAACCTTTCCCCATCACACGGTGTACTATCTTCTGGGTTTCTCATGCATGTTTTCGATGTAGGAAGATGCCCTTGAACCTGGAGATTTGGGACCCATTCGATGGGTACCACGCAGTATTACTTTAAAGGGTCTGCGTTTGCTCACCCAACCTCACCAAACCTCTCAGCCCCAAGAGTGTCCACCCTTATGTCTCATCCAGCTGTGGGTCTAGATATGGTCAATCCAGGTTGCATCACAGCCCCTGAACGCATTGTGTAAGAATTTCTCTCTCTTTCACTGTCTTTGTTTCATGGGTTTTTCAAAGTAATTTATTTTTATAATGGGGTTTAGCTGCTTTTCACTGCTGTGTTTATGCCGCTTTACACCCACTTGACACACTAACAGAGAGATATCAATACATAGGTTTTAAGATTATTACTAGTCAGATATATTCTTGTGCGGTGAATAGGGCGTGTTGAGTCCAGTTCTCTGAGCAAGGAGTAGGTCTTGTCTATTACATATTGGGTTTATGGAACGGTATCTGAGCTAATTTGATACCCTTGTTTTATGTATCACCCCACCTCACCTTTCCCGTTAAGCAGCCATAGTCTGTTTTCTGCATGTGTGACTCTGTTCTGTTTTGTAATTCAGTTCAAGTGTAACGGTTTTTACATTCCCTCTAAAAGTGATACCTTATGAGAAGTGTCCTTTTCTGTGTGACTTATTTCACTTAGAATCGTCGTACCTAAATCCACTCATCATGCTGCTACTAACCTTATGACATTGATTTCATGGCTGAGTGATATTCCATTGTACATAAGGACCACAACTTCTTTATCCATTTTTCTCTTTCCTGGGATATTTAAGGTGGAATGAAGTGGAGGTCCTTGTCAACAGAGCAGCCCTCAACTTTGGGGTGCTTGTGTCTTGCTGATTTTTCATTTTCCCAATTTATACCCCCATGAGTGGAAGTGCCCTATGCTCTCTAAGCTGTGTTTTTTAGATGTTTCAGGACTCACCGTACACTTCTCCAGAGTGGCTGTTGGCAATTTACATCCCGCCCATCAGTGTAGCAAGGCTCCCATTTCTCCATGGCCTGTCCTGCATTTCTGGTTTTGACACTTTTTTCAGCATGGCCCTTTTGACCGATGGGAAGCAAGACTTCTCTGTAGTGCTGATTTGCCTTTCCAGGTTGCTTGGCTGGCCAAAAAGGGCTTATGCGTTTTTTCCTGAATATATTCAGGAAAAAACGCATACGCCCTTTTTGGCCAAGGGCATCATTGTCAACGTTTTGCCGCTTTTCATGTGCTTTAAAGGCGATTCGTATCTACCTCCTGAAATCTGTTTCCTGCAATTCTGCCTTGATTTCAAATCCTCTTCTTTGCCTTCCCTCAATATATTTGTGGACGAGAGTTATCATTTATAACTCTGCAGGTTTGTGAATTGCAGTGCCCTGAACCTCCATTTTACAACTCGCTTTTCTGGGAGCTGGCCGCAAAAGCGCAGGATGGCTTCAGGCCCTGTTCTGGTTCCGGGGGGCAGGCTGAGCCTGTGGTTAATTCTTCTTCCTGATGGGAAAATAGAGTGACCTGTGCCTGTCCCGACACCAAGAGCTAGTCTCTCGTTGGTTCCCCGTCTTCCCATTCATCCTCAGGACAAATTGCAACCTGTACGGAACAGGAGGTTAAAGGTGCTGATGCTCCAAGTAGGGAGATTGCTAGTAAATCGGCTGGAATGGCGAACCCGGGCACAAGGAGATGAGAAATGAGGTGCGTTTTAGAAACCTTTCCCCATCACACGGTGTACTATCTTCTGGGTTTCTCATGCATGTTTTCGATGTAGGAAGATGCCCTTGAACCTGGAGATTTGGGACCCATGCGATGGGTACCACGCAGTATTACTTTAAAGGGTCTGCGTTTGCTCACCCAACCTCACCAAACCTCTCAGCCCCAAGAGTGTCCACCCTTATGTCTCATCCAGCTGTGGGTCTAGATATGGTCAATCCAGGTTGCATCACAGCCCCTGAACTCATTGTGTAAGAATTTCTGTCTCTTTCACTGTCGTTGTTTCATGGGTTTTTCAAAGTAATTTATTTTCATAATGGGGTTTAGCTGCTTTTCACGGCTGTGTTTATGCCGCTTTACACCCACTTGACACACTAACAGAGAGATATCAATACATAGGTTTTAAGATTATTACTAGTCAGATATATTCTTGTGCGGTGAATAGGGCGTGTTGAGTCCAGTTCTCTGAGCAAGGAGTAGGTCTTGTCTACTACATATTGGGTTTATGGAACGGTATCTGAGCTAATTTGATACCCTTGTTTTATGTATCACCCCACCTCACCTTTCCCGTTAAGCAGCCATAGTCTGTTTTCTGCATGTGTGACTCTGTTCTGTTTTGTAATTCAGTTCAAGTGTAACGGTTTTTACATTCCCTCTAAAAGTGATACCTTATGAGAAGTGTCCTTTTCTGTGTGACTTATTTCACTTAGAATCGTCGTACCTAAATCCACTCATCATGCTGCTACTAACCTTATGACATTGATTTCATGGCTGAGTGATATTCCATTGTACATAAAGACCACAACTTCTTTATCCATTTTTCTCTTTCCTTGGATATTTAAGGTGGAATGAAGTGGAGGTCCTTGTCAACAGAGCAGCCCTCAACTTTGGGGTGCTTGTGTCTTGCTGATTTTTCATTTTCCCAATTTATACCCCCATGAGTGGAAGTGCCCTATGCTCTCTAAGCTGTTTTTTTCAGATGTTTCAGGACACACCGTACACTTCTCCAGAGTGGCTGTTGGCAATTTACATCCCGCCCATCAGTGTAGCAAGGCTCCCATTTCTCCATGGCCTGTCCTGCATTTCTGGTTTTGACACTTTTTTCAGCATGGCCCTTTTGACCGATGGGAAGCGAGACTTCTTTGTAGCGCTGATTTGCCTTTCCAGGTTGCTTGGTTGGCCAAAAAGGGCGTATGCGTTTTTTCCTGAATATATTCAGGAAAAAACGCATACGCCCTTTTTGGCCAAGGGCATCATTGTCAACATTTTGCCGCTTTTCATGTGCTTTAAAGGCGATTCGAATCTACCTCCTGAAATCTGTTTCCTGCAATTCTGCCTTGATTTCAAATCCTCTTCTTTGCCTTCCCTCAATATATTTGTGGACGAGAGTTATCATTTATAACTCTGCAGGTTTGTGAATTGCAGTGCCCTGAACCTCCATTTTACAACTCGCTTTTTTGGGAGCTGGCCGCAAAAGCGCAGGATGGCTTCAGGCCCTGTTCTGGTTCCGGGGGGCAGGCTGAGCCTGTGGTTAATTCTTCTTCCTGATGGGAAAATAGAGTGACCTGTGCCTGTCCCAACACCAAGAGCTAGTCTCTCGTTGGTTCCCCGTCTTCCCGTTCATCCTCAGGACAAATTGCAACCTGTACGGAACAGGAGGTTAAAGGTGCTGATTTTCCAAGTAGGGAGATTGCTAGTAAAGCGGCTGGAATGGCGAACCCGGGCACAAGGAGATGAGAAATGAGGTGCGTTTTAGAAACCTTTCCCCATCACACGGTGTACCATCTTCTGGGTTTCTCATGCATGTTTTCGATGTAGGAAGATGCCCTTGAAGCTGGAGATTTGGGACCCATGCGATGGGTACCACGCAGTATTATTTTAAAGGGTCTGCGTTTGCTCACCCAACCTCACCAAACCTCTCAGCCCCAAGAGTGTCCACCCTTATGTCTCATCCATCTGTGGGTCTAGATATGGTCAATCCAGGTTGCATCACAGCCCCTGAACTCATTGTGTACGAATTTCTATCTCTTTCACTGTCGTTGTTTCATGGGTTTTTCAAAGTAATTTATTTTCATAATGGGGTTTAGCTGCTTTTCACTGCTGTGTTTATGCCGCTTTACACCCACTTGACACACTAACAGAGAGATATCAATACATAGGTTTTAAGATTATTACTAGTCAGATATATTCTTGTGCGGTGAATAGGGCGTGTTGAGTCCAGTTCTCTGAGCAAGGAGTAGGTCTTGTCTACTACATAATGGGTTTATGGAACGGTATCTGAGCTAATTTGATACCCTTGTTTTATGTATCACCCCACCTCACCTTTCCCGTTAAGCAGCCATAGTCTGTTTTCTGCATGTGTGACTCTGTTCTGTTTTGTAATTCAGTTCAAGTGTAACGGTTTTTACATTCCCTCTAAAAGTGATACCTTATGAGAAGTGTCCTTTTCTGTGTGACTTATTTCACTTAGAATCGTCGTACCTAAATCCACTCATCATGCTGCTACTAACCTTATGACATTGATTTCATGGCTGAGTGATATTCCATTGTACATAAGGACCACAACTTCTTTATCCATTTTTCTCTTTCCTGGGATATTTAAGGTGGAATGAAGTGGAGGTCCTTGTCAACAGAGCAGCCCTCAACTTTGGGGTGCTTGTGTTTTGCTGATTTTTAATTTTCCCAATTTATACCCCCATGAGTGGAAGTGCCCTATGCTCTCTAAGCTGTGTTTTTTAGATGTTTCAGGACTCACTGTACACTTCTCCAGAGTGGCTGTTGGCAATTTACATCCCGCCCATCAGTGTAGCAAGGCTCCCATTTCTCCATGGCCTGTCCTGCATTTCTGGTTTTGACACTTTTTTCAGCATGGCCCTTTTGACCGATGGGAAGCAAGACTTCTCTGTAGCGCTGATTTGCCTTTCCAGGTTGCTTGGTTGGCCAAAAAGGGCGTATGCGTTTTTTCCTGAATATATTCAGGAAAAAACGCATACGCCCTTTTTGGCCAAGGGCATCATTGTCAACGTTTTGCCGCTTTTCATGTGCTTTAAAGGCGATTCGTATCTACCTCCTGAAATCTGTTTCGTGCAATTCTGCCTTGATTTCAAATCCTCTTCTTTGCCTTCCCTCAATATATTTGTGGACGAGAGTTATCATTTATAACTCTGCAGGTTTGTGAATTGCAGTGCCCTGAACCTCCATTTTACAACTCGCTTTTTTGGGAGCTGGCCGCAAAAGCGCAGGATGGCTTCAGGCCCTGTTCTGGTTCCGGGGGGCAGGCTGAGCCTGTGGTTAATTCTTCTTCCTGATGGGAAAATAGAGTGACCTGTGCCTGTCCCGACACCAAGAGCTAGTCTCTCGTTGGTTCCCCGTCTTCCCGTTCATCCTCAGGACAAATTGCAACCTGTACGGAACAGGAGGTTAAAGGTGCTGATGCTCCAAGTAGGGAGATTGCTAGTAAATCGGCTGGAATGGCGAACCCGGGCACAAGGAGATGAGAAATGAGGTGCGTTTTAGAAACCTTTCCCCATCACACGGTGTACCATCTTCTGGGTTTCTCATGCATGTTTTCGATGTAGGAAGATGCCCTTGAAGCTGGAGATTTGGGACCCATGCGATGGGTACCACGCAGTATTATTTTAAAGGGTCTGCGTTTGCTCACCCAACCTCACCAAACCTCTCAGCCCCAAGAGTGTCCACCCTTATGTCTCATCCATCTGTGGGTCTAGATATGGTCAATCCAGGTTGCATCACAGCCCCTGAACTCATTGTGTACGAATTTCTATCTCTTTCACTGTCGTTGTTTCATGGGTTTTTCAAAGTAATTTATTTTCATAATGGGGTTTAGCTGCTTTTCACGGCTGTGTTTATGCCGCTTTACACCCACTTGACACACTAACAGAGAGATATCAATACATAGGTTTTAAGATTATTACTAGTCAGATATATTCTTGTGCGGTGAATAGGGCGTGTTGAGTCCAGTTCTCTGAGCAAGGAGTAGGTCTTGTCTACTACATATTGGGTTTATGGAACGGTATCTGAGCTAATTTGATACCCTTGTTTTATGTATCACCCCACCTCACCTTTCCCGTTAAGCAGCCATAGTCTGTTTTCTGCATGTGTGACTCTGTTCTGTTTTGTAATTCAGTTCAAGTGTAACGGTTTTTACATTCCCTCTAAAAGTGATACCTTATGAGAAGTGTCCTTTTCTGTGTGACTTATTTCACTTAGAATCGTCGTACCTAAATCCACTCATCATGCTGCTACTAACCTTATGACATTGATTTCATGGCTGAGTGATATTCCATTGTACATAAGGACCACAACTTCTTTATCCATTTTTCTCTTTCCTTGGATATTTAAGGTGGAATGAAGTGGAGGACCTTGTCAACAGAGCAGCCCTCAACTTTGGGGTGCTTGTGTCTTGCTGATTTTTCATTTTCCCAATTTATACCCCCATGAGTGGAAGTGCCCTATGCTCTCTAAGCTGTGTTTTTCAGAAGTTTCAGGACACACCGTACACTTCTCCAGAGTGGCTGTTGGCAATTTACATCCCGCCCATCAGTGTAGCAAGGCTCTCATTTCTCCATGGCCTGTCCTGCATTTCTGGTTTTGACACTTTTTTCAGCATGGCCCTTTTGACCGATGGGAAGCGAGACTTCTTTGTAGCGCTGATTTGCCTTTCCAGGTTGCTTGGTTGGCCAAAAAGGGCGTATGCGTTTTTTCCTGAATATATTCAGGAAAAAACGCATACGACCTTTTTGGCCAAGGGCATCATTGTCAACATTTTGCCGCTTTTCATGTGCTTTAAAGGCGATTCGAATCTACCTCCTGAAATCTGTTTCGTGCAATTCTGCCTTGATTTCAAATCCTCTTCTTTGCCTTCCCTCAATATATTTGTGGATGAGAGTTATCATTTATAACTCTGCAGGTTTGTGAATTGCAGTGCCCTGAACCTCCATTTTACAACTCGCTTTTTTGGGAGCTGGCCGCAAAAGCGCAGGATGGCTTCAGGCCCTGTTCTGGTTCCGGGGGGCAGGCTGAGCCTGTGGTTAATTCTTCTTCCTGATGGGAAAATAGAGTGACCTGTGCCTGTCCCGACACCAAGAGCTAGTCTCTCGTTGGTTCCCCGTCTTCCCGTTCATCCTCAGGACAAATTGCAACCTGTACGGAACAGGAGGT
Source organism: Balaenoptera borealis (assembly GCF_965194805.1). Taxonomy (NCBI): domain Eukaryota; kingdom Metazoa; phylum Chordata; class Mammalia; order Artiodactyla; family Balaenopteridae; genus Balaenoptera; species Balaenoptera borealis. Next base: position 159,931 of record NW_028123817.1, read on the forward strand.
TAAAGGTGCTGATGCTCCAAGTAGGGAGATTGCTAGTAAATCGGCTGGAATGGCGAACCCGGGCACAAGGAGATGAGAAATGAGGTGCGTTTTAGAAACCTTTCCCCATCACACGGTGTACCATCTTCTGGGTTTCTCATGCATGTTTTCGATGTAGGAAGATGCCCTTGAAGCTGGAGATTTGGGACCCATGCGATGGGTACCACGCAGTATTATTTTAAAGGGTCTGCGTTTGCTCACCCAACCTCACCAAACCTCTCAGCCCCAAGAGTGTCCACCCTTATGTCTCATCCATCTGTGGGTCTAGATATGGTCAATCCAGGTTGCATCACAGCCCCTGAACTCATTGTGTACGAATTTCTATCTCTTTCACTGTCGTTGTTTCATGGGTTTTTCAAAGTAATTTATTTTCATAATGGGGTTTAGCTGCTTTTCACGGCTGTGTTTATGCCGCTTTACACCCACTTGACACACTAACAGAGAGATATCAATACATAGGTTTTAAGATTATTACTAGTCAGATATATTCTTGTGCGGTGAATAGGGCGTGTTGAGTCCAGTTCTCTGAGCAAGGAGTAGGTCTTGTCTACTACATAATGGGTTTATGGAACGGTATCTGAGCTAATTTGATACCCTTGTTTTATGTATCACCCCACCTCACCTTTCCCGTTAAGCAGCCATAGTCTGTTTTCTGCATGTGTGACTCTGTTCTGTTTTGTAATTCAGTTCAAGTGTAACGGTTTTTACATTCCCTCTAAAAGTGATACCTTATGAGAAGTGTCCTTTTCTGTGTGACTTATTTCACTTAGAATCGTCATACCTAAATCCACTCATCATGCTGCTACTAACCTTATGACATTGATTTCATGGCTGAGTGATATTCCATTGTACATAAGGACCACAACTTCTTTATCCATTTTTCTCTTTCCTTGGATATTTAAGGTGGAATGAAGTGGAGGACCTTGTCAACAGAGCAGCCCTCAACTTTGGGGTGCTTGTGTCTTGCTGATTTTTCATTTTCCCAATTTATACCCCCATGAGTGGAAGTGCCCTATGCTCTCTAAGCTGTGTTTTTCAGAAGTTTCAGGACACACCGTACACTTCTCCAGAGTGGCTGTTGGCAATTTACATCCCGCCCATCAGTGTAGCAAGGCTCTCATTTCTCCATGGCCTGTCCTGCATTTCTGGTTTTGACACTTTTTTCAGCATGGCCCTTTTGACCGATGGGAAGCGAGACTTCTTTGTAGCGCTGATTTGCCTTTCCAGGTTGCTTGGTTGGCCAAAAAGGGCGTATGCGTTTTTTCCTGAATATATTCAGGAAAAAACGCATACGCCCTTTTTGGCCAAGGGCATCATTGTCAACGTTTTGCCGCTTTTCATGTGCTTTAAAGGCGATTCGAATCTACCTCCTGAAATCTGTTTCGTGCAATTCTGCCTTGATTTCAAATCCTCTTCTTTGCCTTCCCTCAATATATTTGTGGACGAGAGTTATCATTTATAACTCTGCAGGTTTGTGAATTGCAGTGCCCTGAACCTCCATTTTACAACTCGCTTTTTTGGGAGCTGGCCGCAAAAGCGCAGGATGGCTTCAGGCCCTGTTCTGGTTCCGGGGGGCAGGCTGAGCCTGTGGTTAATTCTTCTTCCTGATGGGAAAATAGAGTGACCTGTGCCTGTCCCGACACCAAGAGCTAGTCTCTCGTTGGTTCCCCGTCTTCCCGTTCATCCTCAGGACAAATTGCAACCTGTACGGAACAGGAGGTTAAAGGTGCTGATGCTCCAAGTAGGGAGATTGCTAGTAAATCGGCTGGAATGGCGAACCCGGGCACAAGGAGATGAGAAATGAGGTGCGTTTTAGAAACCTTTCCCCATCACACGGTGTACCATCTTCTGGGTTTCTCATGCATGTTTTTGATGTAGGAAGATGCCCTTGAACCTGGAGATTTGGGACCCATGCGATGGGTACCACGCAGTATTACTTTAAAGGGTCTGCGTTTGCTCACCCAACCTCACCAAACCTCTCAGCCCCAAGAGTGTCCACCCTTATGTCTCATCCAGCTGTGGGTCTAGATATGGTCAATCCAGGTTGCATCACAGCCCCTGAACTCATTGTGTAAGAATTTCTATCTCTTTCACTGTCGTTGTTTCATGGGTTTTTCAAAGTAATTTATTTTCATAATGGGGTTTAGCTGCTTTTCACGGCTGTGTTTATGCCGCTTCACACCCACTTGACACACTAACAGAGAGATATCAATACATAGGTTTTAAGATTATTACTAGTCAGATATATTCTTGTGCGGTGAATAGGGCGTGTTGAGTCCAGTTCTCTGAGCAAGGAGTAGGTCTTGTCTACTACATATTGGGTTTATGGAACAGTATCTGAGCTAATTTGATACCCTTGTTTTATGTATCACCCCACCTCACCTTTCCCGTTAAGCAGCCATAGTCTGTTTTCTGCATGTGTGACTCTGTTCTGTTTTGTAATTCAGTTCAAGTGTAACGGTTTTTACATTCCCTCTAAAAGTGATACCTTATGAGAAGTGTCCTTTTCTGTGTGACTTATTTCACTTAGAATCGTCGTACCTAAATCCACTCATCATGCTGCTACTAACCTTATGACATTGATTTCATGGCTGAGTGATATTCCATTGTACATAAGGACCACAACTTCTTTATCCATTTTTCTCTTTCCTTGGATATTTAAGGTGGAATGAAGTGGAGGTCCTTGTCAACAGAGCAGCCCTAAACTTTGGGGTGCTTGTGTCTTGCTGATTTTTCATTTTCCCAATTTATACCCCCATGAGTGGAAGTGCCCTATGCTCTCTAAGCTGTGTTTTTCAGATGTTTCAGGACTCACCGTACACTTCTCCAGAGTGGCTGTTGGCAATTTACATCCCGCCCATCAGTGTAGCAAGGCTCCCATTTCTCCATGACCTGTCCTGCATTTCTGGTTTTGACACTTTTTTCAGCATGGCCCTTTTGACCGATGGGAAGCGAGACTTCTTTGTAGCGCTGATTTGCCTTTCCAGGTTGCTTGGTTGGCCAAAAAGGGCGTATGCGTTTTTTCCTGAATATATTCAGGAAAAAACGCATACGCCCTTTTTGGCCAAGGGCATCATTGTCAACGTTTTGCCGCTTTTCATGTGCTTTAAAGGCGATTCGAATCTACCTCCTGAAATCTGTTTCGTGCAATTCTGCCTTGATTTCAAATCCTCTTCTTTGCCTTCCCTCAATATATTTGTGGATGAGAGTTATCATTTATAACGCTGCAGGTTTGTGAATTGCAGTGCCCTGAACCTCCATTTTACAACTCGCTTTTTTGGGAGCTGGCCGCAAAAGCGCAGGATGGCTTCAGGCCCTGTTCTGGTTCTGGGGGGCAGGCTGAGCCTGTGGTTAATTCTTCTTCCTGATGGGAAAATAGAGTGACCTGTGCCTGTCCCGACACCAAGAGCTAGTCTCTCGTTGGTTCCCCGTCTTCCCGTTCATCCTCAGGACAAATTGCAACCTGTACGGAACAGGAGGTTAAAGGTGCTGATTTTCCAAGTAGGGAGATTGCTAGTAAAGCGGCTGGAATGGCGAACCCGGGCACAAGGAGATGAGAAATGAGGTGCGTTTTAGAAACCTTTCCCCATCACACGGTATACTATCTTCTGGGTTTCTCATGCATGTTTTCGATGTAGGAAGATGCCCTTGAAGCTGGAGATTTGGGACCCATTCGATGGGTACCACGCAGTATTACTTTAAAGGGTCTGTGTTTGCTCACCCAACCTCACCAAACCTCTCAGCCCCAAGAGTGTCCACCCTTATGTCTCATCCAGCTGTGGGTCTAGATATGGTCAATCCAGGTTGCATCACAGCCCCTGAACGCATTGTGTAAGAATTTCTGTCTCTTTCACTGTCGTTGTTTCATGGGTTTTTCAAAGTAATTTATTTTCATAATGGGGTTTAGCTGCTTTTCACTGCTGTGTTTATGCCGCTTTACACCCACTTGACACACTAACAGAGAGATATCAATACATAGGTTTTAAGATTATTACTAGTCAGATATATTCTTGTGCGGTGAATAGGGCGTGTTGAGTCCAGTTCTCTGAGCAAGGAGTAGGTCTTGTCTATTACATATTGGGTTTATGGAACAGTATCTGAGCTAATTTGATACCCTTGTTTTATGTATCACCCCACCTCACCTTTCCCGTTAAGCAGCCATAGTCTGTTTTCTGCATGTGTGACTCTGTTCTGTTTTGTAATTCAGTTCAAGTGTAACGGTTTTTACATTCCCTCTAAAAGTGATACCTTATGAGAAGTGTCCTTTTCTGTGTGACTTATTTCACTTAGAATCGTCGTACCTAAATCCACTCATCATGCTGCTACTAACCTTATGACATTGATTTCATGGCTGAGTGATATTCCATTGTACATAAGGACCACAACTTCTTTATCCATTTTTCTCTTTCCTGGGATATTGAAGGTGGAATGAAGTGGAGGTCCTTGTCAACAGAGCAGCCCTCAACTTTGGGGTGCTTGTGTCTTGCTGATTTTTCATTTTCCCAATTTATACCCCCATGAGTGGAAGTGCCCTATGCTCTCTAAGCTGTGTTTTTTAGATGTTTCAGGACTCACCGTACACTTCTCCAGAGTGGCTGTTGGCAATTTACATCCCGCCCATCAGTGTAGCAAGGCTCCCATTTCTCCATGGCCTGTCCTGCATTTCTGGTTTTGACACTTTTTTCAGCATGGCCCTTTTGACCGATGGGAAGCAAGACTTCTCTGTAGTGCTGATTTGCCTTTCCAGGTTGCTTGGTTGGCCAAAAAGGGCGTATGCGTTTTTTCCTGAATATATTCAGGAAAAAACGCATACGCCCTTTTTGGCCAAGGGCATCATTGTCAACGTTTTGCCGCTTTTCATGTGCTTTAAAGGCGATTCGAATCTACCTCCTGAAATCTGTTTCCTGCAATTCTGCCTTGATTTCAAATCCTCTTCTTTGCCTTCCCTCAATATATTTGTGGATGAGAGTTATCATTTATAACTCTGCAGGTTTGTGAATTGCAGTGCCCTGAACCTCCATTTTACAACTCGCTTTTTTGGGAGCTGGCCGCAAAAGCGCAGGATGGCTTCAGGCCCTGTTCTGGTTCCGGGGGGCAGGCTGAGCCTGTGGTTAATTCTTCTTCCTGATGGGAAAATAGAGTGACCTGTGCCTGTCCCGACACCAAGAGCTAGTCTCTCGTTGGTTCCCCGTCTTCCCGTTCATCCTCAGGACAAATTGCAACCTGTACGGAACAGGAGGTTAAAGGTGCTGATGCTCCAAGTAGGGAGATTGCTAGTAAAGTGGCTGGAATGGCGAACCCGGGCACAAGGAGATGAGAAATGAGGTGCGTTTTAGAAACCTTTCCCCATCACACGGTGTACCATCTTCTGGGTTTCTCATGCATGTTTTTAATGTAGGAAGATGCCCTTGAACCTGGAGATTTGGGACCCATGCGATGGGTACCACGCAGTATTACTTTAAAGGGTCTGCGTTTGCTCACCCAACCTCACCAAACCTCTCAGCCCCAAGAGTGTCCACCCTTATGTCTCATCCAGCTGTGGGTCTAGATATGGTCAATCCAGGTTGCATCACAGCCCCTGAACTCATTGTGTAAGAATTTCTATCTCATTCACTGTCGTTGTTTCATGGGTTTTTCAAAGTAATTTATTTTCATAATGGGGTTTAGCTGCTTTTCACGGCTGTGTTTATGCCGCTTCACACCCACTTGACACACTAACAGAGAGATATCAATACATAGGTTTTAAAATTATTACTAGTCAGATATATTCTTGTGCGGTGAATAGGGCGTGTTGAGTCCAGTTCTCTGAGCAAGGAGTAGGTCTTGTCTACTACATATTGGGTTTATGGAACAGTATCTGAGCTAATTTGATACCCTTGTTTTATGTATCACCCCACCTCACCTTTCCCGTTAAGCAGCCATAGTCTGTTTTCTGCATGTGTGACTCTGTTCTGTTTTGTAATTCAGTTCAAGTGTAACGGTTTTTACATTCCCTCTAAAAGTGATACCTTATGAGAAGTGTCCTTTTCTGTGTGACTTATTTCACTTAGAATCGTCGTACCTAAATCCACTCATCATGCTGCTACTAACCTTATGACATTGATTTCATGGCTGAGTGATATTCCATTGTACATAAGGACCACAACTTCTTTATCCATTTTTCTCTTTCCTTGGATATTTAAGGTGGAATGAAGTGGAGGTCCTTGTCAACAGAGCAGCCCTAAACTTTGGGGTGCTTGTGTCTTGCTGATTTTTCATTTTCCCAATTTATACCCCCATGAGTGGAAGTGCCCTATGCTCTCTAAGCTGTGTTTTTCAGATGTTTCAGGACTCACCGTACACTTCTCCAGAGTGGCTGTTGGCAATTTACATCCCGCCCATCAGTGTAGCAAGGCTCCCATTTCTCCATGACCTGTCCTGCATTTCTGGTTTTGACACTTTTTTCAGCATGGCCCTTTTGACCGATGGGAAGCGAGACTTCTTTGTAGCGCTGATTTGCCTTTCCAGGTTGCTTGGTTGGCCAAAAAGGGCGTATGCGTTTTTTCCTAAATATATTCAGGAAAAAACGCATACGCCCTTTTTGGCCAAGGGCATCATTGTCAACGTTTTGCCGCTTTTCATGTGCTTTAAAGGCGATTCGAATCTACCTCCTGAAATCTGTTTCCTGCAATTCTGCCTTGATTTCAAATCCTCTTCTTTGCCTTCCCTCAATATATTTGTGGACGAGAGTTATCATTTATAACTCTGCAGGTTTGTGAATTGCTGTGCCCTGGACCTCCATTTTACAACTCGCTTTTTTGGGAGCTGGCCGCAAAAGCGCAGGATGGCTTCAGGCCCTGTTCTGGTTCCGGGGGGCAGGCTGAGCCTGTGGTTAATTCTTCTTCCTGATGGGAAAATAGAGTGACCTGTGCCTGTCCCAACACCAAGAGCTAGTCTCTCGTTGGTTCCCCGTCTTCCCGTTCATCCTCAGGACAAATTGCAACCTGTACGGAACAGGAGGTTAAAGGTGCTGATTTTCCAAGTAGGGAGATTGCTAGTAAAGCGGCTGGAATGGCGAACCCGGGCACAAGGAGATGAGAAATGAGGTGCGTTTTAGAAACCTTTCCCCATCACACGGTATACTATCTTCTGGGTTTCTCATGCATGTTTTCAATGTAGGAAGATGCCCTTGAAGCTGGAGATTTGGGACCCATTCGATGGGTACCACGCAGTATTACTTTAAAGGGTCTGTGTTTGCTCACCCAACCTCACCAAACCTCTCAGCCCCAAGAGTGTCCACCCTTATGTCTCATCCAGCTGTGGGTCTAGATATGGTCAATCCAGGTTGCATCACAGCCCCTGAACGCATTGTGTAAGAATTTCTGTCTCTTTCACTGTCGTTGTTTCATGGGTTTTTCAAAGTAATTTATTTTCATAATGGGGTTTAGCTGCTTTTCACTGCTTTGTTTATGCCGCTTTACACCCACTTGACACACTAACAGAGAGATATCAATACATAGGTTTTAAGATTATTACTAGTCAGATATATTCTTGTGCGGTGAATAGGGCGTGTTGAGTCCAGTTCTCTGAGCAAGGAGTAGGTCTTGTCTATTACATATTGGGTTTATGGAACGGTATCTGAGCTAATTTGATACCCTTGTTTTATGTATCACCCCACCTCACCTTTCCCGTTAAGCAGCCATAGTCTGTTTTCTGCATGTGTGACTCTGTTCTGTTTTGTAATTCAGTTCAAGTGTAACGGTTTTTACATTCCCTCTAAAAGTGATACCTTATGAGAAGTGTCCTTTTCTGTGTGACTTATTTCACTTAGAATCGTCGTACCTAAATCCACTCATCATGCTGCTACTAACCTTATGACATTGATTTCATGGCTGAGTGATATTCCATTGTACATAAGGACCACAACTTCTTTATCCATTTTTCTCTTTCCTGGGATATTGAAGGTGGAATGAAGTGGAGGTCCTTGTCAACAGAGCAGCCCTCAACTTTGGTGTGCTTGTGTCTTGCTGATTTTTCATTTTCCCAATTTATACCCCCATGAGTGGAAGTGCCCTATGCTCTCTAAGCTGTGTTTTTTAGATGTTTCAGGACTCACCGTACACTTCTCCAGAGTGGCTGTTGGCAATTTACATCCCGCCCATCAGTGTAGCAAGGCTCCCATTTCTCCATGGCCTGTCCTGCATTTCTGGTTTTGACACTTTTTTCAGCATGGCCCTTTTGACCGATGGGAAGCAAGACTTCTCTGTAGCGCTGATTTGCCTTTCCAGGTTGCTTGGTTGGCCAAAAAGGGCGTATGCGTTTTTTCCTGAATATATTCAGGAAAAAACGCATATGCCCTTTTTGGCCAAGGGCATCATTGTCAACGTTTTGCCGCTTTTCATGTGCTTTAAAGGCGATTCGTATCTACCTCCTGAAATCTGTTTCGTGCAATTCTGCCTTGATTTCAAATCCTCTTCTTTGCCTTCCCTCAATATATTTGTGGATGAGAGTTATCATTTATAACTCTGCAGGTTTGTGAATTGCAGTGCCCTGAACCTCCATTTTACAACTCGCTTTTTTGGGAGCTGGCCGCAAATCGCAGGATGGCTTCAGGCCCTGTTCTGGTTCCGGGGGGCAGGCTGAGCCTGTGGTTAATTCTTCTTCCTGATGGGAAAATAGAGTGACCTGTGCCTGTCCCGTCACCAAGAGCTAGTCTCTCGTTGGTTCCCCGTCTTCCCGTTCATCCTCAGGACAAATTGCAACCTGTACGGAACAGGAGGTTAAAGGTGCTGATGCTCCAAATAGGGAGATTGCTAGTAAAGTGGCTGGAATGGCGAACCCGGGCACAAGGAGATGAGAAATGAGGTGCGTTTTAGAAACCTTTCCCCATCACACGGTGTACCATCTTCTGGGTTTCTCATGCATGTTTTTGATGTAGGAAGATGCCCTTGAACCTGGAGATTTGGGACCCATGCGATGGGTACCACGCAGTATTACTTTAAAGGGTCTGCGTTTGCTCACCCAACCTCACCAAACCTCTCAGCCCCAAGAGTGTCCACCCTTATGTCTCATCCAGCTGTGGGTCTAGATATGGTCAATCCAGGTTGCATCACAGCCCCTGAACTCATTGTGTAAGAATTTCTGTCTCTTTCACTGTCGTTGTTTCATGGGTTTTTCAAAGTAATTTATTTTCATAATGGGGTTTAGCTGCTTTTCACGGCTGTGTTTATGCCGCTTCACACCCACTTGACACACTAACAGAGAGATATCAATACATAGGTTTTAAGATTATTACTAGTCAGATATATTCTTGTGCGGTGAATAGGGCGTGTTGAGTCCAGTTCTCTGAGCAAGGAGTAGGTCTTGTCTACTACATATTGGGTTTATGGAACAGTATCTGAGCTAATTTGATACCCTTGTTTTATGTATCACCCCACCTCACCTTTCCCGTTAAGCAGCCATAGTCTGTTTTCTGCATGTGTGACTCTGTTCTGTTTTGTAATTCAGTTCAAGTGTAACGGTTTTTACATTCCCTCTAAAAGTGATACCTTATGAGAAGTGTCCTTTTCTGTGTGACTTATTTCACTTAGAATCGTCGTACCTAAATCCACTCATCATGCTGCTACTAACCTTATGACATTGATTTCATGGCTGAGTGATATTCCATTGTACATAAGGACCACAACTTCTTTATCCATTTTTCTCTTTCCTTGGATATTTAAGGTGGAATGAAGTGGAGGTCCTTGTCAACAGAGCAGCCCTAAACTTTGGGGTGCTTGTGTCTTGCTGATTTTTCATTTTCCCAATTTATACCCCCATGAGTGGAAGTGCCCTATGCTCTCTAAGCTGTGTTTTTCAGATGTTTCAGGACTCACCGTACACTTCTCCAGAGTGGCTGTTGGCAATTTACATCCCGCCCATCAGTGTAGCAAGGCTCCCATTTCTCCATGGCCTGTCCTGCATTTCTGGTTTTGACACTTTTTTCAGCATGGCCCTTTTGACCGATGGGAAGCGAGACTTGTTTGTAGCGCTGATTTGCCTTTCCAGGTTGCTTGGTTGGCCAAAAAGGGCGTATGCGTTTTTTCCTGAATATATTCAGGAAAAAACGCATACGCCCTTTTTGGCCAAGGGCATCATTGTCAACGTTTTGCCGCTTTTCATGTGCTTTAAAGGCGATTCGAATCTACCTCCTGAAATCTGTTTCCTGCAATTCTGCCTTGATTTCAAATCCTCTTCTTTGCCTTCCCTCAATATATTTGTGGATGAGAGTTATCATTTATAACTCTGCAGGTTTGTGAATTGCAGTGCCCTGAACCTCCATTTTACAACTCGCTTTTTTGGGAGCTGGCCGCAAAAGCGCAGGATGGCTTCAGGCCCTGTTCTGGTTCCGGGGGGCAGGCTGAGCCTGTGGTTAATTCTTCTTCCTGATGGGAAAATAGAGTGACCTGTGCCTGTCCCGACACCAAGAGCTAGTCTCTCGTTGGTTCCCCGTCTTCCCGTTCATCCTCAGGACAAATTGCAACCTGTACGGAACAGGAGGTTAAAGGTGCTGATGCTCCAAGTAGGGAGATTGCTAGTAAAGTGGCTGGAATGGCGAACCCGGGCACAAGGAGATGAGAAATGAGGTGCGTTTTAGAAACCTTTCCCCATCACACGGTGTACCATCTTCTGGGTTTCTCATGCATGTTTTTAATGTAGGAAGATGCCCTTGAACCTGGAGATTTGGGACCCATGCGATGGGTACCACGCAGTATTACTTTAAAGGGTCTGCGTTTGCTCACCCAACCTCACCAAACCTCTCAGCCCCAAGAGTGTCCACCCTTATGTCTCATCCAGCTGTGGGTCTAGATATGGTCAATCCAGGTTGCATCACAGCCCCTGAACTCATTGTGTAAGAATTTCTATCTCTTTCACTGTCGTTGTTTCATGGGTTTTTCAAAGTAATTTATTTTCATAATGGGGTTTAGCTGCTTTTCACGGCTGTGTTTATGCCGCTTCACACCCACTTGACACACTAACAGAGAGATATCAATACATAGGTTTTAAAATTATTACTAGTCAGATATATTCTTGTGCGGTGAATAGGGCGTGTTGAGTCCAGTTCTCTGAGCAAGGAGTAGGTCTTGTCTACTACATATTGGGTTTATGGAACAGTATCTGAGCTAATTTGATACCCTTGTTTTATGTATCACCCCACCTCACCTTTCCCGTTAAGCAGCCATAGTCTGTTTTCTGCATGTGTGACTCTGTTCTGTTTTGTAATTCAGTTCAAGTGTAACGGTTTTTACATTCCCTCTAAAAGTGATACCTTATGAGAAGTGTCCTTTTCTGTGTGACTTATTTCACTTAGAATCGTCGTACCTAAATCCACTCATCATGCTGCTACTAACCTTATGACATTGATTTCATGGCTGAGTGATATTCCATTGTACATAAGGACCACAACTTCTTTATCCATTTTTCTCTTTCCTTGGATATTTAAGGTGGAATGAAGTGGAGGTCCTTGTCAACAGAGCAGCCCTAAACTTTGGGGTGCTTGTGTCTTGCTGATTTTTCATTTTCCCAATTTATACCCCCATGAGTGGAAGTGCCCTATGCTCTCTAAGCTGTGTTTTTCAGATGTTTCAGGACTCACCGTACACTTCTCCAGAGTGGCTGTTGGCAATTTACATCCCGCCCATCAGTGTAGCAAGGCTCCCATTTCTCCATGACCTGTCCTGCATTTCTGGTTTTGACACTTTTTTCAGCATGGCCCTTTTGACCGATGGGAAGCGAGACTTCTTTGTAGCGCTGATTTGCCTTTCCAGGTTGCTTGGTTGGCCAAAAAGGGCGTATGCGTTTTTTCCTGAATATATTCAGGAAAAAACGCATACGCCCTTTTTGGCCAAGGGCATCATTGTCAACGTTTTGCCGCTTTTCATGTGCTTTAAAGGCGATTCGAATCTACCTCCTGAAATCTGTTTCCTGCAATTCTGCCTTGATTTCAAATCCTCTTCTTTGCCTTCCCTCAATATATTTGTGGACGAGAGTTATCATTTATAACTCTGCAGGTTTGTGAATTGCTGTGCCCTGGACCTCCATTTTACAACTCGCTTTTTTGGGAGCTGGCCGCAAAAGCGCAGGATGGCTTCAGGCCCTGTTCTGGTTCCGGGGGGCAGGCTGAGCCTGTGGTTAATTCTTCTTCCTGATGGGAAAATAGAGTGACCTGTGCCTGTCCCAACACCAAGAGCTAGTCTCTCGTTGGTTCCCCGTCTTCCCGTTCATCCTCAGGACAAATTGCAACCTGTACGGAACAGGAGGTTAAAGGTGCTGATTTTCCAAGTAGGGAGATTGCTAGTAAAGCGGCTGGAATGGCGAACCCGGGCACAAGGAGATGAGAAATGAGGTGCGTTTTAGAAACCTTTCCCCATCACACAGTATACTATCTTCTGGGTTTCTCATGCATGTTTTCAATGTAGGAAGATGCCCTTGAAGCTGGAGATTTGGGACCCATTCGATGGGTACCACGCAGTATTACTTTAAAGGGTCTGTGTTTGCTCACCCAACCTCACCAAACCTCTCAGCCCCAAGAGTGTCCACCCTTATGTCTCATCCAGCTGTGGGTCTAGATATGGTCAATCCAGGTTGCATCACAGCCCCTGAACGCATTGTGTAAGAATTTCTGTCTCTTTCACTGTCGTTGTTTCATGGGTTTTTCAAAGTAATTTATTTTCATAATGGGGTTTAGCTGCTTTTCACTGCTGTGTTTATGCCGCTTTACACCCACTTGACACACTAACAGAGAGATATCAATACATAGGTTTTAAGATTATTACTAGTCAGATATATTCTTGTGCGGTGAATAGGGCGTGTTGAGTCCAGTTCTCTGAGCAAGGAGTAGGTCTTGTCTATTACATATTGGGTTTATGGAACGGTATCTGAGCTAATTTGATACCCTTGTTTTATGTATCACCCCACCTCACCTTTCCCGTTAAGCAGCCATAGTCTGTTTTCTGCATGTGTGACTCTGTTCTGTTTTGTAATTCAGTTCAAGTGTAACGGTTTTTACATTCCCTCTAAAAGTGATACCTTATGAGAAGTGTCCTTTTCTGTGTGACTTATTTCACTTAGAATCGTCGTACCTAAATCCACTCATCATGCTGCTACTAACCTTATGACATTGATTTCATGGCTGAGTGATATTCCATTGTACATAAGGACCACAACTTCTTTATCCATTTTTCTCTTTCCTTGGATATTTAAGGTGGAATGAAGTGGAGGTCCTTGTCAACAGAGCAGCCCTCAACTTTGGGGTGCTTGTGTCTTGCTGATTTTTCATTTTCCCAATTTATACCCCCATGAGTGGAAGTGCCCTATGCTCTCTAAGCTGTGTTTTTCAGATGTTTCAGGACACACCGTACACTTCTCCAGAGTGGCTGTTGGCAATTTACATCCCGCCCATCAGTGTAGCAAGGCTCTCATTTCTCCATGGCCTGTCCTGCATTTCTGGTTTTGACACTTTTTTCAGCATGGCCCTTTTGACCGATGGGAAGCGAGACTTCTCTGTAGCGCTGATTTGCCTTTCCAGGTTGCTTGGTTGGCCAAAAAGGGCGTATGCGTTTTTTCCTGAATATATTCAGGAAAAAACGCATACGCCCTTTTTGGCCAAGGGCATCATTGTCAACATTTTGCCGCTTTTCATGTGCTTTAAAGGCGATTCGAATCTACCTCCTGAAATCTGTTTCGTGCAATTCTGCCTTGATTTCAAATCCTCTTCTTTGCCTTCCCTCAATATATTTGTGGATGAGAGTTATCATTTATAACTCTGCAGGTTTGTGAATTGCAGTGCCCTGAACCTCCATTTTACAACTCGCTTTTTTGGGAGCTGGCCGCAAATCGCAGGATGGCTTCAGGCCCTGTTCTGGTTCCGGGGGGCAGGCTGAGCCTGTGGTTAATTCTTCTTCCTGATGGGAAAATAGAGTGACCTGTGCCTGTCCCGTCACCAAGAGCTAGTCTCTCGTTGGTTCCCCGTCTTCCCGTTCATCCTCAGGACAAATTGCAACCTGTACGGAACAGGAGGTTAAAGGTGCTGATGCTCCAAATAGGGAGATTGCTAGTAAAGTGGCTGGAATGGCGAACCCGGGCACAAGGAGATGAGAAATGAGGTGCGTTTTAGAAACCTTTCCCCATCACACGGTGTACCATCTTCTGGGTTTCTCATGCATGTTTTTGATGTAGGAAGATGCCCTTGAACCTGGAGATTTGGGACCCATGCGATGGGTACCACGCAGTATTACTTTAAAGGGTCTGCGTTTGCTCACCCAACCTCACCAAACCTCTCAGCCCCAAGAGTGTCCACCCTTATGTCTCATCCAGCTGTGGGTCTAGATATGGTCAATCCAGGTTGCATCACAGCCCCTGAACTCATTGTGTAAGAATTTCTGTCTCTTTCACTGTCGTTGTTTCATGGGTTTTTCAAAGTAATTTATTTTCATAATGGGGTTTAGCTGCTTTTCACGGCTGTGTTTATGCCGCTTCACACCCACTTGACACACTAACAGAGAGATATCAATACATAGGTTTTAAGATTATTACTAGTCAGATATATTCTTGTGCGGTGAATAGGGCGTGTTGAGTCCAGTTCTCTGAGCAAGGAGTAGGTCTTGTCTACTACATATTGGGTTTATGGAACAGTATCTGAGCTAATTTGATACCCTTGTTTTATGTATCACCCCACCTCACCTTTCCCGTTAAGCAGCCATAGTCTGTTTTCTGCATGTGTGACTCTGTTCTGTTTTGTAATTCAGTTCAAGTGTAACGGTTTTTACATTCCCTCTAAAAGTGATACCTTATGAGAAGTGTCCTTTTCTGTGTGACTTATTTCACTTAGAATCGTCGTACCTAAATCCACTCATCATGCTGCTACTAACCTTATGACATTGATTTCATGGCTGAGTGATATTCCATTGTACATAAGGACCACAACTTCTTTATCCATTTTTCTCTTTCCTTGGATATTTAAGGTGGAATGAAGTGGAGGTCCTTGTCAACAGAGCAGCCCTAAACTTTGGGGTGCTTGTGTCTTGCTGATTTTTCATTTTCCCAATTTATACCCCCATGAGTGGAAGTGCCCTATGCTCTCTAAGCTGTGTTTTTCAGATGTTTCAGGACTCACCGTACACTTCTCCAGAGTGGCTGTTGGCAATTTACATCCCGCCCATCAGTGTAGCAAGGCTCCCATTTCTCCATGGCCTGTCCTGCATTTCTGGTTTTGACACTTTTTTCAGCATGGCCCTTTTGACCGATGGGAAGCGAGACTTGTTTGTAGCGCTGATTTGCCTTTCCAGGTTGCTTGGTTGGCCAAAAAGGGCGTATGCGTTTTTTCCTGAATATATTCAGGAAAAAACGCATACGCCCTTTTTGGCCAAGGGCATCATTGTCAACGTTTTGCCGCTTTTCATGTGCTTTAAAGGCGATTCGAATCTACCTCCTGAAATCTGTTTCCTGCAATTCTGCCTTGATTTCAAATCCTCTTCTTTGCCTTCCCTCAATATATTTGTGGATGAGAGTTATCATTTATAACTCTGCAGGTTTGTGAATTGCAGTGCCCTGAACCTCCATTTTACAACTCGCTTTTTTGGGAGCTGGCCGCAAAAGCGCAGGATGGCTTCAGGCCCTGTTCTGGTTCCGGGGGGCAGGCTGAGCCTGTGGTTAATTCTTCTTCCTGATGGGAAAATAGAGTGACCTGTGCCTGTCCCGACACCAAGAGCTAGTCTCTCGTTGGTTCCCCGTCTTCCCGTTCATCCTCAGGACAAATTGCAACCTGTACGGAACAGGAGGTTAAAGGTGCTGATGCTCCAAGTAGGGAGATTGCTAGTAAAGTGGCTGGAATGGCGAACCCGGGCACAAGGAGATGAGAAATGAGGTGCGTTTTAGAAACCTTTCCCCATCACACGGTGTACCATCTTCTGGGTTTCTCATGCATGTTTTTAATGTAGGAAGATGCCCTTGAACCTGGAGATTTGGGACCCATGCGATGGGTACCACGCAGTATTACTTTAAAGGGTCTGCGTTTGCTCACCCAACCTCACCAAACCTCTCAGCCCCAAGAGTGTCCACCCTTATGTCTCATCCAGCTGTGGGTCTAGATATGGTCAATCCAGGTTGCATCACAGCCCCTGAACTCATTGTGTAAGAATTTCTATCTCTTTCACTGTCGTTGTTTCATGGGTTTTTCAAAGTAATTTATTTTCATAATGGGGTTTAGCTGCTTTTCACGGCTGTGTTTATGCCGCTTCACACCCACTTGACACACTAACAGAGAGATATCAATACATAGGTTTTAAAATTATTACTAGTCAGATATATTCTTGTGCGGTGAATAGGGCGTGTTGAGTCCAGTTCTCTGAGCAAGGAGTAGGTCTTGTCTACTACATATTGGGTTTATGGAACAGTATCTGAGCTAATTTGATACCCTTGTTTTATGTATCACCCCACCTCACCTTTCCCGTTAAGCAGCCATAGTCTGTTTTCTGCATGTGTGACTCTGTTCTGTTTTGTAATTCAGTTCAAGTGTAACGGTTTTTACATTCCCTCTAAAAGTGATACCTTATGAGAAGTGTCCTTTTCTGTGTGACTTATTTCACTTAGAATCGTCGTACCTAAATCCACTCATCATGCTGCTACTAACCTTATGACATTGATTTCATGGCTGAGTGATATTCCATTGTACATAAGGACCACAACTTCTTTATCCATTTTTCTCTTTCCTTGGATATTTAAGGTGGAATGAAGTGGAGGTCCTTGTCAACAGAGCAGCCCTAAACTTTGGGGTGCTTGTGTCTTGCTGATTTTTCATTTTCCCAATTTATACCCCCATGAGTGGAAGTGCCCTATGCTCTCTAAGCTGTGTTTTTCAGATGTTTCAGGACTCACCGTACACTTCTCCAGAGTGGCTGTTGGCAATTTACATCCCGCCCATCAGTGTAGCAAGGCTCCCATTTCTCCATGACCTGTCCTGCATTTCTGGTTTTGACACTTTTTTCAGCATGGCCCTTTTGACCGATGGGAAGCGAGACTTCTTTGTAGCGCTGATTTGCCTTTCCAGGTTGCTTGGTTGGCCAAAAAGGGCGTATGCGTTTTTTCCTGAATATATTCAGGAAAAAACGCATACGCCCTTTTTGGCCAAGGGCATCATTGTCAACGTTTTGCCGCTTTTCATGTGCTTTAAAGGCGATTCGAATCTACCTCCTGAAATCTCTTTCCTGCAATTCTGCCTTGATTTCAAATCCTCTTCTTTGCCTTCCCTCAATATATTTGTGGACGAGAGTTATCATTTATAATTCTGCAGGTTTGTGAATTGCTGTGCCCTGGACCTCCATTTTACAACTCGCTTTTTTGGGAGCTGGCCGCAAAAGCGCAGGATGGCTTCAGGCCCTGTTCTGGTTCCGGGGGGCAGGCTGAGCCTGTGGTTAATTCTTCTTCCTGATGGGAAAATAGAGTGACCTGTGCCTGTCCCGACATCAAGAGCTAGTCTCTCGTTGGTTCCCCGTCTTCCCGTTCATCCTCAGGACAAATTGCAACCTGTACGGAACAGGAGGTTAAAGGTGCTGATTTTCCAAGTAGGGAGATTGCTAGTAAAGCGGCTGGAATGGCGAACCCGGGCACAAGGAGATGAGAAATGAGGTGCGTTTTAGAAACCTTTCCCCATCACACAGTATACTATCTTCTGGGTTTCTCATGCATGTTTTCAATGTAGGAAGATGCCCTTGAAGCTGGAGATTTGGGACCCATTCGATGGGTACCACGCAGTATTACTTTAAAGGGTCTGTGTTTGCTCACCCAACCTCACCAAACCTCTCAGCCCCAAGAGTGTCCACCCTTATGTCTCATCCAGCTGTGGGTCTAGATATGGTCAATCCAGGTTGCATCACAGCCCCTGAACGCATTGTGTAAGAATTTCTGTCTCTTTCACTGTCGTTGTTTCATGGGTTTTTCAAAGTAATTTATTTTCATAATGGGGTTTAGCTGCTTTTCACTGCTGTGTTTATGCCGCTTTACACCCACTTGACACACTAACAGAGAGATATCAATACATAGGTTTTAAGATTATTACTAGTCAGATATATTCTTGTGCGGTGAATAGGGCGTGTTGAGTCCAGTTCTCTGAGCAAGGAGTAGGTCTTGTCTATTACATATTGGGTTTATGGAACGGTATCTGAGCTAATTTGATACCCTTGTTTTATGTATCACCCCACCTCACCTTTCCCGTTAAGCAGCCATAGTCTGTTTTCTGCATGTGTGACTCTGTTCTGTTTTGTAATTCAGTTCAAGTGTAACGGTTTTTACATTCCCTCTAAAAGTGATACCTTATGAGAAGTGTCCTTTTCTGTGTGACTTATTTCACTTAGAATCGTCGTACCTAAATCCACTCATCATGCTGCTACTAACCTTATGACATTGATTTCATGGCTGAGTGATATTCCATTGTACATAAGGACCACAACTTCTTTATCCATTTTTCTCTTTCCTTGGATATTTAAGGTGGAATGAAGTGGAGGTCCTTGTCAACAGAGCAGCCCTCAACTTTGGGGTGCTTGTGTCTTGCTGATTTTTCATTTTCCCAATTTATACCCCCATGAGTGGAAGTGCCCTATGCTCTCTAAGCTGTGTTTTTCAGATGTTTCAGGACACACCGTACACTTCTCCAGAGTGGCTGTTGGCAATTTACATCCCGCCCATCAGTGTAGCAAGGCTCTCATTTCTCCATGGCCTGTCCTGCATTTCTGGTTTTGACACTTTTTTCAGCATGGCCCTTTTGACCGATGGGAAGCGAGACTTCTCTGTAGCGCTGATTTGCCTTTCCAGGTTGCTTGGTTGGCCAAAAAGGGCGTATGCGTTTTTTCCTGAATATATTCAGGAAAAAACGCATACGCCCTTTTTGGCCAAGGGCATCATTGTCAACATTTTGCCGCTTTTCATGTGCTTTAAAGGCGATTCGAATCTACCTCCTGAAATCTGTTTCGTGCAATTCTGCCTTGATTTCAAATCCTCTTCTTTGCCTTCCCTCAATATATTTGTGGATGAGAGTTATCATTTATAACTCTGCAGGTTTGTGAATTGCAGTGCCCTGAACCTCCATTTTACAACTCGCTTTTTTGGGAGCTGGCCGCAAATCGCAGGATGGCTTCAGGCCCTGTTCTGGTTCCGGGGGGCAGGCTGAGCCTGTGGTTAATTCTTCTTCCTGATGGGAAAATAGAGTGACCTGTGCCTGTCCCGTCACCAAGAGCTAGTCTCTCGTTGGTTCCCCGTCTTCCCGTTCATCCTCAGGACAAATTGCAACCTGTACGGAACAGGAGGTTAAAGGTGCTGATGCTCCAAATAGGGAGATTGCTAGTAAAGTGGCTGGAATGGCGAACCCGGGCACAAGGAGATGAGAAATGAGGTGCGTTTTAGAAACCTTTCCCCATCACACGGTGTACCATCTTCTGGGTTTCTCATGCATGTTTTTGATGTAGGAAGATGCCCTTGAACCTGGAGATTTGGGACCCATGCGATGGGTACCACGCAGTATTACTTTAAAGGGTCTGCGTTTGCTCACCCAACCTCACCAAACCTCTCAGCCCCAAGAGTGTCCACCCTTATGTCTCATCCAGCTGTGGGTCTAGATATGGTCAATCCAGGTTGCATCACAGCCCCTGAACTCATTGTGTAAGAATTTCTGTCTCTTTCACTGTCGTTGTTTCATGGGTTTTTCAAAGTAATTTATTTTCATAATGGGGTTTAGCTGCTTTTCACGGCTGTGTTTATGCCGCTTCACACCCACTTGACACACTAACAGAGAGATATCAATACATAGGTTTTAAGATTATTACTAGTCAGATATATTCTTGTGCGGTGAATAGGGCGTGTTGAGTCCAGTTCTCTGAGCAAGGAGTAGGTCTTGTCTACTACATATTGGGTTTATGGAACAGTATCTGAGCTAATTTGATACCCTTGTTTTATGTATCACCCCACCTCACCTTTCCCGTTAAGCAGCCATAGTCTGTTTTCTGCATGTGTGACTCTGTTCTGTTTTGTAATTCAGTTCAAGTGTAACGGTTTTTACATTCCCTCTAAAAGTGATACCTTATGAGAAGTGTCCTTTTCTGTGTGACTTATTTCACTTAGAATCGTCGTACCTAAATCCACTCATCATGCTGCTACTAACCTTATGACATTGATTTCATGGCTGAGTGATATTCCATTGTACATAAGGACCACAACTTCTTTATCCATTTTTCTCTTTCCTTGGATATTTAAGGTGGAATGAAGTGGAGGTCCTTGTCAACAGAGCAGCCCTAAACTTTGGGGTGCTTGTGTCTTGCTGATTTTTCATTTTCCCAATTTATACCCCCATGAGTGGAAGTGCCCTATGCTCTCTAAGCTGTGTTTTTCAGATGTTTCAGGACTCACCGTACACTTCTCCAGAGTGGCTGTTGGCAATTTACATCCCGCCCATCAGTGTAGCAAGGCTCCCATTTCTCCATGGCCTGTCCTGCATTTCTGGTTTTGACACTTTTTTCAGCATGGCCCTTTTGACCGATGGGAAGCGAGACTTGTTTGTAGCGCTGATTTGCCTTTCCAGGTTGCTTGGTTGGCCAAAAAGGGCGTATGCGTTTTTTCCTGAATATATTCAGGAAAAAACGCATACGCCCTTTTTGGCCAAGGGCATCATTGTCAACGTTTTGCCGCTTTTCATGTGCTTTAAAGGCGATTCGAATCTACCTCCTGAAATCTGTTTCCTGCAATTCTGCCTTGATTTCAAATCCTCTTCTTTGCCTTCCCTCAATATATTTGTGGATGAGAGTTATCATTTATAACTCTGCAGGTTTGTGAATTGCAGTGCCCTGAACCTCCATTTTACAACTCGCTTTTTTGGGAGCTGGCCGCAAAAGCGCAGGATGGCTTCAGGCCCTGTTCTGGTTCCGGGGGGCAGGCTGAGCCTGTGGTTAATTCTTCTTCCTGATGGGAAAATAGAGTGACCTGTGCCTGTCCCGACACCAAGAGCTAGTCTCTCGTTGGTTCCCCGTCTTCCCGTTCATCCTCAGGACAAATTGCAACCTGTACGGAACAGGAGGTTAAAGGTGCTGATGCTCCAAGTAGGGAGATTGCTAGTAAAGTGGCTGGAATGGCGAACCCGGGCACAAGGAGATGAGAAATGAGGTGCGTTTTAGAAACCTTTCCCCATCACACGGTGTACCATCTTCTGGGTTTCTCATGCATGTTTTTAATGTAGGAAGATGCCCTTGAACCTGGAGATTTGGGACCCATGCGATGGGTACCACGCAGTATTACTTTAAAGGGTCTGCGTTTGCTCACCCAACCTCACCAAACCTCTCAGCCCCAAGAGTGTCCACCCTTATGTCTCATCCAGCTGTGGGTCTAGATATGGTCAATCCAGGTTGCATCACAGCCCCTGAACTCATTGTGTAAGAATTTCTATCTCTTTCACTGTCGTTGTTTCATGGGTTTTTCAAAGTAATTTATTTTCATAATGGGGTTTAGCTGCTTTTCACGGCTGTGTTTATGCCGCTTCACACCCACTTGACACACTAACAGAGAGATATCAATACATAGGTTTTAAAATTATTACTAGTCAGATATATTCTTGTGCGGTGAATAGGGCGTGTTGAGTCCAGTTCTCTGAGCAAGGAGTAGGTCTTGTCTACTACATATTGGGTTTATGGAACAGTATCTGAGCTAATTTGATACCCTTGTTTTATGTATCACCCCACCTCACCTTTCCCGTTAAGCAGCCATAGTCTGTTTTCTGCATGTGTGACTCTGTTCTGTTTTGTAATTCAGTTCAAGTGTAACGGTTTTTACATTCCCTCTAAAAGTGATACCTTATGAGAAGTGTCCTTTTCTGTGTGACTTATTTCACTTAGAATCGTCGTACCTAAATCCACTCATCATGCTGCTACTAACCTTATGACATTGATTTCATGGCTGAGTGATATTCCATTGTACATAAGGACCACAACTTCTTTATCCATTTTTCTCTTTCCTTGGATATTTAAGGTGGAATGAAGTGGAGGTCCTTGTCAACAGAGCAGCCCTAAACTTTGGGGTGCTTGTGTCTTGCTGATTTTTCATTTTCCCAATTTATACCCCCATGAGTGGAAGTGCCCTATGCTCTCTAAGCTGTGTTTTTCAGATGTTTCAGGACTCACCGTACACTTCTCCAGAGTGGCTGTTGGCAATTTACATCCCGCCCATCAGTGTAGCAAGGCTCCCATTTCTCCATGACCTGTCCTGCATTTCTGGTTTTGACACTTTTTTCAGCATGGCCCTTTTGACCGATGGGAAGCGAGACTTCTTTGTAGCGCTGATTTGCCTTTCCAGGTTGCTTGGTTGGCCAAAAAGGGCGTATGCGTTTTTTCCTGAATATATTCAGGAAAAAACGCATACGCCCTTTTTGGCCAAGGGCATCATTGTCAACGTTTTGCCGCTTTTCATGTGCTTTAAAGGCGATTCGAATCTACCTCCTGAAATCTGTTTCCTGCAATTCTGCCTTGATTTCAAATCCTCTTCTTTGCCTTCCCTCAATATATTTGTGGACGAGAGTTATCATTTATAACTCTGCAGGTTTGTGAATTGCTGTGCCCTGGACCTCCATTTTACAACTCGCTTTTTTGGGAGCTGGCCGCAAAAGCGCAGGATGGCTTCAGGCCCTGTTCTGGTTCCGGGGGGCAGGCTGAGCCTGTGGTTAATTCTTCTTCCTGATGGGAAAATAGAGTGACCTGTGCCTGTCCCAACACCAAGAGCTAGTCTCTCGTTGGTTCCCCGTCTTCCCGTTCATCCTCAGGACAAATTGCAACCTGTACGGAACAGGAGGTTAAAGGTGCTGATTTTCCAAGTAGGGAGATTGCTAGTAAAGCGGCTGGAATGGCGAACCCGGGCACAAGGAGATGAGAAATGAGGTGCGTTTTAGAAACCTTTCCCCATCACACAGTATACTATCTTCTGGGTTTCTCATGCATGTTTTCAATGTAGGAAGATGCCCTTGAAGCTGGAGATTTGGGACCCATTCGATGGGTACCACGCAGTATTACTTTAAAGGGTCTGTGTTTGCTCACCCAACCTCACCAAACCTCTCAGCCCCAAGAGTGTCCACCCTTATGTCTCATCCAGCTGTGGGTCTAGATATGGTCAATCCAGGTTGCATCACAGCCCCTGAACGCATTGTGTAAGAATTTCTGTCTCTTTCACTGTCGTTGTTTCATGGGTTTTTCAAAGTAATTTATTTTCATAATGGGGTTTAGCTGCTTTTCACTGCTGTGTTTATGCCGCTTTACACCCACTTGACACACTAACAGAGAGATATCAATACATAGGTTTTAAGATTATTACTAGTCAGATATATTCTTGTGCGGTGAATAGGGCGTGTTGAGTCCAGTTCTCTGAGCAAGGAGTAGGTCTTGTCTATTACATATTGGGTTTATGGAACGGTATCTGAGCTAATTTGATACCCTTGTTTTATGTATCACCCCACCTCACCTTTCCCGTTAAGCAGCCATAGTCTGTTTTCTGCATGTGTGACTCTGTTCTGTTTTGTAATTCAGTTCAAGTGTAACGGTTTTTACATTCCCTCTAAAAGTGATACCTTATGAGAAGTGTCCTTTTCTGTGTGACTTATTTCACTTAGAATCGTCGTACCTAAATCCACTCATCATGCTGCTACTAACCTTATGACATTGATTTCATGGCTGAGTGATATTCCATTGTACATAAGGACCACAACTTCTTTATCCATTTTTCTCTTTCCTGGGATATTGAAGGTGGAATGAAGTGGAGGTCCTTGTCAACAGAGCAGCCCTCAACTTTGGGGTGCTTGTGTCTTGCTGATTTTTCATTTTCCCAATTTATACCCCCATGAGTGGAAGTGCCCTATGCTCTCTAAGCTGTGTTTTTTAGATGTTTCAGGACTCACCGTACACTTCTCCAGAGTGGCTGTTGGCAATTTACATCCCGCCCATCAGTGTAGCAAGGCTCCCATTTCTCCATGGCCTGTCCTGCATTTCTGGTTTTGACACTTTTTTCAGCATGGCCCTTTTGACCGATGGGAAGCAAGACTTCTCTGTAGCGCTGATTTGCCTTTCCAGGTTGCTTGGTTGGCCAAAAAGGGCGTATGCGTTTTTTCCTGAATATATTCAGGAAAAAACGCATACGCCCTTTTTGGCCAAGGGCATCATTGTCAACGTTTTGCCGCTTTTCATGTGCTTTAAAGGCGATTCGTATCTACCTCCTGAAATCTGTTTCGTGCAATTCTGCCTTGATTTCAAATCCTCTTCTTTGCCTTCCCTCAATATATTTGTGGACGAGAGTTATCATTTATAACTCTGCAGGTTTGTGAATTGCAGTGCCCTGAACCTCCATTTTACAACTCGCTTTTTTGGGAGCTGGCCGCAAAAGCGCAGGATGGCTTCAGGCCCTGTTCTGGTTCCGGGGGGCAGGCTGAGCCTGTGGTTAATTCTTCTTCCTGATGGGAAAATAGAGTTACCTGTGCCTATCCCGACACCAAGAGCTAGTCTCTCGTTGGTTCCCCGTCTTCCCGTTCATCCTCAGGACAAATTGCAACCTGTACGGAACAGGAGGTTAAAGGTGCTGATGCTCCAAGTAGGGAGATTGCTAGTAAATCGGCTGGAATGGCGAACCCGGGCACAAGGAGATGAGAAATGAGGTGCGTTTTAGAAACCTTTCCCCATCACACGGTGTACCATCTTCTGGGTTTCTCATGCATGTTTTCGATGTAGGAAGATGCCCTTGAACCTGGAGATTTGGGACCCATGCGATGGGTACCACGCAGTATTACTTTAAAGGGTCTGCGTTTGCTCACCCAACCTCACCAAACCTCTCAGCCCCAAGAGTGTCCACCCTTATGTCTCATCCAGCTGTGGGTCTAGATATGGTCAATCCAGGTTGCATCACAGCCCCTGAACTCATTGTGTAAGAATTTCTGTCTCTTTCACTGTCGTTGTTTCATGGGTTTTTCAAAGTAATTTATTTTCATAATGGGGTTTAGCTGCTTTTAACGGCTGTGTTTATGCCGCTTTACACCCACTTGACACACTAACAGAGAGATATCAATACATAGGTTTTAAGATTATTACTAGTCAGATATATTCTTGTGCGGTGAATAGGGCGTGTTGAGTCCAGTTCTCTGAGCAAGGAGTAGGTCTTGTCTACTACATATTGGGTTTATGGAACGGTATCTGAGCTAATTTGATACCCTTGTTTTATGTATCACCCCACCTCACCTTTCCCGTTAAGCAGCCATAGTGTGTTTTCTGCATGTGTGACTCTGTTCTGTTTTGTAATTCAGTTCAAGTGTAACGGTTTTTACATTCCCTCTAAAAGTGATACCTTATGAGAAGTGTCCTTTTCTGTGTGACTTATTTCACTTAGAATCGTCGTACCTAAATCCACTCATCATGCTGCTACTAACCTTATGACATTGATTTCATGGCTGAGTGATATTCCATTGTACATAAGGACCACAACTTCTTTATCCATTTTTCTCTTTCCTTGGATATTTAAGGTGGAATGAAGTGGAGGTCCTTGTCAACAGAGCAGCCCTCAACTTTGGGGTGCTTGTGTCTTGCTGATTTTTCATTTTCCCAATTTATACCCCCATGAGTGGAAGTGCCCTATGCTCTCTAAGCTGTGTTTTTCAGATGTTTCAGGACACACCGTACACTTCTCCAGAGTGGCTGTTGGCAATTTACATCCCGCCCATCAGTGTAGCAAGGCTCTCATTTCTCCATGGCCTGTCCTGCATTTCTGGTTTTGACACTTTTTTCAGCATGGCCCTTTTGACCGATGGGAAGCGAGACTTCTCTGTAGCGCTGATTTGCCTTTCCAGGTTGCTTGGTTGGCCAAAAAGGGCGTATGCGTTTTTTCCTGAATATATTCAGGAAAAAACGCATACGCCCTTTTTGGCCAAGGGCATCATTGTCAACATTTTGCCGCTTTTCATGTGCTTTAAAGGCGATTCGAATCTACCTCCTGAAATCTGTTTCGTGCAATTCTGCCTTGATTTCAAATCCTCTTCTTTGCCTTCCCTCAATATATTTGTGGATGAGAGTTATCATTTATAACTCTGCAGGTTTGTGAATTGCAGTGCCCTGAACCTCCATTTTACAACTCGCTTTTTTGGGAGCTGGCCGCAAATCGCAGGATGGCTTCAGGCCCTGTTCTGGTTCCGGGGGGCAGGCTGAGCCTGTGGTTAATTCTTCTTCCTGATGGGAAAATAGAGTGACCTGTGCCTGTCCCGTCACCAAGAGCTAGTCTCTCGTTGGTTCCCCGTCTTCCCGTTCATCCTCAGGACAAATTGCAACCTGTACGGAACAGGAGGTTAAAGGTGCTGATGCTCCAAATAGGGAGATTGCTAGTAAAGTGGCTGGAATGGCGAACCCGGGCACAAGGAGATGAGAAATGAGGTGCGTTTTAGAAACCTTTCCCCATCACACGGTGTACCATCTTCTGGGTTTCTCATGCATGTTTTTGATGTAGGAAGATGCCCTTGAACCTGGAGATTTGGGACCCATGCGATGGGTACCACGCAGTATTACTTTAAAGGGTCTGCGTTTGCTCACCCAACCTCACCAAACCTCTCAGCCCCAAGAGTGTCCACCCTTATGTCTCATCCAGCTGTGGGTCTAGATATGGTCAATCCAGGTTGCATCACAGCCCCTGAACTCATTGTGTAAGAATTTCTGTCTCTTTCACTGTCGTTGTTTCATGGGTTTTTCAAAGTAATTTATTTTCATAATGGGGTTTAGCTGCTTTTCACGGCTGTGTTTATGCCGCTTCACACCCACTTGACACACTAACAGAGAGATATCAATACATAGGTTTTAAGATTATTACTAGTCAGATATATTCTTGTGCGGTGAATAGGGCGTGTTGAGTCCAGTTCTCTGAGCAAGGAGTAGGTCTTGTCTACTACATATTGGGTTTATGGAACAGTATCTGAGCTAATTTGATACCCTTGTTTTATGTATCACCCCACCTCACCTTTCCCGTTAAGCAGCCATAGTCTGTTTTCTGCATGTGTGACTCTGTTCTGTTTTGTAATTCAGTTCAAGTGTAACGGTTTTTACATTCCCTCTAAAAGTGATACCTTATGAGAAGTGTCCTTTTCTGTGTGACTTATTTCACTTAGAATCGTCGTACCTAAATCCACTCATCATGCTGCTACTAACCTTATGACATTGATTTCATGGCTGAGTGATATTCCATTGTACATAAGGACCACAACTTCTTTATCCATTTTTCTCTTTCCTTGGATATTTAAGGTGGAATGAAGTGGAGGTCCTTGTCAACAGAGCAGCCCTAAACTTTGGGGTGCTTGTGTCTTGCTGATTTTTCATTTTCCCAATTTATACCCCCATGAGTGGAAGTGCCCTATGCTCTCTAAGCTGTGTTTTTCAGATGTTTCAGGACTCACCGTACACTTCTCCAGAGTGGCTGTTGGCAATTTACATCCCGCCCATCAGTGTAGCAAGGCTCCCATTTCTCCATGGCCTGTCCTGCATTTCTGGTTTTGACACTTTTTTCAGCATGGCCCTTTTGACCGATGGGAAGCGAGACTTGTTTGTAGCGCTGATTTGCCTTTCCAGGTTGCTTGGTTGGCCAAAAAGGGCGTATGCGTTTTTTCCTGAATATATTCAGGAAAAAACGCATACGCCCTTTTTGGCCAAGGGCATCATTGTCAACGTTTTGCCGCTTTTCATGTGCTTTAAAGGCGATTCGAATCTACCTCCTGAAATCTGTTTCCTGCAATTCTGCCTTGATTTCAAATCCTCTTCTTTGCCTTCCCTATATATATTTGTGGATGAGAGTTATCATTTATAACTCTGCAGGTTTGTGAATTGCAGTGCCCTGAACCTCCATTTTACAACTCGCTTTTTTGGGAGCTGGCCGCAAAAGCGCAGGATGGCTTCAGGCCCTGTTCTGGTTCCGGGGGGCAGGCTGAGCCTGTGGTTAATTCTTCTTCCTGATGGGAAAATAGAGTGACCTGTGCCTGTCCCGACACCAAGAGCTAGTCTCTCGTTGGTTCCCCGTCTTCCCGTTCATCCTCAGGACAAATTGCAACCTGTACGGAACAGGAGGTTAAAGGTGCTGATGCTCCAAGTAGGGAGATTGCTAGTAAAGTGGCTGGAATGGCGAACCCGGGCACAAGGAGATGAGAAATGAGGTGCGTTTTAGAAACCTTTCCCCATCACACGGTGTACCATCTTCTGGGTTTCTCATGCATGTTTTTAATGTAGGAAGATGCCCTTGAACCTGGAGATTTGGGACCCATTCGATGGGTACCACGCAGTATTACTTTAAAGGGTCTGCGTTTGCTCACCCAACCTCACCAAACCTCTCAGCCCCAAGAGTGTCCACCCTTATGTCTCATCCAGCTGTGGGTCTAGATATGGTCAATCCAGGTTGCATCACAGCCCCTGAACTCATTGTGTAAGAATTTCTATCTCTTTCACTGTCGTTGTTTCATGGGTTTTTCAAAGTAATTTATTTTCATAATGGGGTTTAGCTGCTTTTCACGGCTGTGTTTATGCCGCTTCACACCCACTTGACACACTAACAGAGAGATATCAATACATAGGTTTTAAAATTATTACTAGTCAGATATATTCTTGTGCGGTGAATAGGGCGTGTTGAGTCCAGTTCTCTGAGCAAGGAGTAGGTCTTGTCTACTACATATTGGGTTTATGGAACAGTATCTGAGCTAATTTGATACCCTTGTTTTATGTATCACCCCACCTCACCTTTCCCGTTAAGCAGCCATAGTCTGTTTTCTGCATGTGTGACTCTGTTCTGTTTTGTAATTCAGTTCAAGTGTAACGGTTTTTACATTCCCTCTAAAAGTGATACCTTATGAGAAGTGTCCTTTTCTGTGTGACTTATTTCACTTAGAATCGTCGTACCTAAATCCACTCATCATGCTGCTACTAACTTTATGACATTGATTTCATGGCTGAGTGATATTCCATTGTACATAAGGACCACAACTTCTTTATCCATTTTTCTCTTTCCTTGGATATTTAAGGTGGAATGAAGTGGAGGTCCTTGTCAACAGAGCAGCCCTAAACTTTGGGGTGCTTGTGTCTTGCTGATTTTTCATTTTCCCAATTTATACCCCCATGAGTGGAAGTGCCCTATGCTCTCTAAGCTGTGTTTTTCAGATGTTTCAGGACTCACCGTACACTTCTCCAGAGTGGCTGTTGGCAATTTACATCCCGCCCATCAGTGTAGCAAGGCTCCCATTTCTCCATGACCTGTCCTGCATTTCTGGTTTTGACACTTTTTTCAGCATGGCCCTTTTGACCGATGGGAAGCGAGACTTCTTTGTAGCGCTGATTTGCCTTTCCAGGTTGCTTGGTTGGCCAAAAAGGGCGTATGCGTTTTTTCCTGAATATATTCAGGAAAAAACGCATACGCCCTTTTTGGCCAAGGGCATCATTGTCAACGTTTTGCCGCTTTTCATGTGCTTTAAAGGCGATTCGAATCTACCTCCTGAAATCTGTTTCCTGCAATTCTGCCTTGATTTCAAATCCTCTTCTTTGCCTTCCCTCAATATATTTGTGGACGAGAGTTATCATTTATAACTCTGCAGGTTTGTGAATTGCTGTGCCCTGGACCTCCATTTTACAACTCGCTTTTTTGGGAGCTGGCCGCAAAAGCGCAGGATGGCTTCAGGCCCTGTTCTGGTTCCGGGGGGCAGGCTGAGCCTGTGGTTAATTCTTCTTCCTGATGGGAAAATAGAGTGACCTGTGCCTGTCCCAACACCAAGAGCTAGTCTCTCGTTGGTTCCCCGTCTTCCCGTTCATCCTCAGGACAAATTGCAACCTGTACGGAACAGGAGGTTAAAGGTGCTGATTTTCCAAGTAGGGAGATTGCTAGTAAAGCGGCTGGAATGGCGAACCCGGGCACAAGGAGATGAGAAATGAGGTGCGTTTTAGAAACCTTTCCCCATCACACGGTATACTATCTTCTGGGTTTCTCATGCATGTTTTCAATGTAGGAAGATGCCCTTGAAGCTGGAGATTTGGGACCCATTCGATGGGTACCACGCAGTATTACTTTAAAGGGTCTGTGTTTGCTCACCCAACCTCACCAAACCTCTCAGCCCCAAGAGTGTCCACCCTTATGTCTCATCCAGCTGTGGGTCTAGATATGGTCAATCCAGGTTGCATCACAGCCCCTGAACGCATTGTGTAAGAATTTCTGTCTCTTTCACTGTCGTTGTTTCATGGGTTTTTCAAAGTAATTTATTTTCATAATGGGGTTTAGCTGCTTTTCACTGCTGTGTTTATGCCGCTTTACACCCACTTGACACACTAACAGAGAGATATCAATACATAGGTTTTAAGATTATTACTAGTCAGATATATTCTTGTGCGGTGAATAGGGCGTGTTGAGTCCAGTTCTCTGAGCAAGGAGTAGGTCTTTTCTATTACATATTGGGTTTATGGAACGGTATCTGAGCTAATTTGATACCCTTGTTTTATGTATCACCCCACCTCACCTTTCCCGTTAAGCAGCCATAGTCTGTTTTCTGCATGTGTGACTCTGTTCTGTTTTGTAATTCAGTTCAAGTGTAACGGTTTTTACATTCCCTCTAAAAGTGATACCTTATGAGAAGTGTCCTTTTCTGTGTGACTTATTTCACTTAGAATCGTCGTACCTAAATCCACTCATCATGCTGCTACTAACCTTATGACATTGATTTCATGGCTGAGTGATATTCCATTGTACATAAGGACCACAACTTCTTTATCCATTTTTCTCTTTCCTGGGATATTGAAGGTGGAATGAAGTGGAGGTCCTTGTCAACAGAGCAGCCCTCAAGTTTGGGGTGCTTGTGTCTTGCTGATTTTTCATTTTCCCAATTTATACCCCCATGAGTGGAAGTGCCCTATGCTCTCTAAGCTGTGTTTTTTAGATGTTTCAGGACTCACCGTACACTTCTCCAGAGTGGCTGTTGGCAATTTACATCCCGCCCATCAGTGTAGCAAGGCTCCCATTTCTCCATGGCCTGTCCTGCATTTCTGGTTTTGACACTTTTTTCAGCATGGCCCTTTTGACCGATGGGAAGCAAGACTTCTCTGTAGCGCTGATTTGCCTTTCCAGGTTGCTTGGTTGGCCAAAAAGGGCGTATGCGTTTTTTCCTGAATATATTCAGGAAAAAACGCATACGCCCTTTTTGGCCAAGGGCATCATTGTCAACGTTTTGCCGCTTTTCATGTGCTTTAAAGGCGATTCGTATCTACCTCCTGAAATCTGTTTCGTGCAATTCTGCCTTGATTTCAAATCCTCTTCTTTGCCTTCCCTCCATATATTTGTGGACGAGAGTTATCATTTATAACTCTGCAGGTTTGTGAATTGCAGTGCCCTGAACCTCCATTTTACAACTCGCTTTTTTGGGAGCTGGCCGCAAAAGCGCAGGATGGCTTCAGGCCCTGTTCTGGTTCCGGGGGGCAGGCTGAGCCTGTGGTTAATTCTTCTTCCTGATGGGAAAATAGAGTTACCTGTGCCTATCCCGACACCAAGAGCTAGTCTCTCGTTGGTTCCCCGTCTTCCCGTTCATCCTCAGGACAAATTGCAACCTGTACGGAACAGGAGGTTAAAGGTGCTGATGCTCCAAGTAGGGAGATTGCTAGTAAATCGGCTGGAATGGCGAACCCGGGCACAAGGAGATGAGAAATGAGGTGCGTTTTAGAAACCTTTCCCCATCACACGGTGTACCATCTTCTGGGTTTCTCATGCATGTTTTCGATGTAGGAAGATGCCCTTGAACCTGGAGATTTGGGACCCATGCGATGGGTACCACGCAGTATTACTTTAAAGGGTCTGCGTTTGCTCACCCAACCTCACCAAACCTCTCAGCCCCAAGAGTGTCCACCCTTATGTCTCATCCAGCTGTGGGTCTAGATATGGTCAATCCAGGTTGCATCACAGCCCCTGAACTCATTGTGTAAGAATTTCTGTCTCTTTCACTGTCGTTGTTTCATGGGTTTTTCAAAGTAATTTATTTTCATAATGGGGTTTAGCTGCTTTTAACGGCTGTGTTTATGCCGCTTTACACCCACTTGACACACTAACAGAGAGATATCAATACATAGGTTTTAAGATTATTACTAGTCAGATATATTCTTGTGCGGTGAATAGGGCGTGTTGAGTCCAGTTCTCTGAGCAAGGAGTAGGTCTTGTCTACTACATATTGGGTTTATGGAACGGTATCTGAGCTAATTTGATACCCTTGTTTTATGTATCACCCCACCTCACCTTTCCCGTTAAGCAGCCATAGTCTGTTTTCTGCATGTGTGACTCTGTTCTGTTTTGTAATTCAGTTCAAGTGTAACGGTTTTTACATTCCCTCTAAAAGTGATACCTTATGAGAAGTGTCCTTTTCTGTGTGACTTATTTCACTTAGAATCGTCGTACCTAAATCCACTCATCATGCTGCTACTAACCTTATGACATTGATTTCATGGCTGAGTGATATTCCATTGTACATAAGGACCACAACTTCTTTATCCATTTTTCTCTTTCCTTTGATATTTAAGGTGGAATGAAGTGGAGGTCCTTGTCAACAGAGCAGCCCTCAACTTTGGGGTGCTTGTGTCTTGCTGATTTTTCATTTTCCCAATTTATACCCCCATGAGTGGAAGTGCCCTATGCTCTCTAAGCTGTGTTTTTCAGATGTTTCAGGACACACCGTACACTTCTCCAGAGTGGCTGTTGGCAATTTACATCCCGCCCATCAGTGTAGCAAGGCTCTCATTTCTCCATGGCCTGTCCTGCATTTCTGGTTTTGACACTTTTTTCAGCATGGCCCTTTTGACCGATGGGAAGCGAGACTTCTCTGTAGCGCTGATTTGCCTTTCCAGGTTGCTTGGTTGGCCAAAAAGGGCGTATGCGTTTTTTCCTGAATATATTCAGGAAAAAACGCATACGCCCTTTTTGGCCAAGGGCATCATTGTCAACATTTTGCCGCTTTTCATGTGCTTTAAAGGCGATTCGAATCTACCTCCTGAAATCTGTTTCGTGCAATTCTGCCTTGATTTCAAATCCTCTTCTTTGCCTTCCCTCAATATATTTGTGGATGAGAGTTATCATTTATAACTCTGCAGGTTTGTGAATTGCAGTGCCCTGAACCTCCATTTTACAACTCGCTTTTTTGGGAGCTGGCCGCAAATCGCAGGATGGCTTCAGGCCCTGTTCTGGTTCCGGGGGGCAGGCTGAGCCTGTGGTTAATTCTTCTTCCTGATGGGAAAATAGAGTGACCTGTGCCTGTCCCGTCACCAAGAGCTAGTCTCTCGTTGGTTCCCCGTCTTCCCGTTCATCCTCAGGACAAATTGCAACCTGTACGGAACAGGAGGTTAAAGGTGCTGATGCTCCAAATAGGGAGATTGCTAGTAAAGTGGCTGGAATGGCGAACCCGGGCACAAGGAGATGAGAAATGAGGTGCGTTTTAGAAACCTTTCCCCATCACACGGTGTACCATCTTCTGGGTTTCTCATGCATGTTTTTGATGTAGGAAGATGCCCTTGAACCTGGAGATTTGGGACCCATGCGATGGGTACCACGCAGTATTACTTTAAAGGGTCTGCGTTTGCTCACCCAACCTCACCAAACCTCTCAGCCCCAAGAGTGTCCACCCTTATGTCTCATCCAGCTGTGGGTCTAGATATGGTCAATCCAGGTTGCATCACAGCCCCTGAACTCATTGTGTAAGAATTTCTGTCTCTTTCACTGTCGTTGTTTCATGGGTTTTTCAAAGTAATTTATTTTCATAATGGGGTTTAGCTGCTTTTCACGGCTGTGTTTATGCCGCTTCACACCCACTTGACACACTAACAGAGAGATATCAATACATAGGTTTTAAGATTATTACTAGTCAGATATATTCTTGTGCGGTGAATAGGGCGTGTTGAGTCCAGTTCTCTGAGCAAGGAGTAGGTCTTGTCTACTACATATTGGGTTTATGGAACAGTATCTGAGCTAATTTGATACCCTTGTTTTATGTATCACCCCACCTCACCTTTCCCGTTAAGCAGCCATAGTCTGTTTTCTGCATGTGTGACTCTGTTCTGTTTTGTAATTCAGTTCAAGTGTAACGGTTTTTACATTCCCTCTAAAAGTGATACCTTATGAGAAGTGTCCTTTTCTGTGTGACTTATTTCACTTAGAATCGTCGTACCTAAATCCACTCATCATGCTGCTACTAACCTTATGACATTGATTTCATGGCTGAGTGATATTCCATTGTACATAAGGACCACAACTTCTTTATCCATTTTTCTCTTTCCTTGGATATTTAAGGTGGAATGAAGTGGAGGTCCTTGTCAACAGAGCAGCCCTAAACTTTGGGGTGCTTGTGTCTTGCTGATTTTTCATTTTCCCAATTTATACCCCCATGAGTGGAAGTGCCCTATGCTCTCTAAGCTGTGTTTTTCAGATGTTTCAGGACTCACCGTACACTTCTCCAGAGTGGCTGTTGGCAATTTACATCCCGCCCATCAGTGTAGCAAGGCTCCCATTTCTCCATGGCCTGTCCTGCATTTCTGGTTTTGACACTTTTTTCAGCATGGCCCTTTTGACCGATGGGAAGCGAGACTTGTTTGTAGCGCTGATTTGCCTTTCCAGGTTGCTTGGTTGGCCAAAAAGGGCGTATGCGTTTTTTCCTGAATATATTCAGGAAAAAACGCATACGCCCTTTTTGGCCAAGGGCATCATTGTCAACGTTTTGCCGCTTTTCATGTGCTTTAAAGGCGATTCGAATCTACCTCCTGAAATCTGTTTCC
The DNA here is from genome assembly GCF_965194805.1 of Balaenoptera borealis. NCBI lineage: Eukaryota > Metazoa > Chordata > Mammalia > Artiodactyla > Balaenopteridae > Balaenoptera > Balaenoptera borealis. The sequence continues at coordinate 194,790 of NW_028123817.1, forward strand.
TGCAATTCTGCCTTGATTTCAAATCCTCTTCTTTGCCTTCCCTCAATATATTTGTGGATGAGAGTTATCATTTATAACTCTGCAGGTTTGTGAATTGCAGTGCCCTGAACCTCCATTTTACAACTCGCTTTTTTGGGAGCTGGCCGCAAAAGCGCAGGATGGCTTCAGGCCCTGTTCTGGTTCCGGGGGGCAGGCTGAGCCTGTGGTTAATTCTTCTTCCTGATGGGAAAATAGAGTGACCTGTGCCTGTCCCGACACCAAGAGCTAGTCTCTCGTTGGTTCCCCATCTTCCCGTTCATCCTCAGGACAAATTGCAACCTGTACGGAACAGGAGGTTAAAGGTGCTGATGCTCCAAGTAGGGAGATTGCTAGTAAAGTGGCTGGAATGGCGAACCCGGGCACAAGGAGATGAGAAATGAGGTGCGTTTTAGAAACCTTTCCCCATCACACGGTGTACCATCTTCTGGGTTTCTCATGCATGTTTTTAATGTAGGAAGATGCCCTTGAACCTGGAGATTTGGGACCCATGCGATGGGTACCACGCAGTATTACTTTAAAGGGTCTGCGTTTGCTCACCCAACCTCACCAAACCTCTCAGCCCCAAGAGTGTCCACCCTTATGTCTCATCCAGCTGTGGGTCTAGATATGGTCAATCCAGGTTGCATCACAGCCCCTGAACGCATTGTGTAAGAATTTCTGTCTCTTTCACTGTCGTTGTTTCATGGGTTTTTCAAAGTAATTTATTTTCATAATGGGGTTTAGCTGCTTTTCACTGCTGTGTTTATGCCGCTTTACACCCACTTGACACACTAACAGAGAGATATCAATACATAGGTTTTAAGATTATTACTAGTCAGATATATTCTTGTGCGGTGAATAGGGCGTGTTGAGTCCAGTTCTCTGAGCAAGGAGTAGGTCTTGTCTATTACATATTGGGTTTATGGAACGGTATCTGAGCTAATTTGATACCCTTGTTTTATGTATCACCCCACCTCACCTTTCCCGTTAAGCAGCCATAGTCTGTTTTCTGCATGTGTGACTCTGTTCTGTTTTGTAATTCAGTTCAAGTGTAACGGTTTTTACATTCCCTCTAAAAGTGATACCTTATGAGAAGTGTCCTTTTCTGTGTGACTTATTTCACTTAGAATCGTCGTACCTAAATCCACTCATCATGCTGCTACTAACCTTATGACATTGATTTCATGGCTGAGTGATATTCCATTGTACATAAGGACCACAACTTCTTTATCCATTTTTCTCTTTCCTGGGATATTGAAGGTGGAATGAAGTGGAGGTCCTTGTCAACAGAGCAGCCCTCAACTTTGGGGTGCTTGTGTCTTGCTGATTTTTCATTTTCCCAATTTATACCCCCATGAGTGGAAGTGCCCTATGCTCTCTAAGCTGTGTTTTTCAGATGTTTCAGGACACACCGTACACTTCTCCAGAGTGGCTGTTGGCAATTTACATCCCGCCCATCAGTGTAGCAAGGCTCTCATTTCTCCATGGCCTGTCCTGCATTTCTGGTTTTGACACTTTTTTCAGCATGGCCCTTTTGACCGATGGGAAGCGAGACTTCTCTGTAGCGCTGATTTGCCTTTCCAGGTTGCTTGGTTGGCCAAAAAGGGCGTATGCGTTTTTTCCTGAATATATTCAGGAAAAAACGCATACGCCCTTTTTGGCCAAGGGCATCATTGTCAACATTTTGCCGCTTTTCATGTGCTTTAAAGGCGATTCGAATCTACCTCCTGAAATCTGTTTCGTGCAATTCTGCCTTGATTTCAAATCCTCTTCTTTGCCTTCCCTCAATATATTTGTGGATGAGAGTTATCATTTATAACTCTGCAGGTTTGTGAATTGCAGTGCCCTGAACCTCCATTTTACAACTCGCTTTTTTGGGAGCTGGCCGCAAATCGCAGGATGGCTTCAGGCCCTGTTCTGGTTCCGGGGGGCAGGCTGAGCCTGTGGTTAATTCTTCTTCCTGATGGGAAAATAGAGTGACCTGTGCCTGTCCCGTCACCAAGAGCTAGTCTCTCGTTGGTTCCCCGTCTTCCCGTTCATCCTCAGGACAAATTGCAACCTGTACGGAACAGGAGGTTAAAGGTGCTGATGCTCCAAATAGGGAGATTGCTAGTAAAGTGGCTGGAATGGCGAACCCGGGCACAAGGAGATGAGAAATGAGGTGCGTTTTAGAAACCTTTCCCCATCACACGGTGTACCATCTTCTGGGTTTCTCATGCATGTTTTTGATGTAGGAAGATGCCCTTGAACCTGGAGATTTGGGACCCATGCGATGGGTACCACGCAGTATTACTTTAAAGGGTCTGCGTTTGCTCACCCAACCTCACCAAACCTCTCAGCCCCAAGAGTGTCCACCCTTATGTCTCATCCAGCTGTGGGTCTAGATATGGTCAATCCAGGTTGCATCACAGCCCCTGAACTCATTGTGTAAGAATTTCTGTCTCTTTCACTGTCGTTGTTTCATGGGTTTTTCAAAGTAATTTATTTTCATAATGGGGTTTAGCTGCTTTTCACGGCTGTGTTTATGCCGCTTCACACCCACTTGACACACTAACAGAGAGATATCAATACATAGGTTTTAAGATTATTACTAGTCAGATATATTCTTGTGCGGTGAATAGGGCGTGTTGAGTCCAGTTCTCTGAGCAAGGAGTAGGTCTTGTCTACTACATATTGGGTTTATGGAACAGTATCTGAGCTAATTTGATACCCTTGTTTTATGTATCACCCCACCTCACCTTTCCCGTTAAGCAGCCATAGTCTGTTTTCTGCATGTGTGACTCTGTTCTGTTTTGTAATTCAGTTCAAGTGTAACGGTTTTTACATTCCCTCTAAAAGTGATACCTTATGAGAAGTGTCCTTTTCTGTGTGACTTATTTCACTTAGAATCGTCGTACCTAAATCCACTCATCATGCTGCTACTAACCTTATGACATTGATTTCATGGCTGAGTGATATTCCATTGTACATAAGGACCACAACTTCTTTATCCATTTTTCTCTTTCCTTGGATATTTAAGGTGGAATGAAGTGGAGGTCCTTGTCAACAGAGCAGCCCTAAACTTTGGGGTGCTTGTGTCTTGCTGATTTTTCATTTTCCCAATTTATACCCCCATGAGTGGAAGTGCCCTATGCTCTCTAAGCTGTGTTTTTCAGATGTTTCAGGACTCACCGTACACTTCTCCAGAGTGGCTGTTGGCAATTTACATCCCGCCCATCAGTGTAGCAAGGCTCCCATTTCTCCATGGCCTGTCCTGCATTTCTGGTTTTGACACTTTTTTCAGCATGGCCCTTTTGACCGATGGGAAGCGAGACTTGTTTGTAGCGCTGATTTGCCTTTCCAGGTTGCTTGGTTGGCCAAAAAGGGCGTATGCGTTTTTTCCTGAATATATTCAGGAAAAAACGCATACGCCCTTTTTGGCCAAGGGCATCATTGTCAACGTTTTGCCGCTTTTCATGTGCTTTAAAGGCGATTCGAATCTACCTCCTGAAATCTGTTTCCTGCAATTCTGCCTTGATTTCAAATCCTCTTCTTTGCCTTCCCTCAATATATTTGTGGATGAGAGTTATCATTTATAACTCTGCAGGTTTGTGAATTGCAGTGCCCTGAACCTCCATTTTACAACTCGCTTTTTTGGGAGCTGGCCGCAAAAGCGCAGGATGGCTTCAGGCCCTGTTCTGGTTCCGGGGGGCAGGCTGAGCCTGTGGTTAATTCTTCTTCCTGATGGGAAAATAGAGTGACCTGTGCCTGTCCCGACACCAAGAGCTAGTCTCTCGTTGGTTCCCCATCTTCCCGTTCATCCTCAGGACAAATTGCAACCTGTACGGAACAGGAGGTTAAAGGTGCTGATGCTCCAAGTAGGGAGATTGCTAGTAAAGTGGCTGGAATGGCGAACCCGGGCACAAGGAGATGAGAAATGAGGTGCGTTTTAGAAACCTTTCCCCATCACACGGTGTACCATCTTCTGGGTTTCTCATGCATGTTTTTAATGTAGGAAGATGCCCTTGAACCTGGAGATTTGGGACCCATGCGATGGGTACCACGCAGTATTACTTTAAAGGGTCTGCGTTTGCTCACCCAACCTCACCAAACCTCTCAGCCCCAAGAGTGTCCACCCTTATGTCTCATCCAGCTGTGGGTCTAGATATGGTCAATCCAGGTTGCATCACAGCCCCTGAACGCATTGTGTAAGAATTTCTGTCTCTTTCACTGTCGTTGTTTCATGGGTTTTTCAAAGTAATTTATTTTCATAATGGGGTTTAGCTGCTTTTCACTGCTGTGTTTATGCCGCTTTACACCCACTTGACACACTAACAGAGAGATATCAATACATAGGTTTTAAGATTATTACTAGTCAGATATATTCTTGTGCGGTGAATAGGGCGTGTTGAGTCCAGTTCTCTGAGCAAGGAGTAGGTCTTGTCTATTACATATTGGGTTTATGGAACGGTATCTGAGCTAATTTGATACCCTTGTTTTATGTATCACCCCACCTCACCTTTCCCGTTAAGCAGCCATAGTCTGTTTTCTGCATGTGTGACTCTGTTCTGTTTTGTAATTCAGTTCAAGTGTAACGGTTTTTACATTCCCTCTAAAAGTGATACCTTATGAGAAGTGTCCTTTTCTGTGTGACTTATTTCACTTAGAATCGTCGTACCTAAATCCACTCATCATGCTGCTACTAACCTTATGACATTGATTTCATGGCTGAGTGATATTCCATTGTACATAAGGACCACAACTTCTTTATCCATTTTTCTCTTTCCTGGGATATTGAAGGTGGAATGAAGTGGAGGTCCTTGTCAACAGAGCAGCCCTCAACTTTGGGGTGCTTGTGTCTTGCTGATTTTTCATTTTCCCAATTTATACCCCCATGAGTGGAAGTGCCCTATGCTCTCTAAGCTGTGTTTTTTAGATGTTTCAGGACTCACCGTACACTTCTCCAGAGTGGCTGTTGGCAATTTACATCCCGCCCATCAGTGTAGCAAGGCTCCCATTTCTCCATGGCCTGTCCTGCATTTCTGGTTTTGACACTTTTTTCAGCATGGCCCTTTTGACCGATGGGAAGCAAGACTTCTCTGTAGCGCTGATTTGCCTTTCCAGGTTGCTTGGTTGGCCAAAAAGGGCGTATGCGTTTTTTCCTGAATATATTCAGGAAAAAACGCATACGCCCTTTTTGGCCAAGGGCATCATTGTCAACGTTTTGCCGCTTTTCATGTGCTTTAAAGGCGATTCGTATCTACCTCCTGAAATCTGTTTCGTGCAATTCTGCCTTGATTTCAAATCCTCTTCTTTGCCTTCCCTCAATATATTTGTGGACGAGAGTTATCATTTATAACTCTGCAGGTTTGTGAATTGCAGTGCCCTGAACCTCCATTTTACAACTCGCTTTTTTGGGAGCTGGCCGCAAAAGCGCAGGATGGCTTCAGGCCCTGTTCTGGTTCCGGGGGGCAGGCTGAGCCTGTGGTTAATTCTTCTTCCTGATGGGAAAATAGAGTTACCTGTGCCTATCCCGACACCAAGAGCTAGTCTCTCGTTGGTTCCCCGTCTTCCCGTTCATCCTCAGGACAAATTGCAACCTGTACGGAACAGGAGGTTAAAGGTGCTGATGCTCCAAGTAGGGAGATTGCTAGTAAATCGGCTGGAATGGCGAACCCGGGCACAAGGAGATGAGAAATGAGGTGCGTTTTAGAAACCTTTCCCCATCACACGGTGTACCATCTTCTGGGTTTCTCATGCATGTTTTCGATGTAGGAAGATGCCCTTGAACCTGGAGATTTGGGACCCATGCGATGGGTACCACGCAGTATTACTTTAAAGGGTCTGCGTTTGCTCACCCAACCTCACCAAACCTCTCAGCCCCAAGAGTGTCCACCCTTATGTCTCATCCAGCTGTGGGTCTAGATATGGTCAATCCAGGTTGCATCACAGCCCCTGAACTCATTGTGTAAGAATTTCTGTCTCTTTCACTGTCGTTGTTTCATGGGTTTTTCAAAGTAATTTATTTTCATAATGGGGTTTAGCTGCTTTTAACGGCTGTGTTTATGCCGCTTTACACCCACTTGACACACTAACAGAGAGATATCAATACATAGGTTTTAAGATTATTACTAGTCAGATATATTCTTGTGCGGTGAATAGGGCGTGTTGAGTCCAGTTCTCTGAGCAAGGAGTAGGTCTTGTCTACTACATATTGGGTTTATGGAACGGTATCTGAGCTAATTTGATACCCTTGTTTTATGTATCACCCCACCTCACCTTTCCCGTTAAGCAGCCATAGTCTGTTTTCTGCATGTGTGACTCTGTTCTGTTTTGTAATTCAGTTCAAGTGTAACGGTTTTTACATTCCCTCTAAAAGTGATACCTTATGAGAAGTGTCCTTTTCTGTGTGACTTATTTCACTTAGAATCGTCGTACCTAAATCCACTCATCATGCTGCTACTAACCTTATGACATTGATTTCATGGCTGAGTGATATTCCATTGTACATAAGGACCACAACTTCTTTATCCATTTTTCTCTTTCCTTGGATATTTAAGGTGGAATGAAGTGGAGGTCCTTGTCAACAGAGCAGCCCTCAACTTTGGGGTGCTTGTGTCTTGCTGATTTTTCATTTTCCCAATTTATACCCCCATGAGTGGAAGTGCCCTATGCTCTCTAAGCTGTGTTTTTCAGATGTTTCAGGACACACCGTACACTTCTCCAGAGTGGCTGTTGGCAATTTACATCCCGCCCATCAGTGTAGCAAGGCTCTCATTTCTCCATGGCCTGTCCTGCATTTCTGGTTTTGACACTTTTTTCAGCATGGCCCTTTTGACCGATGGGAAGCGAGACTTCTCTGTAGCGCTGATTTGCCTTTCCAGGTTGCTTGGTTGGCCAAAAAGGGCGTATGCGTTTTTTCCTGAATATATTCAGGAAAAAACGCATACGCCCTTTTTGGCCAAGGGCATCATTGTCAACATTTTGCCGCTTTTCATGTGCTTTAAAGGCGATTCGAATCTACCTCCTGAAATCTGTTTCCTGCAATTCTGCCTTGATTTCAAATCCTCTTCTTTGCCTTCCCTCAATATATTTGTGGATGAGAGTTATCATTTATAACTCTGCAGGTTTGTGAATTGCAGTGCCCTGAACCTCCATTTTACAACTCGCTTTTTTGGGAGCTGGCCGCAAAAGCGCAGGATGGCTTCAGGCCCTGTTCTGGTTCCGGGGGGCAGGCTGAGCCTGTGGTTAATTCTTCTTCCTGATGGGAAAATAGAGTGACCTGTGCCTGTCCCGTCACCAAGAGCTAGTCTCTCGTTGGTTCCCCGTCTTCCCGTTCATCCTCAGGACAAATTGCAACCTGTACGGAACAGGAGGTTAAAGGTGCTGATGCTCCAAATAGGGAGATTGCTAGTAAAGTGGCTGGAATGGCGAACCCGGGCACAAGGAGATGAGAAATGAGGTGCGTTTTAGAAACCTTTCCCCATCACACGGTGTACCATCTTCTGGGTTTCTCATGCATGTTTTTGATGGAGGAAGATGCCCTTGAACCTGGAGATTTGGGACCCATGCGATGGGTACCACGCAGTATTACTTTAAAGGGTCTGCGTTTGCTCACCCAACCTCACCAAACCTCTCAGCCCCAAGAGTGTCCACCCTTATGTCTCATCCAGCTGTGGGTCTAGATATGGTCAATCCAGGTTGCATCACAGCCCCTGAACTCATTGTGTAAGAATTTCTATCTCTTTCACTGTCGTTGTTTCATGGGTTTTTCAAAGTAATTTATTTTCATAATGGGGTTTAGCTGCTTTTCACGGCTGTGTTTATGCCGCTTCACACCCACTTGACACACTAACAGAGAGATATCAATACATAGGTTTTAAGATTATTACTAGTCAGATATATTCTTGTGCGGTGAATAGGGCGTGTTGAGTCCAGTTCTCTGAGCAAGGAGTAGGTCTTGTCTACTACATATTGGGTTTATGGAACAGTATCTGAGCTAATTTGATACCCTTGTTTTATGTATCACCCCACCTCACCTTTCCCGTTAAGCAGCCATAGTCTGTTTTCTGCATGTGTGACTCTGTTCTGTTTTGTAATTCAGTTCAAGTGTAACGGTTTTTACATTCCCTCTAAAAGTGATACCTTATGAGAAGTGTCCTTTTCTGTGTGACTTATTTCACTTAGAATCGTCGTACCTAAATCCACTCATCATGCTGCTACTAACCTTATGACATTGATTTCATGGCTGAGTGATATTCCATTGTACATAAGGACCACAACTTCTTTATCCATTTTTCTCTTTCCTTGGATATTTAAGGTGGAATGAAGTGGAGGTCCTTGTCAACAGAGCAGCCCTAAACTTTGGGGTGCTTGTGTCTTGCTGATTTTTCATTTTCCCAATTTATACCCCCATGAGTGGAAGTGCCCTATGCTCTCTAAGCTGTGTTTTTCAGATGTTTCAGGACTCACCGTACACTTCTCCAGAGTGGCTGTTGGCAATTTACATCCCGCCCATCAGTGTAGCAAGGCTCCCATTTCTCCATGGCCTGTCCTGCATTTCTGGTTTTGACACTTTTTTCAGCATGGCCCTTTTGACCGATGGGAAGCGAGACTTGTTTGTAGCGCTGATTTGCCTTTCCAGGTTGCTTGGTTGGCCAAAAAGGGCGTATGCGTTTTTTCCTGAATATATTCAGGAAAAAACGCATACGCCCTTTTTGGCCAAGGGCATCATTGTCAACGTTTTGCCGCTTTTCATGTGCTTTAAAGGCGATTCGAATCTACCTCCTGAAATCTGTTTCCTGCAATTCTGCCTTGATTTCAAATCCTCTTCTTTGCCTTCCCTCAATATATTTGTGGATGAGAGTTATCATTTATAACTCTGCAGGTTTGTGAATTGCAGTGCCCTGAACCTCCATTTTACAACTCGCTTTTTTGGGAGCTGGCCGCAAAAGCGCAGGATGGCTTCAGGCCCTGTTCTGGTTCCGGGGGGCAGGCTGAGCCTGTGGTTAATTCTTCTTCCTGATGGGAAAATAGAGTGACCTGTGCCTGTCCCGACACCAAGAGCTAGTCTCTCGTTGGTTCCCCGTCTTCCCGTTCATCCTCAGGACAAATTGCAACCTGTACGGAACAGGAGGTTAAAGGTGCTGATGCTCCAAGTAGGGAGATTGCTAGTAAAGTGGCTGGAATGGCGAACCCGGGCACAAGGAGATGAGAAATGAGGTGCGTTTTAGAAACCTTTCCCCATCACACGGTGTACCATCTTCTGGGTTTCTCATGCATGTTTTTAATGTAGGAAGATGCCCTTGAACCTGGAGATTTGGGACCCATGCGATGGGTACCACGCAGTATTACTTTAAAGGGTCTGCGTTTGCTCACCCAACCTCACCAAACCTCTCAGCCCCAAGAGTGTCCACCCTTATGTCTCATCCAGCTGTGGGTCTAGATATGGTCAATCCAGGTTGCATCACAGCCCCTGAACTCATTGTGTAAGAATTTCTATCTCTTTCACTGTCGTTGTTTCATGGGTTTTTCAAAGTAATTTATTTTCATAATGGGGTTTAGCTGCTTTTCACGGCTGTGTTTATGCCGCTTCACACCCACTTGACACACTAACAGAGAGATATCAATACATAGGTTTTAAAATTATTACTAGTCAGATATATTCTTGTGCGGTGAATAGGGCGTGTTGAGTCCAGTTCTCTGAGCAAGGAGTAGGTCTTGTCTACTACATATTGGGTTTATGGAACAGTATCTGAGCTAATTTGATACCCTTGTTTTATGTATCACCCCACCTCACCTTTCCCGTTAAGCAGCCATAGTCTGTTTTCTGCATGTGTGACTCTGTTCTGTTTTGTAATTCAGTTCAAGTGTAACGGTTTTTACATTCCCTCTAAAAGTGATACCTTATGAGAAGTGTCCTTTTCTGTGTGACTTATTTCACTTAGAATCGTCGTACCTAAATCCACTCATCATGCTGCTACTAACCTTATGACATTGATTTCATGGCTGAGTGATATTCCATTGTACATAAGGACCACAACTTCTTTATCCATTTTTCTCTTTCCTTGGATATTTAAGGTGGAATGAAGTGGAGGTCCTTGTCAACAGAGCAGCCCTAAACTTTGGGGTGCTTGTGTCTTGCTGATTTTTCATTTTCCCAATTTATACCCCCATGAGTGGAAGTGCCCTATGCTCTCTAAGCTGTGTTTTTCAGATGTTTCAGGACTCACCGTACACTTCTCCAGAGTGGCTGTTGGCAATTTACATCCCGCCCATCAGTGTAGCAAGGCTCCCATTTCTCCATGACCTGTCCTGCATTTCTGGTTTTGACACTTTTTTCAGCATGGCCCTTTTGACCGATGGGAAGCGAGACTTGTTTGTAGCGCTGATTTGCCTTTCCAGGTTGCTTGGTTGGCCAAAAAGGGCGTATGCGTTTTTTCCTGAATATATTCAGGAAAAAACGCATACGCCCTTTTTGGCCAAGGGCATCATTGTCAACGTTTTGCCGCTTTTCATGTGCTTTAAAGGCGATTCGAATCTACCTCCTGAAATCTGTTTCCTGCAATTCTGCCTTGATTTCAAATCCTCTTCTTTGCCTTCCCTCAATATATTTGTGGACGAGAGTTATCATTTATAACTCTGCAGGTTTGTGAATTGCTGTGCCCTGGACCTCCATTTTACAACTCGCTTTTTTGGGAGCTGGCCGCAAAAGCGCAGGATGGCTTCAGGCCCTGTTCTGGTTCCGGGGGGCAGGCTGAGCCTGTGGTTAATTCTTCTTCCTGATGGGAAAATAGAGTGACCTGTGCCTGTCCCAACACCAAGAGCTAGTCTCTCGTTGGTTCCCCGTCTTCCCGTTCATCCTCAGGACAAATTGCAACCTGTACGGAACAGGAGGTTAAAGGTGCTGATTTTCCAAGTAGGGAGATTGCTAGTAAAGCGGCTGGAATGGCGAACCCGGGCACAAGGAGATGAGAAATGAGGTGCGTTTTAGAAACCTTTCCCCATCACACGGTATACTATCTTCTGGGTTTCTCATGCATGTTTTCAATGTAGGAAGATGCCCTTGAAGCTGGAGATTTGGGACCCATTCGATGGGTACCACGCAGTATTACTTTAAAGGGTCTGTGTTTGCTCACCCAACCTCACCAAACCTCTCAGCCCCAAGAGTGTCCACCCTTATGTCTCATCCAGCTGTGGGTCTAGATATGGTCAATCCAGGTTGCATCACAGCCCCTGAACGCATTGTGTAAGAATTTCTGTCTCTTTCACTGTCGTTGTTTCATGGGTTTTTCAAAGTAATTTATTTTCATAATGGGGTTTAGCTGCTTTTCACTGCTGTGTTTATGCCGCTTTACACCCACTTGACACACTAACAGAGAGATATCAATACATAGGTTTTAAGATTATTACTAGTCAGATATATTCTTGTGCGGTGAATAGGGCGTGTTGAGTCCAGTTCTCTGAGCAAGGAGTAGGTCTTGTCTATTACATATTGGGTTTATGGAACGGTATCTGAGCTAATTTGATACCCTTGTTTTATGTATCACCCCACCTCACCTTTCCCGTTAAGCAGCCATAGTCTGTTTTCTGCATGTGTGACTCTGTTCTGTTTTGTAATTCAGTTCAAGTGTAACGGTTTTTACATTCCCTCTAAAAGTGATACCTTATGAGAAGTGTCCTTTTCTGTGTGACTTATTTCACTTAGAATCGTCGTACCTAAATCCACTCATCATGCTGCTACTAACCTTATGACATTGATTTCATGGCTGAGTGATATTCCATTGTACATAAGGACCACAACTTCTTTATCCATTTTTCTCTTTCCTGGGATATTGAAGGTGGAATGAAGTGGAGGTCCTTGTCAACAGAGCAGCCCTCAACTTTGGGGTGCTTGTGTCTTGCTGATTTTTCATTTTCCCAATTTATACCCCCATGAGTGGAAGTGCCCTATGCTCTCTAAGCTGTGTTTTTTAGATGTTTCAGGACTCACCGTACACTTCTCCAGAGTGGCTGTTGGCAATTTACATCCCGCCCATCAGTGTAGCAAGGCTCCCATTTCTCCATGGCCTGTCCTGCATTTCTGGTTTTGACACTTTTTTCAGCATGGCCCTTTTGACCGATGGGAAGCAAGACTTCTCTGTAGCGCTGATTTGCCTTTCCAGGTTGCTTGGTTGGCCAAAAAGGGCGTATGCGTTTTTTCCTGAATATATTCAGGAAAAAACGCATACGCCCTTTTTGGCCAAGGGCATCATTGTCAACGTTTTGCCGCTTTTCATGTGCTTTAAAGGCGATTCGTATCTACCTCCTGAAATCTGTTTCGTGCAATTCTGCCTTGATTTCAAATCCTCTTCTTTGCCTTCCCTCAATATATTTGTGGACGAGAGTTATCATTTATAACTCTGCAGGTTTGTGAATTGCAGTGCCCTGAACCTCCATTTTACAACTCGCTTTTTTGGGAGCTGGCCTCAAAAGCGCAGGATGGCTTCAGGCCCTGTTCTGGTTCCGGGGGGCAGGCTGAGCCTGTGGTTAATTCTTCTTCCTGATGGGAAAATAGAGTTACCTGTGCCTATCCCGACACCAAGAGCTAGTCTCTCGTTGGTTCCCCGTCTTCCCGTTCATCCTCAGGACAAATTGCAACCTGTACGGAACAGGAGGTTAAAGGTGCTGATGCTCCAAGTAGGGAGATTGCTAGTAAATCGGCTGGAATGGCGAACCCGGGCACAAGGAGATGAGAAATGAGGTGCGTTTTAGAAACCTTTCCCCATCACACGGTGTACCATCTTCTGGGTTTCTCATGCATGTTTTCGATGTAGGAAGATGCCCTTGAACCTGGAGATTTGGGACCCATGCGATGGGTACCACGCAGTATTACTTTAAAGGGTCTGCGTTTGCTCACCCAACCTCACCAAACCTCTCAGCCCCAAGAGTGTCCACCCTTATGTCTCATCCAGCTGTGGGTCTAGATATGGTCAATCCAGGTTGCATCACAGCCCCTGAACTCATTGTGTAAGAATTTCTGTCTCTTTCACTGTCGTTGTTTCATGGGTTTTTCAAAGTAATTTATTTTCATAATGGGGTTTAGCTGCTTTTAACGGCTGTGTTTATGCCGCTTTACACCCACTTGACACACTAACAGAGAGATATCAATACATAGGTTTTAAGATTATTACTAGTCAGATATATTCTTGTGCGGTGAATAGGGCGTGTTGAGTCCAGTTCTCTGAGCAAGGAGTAGGTCTTGTCTACTACATATTGGGTTTATGGAACGGTATCTGAGCTAATTTGATACCCTTGTTTTATGTATCACCCCACCTCACCTTTCCCGTTAAGCAGCCATAGTCTGTTTTCTGCATGTGTGACTCTGTTCTGTTTTGTAATTCAGTTCAAGTGTAACGGTTTTTACATTCCCTCTAAAAGTGATACCTTATGAGAAGTGTCCTTTTCTGTGTGACTTATTTCACTTAGAATCGTCGTACCTAAATCCACTCATCATGCTGCTACTAACCTTATGACATTGATTTCATGGCTGAGTGATATTCCATTGTACATAAGGACCACAACTTCTTTATCCATTTTTCTCTTTCCTTGGATATTTAAGGTGGAATGAAGTGGAGGTCCTTGTCAACAGAGCAGCCCTCAACTTTGGGGTGCTTGTGTCTTGCTGATTTTTCATTTTCCCAATTTATACCCCCATGAGTGGAAGTGCCCTATGCTCTCTAAGCTGTGTTTTTCAGATGTTTCAGGACACACCGTACACTTCTCCAGAGTGGCTGTTGGCAATTTACATCCCGCCCATCAGTGTAGCAAGGCTCTCATTTCTCCATGGCCTGTCCTGCATTTCTGGTTTTGACACTTTTTTCAGCATGGCCCTTTTGACCGATGGGAAGCGAGACTTCTCTGTAGCGCTGATTTGCCTTTCCAGGTTGCTTGGTTGGCCAAAAAGGGCGTATGCGTTTTTTCCTGAATATATTCAGGAAAAAACGCATACGCCCTTTTTGGCCAAGGGCATCATTGTCAACATTTTGCCGCTTTTCATGTGCTTTAAAGGCGATTCGAATCTACCTCCTGAAATCTGTTTCCTGCAATTCTGCCTTGATTTCAAATCCTCTTCTTTGCCTTCCCTCAATATATTTGTGGATGAGAGTTATCATTTATAACTCTGCAGGTTTGTGAATTGCAGTGCCCTGAACCTCCATTTTACAACTCGCTTTTTTGGGAGCTGGCCGCAAAAGCGCAGGATGGCTTCAGGCCCTGTTCTGGTTCCGGGGGGCAGGCTGAGCCTGTGGTTAATTCTTCTTCCTGATGGGAAAATAGAGTGACCTGTGCCTGTCCCGTCACCAAGAGCTAGTCTCTCGTTGGTTCCCCGTCTTCCCGTTCATCCTCAGGACAAATTGCAACCTGTACGGAACAGGAGGTTAAAGGTGCTGATGCTCCAAATAGGGAGATTGCTAGTAAAGTGGCTGGAATGGCGAACCCGGGCACAAGGAGATGAGAAATGAGGTGCGTTTTAGAAACCTTTCCCCATCACACGGTGTACCATCTTCTGGGTTTCTCATGCATGTTTTTGATGTAGGAAGATGCCCTTGAACCTGGAGATTTGGGACCCATGCGATGGGTACCACGCAGTATTACTTTAAAGGGTCTGCGTTTGCTCACCCAACCTCACCAAACCTCTCAGCCCCAAGAGTGTCCACCCTTATGTCTCATCCAGCTGTGGGTCTAGATATGGTCAATCCAGGTTGCATCACAGCCCCTGAACTCATTGTGTAAGAATTTCTATCTCTTTCACTGTCGTTGTTTCATGGGTTTTTCAAAGTAATTTATTTTCATAATGGGGTTTAGCTGCTTTTCACGGCTGTGTTTATGCCGCTTCACACCCACTTGACACACTAACAGAGAGATATCAATACATAGGTTTTAAGATTATTACTAGTCAGATATATTCTTGTGCGGTGAATAGGGCGTGTTGAGTCCAGTTCTCTGAGCAAGGAGTAGGTCTTGTCTACTACATATTGGGTTTATGGAACAGTATCTGAGCTAATTTGATACCCTTGTTTTATGTATCACCCCACCTCACCTTTCCCGTTAAGCAGCCATAGTCTGTTTTCTGCATGTGTGACTCTGTTCTGTTTTGTAATTCAGTTCAAGTGTAACGGTTTTTACATTCCCTCTAAAAGTGATACCTTATGAGAAGTGTCCTTTTCTGTGTGACTTATTTCACTTAGAATCGTCGTACCTAAATCCACTCATCATGCTGCTACTAACCTTATGACATTGATTTCATGGCTGAGTGATATTCCATTGTACATAAGGACCACAACTTCTTTATCCATTTTTCTCTTTCCTTGGATATTTAAGGTGGAATGAAGTGGAGGTCCTTGTCAACAGAGCAGCCCTAAACTTTGGGGTGCTTGTGTCTTGCTGATTTTTCATTTTCCCAATTTATACCCCCATGAGTGGAAGTGCCCTATGCTCTCTAAGCTGTGTTTTTCAGATGTTTCAGGACTCACCGTACACTTCTCCAGAGTGGCTGTTGGCAATTTACATCCCGCCCATCAGTGTAGCAAGGCTCCCATTTCTCCATGGCCTGTCCTGCATTTCTGGTTTTGACACTTTTTTCAGCATGGCCCTTTTGACCGATGGGAAGCGAGACTTGTTTGTAGCGCTGATTTGCCTTTCCAGGTTGCTTGGTTGGCCAAAAAGGGCGTATGCGTTTTTTCCTGAATATATTCAGGAAAAAACGCATACGCCCTTTTTGGCCAAGGGCATCATTGTCAACGTTTTGCCGCTTTTCATGTGCTTTAAAGGCGATTCGAATCTACCTCCTGAAATCTGTTTCCTGCAATTCTGCCTTGATTTCAAATCCTCTTCTTTGCCTTCCCTCAATATATTTGTGGACGAGAGTTATCATTTATAACTCTGCAGGTTTGTGAATTGCAGTGCCCTGAACCTCCATTTTACAACTCGCTTTTTTGGGAGCTGGCCGCAAAAGCGCAGGATGGCTTCAGGCCCTGTTCTGGTTCCGGGGGGCAGGCTGAGCCTGTGGTTAATTCTTCTTCCTGATGGGAAAATAGAGTGACCTGTGCCTGTCCCGACACCAAGAGCTAGTCTCTCGTTGGTTCCCCGTCTTCCCGTTCATCCTCAGGACAAATTGCAACCTGTACGGAACAGGAGGTTAAAGGTGCTGATGCTCCAAGTAGGGAGATTGCTAGTAAAGTGGCTGGAATGGCGAACCCGGGCACAAGGAGATGAGAAATGAGGTGCGTTTTAGAAACCTTTCCCCATCACACGGTGTACCATCTTCTGGGTTTCTCATGCATGTTTTCGATGTAGGAAGATGCCCTTGAACCTGGAGATTTGGGACCCATGCGATGGGTACCACGCAGTATTACTTTAAAGGGTCTGCGTTTGCTCACCCAACCTCACCAAACCTCTCAGCCCCAAGAGTGTCCACCCTTATGTCTCATCCAGCTGTGGGTCTAGATATGGTCAATCCAGGTTGCATCACAGCCCCTGAACTCATTGTGTAAGAATTTCTATCTCTTTCACTGTCGTTGTTTCATGGGTTTTTCAAAGTAATTTATTTTCATAATGGGGTTTAGCTGCTTTTCACGGCTGTGTTTATGCCGCTTCACACCCACTTGACACACTAACAGAGAGATATCAATACATAGGTTTTAAGATTATTACTAGTCAGATATATTCTTGTGCGGTGAATAGGGCGTGTTGAGTCCAGTTCTCTGAGCAAGGAGTAGGTCTTGTCTACTACATATTGGGTTTATGGAACAGTATCTGAGCTAATTTGATACCCTTGTTTTATGTATCACCCCACCTCACCTTTCCCGTTAAGCAGCCATAGTCTGTTTTCTGCATGTGTGACTCTGTTCTGTTTTGTAATTCAGTTCAAGTGTAACGGTTTTTACATTCCCTCTAAAAGTGATACCTAATGAGAAGTGTCCTTTTCTGTGTGACTTATTTCACTTAGAATCATCGTACCTAAATCCACTCATCATGCTGCTACTAACCTTATGACATTGATTTCATGGCTGAGTGATATTCCATTGTACATAAGGACCACAACTTCTTTATCCATTTTTCTCTTTCCTTGGATATTTAAGGTGGAATGAAGTGGAGGTCCTTGTCAACAGAGCAGCCCTAAACTTTGGGGTGCTTGTGTCTTGCTGATTTTTCATTTTCCCAATTTATACCCCCATGAGTGGAAGTGCCCTATGCTCTCTAAGCTGTGTTTTTCAGATGTTTCAGGACACACCGTACACTTCTCCAGAGTGGCTGTTGGCAATTTACATCCCGCCCATCAGTGTAGCAAGGCTCCCATTTCTCCATGGCCTGTCCTGCATTTCTGGTTTTGACACTTTTTTCAGCATGGCCCTTTTGACCGATGGGAAGCGAGACTTGTTTGTAGCGCTGATTTGCCTTTCCAGGTTGCTTGGTTGGCCAAAAAGGGCGTATGCGTTTTTTCCTGAATATATTCAGGAAAAAACGCATACGCCCTTTTTGGCCAAGGGCATCATTGTCAACGTTTTGCCGCTTTTCATGTGCTTTAAAGGCGATTCGTATCTACCTCCTGAAATCTGTTTCGTGCAATTCTGCCTTGATTTCAAATCCTCTTCTTTGCCTTCCCTCAATATATTTGTGGACGAGAGTTATCATTTATAACTCTGCAGGTTTGTGAATTGCAGTGCCCTGAACCTCCATTTTACAACTCGCTTTTTTGGGAGCTGGCCGCAAAAGCGCAGGATGGCTTCAGGCCCTGTTCTGGTTCCGGGGGGCAGGCTGAGCCTGTGGTTAATTCTTCTTCCTGATGGGAAAATAGAGTGACCTGTGCCTATCCCGACACCAAGAGCTAGTCTCTCGTTGGTTCCCCGTCTTCCCGTTCATCCTCAGGACAAATTTCAACCTGTACGGAACAGGAGGTTAAAGGTGCTGATGCTCCAAGTAGGGAGATTGCTAGTAAATCGGCTGGAATGGCGAACCCGGGCACAAGGAGATGAGAAATGAGGTGCGTTTTAGAAACCTTTCCCCATCACACGGTGTACCATCTTCTGGGTTTCTCATGCATGTTTTTGATGTAGGAAGATGCCCTTGAACCTGGAGATTTGGGACCCATGCGATGGGTACCACGCAGTATTACTTTAAAGGGTCTGCGTTTGCTCACCCAACCTCACCAAACCTCTCAGCCCCAAGAGTGTCCACCCTTATGTCTCATCCAGCTGTGGGTCTAGATATGGTCAATCCAGGTTGCATCACAGCCCCTGAACTCATTGTGTAAGAATTTCTGTCTCTTTCACTGTCGTTGTTTCATGGGTTTTTCAAAGTAATTTATTTTCATAATGGGGTTTAGCTGCTTTTCACGGCTGTGTTTATGCCGCTTCACACCCACTTGACACACTAACAGAGAGATATCAATACATAGGTTTTAAGATTATTACTAGTCAGATATATTCTTGTGCGGTGAATAGGGCGTGTTGAGTCCAGTTCTCTGAGCAAGGAGTAGGTCTTGTCTACTACATATTGGGTTTATGGAACAGTATCTGAGCTAATTTGATACCCTTGTTTTATGTATCACCCCACCTCACCTTTCCCGTTAAGCAGCCATAGTCTGTTTTCTGCATGTGTGACTCTGTTCTGTTTTGTAATTCAGTTCAAGTGTAACGGTTTTTACATTCCCTCTAAAAGTGATACCTTATGAGAAGTGTCCTTTTCTGTGTGACTTATTTCACTTAGAATCGTCGTACCTAAATCCACTCATCATGCTGCTACTAACCTTATGACATTGATTTCATGGCTGAGTGATATTCCATTGTACATAAGGACCACAACTTCTTTATCCATTTTTCTCTTTCCTTGGATATTTAAGGTGGAATGAAGTGGAGGTCCTTGTCAACAGAGCAGCCCTAAACTTTGGGGTGCTTGTGTCTTGCTGATTTTTCATTTTCCCAATTTATACCCCCATGAGTGGAAGTGCCCTATGCTCTCTAAGCTGTGTTTTTCAGATGTTTCAGGACTCACCGTACACTTCTCCAGAGTGGCTGTTGGCAATTTACATCCCGCCCATCAGTGTAGCAAGGCTCCCATTTCTCCATGGCCTGTCCTGCATTTCTGGTTTTGACACTTTTTTCAGCATGGCCCTTTTGACCGATGGGAAGCGAGACTTGTTTGTAGCGCTGATTTGCCTTTCCAGGTTGCTTGGTTGGCCAAAAAGGGCGTATGCGTTTTTTCCTGAATATATTCAGGAAAAAACGCATACGCCCTTTTTGGCCAAGGGCATCATTCTCAACGTTTTGCCGCTTTTCATGTGCTTTAAAGGCGATTCGAATCTACCTCCTGAAATCTGTTTCCTGCAATTCTGCCTTGATTTCAAATCCTCTTCTTTGCCTTCCCTCAATATATTTGTGGATGAGAGTTATCATTTATAACTCTGCAGGTTTGTGAATTGCAGTGCCCTGAACCTCCATTTTACAACTCGCTTTTTTGGGAGCTGGCCGCAAAAGCGCAGGATGGCTTCAGGCCCTGTTCTGGTTCCGGGGGGCAGGCTGAGCCTGTGGTTAATTCTTCTTCCTGATGGGAAAATAGAGTGACCTGTGCCTGTCCCAACACCAAGAGCTAGTCTCTCGTTGGTTCCCCGTCTTCCCGTTCATCCTCAGGACAAATTGCAACCTGTACGGAACAGGAGGTTAAAGGTGCTGATTTTCCAAGTAGGGAGATTGCTAGTAAAGCGGCTGGAATGGCGAACCCGGGCACAAGGAGATGAGAAATGAGGTGCGTTTTAGAAACCTTTCCCCATCACACGGTATACTATCTTCTGGGTTTCTCATGCATGTTTTCAATGTAGGAAGATGCCCTTGAAGCTGGAGATTTGGGACCCATTCGATGGGTACCACGCAGTATTACTTTAAAGGGTCTGTGTTTGCTCACCCAACCTCACCAAACCTCTCAGCCCCAAGAGTGTCCACCCTTATGTCTCATCCAGCTGTGGGTCTAGATATGGTCAATCCAGGTTGCATCACAGCCCCTGAACGCATTGTGTAAGAATTTCTGTCTCTTTCACTGTCGTTGTTTCATGGGTTTTTCAAAGTAATTTATTTTCATAATGGGGTTTAGCTGCTTTTCACTGCTGTGTTTATGCCGCTTTACACCCACTTGACACACTAACAGAGAGATATCAATACATAGGTTTTAAGATTATTACTAGTCAGATATATTCTTGTGCGGTGAATAGGGCGTGTTGAGTCCAGTTCTCTGAGCAAGGAGTAGGTCTTGTCTATTACATATTGGGTTTATGGAACGGTATCTGAGCTAATTTGATACCCTTGTTTTATGTATCACCCCACCTCACCTTTCCCGTTAAGCAGCCATAGTCTGTTTTCTGCATGTGTGACTCTGTTCTGTTTTGTAATTCAGTTCAAGTGTAACGGTTTTTACATTCCCTCTAAAAGTGATACCTTATGAGAAGTGTCCTTTTCTGTGTGACTTATTTCACTTAGAATCGTCGTACCTAAATCCACTCATCATGCTGCTACTAACCTTATGACATTGATTTCATGGCTGAGTGATATTCCATTGTACATAAGGACCACAACTTCTTTATCCATTTTTCTCTTTCCTGGGATATTGAAGGTGGAATGAAGTGGAGGTCCTTGTCAACAGAGCAGCCCTCAACTTTGGGGTGCTTGTGTCTTGCTGATTTTTCATTTTCCCAATTTATACCCCCATGAGTGGAAGTGCCCTATGCTCTCTAAGCTGTGTTTTTTAGATGTTTCAGGACTCACCGTACACTTCTCCAGAGTGGCTGTTGGCAATTTACATCCCGCCCATCAGTGTAGCAAGGCTCCCATTTCTCCATGGCCTGTCCTGCATTTCTGGTTTTGACACTTTTTTCAGCATGGCCCTTTTGACCGATGGGAAGCAAGACTTCTCTGTAGCGCTGATTTGCCTTTCCAGGTTGCTTGGTTGGCCAAAAAGGGCGTATGCGTTTTTTCCTGAATATATTCAGGAAAAAACGCATACGCCCTTTTTGGCCAAGGGCATCATTGTCAACGTTTTGCCGCTTTTCATGTGCTTTAAAGGCGATTCGTATCTACCTCCTGAAATCTGTTTCGTGCAATTCTGCCTTGATTTCAAATCCTCTTCTTTGCCTTCCCTCAATATATTTGTGGACGAGAGTTATCATTTATAACTCTGCAGGTTTGTGAATTGCAGTGCCCTGAACCTCCATTTTACAACTCGCTTTTTTGGGAGCTGGCCGCAAAAGCGCAGGATGGCTTCAGGCCCTGTTCTGGTTCCGGGGGGCAGGCTGAGCCTGTGGTTAATTCTTCTTCCTGATGGGAAAATAGAGTGACCTGTGCCTGTCCCGTCACCAAGAGCTAGTCTCTCGTTGGTTCCCCGTCTTCCCGTTCATCCTCAGGACAAATTGCAACCTGTACGGAACAGGAGGTTAAAGGTGCTGATGCTCCAAATAGGGAGATTGCTAGTAAAGTGGCTGGAATGGCGAACCCGGGCACAAGGAGATGAGAAATGAGGTGCGTTTTAGAAACCTTTCCCCATCACACGGTGTACCATCTTCTGGGTTTCTCATGCATGTTTTTGATGTAGGAAGATGCCCTTGAACCTGGAGATTTGGGACCCATGCGATGGGTACCACGCAGTATTACTTTAAAAGGTCTGCGTTTGCTCACCCAACCTCACCAAACCTCTCAGCCCCAAGAGTGTCCACCCTTATGTCTCATCCAGCTGTGGGTCTAGATATGCTCAATCCAGGTTGCATCACAGCCCCTGAACTCATTGTGTAAGAATTTCTATCTCTTTCACTGTCGTTGTTTCATGGGTTTTTCAAAGTAATTTATTTTCATAATGGGGTTTAGCTGCTTTTCACGGCTGTGTTTATGCCGCTTCACACCCACTTGACACACTAACAGAGAGATATCAATACATAGGTTTTAAGATTATTACTAGTCAGATATATTCTTGTGCGGTGAATAGGGCGTGTTGAGTCCAGTTCTCTGAGCAAGGAGTAGGTCTTGTCTACTACATATTGGGTTTATGGAACAGTATCTGAGCTAATTTGATACCCTTGTTTTATGTATCACCCCACCTCACCTTTCCCGTTAAGCAGCCATAGTCTGTTTTCTGCATGTGTGACTCTGTTCTGTTTTGTAATTCAGTTCAAGTGTAACGGTTTTTACATTCCCTCTAAAAGTGATACCTTATGAGAAGTGTCCTTTTCTGTGTGACTTATTTCACTTAGAATCGTCGTACCTAAATCCACTCATCATGCTGCTACTAACCTTATGACATTGATTTCATGGCTGAGTGATATTCCATTGTACATAAGGACCACAACTTCTTTATCCATTTTTCTCTTTCCTTGGATATTTAAGGTGGAATGAAGTGGAGGTCCTTGTCAACAGAGCAGCCCTAAACTTTGGGGTGCTTGTGTCTTGCTGATTTTTCATTTTCCCAATTTATACCCCCATGAGTGGAAGTGCCCTATGCTCTCTAAGCTGTGTTTTTCAGATGTTTCAGGACTCACCGTACACTTCTCCAGAGTGGCTGTTGGCAATTTACATCCCGCCCATCAGTGTAGCAAGGCTCCCATTTCTCCATGGCCTGTCCTGCATTTCTGGTTTTGACACTTTTTTCAGCATGGCCCTTTTGACCGATGGGAAGCGAGACTTGTTTGTAGCGCTGATTTGCCTTTCCAGGTTGCTTGGTTGGCCAAAAAGGGCGTATGCGTTTTTTCCTGAATATATTCAGGAAAAAACGCATATGCCCTTTTTGGCCAAGGGCATCATTGTCAACGTTTTGCCGCTTTTCATGTGCTTTAAAGGCGATTCGAATCTACCTCCTGAAATCTGTTTCCTGCAATTCTGCCTTGATTTCAAATCCTCTTCTTTGCCTTCCCTCAATATATTTGTGGATGAGAGTTATCATTTATAACTCTGCAGGTTTGTGAATTGCAGTGCCCTGAACCTCCATTTTACAACTCGCTTTTTTGGGAGCTGGCCGCAAAAGCGCAGGATGGCTTCAGGCCCTGTTCTGGTTCCGGGGGGCAGGCTGAGCCTGTGGTTAATTCTTCTTCCTGATGGGAAAATAGAGTGACCTGTGCCTGTCCCGACACCAAGAGCTAGTCTCTCGTTGGTTCCCCGTCTTCCCGTTCATCCTCAGGACAAATTGCAACCTGTACGGAACAGGAGGTTAAAGGTGCTGATGCTCCAAGTAGGGAGATTGCTAGTAAAGTGGCTGGAATGGCGAACCCGGGCACAAGGAGATGAGAAATGAGGTGCGTTTTAGAAACCTTTCCCCATCACACGGTGTACCATCTTCTGGGTTTCTCATGCATGTTTTTGATGTAGGAAGATGCCCTTGAACCTGGAGATTTGGGACCCATGCGATGGGTACCACGCAGTATTACTTTAAAGGGTCTGCGTTTGCTCACCCAACCTCACCAAACCTCTCAGCCCCAAGAGTGTCCACCCTTATGTCTCATCCAGCTGTGGGTCTAGATATGGTCAATCCAGGTTGCATCACAGCCCCTGAACTCATTGTGTAAGAATTTCTATCTCTTTCACTGTCGTTGTTTCATGGGTTTTTCAAAGTAATTTATTTTCATAATGGGGTTTAGCTGCTTTTCACGGCTGTGTTTATGCCGCTTCACACCCACTTGACACACTAACAGAGAGATATCAATACATAGGTTTTAAGATTATTACTAGTCAGATATATTCTTGTGCGGTGAATAGGGCGTGTTGAGTCCAGTTCTCTGAGCAAGGAGTAGGTCTTGTCTACTACATATTGGGTTTATGGAACAGTATCTGAGCTAATTTGATACCCTTGTTTTATGTATCACCCCACCTCACCTTTCCCGTTAAGCAGCCATAGTCTGTTTTCTGCATGTGTGACTCTGTTCTGTTTTGTAATTCAGTTCAAGTGTAACGGTTTTTACATTCCCTCTAAAAGTGATACCTTATGAGAAGTGTCCTTTTCTGTGTGACTTATTTCACTTAGAATCGTCGTACCTAAATCCACTCATCATGCTGCTACTAGCCTTATGACATTGATTTCATGGCTGAGTGATATTCCATTGTACATAAGGACCACAACTTCTTTATCCATTTTTCTCTTTCCTTGGATATTTAAGGTGGAATGAAGTGGAGGTCCTTGTCAACAGAGCAGCCCTAAACTTTGGGGTGCTTGTGTCTTGCTGATTTTTCATTTTCCCAATTTATACCCCCATGAGTGGAAGTGCCCTATGCTCTCTAAGCTGTGTTTTTCAGATGTTTCAGGACTCACCGTACACTTCTCCAGAGAGGCTGTTGGCAATTTACATCCCGCCCATCAGTGTAGCAAGGCTCCCATTTCTCCATGGCCTGTCCTGCATTTCTGGTTTTGACACTTTTTTCAGCATGGCCCTTTTGACCGATGGGAAGCGAGACTTCTTTGTAGTGCTGATTTGCCTTTCCAGGTTGCTTGGTTGGCCAAAAAGGGCATATGCGTTTTTTCCTGAATATATTCAGGAAAAAACGCATACGCCCTTTTTGGCCAAGGGCATCATTGTCAACGTTTTGCCGCTTTTCATGTGCTTTAAAGGCGATTCGAATCTACCTCCTGAAATCTGTTTCCTGCAATTCTGCCTTGATTTCAAATCCTCTTCTTTGCCTTCCCTCAATATATTTGTGGACGAGAGTTATCATTTATAACTCTGCAGGTTTGTGAATTGCAGTGCCCTGGACCTCCATTTTACAACTCGCTTTTTTGGGAGCTGGCCGCAAAAGCGCAGGATGGCTTCAGGCCCTGTTCTGGTTCCGGGGGGCAGGCTGAGCCTGTGGTTAATTCTTCTTCCTGATGGGAAAATAGAGTGACCTGTGCCTGTCCCAACACCAAGAGCTAGTCTCTCGTTGGTTCCCCGTCTTCCCGTTCATCCTCAGGACAAATTGCAACCTGTACGGAACAGGAGGTTAAAGGTGCTGATTTTCCAAGTAGGGAGATTGCTAGTAAAGCGGCTGGAATGGCGAACCCGGGCACAAGGAGATGAGAAATGAGGTGCGTTTTAGAAACCTTTCCCCATCACACGGTGTACTATCTTCTGGGTTTCTCATGCATGTTTTCAATGTAGGAAGATGCCCTTGAAGCTGGAGATTTGGGACCCATGCGATGGGTACCATGCAGTATTACTTTAAAGGGTCTGTGTTTGCTCACCCAACCTCACCAAACCTCTCAGCCCCAAGAGTGTCCACCCTTATGTCTCATTCAGCTGTGGGTCTAGATATGGTCAATCCAGGTTGCATCACAGCCCCTGAACGCATTGTGTAAGAATTTCTGTCTCTTTCACTGTCGTTGTTTCATGGGTTTTTCAAAGTAATTTATTTTCATAATGGGGTTTAGCTGCTTTTTACGGCTGTGTTTATGCCGCTTTACACCCACTTGACACACTAACAGAGAGATATCAATACATAGGTTTTAAGATTATTACTAGTCAGATATATTCTTGTGCGGTGAATAGGGCGTGTTGAGTCCAGTTCTCTGAGCAAGGAGTAGGTCTTGTCTACTACATATTGGGTTTATGGAACGGTATCTGAGCTAATTTGATACCCTTGTTTTATGTATCACCCCACCTCACCTTTCCCGTTAAGCAGCCATAGTCTGTTTTCTGCATGTGTGACTCTGTTCTGTTTTGTAATTCAGTTCAAGTGTAACGGTTTTTACATTCCCTCTAAAAGTGATACCTTATGAGAAGTGTCCTTTTCTGTGTGACTTATTTCAGTTAGAATCGTCGTACCTAAATCCACTCATCATGCTGCTACTAACCTTATGACATTGATTTCATGGCTGAGTGATATTCCATTGTACATAAGGACCACAACTTCTTTATCCATTTTTCTCTTTCCTTGGATATTTAAGGTGGAATGAAGTGGAGGTCCTTGTCAACAGAGCAGCCCTCAACTTTGGGGTGCTTGTGTCTTGCTGATTTTTCATTTTCCCAATTTATACCCCCATGAGTGGAAGTGCCCTATGCTCTCTAAGCTGTGTTTTTCAGATGTTTCAGGACTCACCGTACACTTCTCCAGAGTGGCTCTTGGCAATTTACATCCCGCCCATCAGTGTAGCAAGGCTCCCATTTCTCCATGGCCTGTCCTGCATTTCTGGTTTTGACACTTTTTTCAGCATGGCCCTTTTGACCGATGGGAAGCGAGACTTGTTTGTAGCGCTGATTTGCCTTTCCAGGTTGCTTGGTTGGCCAAAAAGGGCGTATGCGTTTTTTCCTGAATATATTCAGGAAAAAACGCATACGCCCTTTTTGGCCAAGGGCATCATTGTCAACGTTTTGCCGCTTTTCATGTGCTTTAAAGGCGATTCGAATCTACCTCCTGAAATCTGTTTCCTGCAATTCTGCCTTGATTTCAAATCCTCTTCTTTGCCTTCCCTCAATATATTTGTGGATGAGAGTTATCATTTATAACTCTGCAGGTTTGTGAATTGCAGTGCCCTGAACCTCCATTTTACAACTCGCTTTTTTGGGAGCTGGCCGCAAAAGCGCAGGATGGCTTCAGGCCCTGTTCTGGTTCCGGGGGGCAGGCTGAGCCTGTGGTTAATTCTTCTTCCTGATGGGAAAATAGAGTGACCTGTGCCTGTCCCGACACCAAGAGCTAGTCTCTCGTTGGTTCCCCGTCTTCCCGTTCATCCTCAGGACAAATTGCAACCTGTACGGAACAGGAGGTTAAAGGTGCTGATGCTCCAAGTAGGGAGATTGCTAGTAAAGTGGCTGGAATGGCGAACCCGGGCACAAGGAGATGAGAAATGAGGTGCGTTTTAGAAACCTTTCCCCATCACACGGTGTACCATCTTCTGGGTTTCTCATGCATGTTTTTGATGTAGGAAGATGCCCTTGAACCTGGAGATTTGGGACCCATGCGATGGGTACCACGCAGTATTACTTTAAAGGGTCTGCGTTTGCTCACCCAACCTCACCAAACCTCTCAGCCCCAAGAGTGTCCACCCTTATGTCTCATCCAGCTGTGGGTCTAGATATGGTCAATCCAGGTTGCATCACAGCCCCTGAACTCATTGTGTAAGAATTTCTATCTCTTTCACTGTCGTTGTTTCATGGGTTTTTCAAAGTAATTTATTTTCATAATGGGGTTTAGCTGCTTTTCACGGCTGTGTTTATGCCGCTTCACACCCACTTGACACACTAACAGAGAGATATCAATACATAGGTTTTAAGATTATTACTAGTCAGATATATTCTTGTGCGGTGAATAGGGCGTGTTGAGTCCAGTTCTCTGAGCAAGGAGTAGGTCTTGTCTACTACATATTGGGTTTATGGAACAGTATCTGAGCTAATTTGATACCCTTGTTTTATGTATCACCCCACCTCACCTTTCCCGTTAAGCAGCCATAGTCTGTTTTCTGCATGTGTGACTCTGTTCTGTTTTGTAATTCAGTTCAAGTGTAACGGTTTTTACATTCCCTCTAAAAGTGATACCTTATGAGAAGTGTCCTTTTCTGTGTGACTTATTTCACTTAGAATCGTCGTACCTAAATCCACTCATCATGCTGCTACTAACCTTATGACATTGATTTCATGGCTGAGTGATATTCCATTGTACATAAGGACCACAACTTCTTTATCCATTTTTCTCTTTCCTTGGATATTTAAGGTGGAATGAAGTGGAGGTCCTTGTCAACAGAGCAGCCCTAAACTTTGGGGTGCTTGTGTCTTGCTGATTTTTCATTTTCCCAATTTATACCCCCATGAGTGGAAGTGCCCTATGCTCTCTAAGCTGTGTTTTTCAGATGTTTCAGGACACACCGTACACTTCTCCAGAGTGGCTGTTGGCAATTTACATCCCGCCCATCAGTGTAGCAAGGCTCCCATTTCTCCATGGCCTGTCCTGCATTTCTGGTTTTGACACTTTTTTCAGCATGGCCCTTTTGACCGATGGGAAGCGAGACTTGTTTGTAGCGCTGATTTGCCTTTCCAGGTTGCTTGGTTGGCCAAAAAGGGCGTATGCGTTTTTTCCTGAATATATTCAGGAAAAAACGCATACGCCCTTTTTGGCCAAGGGCATCATTGTCAACGTTTTGCCGCTTTTCATGTGCTTTAAAGGCGATTCGAATCTACCTCCTGAAATCTGTTTCCTGCAATTCTGCCTTGATTTCAAATCCTCTTCTTTGCCTTCCCTCAATATATTTGTGGATGAGAGTTATCATTTATAACTCTGCAGGTTTGTGAATTGCAGTGCCCTGAACCTCCATTTTACAACTCGCTTTTTTGGGAGCTGGCCGCAAAAGCGCAGGATGGCTTCAGGCCCTGTTCTGGTTCCGGGGGGCAGGCTGAGCCTGTGGTTAATTCTTCTTCCTGATGGGAAAATAGAGTGACCTGTGCCTGTCCCGACACCAAGAGCTAGTCTCTCGTTGGTTCCCCGTCTTCCCGTTCATCCTCAGGACAAATTGCAACCTGTACGGAACAGGAGGTTAAAGGTGCTGATGCTCCAAGTAGGGAGATTGCTAGTAAAGTGGCTGGAATGGCGAACCCGGGCACAAGGAGATGAGAAATGAGGTGCGTTTTAGAAACCTTTCCCCATCACACGGTGTACCATCTTCTGGGTTTCTCATGCATGTTTTTGATGTAGGAAGATGCCCTTGAACCTGGAGATTTGGGACCCATGCGATGGGTACCACGCAGTATTACTTTAAAGGGTCTGCGTTTGCTCACCCAACCTCACCAAACCTCTCAGCCCCAAGAGTGTCCACCCTTATGTCTCATCCAGCTGTGGGTCTAGATATGGTCAATCCAGGTTGCATCACAGCCCCTGAACTCATTGTGTAAGAATTTCTATCTCTTTCACTGTCGTTGTTTCATGGGTTTTTCAAAGTAATTTATTTTCATAATGGGGTTTAGCTGCTTTTCACGGCTGTGTTTATGCCGCTTCACACCCACTTGACACACTAACAGAGAGATATCAATACATAGGTTTTAAGATTATTACTAGTCAGATATATTCTTGTGCGGTGAATAGGGCGTGTTGAGTCCAGTTCTCTGAGCAAGGAGTAGGTCTTGTCTACTACATATTGGGTTTATGGAACAGTATCTGAGCTAATTTGATACCCTTGTTTTATGTATCACCCCACCTCACCTTTCCCGTTAAGCAGCCATAGTCTGTTTTCTGCATGTGTGACTCTGTTCTGTTTTGTAATTCAGTTCAAGTGTAACGGTTTTTACATTCCCTCTAAAAGTGATACCTTATGAGAAGTGTCCTTTTCTGTGTGACTTATTTCACTTAGAATCGTCGTACCTAAATCCACTCATCATGCTGCTACTAGCCTTATGACATTGATTTCATGGCTGAGTGATATTCCATTGTACATAAGGACCACAACTTCTTTATCCATTTTTCTCTTTCCTTGGATATTTAAGGTGGAATGAAGTGGAGGTCCTTGTCAACAGAGCAGCCCTAAACTTTGGGGTGCTTGTGTCTTGCTGATTTTTCATTTTCCCAATTTATACCCCCATGAGTGGAAGTGCCCTATGCTCTCTAAGCTGTGTTTTTCAGATGTTTCAGGACTCACCGTACACTTCTCCAGAGAGGCTGTTGGCAATTTACATCCCGCCCATCAGTGTAGCAAGGCTCCCATTTCTCCATGGCCTGTCCTGCATTTCTGGTTTTGACACTTTTTTCAGCATGGCCCTTTTGACCGATGGGAAGCGAGACTTCTTTGTAGTGCTGATTTGCCTTTCCAGGTTGCTTGGTTGGCCAAAAAGGGCATATGCGTTTTTTCCTGAATATATTCAGGAAAAAACGCATACGCCCTTTTTGGCCAAGGGCATCATTGTCAACGTTTTGCCGCTTTTCATGTGCTTTAAAGGCGATTCGAATCTACCTCCTGAAATCTGTTTCCTGCAATTCTGCCTTGATTTCAAATCCTCTTCTTTGCCTTCCCTCAATATATTTGTGGACGAGAGTTATCATTTATAACTCTGCAGGTTTGTGAATTGCAGTGCCCTGGACCTCCATTTTACAACTCGCTTTTTTGGGAGCTGGCCGCAAAAGCGCAGGATGGCTTCAGGCCCTGTTCTGGTTCCGGGGGGCAGGCTGAGCCTGTGGTTAATTCTTCTTCCTGATGGGAAAATAGAGTGACCTGTGCCTGTCCCAACACCAAGAGCTAGTCTCTCGTTGGTTCCCCGTCTTCCCGTTCATCCTCAGGACAAATTGCAACCTGTACGGAACAGGAGGTTAAAGGTGCTGATTTTCCAAGTAGGGAGATTGCTAGTAAAGCGGCTGGAATGGCGAACCCGGGCACAAGGAGATGAGAAATGAGGTGCGTTTTAGAAACCTTTCCCCATCACACGGTGTACTATCTTCTGGGTTTCTCATGCATGTTTTCAATGTAGGAAGATGCCCTTGAAGCTGGAGATTTGGGACCCATGCGATGGGTACCATGCAGTATTACTTTAAAGGGTCTGTGTTTGCTCACCCAACCTCACCAAACCTCTCAGCCCCAAGAGTGTCCACCCTTATGTCTCATTCAGCTGTGGGTCTAGATATGGTCAATCCAGGTTGCATCACAGCCCCTGAACGCATTGTGTAAGAATTTCTGTCTCTTTCACTGTCGTTGTTTCATGGGTTTTTCAAAGTAATTTATTTTCATAATGGGGTTTAGCTGCTTTTAACGGCTGTGTTTATGCCGCTTTACACCCACTTGACACACTAACAGAGAGATATCAATACATAGGTTTTAAGATTATTACTAGTCAGATATATTCTTGTGCGGTGAATAGGGCGTGTTGAGTCCAGTTCTCTGAGCAAGGAGTAGGTCTTGTCTACTACATATTGGGTTTATGGAACGGTATCTGAGCTAATTTGATACCCTTGTTTTATGTATCACCCCACCTCACCTTTCCCGTTAAGCAGCCATAGTCTGTTTTCTGCATGTGT
Organism: Balaenoptera borealis; assembly: GCF_965194805.1. Lineage (NCBI taxonomy): Eukaryota > Metazoa > Chordata > Mammalia > Artiodactyla > Balaenopteridae > Balaenoptera > Balaenoptera borealis. The sequence continues at coordinate 225,746 of NW_028123817.1, forward strand.
GACTCTGTTCTGTTTTGTAATTCAGTTCAAGTGTAACGGTTTTTACATTCCCTCTAAAAGTGATACCTTATGAGAAGTGTCCTTTTCTGTGTGACTTATTTCAGTTAGAATCGTCGTACCTAAATCCACTCATCATGCTGCTACTAACCTTATGACATTGATTTCATGGCTGAGTGATATTCCATTGTACATAAGGACCACAACTTCTTTATCCATTTTTCTCTTTCCTTGGATATTTAAGGTGGAATGAAGTGGAGGTCCTTGTCAACAGAGCAGCCCTCAACTTTGGGGTGCTTGTGTCTTGCTGATTTTTCATTTTCCCAATTTATACCCCCATGAGTGGAAGTGCCCTATGCTCTCTAAGCTGTGTTTTTCAGATATTTCAGGACACACCGTACACTTCTCCAGAGTGGCTGTTGGCAATTTACATCCCGCCCATCAGTGTAGCAAGGCTCCCATTTCTCCATGGCCTGTCCTGCATTTCTGGTTTTGACACTTTTTTCAGCATGGCCCTTTTGACCGATGGGAAGCGAGACTTGTTTGTAGCGCTGATTTGCCTTTCCAGGTTGCTTGGTTGGCCAAAAAGGGCGTATGCGTTTTTTCCTGAATATATTCAGGAAAAAACGCATACGCCCTTTTTGGCCAAGGGCATCATTGTCAACGTTTTGCCGCTTTTCATGTGCTTTAAAGGCGATTCGAATCTACCTCCTGAAATCTGTTTCCTGCAATTCTGCCTTGATTTCAAATCCTCTTCTTTGCCTTCCCTCAATATATTTGTGGATGAGAGTTATCATTTATAACTCTGCAGGTTTGTGAATTGCAGTGCCCTGAACCTCCATTTTACAACTCGCTTTTTTGGGAGCTGGCCGCAAAAGCGCAGGATGGCTTCAGGCCCTGTTCTGGTTCCGGGGGGCAGGCTGAGCCTGTGGTTAATTCTTCTTCCTGATGGGAAAATAGAGTGACCTGTGCCTGTCCCAACACCAAGAGCTAGTCTCTCGTTGGTTCCCCGTCTTCCCGTTCATCCTCAGGACAAATTGCAACCTGTACGGAACAGGAGGTTAAAGGTGCTGATTTTCCAAGTAGGGAGATTGCTAGTAAAGCGGCTGGAATGGCGAACCCGGGCACAAGGAGATGAGAAATGAGGTGCGTTTTAGAAACCTTTCCCCATCACACGGTATACTATCTTCTGGGTTTCTCATGCATGTTTTCAATGTAGGAAGATGCCCTTGAAGCTGGAGATTTGGGACCCATTCGATGGGTACCACGCAGTATTACTTTAAAGGGTCTGTGTTTGCTCACCCAACCTCACCAAACCTCTCAGCCCCAAGAGTGTCCACCCTTATGTCTCATCCAGCTGTGGGTCTAGATATGGTCAATCCAGGTTGCATCACAGCCCCTGAACGCATTGTGTAAGAATTTCTGTCTCTTTCACTGTCGTTGTTTCATGGGTTTTTCAAAGTAATTTATTTTCATAATGGGGTTTAGCTGCTTTTCACTGCTGTGTTTATGCCGCTTTACACCCACTTGACACACTAACAGAGAGATATCAATACATAGGTTTTAAGATTATTACTAGTCAGATATATTCTTGTGCGGTGAATAGGGCGTGTTGAGTCCAGTTCTCTGAGCAAGGAGTAGGTCTTGTCTATTACATATTGGGTTTATGGAACGGTATCTGAGCTAATTTGATACCCTTGTTTTATGTATCACCCCACCTCACCTTTCCCGTTAAGCAGCCATAGTCTGTTTTCTGCATGTGTGACTCTGTTCTGTTTTGTAATTCAGTTCAAGTGTAACGGTTTTTACATTCCCTCTAAAAGTGATACCTTATGAGAAGTGTCCTTTTCTGTGTGACTTATTTCACTTAGAATCGTCGTACCTAAATCCACTCATCATGCTGCTACTAACCTTATGACATTGATTTCATGGCTGAGTGATATTCCATTGTACATAAGGACCACAACTTCTTTATCCATTTTTCTCTTTCCTGGGATATTGAAGGTGGAATGAAGTGGAGGTCCTTGTCAACAGAGCAGCCCTCAACTTTGGGGTGCTTGTGTCTTGCTGATTTTTCATTTTCCCAATTTATACCCCCATGAGTGGAAGTGCCCTATGCTCTCTAAGCTGTGTTTTTTAGATGTTTCAGGACTCACCGTACACTTCTCCAGAGTGGCTGTTGGCAATTTACATCCCGCCCATCAGTGTAGCAAGGCTCCCATTTCTCCATGGCCTGTCCTGCATTTCTGGTTTTGACACTTTTTTCAGCATGGCCCTTTTGACCGATGGGAAGCAAGACTTCTCTGTAGCGCTGATTTGCCTTTCCAGGTTGCTTGGTTGGCCAAAAAGGGCGTATGCGTTTTTTCCTGAATATATTCAGGAAAAAACGCATACGCCCTTTTTGGCCAAGGGCATCATTGTCAACGTTTTGCCGCTTTTCATGTGCTTTAAAGGCGATTCGTATCTACCTCCTGAAATCTGTTTCGTGCAATTCTGCCTTGATTTCAAATCCTCTTCTTTGCCTTCCCTCAATATATTTGTGGACGAGAGTTATCATTTATAACTCTGCAGGTTTGTGAATTGCAGTGCCCTGAACCTCCATTTTACAACTCGCTTTTTTGGGAGCTGGCCGCAAAAGCGCAGGATGGCTTCAGGCCCTGTTCTGGTTCCGGGGGGCAGGCTGAGCCTGTGGTTAATTCTTCTTCCTGATGGGAAAATAGAGTTACCTGTGCCTATCCCGACACCAAGAGCTAGTCTCTCGTTGGTTCCCCGTCTTCCCGTTCATCCTCAGGACAAATTGCAACCTGTACGGAACAGGAGGTTAAAGGTGCTGATGCTCCAAGTAGGGAGATTGCTAGTAAATCGGCTGGAATGGCGAACCCGGGCACAAGGAGATGAGAAATGAGGTGCGTTTTAGAAACCTTTCCCCATCACACGGTGTACCATCTTCTGGGTTTCTCATGCATGTTTTCGATGTAGGAAGATGCCCTTGAACCTGGAGATTTGGGACCCATGCGATGGGTACCACGCAGTATTACTTTAAAGGGTCTGCGTTTGCTCACCCAACCTCACCAAACCTCTCAGCCCCAAGAGTGTCCACCCTTATGTCTCATCCAGCTGTGGGTCTAGATATGGTCAATCCAGGTTGCATCACAGCCCCTGAACTCATTGTGTAAGAATTTCTGTCTCTTTCACTGTCGTTGTTTCATGGGTTTTTCAAAGTAATTTATTTTCATAATGGGGTTTAGCTGCTTTTAACGGCTGTGTTTATGCCGCTTTACACCCACTTGACACACTAACAGAGAGATATCAATACATAGGTTTTAAGATTATTACTAGTCAGATATATTCTTGTGCGGTGAATAGGGCGTGTTGAGTCCAGTTCTCTGAGCAAGGAGTAGGTCTTGTCTACTACATATTGGGTTTATGGAACAGTATCTGAGCTAATTTGATACCCTTGTTTTATGTATCACCCCACCTCACCTTTCCCGTTAAGCAGCCATAGTCTGTTTTCTGCATGTGTGACTCTGTTCTGTTTTGTAATTCAGTTCAAGTGTAACGGTTTTTACATTCCCTCTAAAAGTGATACCTTATGAGAAGTGTCCTTTTCTGTGTGACTTATTTCACTTAGAATCGTCGTACCTAAATCCACTCATCATGCTGCTACTAACCTTATGACATTGATTTCATGGCTGAGTGATATTCCATTGTACATAAGGACCACAACTTCTTTATCCATTTTTCTCTTTCCTTGGATATTTAAGGTGGAATGAAGTGGAGGTCCTTGTCAACAGAGCAGCCCTCAACTTTGGGGTGCTTGTGTCTTGCTGATTTTTCATTTTCCCAATTTATACCCCCATGAGTGGAAGTGCCCTATGCTCTCTAAGCTGTGTTTTTCAGATGTTTCAGGACACACCGTACACTTCTCCAGAGTGGCTGTTGGCAATTTACATCCCGCCCATCAGTGTAGCAAGGCTCTCATTTCTCCATGGCCTGTCCTGCATTTCTGGTTTTGACACTTTTTTCAGCATGGCCCTTTTGACCGATGGGAAGCGAGACTTCTCTGTAGCGCTGATTTGCCTTTCCAGGTTGCTTGGTTGGCCAAAAAGGGCGTATGCGTTTTTTCCTGAATATATTCAGGAAAAAACGCATACGCCCTTTTTGGCCAAGGGCATCATTGTCAACATTTTGCCGCTTTTCATGTGCTTTAAAGGCGATTCGAATCTACCTCCTGAAATCTGTTTCCTGCAATTCTGCCTTGATTTCAAATCCTCTTCTTTGCCTTCCCTCAATATATTTGTGGATGAGAGTTATCATTTATAACTCTGCAGGTTTGTGAATTGCAGTGCCCTGAACCTCCATTTTACAACTCGCTTTTTTGGGAGCTGGCCGCAAATCGCAGGATGGCTTCAGGCCCTGTTCTGGTTCCGGGGGTCAGGCTGAGCCTGTGGTTAATTCTTCTTCCTGATGGGAAAATAGAGTGACCTGTGCCTGTCCCGTCACCAAGAGCTAGTCTCTCGTTGGTTCCCCGTCTTCCCGTTCATCCTCAGGACAAATTGCAACCTGTACGGAACAGGAGGTTAAAGGTGCTGATGCTCCAAATAGGGAGATTGCTAGTAAAGTGGCTGGAATGGCGAACCCGGGCACAAGGAGATGAGAAATGAGGTGCGTTTTAGAAACCTTTCCCCATCACACGGTGTACCATCTTCTGGGTTTCTCATGCATGTTTTTGATGTAGGAAGATGCCCTTGAACCTGGAGATTTGGGACCCATGCGATGGGTACCACGCAGTATTACTTTAAAAGGTCTGCGTTTGCTCACCCAACCTCACCAAACCTCTCAGCCCCAAGAGTGTCCACCCTTATGTCTCATCCAGCTGTGGGTCTAGATATGCTCAATCCAGGTTGCATCACAGCCCCTGAACTCATTGTGTAAGAATTTCTATCTCTTTCACTGTCGTTGTTTCATGGGTTTTTCAAAGTAATTTATTTTCATAATGGGGTTTAGCTGCTTTTCACGGCTGTGTTTATGCCGCTTCACACCCACTTGACACACTAACAGAGAGATATCAATACATAGGTTTTAAGATTATTACTAGTCAGATATATTCTTGTGCGGTGAATAGGGCGTGTTGAGTCCAGTTCTCTGAGCAAGGAGTAGGTCTTGTCTACTACATATTGGGTTTATGGAACAGTATCTGAGCTAATTTGATACCCTTGTTTTATGTATCACCCCACCTCACCTTTCCCGTTAAGCAGCCATAGTCTGTTTTCTGCATGTGTGACTCTGTTCTGTTTTGTAATTCAGTTCAAGTGTAACGGTTTTTACATTCCCTCTAAAAGTGATACCTTATGAGAAGTGTCCTTTTCTGTGTGACTTATTTCACTTAGAATCGTCGTACCTAAATCCACTCATCATGCTGCTACTAACCTTATGACATTGATTTCATGGCTGAGTGATATTCCATTGTACATAAGGACCACAACTTCTTTATCCATTTTTCTCTTTCCTTGGATATTTAAGGTGGAATGAAGTGGAGGTCCTTGTCAACAGAGCAGCCCTAAACTTTGGGGTGCTTGTGTCTTGCTGATTTTTCATTTTCCCAATTTATACCCCCATGAGTGGAAGTGCCCTATGCTCTCTAAGCTGTGTTTTTCAGATGTTTCAGGACTCACCGTACACTTCTCCAGAGTGGCTGTTGGCAATTTACATCCCGCCCATCAGTGTAGCAAGGCTCCCATTTCTCCATGGCCTGTCCTGCATTTCTGGTTTTGACACTTTTTTCAGCATGGCCCTTTTGACCGATGGGAAGCGAGACTTGTTTGTAGCGCTGATTTGCCTTTCCAGGTTGCTTGGTTGGCCAAAAAGGGCGTATGCGTTTTTTCCTGAATATATTCAGGAAAAAACGCATACGCCCTTTTTGGCCAAGGGCATCATTGTCAACGTTTTGCCGCTTTTCATGTGCTTTAAAGGCGATTCGAATCTACCTCCTGAAATCTGTTTCCTGCAATTCTGCCTTGATTTCAAATCCTCTTCTTTGCCTTCCCTCAATATATTTGTGGATGAGAGTTATCATTTATAACTCTGCAGGTTTGTGAATTGCAGTGCCCTGAACCTCCATTTTACAACTCGCTTTTTTGGGAGCTGGCCGCAAAAGCGCAGGATGGCTTCAGGCCCTGTTCTGGTTCCGGGGGGCAGGCTGAGCCTGTGGTTAATTCTTCTTCCTGATGGGAAAATAGAGTGACCTGTGCCTGTCCCGACACCAAGAGCTAGTCTCTCGTTGGTTCCCCGTCTTCCCGTTCATCCTCAGGACAAATTGCAACCTGTACGGAACAGGAGGTTAAAGGTGCTGATGCTCCAAGTAGGGAGATTGCTAGTAAAGTGGCTGGAATGGCGAACCCGGGCACAAGGAGATGAGAAATGAGGTGCGTTTTAGAAACCTTTCCCCATCACACGGTGTACCATCTTCTGGGTTTCTCATGCATGTTTTTGATGTAGGAAGATGCCCTTGAACCTGGAGATTTGGGACCCATGCGATGGGTACCACGCAGTATTACTTTAAAGGGTCTGCGTTTGCTCACCCAACCTCACCAAACCTCTCAGCCCCAAGAGTGTCCACCCTTATGTCTCATCCAGCTGTGGGTCTAGATATGGTCAATCCAGGTTGCATCACAGCCCCTGAACTCATTGTGTAAGAATTTCTATCTCTTTCACTGTCGTTGTTTCATGGGTTTTTCAAAGTAATTTATTTTCATAATGGGGTTTAGCTGCTTTTCACGGCTGTGTTTATGCCGCTTCACACCCACTTGACACACTAACAGAGAGATATCAATACATAGGTTTTAAGATTATTACTAGTCAGATATATTCTTGTGCGGTGAATAGGGCGTGTTGAGTCCAGTTCTCTGAGCAAGGAGTAGGTCTTGTCTACTACATATTGGGTTTATGGAACAGTATCTGAGCTAATTTGATACCCTTGTTTTATGTATCACCCCACCTCACCTTTCCCGTTAAGCAGCCATAGTCTGTTTTCTGCATGTGTGACTCTGTTCTGTTTTGTAATTCAGTTCAAGTGTAACGGTTTTTACATTCCCTCTAAAAGTGATACCTTATGAGAAGTGTCCTTTTCTGTGTGACTTATTTCACTTAGAATCGTCGTACCTAAATCCACTCATCATGCTGCTACTAGCCTTATGACATTGATTTCATGGCTGAGTGATATTCCATTGTACATAAGGACCACAACTTCTTTATCCATTTTTCTCTTTCCTTGGATATTTAAGGTGGAATGAAGTGGAGGTCCTTGTCAACAGAGCAGCCCTAAACTTTGGGGTGCTTGTGTCTTGCTGATTTTTCATTTTCCCAATTTATACCCCCATGAGTGGAAGTGCCCTATGCTCTCTAAGCTGTGTTTTTCAGATGTTTCAGGACTCACCGTACACTTCTCCAGAGAGGCTGTTGGCAATTTACATCCCGCCCATCAGTGTAGCAAGGCTCCCATTTCTCCATGGCCTGTCCTGCATTTCTGGTTTTGACACTTTTTTCAGCATGGCCCTTTTGACCGATGGGAAGCGAGACTTCTTTGTAGTGCTGATTTGCCTTTCCAGGTTGCTTGGTTGGCCAAAAAGGGCATATGCGTTTTTTCCTGAATATATTCAGGAAAAAACGCATACGCCCTTTTTGGCCAAGGGCATCATTGTCAACGTTTTGCCGCTTTTCATGTGCTTTAAAGGCGATTCGAATCTACCTCCTGAAATCTGTTTCCTGCAATTCTGCCTTGATTTCAAATCCTCTTCTTTGCCTTCCCTCAATATATTTGTGGACGAGAGTTATCATTTATAACTCTGCAGGTTTGTGAATTGCAGTGCCCTGGACCTCCATTTTACAACTCGCTTTTTTGGGAGCTGGCCGCAAAAGCGCAGGATGGCTTCAGGCCCTGTTCTGGTTCCGGGGGGCAGGCTGAGCCTGTGGTTAATTCTTCTTCCTGATGGGAAAATAGAGTGACCTGTGCCTGTCCCAACACCAAGAGCTAGTCTCTCGTTGGTTCCCCGTCTTCCCGTTCATCCTCAGGACAAATTGCAACCTGTACGGAACAGGAGGTTAAAGGTGCTGATTTTCCAAGTAGGGAGATTGCTAGTAAAGCGGCTGGAATGGCGAACCCGGGCACAAGGAGATGAGAAATGAGGTGCGTTTTAGAAACCTTTCCCCATCACACGGTGTACTATCTTCTGGGTTTCTCATGCATGTTTTCAATGTAGGAAGATGCCCTTGAAGCTGGAGATTTGGGACCCATGCGATGGGTACCATGCAGTATTACTTTAAAGGGTCTGTGTTTGCTCACCCAACCTCACCAAACCTCTCAGCCCCAAGAGTGTCCACCCTTATGTCTCATTCAGCTGTGGGTCTAGATATGGTCAATCCAGGTTGCATCACAGCCCCTGAACGCATTGTGTAAGAATTTCTGTCTCTTTCACTGTCGTTGTTTCATGGGTTTTTCAAAGTAATTTATTTTCATAATGGGGTTTAGCTGCTTTTAACGGCTGTGTTTATGCCGCTTTACACCCACTTGACACACTAACAGAGAGATATCAATACATAGGTTTTAAGATTATTACTAGTCAGATATATTCTTGTGCGGTGAATAGGGCGTGTTGAGTCCAGTTCTCTGAGCAAGGAGTAGGTCTTGTCTACTACATATTGGGTTTATGGAACGGTATCTGAGCTAATTTGATACCCTTGTTTTATGTATCACCCCACCTCACCTTTCCCGTTAAGCAGCCATAGTCTGTTTTCTGCATGTGTGACTCTGTTCTGTTTTGTAATTCAGTTCAAGTGTAACGGTTTTTACATTCCCTCTAAAAGTGATACCTTATGAGAAGTGTCCTTTTCTGTGTGACTTATTTCAGTTAGAATCGTCGTACCTAAATCCACTCATCATGCTGCTACTAACCTTATGACATTGATTTCATGGCTGAGTGATATTCCATTGTACATAAGGACCACAACTTCTTTATCCATTTTTCTCTTTCCTTGGATATTTAAGGTGGAATGAAGTGGAGGTCCTTGTCAACAGAGCAGCCCTCAACTTTGGGGTGCTTGTGTCTTGCTGATTTTTCATTTTCCCAATTTATACCCCCATGAGTGGAAGTGCCCTATGCTCTCTAAGCTGTGTTTTTCAGATATTTCAGGACACACCGTACACTTCTCCAGAGTGGCTGTTGGCAATTTACATCCCGCCCATCAGTGTAGCAAGGCTCCCATTTCTCCATGGCCTGTCCTGCATTTCTGGTTTTGACACTTTTTTCAGCATGGCCCTTTTGACCGATGGGAAGCGAGACTTGTTTGTAGCGCTGATTTGCCTTTCCAGGTTGCTTGGTTGGCCAAAAAGGGCGTATGCGTTTTTTCCTGAATATATTCAGGAAAAAACGCATACGCCCTTTTTGGCCAAGGGCATCATTGTCAACATTTTGCCGCTTTTCATGTGCTTTAAAGGCGATTCGAATCTACCTCCTGAAATCTGTTTCCTGCAATTCTGCCTTGATTTCAAATCCTCTTCTTTGCCTTCCCTCAATATATTTGTGGACGAGAGTTATCATTTATAACTCTGCAGGTTTGTGAATTGCAGTGCCCTGGACCTCCATTTTACAACTCGCTTTTTTGGGAGCTGGCCGCAAAAGCGCAGGATGGCTTCAGGCCCTGTTCTGGTTCCGGGGGGCAGGCTGAGCCTGTGGTTAATTCTTCTTCCTGATGGGAAAATAGAGTGACCTGTGCCTGTCCCGACACCAAGAGCTAGTCTCTCGTTGGTTCCCCGTCTTCCCGTTCATCCTCAGGACAAATTGCAACCTGTACGGAACAGGAGGTTAAAGGTGCTGATGCTCCAAGTAGGGAGATTGCTAGTAAATCGGCTGGAATGGCGAACCCGGGCACAAGGAGATGAGAAATGAGTTGCGTTTTAGAAACCTTTCCCCATCACACGGTGTACTATCTTCTGGGTTTCTCATGCATGTTTTCGATGTAGGAAGATGCCCTTGAAGCTGGAGATTTGGGACCCATTCGATGGGTACCACGCAGTATTACTTTAAAGGGTCTGCGTTTGCTCACCCAACCTCACCAAACCTCTCAGCCCCAAGAGTGTCCACCCTTATGTCTCATCCAGCTGTGGGTCTAGATATGGTCAATCCAGGTTGCATCACAGCCCCTGAACTCATTGTGTAAGAATTTCTGTCTCTTTCACTGTCGTTGTTTCATGGGTTTTTCAAAGTAATTTATTTTCATAATGGGGTTTAGCTGCTTTTCACGGCTGTGTTTATGCCGCTTCACACCCACTTGACACACTAACAGAGAGATATCAATACATAGGTTTTAAGATTATTACTAGTCAGATATATTCTTGTGCGGTGAATAGGGCGTGTTGAGTCCAGTTCTCTGAGCAAGGAGTAGGTCTTGTCTACTACATATTGGGTTTATGGAACAGTATCTGAGCTAATTTGATACCCTTGTTTTATGTATCACCCCACCTCACCTTTCCCGTTAAGCAGCCATAGTCTGTTTTCTGCATGTGTGACTCTGTTCTGTTTTGTAATTCAGTTCAAGTGTAACGGTTTTTACATTCCCTCTAAAAGTGATACCTTATGAGAAGTGTCCTTTTCTGTGTGACTTATTTCACTTAGAATCGTCGTACCTAAATCCACTCATCATGCTGCTACTAACCTTATGACATTGATTTCATGGCTGAGTGATATTCCATTGTACATAAGGACCACAACTTCTTTATCCATTTTTCTCTTTCCTTGGATATTTAAGGTGGAATGAAGTGGAGGTCCTTGTCAACAGAGCAGCCCTAAACTTTGGGGTGCTTGTGTCTTGCTGATTTTTCATTTTCCCAATTTATACCCCCATGAGTGGAAGTGCCCTATGCTCTCTAAGCTGTGTTTTTCAGATGTTTCAGGACTCACCGTACACTTCTCCAGAGTGGCTGTTGGCAATTTACATCCCGCCCATCAGTGTAGCAAGGCTCCCATTTCTCCATGGCCTGTCCTGCATTTCTGGTTTTGACACTTTTTTCAGCATGGCCCTTTTGACCGATGGGAAGCGAGACTTGTTTGTAGCGCTGATTTGCCTTTCCAGGTTGCTTGGTTGGCCAAAAAGGGCGTATGCGTTTTTTCCTGAATATATTCAGGAAAAAACGCATACGCCCTTTTTGGCCAAGGGCATCATTGTCAACGTTTTGCCGCTTTTCATGTGCTTTAAAGGCGATTCGAATCTACCTCCTGAAATCTGTTTCCTGCAATTCTGCCTTGATTTCAAATCCTCTTCTTTGCCTTCCCTCAATATATTTGTGGATGAGAGTTATCATTTATAACTCTGCAGGTTTGTGAATTGCAGTGCCCTGAACCTCCATTTTACAACTCGCTTTTTTGGGAGCTGGCCGCAAAAGCGCAGGATGGCTTCAGGCCCTGTTCTGGTTCCGGGGGGCAGGCTGAGCCTGTGGTTAATTCTTCTTCCTGATGGGAAAATAGAGTGACCTGTGCCTGTCCCGACACCAAGAGCTAGTCTCTCGTTGGTTCCCCGTCTTCCCGTTCATCCTCAGGACAAATTGCAACCTGTACGGAACAGGAGGTTAAAGGTGCTGATGCTCCAAGTAGGGAGATTGCTAGTAAAGTGGCTGGAATGGCGAACCCGGGCACAAGGAGATGAGAAATGAGGTGCGTTTTAGAAACCTTTCCCCATCACACGGTGTACCATCTTCTGGGTTTCTCATGCATGTTTTTGATGTAGGAAGATGCCCTTGAACCTGGAGATTTGGGACCCATGCGATGGGTACCACGCAGTATTACTTTAAAGGGTCTGCGTTTGCTCACCCAACCTCACCAAACCTCTCAGCCCCAAGAGTGTCCACCCTTATGTCTCATCCAGCTGTGGGTCTAGATATGGTCAATCCAGGTTGCATCACAGCCCCTGAACTCATTGTGTAAGAATTTCTATCTCTTTCACTGTCGTTGTTTCATGGGTTTTTCAAAGTAATTTATTTTCATAATGGGGTTTAGCTGCTTTTCACGGCTGTGTTTATGCCGCTTCACACCCACTTGACACACTAACAGAGAGATATCAATACATAGGTTTTAAGATTATTACTAGTCAGATATATTCTTGTGCGGTGAATAGGGCGTGTTGAGTCCAGTTCTCTGAGCAAGGAGTAGGTCTTGTCTACTACATATTGGGTTTATGGAACAGTATCTGAGCTAATTTGATACCCTTGTTTTATGTATCACCCCACCTCACCTTTCCCGTTAAGCAGCCATAGTCTGTTTTCTGCATGTGTGACTCTGTTCTGTTTTGTAATTCAGTTCAAGTGTAACGGTTTTTACATTCCCTCTAAAAGTGATACCTTATGAGAAGTGTCCTTTTCTGTGTGACTTATTTCACTTAGAATCGTCGTACCTAAATCCACTCATCATGCTGCTACTAACCTTATGACATTGATTTCATGGCTGAGTGATATTCCATTGTACATAAGGACCACAACTTCTTTATCCATTTTTCTCTTTCCTTGGATATTTAAGGTGGAATGAAGTGGAGGTCCTTGTCAACAGAGCAGCCCTAAACTTTGGGGTGCTTGTGTCTTGCTGATTTTTCATTTTCCCAATTTATACCCCCATGAGTGGAAGTGCCCTATGCTCTCTAAGCTGTGTTTTTCAGATGTTTCAGGACACACCGTACACTTCTCCAGAGTGGCTGTTGGCAATTTACATCCCGCCCATCAGTGTAGCAAGGCTCCCATTTCTCCATGGCCTGTCCTGCATTTCTGGTTTTGACACTTTTTTCAGCATGGCCCTTTTGACCGATGGGAAGCGAGACTTGTTTGTAGCGCTGATTTGCCTTTCCAGGTTGCTTGGTTGGCCAAAAAGGGCGTATGCGTTTTTTCCTGAATATATTCAGGAAAAAACGCATACGCCCTTTTTGGCCAAGGGCATCATTGTCAACGTTTTGCCGCTTTTCATGTGCTTTAAAGGCGATTCGAATCTACCTCCTGAAATCTGTTTCCTGCAATTCTGCCTTGATTTCAAATCCTCTTCTTTGCCTTCCCTCAATATATTTGTGGATGAGAGTTATCATTTATAACTCTGCAGGTTTGTGAATTGCAGTGCCCTGAACCTCCATTTTACAACTCGCTTTTTTGGGAGCTGGCCGCAAAAGCGCAGGATGGCTTCAGGCCCTGTTCTGGTTCCGGGGGGCAGGCTGAGCCTGTGGTTAATTCTTCTTCCTGATGGGAAAATAGAGTGACCTGTGCCTGTCCCGACACCAAGAGCTAGTCTCTCGTTGGTTCCCCGTCTTCCCGTTCATCCTCAGGACAAATTGCAACCTGTACGGAACAGGAGGTTAAAGGTGCTGATGCTCCAAGTAGGGAGATTGCTAGTAAAGTGGCTGGAATGGCGAACCCGGGCACAAGGAGATGAGAAATGAGGTGCGTTTTAGAAACCTTTCCCCATCACACGGTGTACCATCTTCTGGGTTTCTCATGCATGTTTTTGATGTAGGAAGATGCCCTTGAACCTGGAGATTTGGGACCCATGCGATGGGTACCACGCAGTATTACTTTAAAGGGTCTGCGTTTGCTCACCCAACCTCACCAAACCTCTCAGCCCCAAGAGTGTCCACCCTTATGTCTCATCCAGCTGTGGGTCTAGATATGGTCAATCCAGGTTGCATCACAGCCCCTGAACTCATTGTGTAAGAATTTCTATCTCTTTCACTGTCGTTGTTTCATGGGTTTTTCAAAGTAATTTATTTTCATAATGGGGTTTAGCTGCTTTTCACGGCTGTGTTTATGCCGCTTCACACCCACTTGACACACTAACAGAGAGATATCAATACATAGGTTTTAAGATTATTACTAGTCAGATATATTCTTGTGCGGTGAATAGGGCGTGTTGAGTCCAGTTCTCTGAGCAAGGAGTAGGTCTTGTCTACTACATATTGGGTTTATGGAACAGTATCTGAGCTAATTTGATACCCTTGTTTTATGTATCACCCCACCTCACCTTTCCCGTTAAGCAGCCATAGTCTGTTTTCTGCATGTGTGACTCTGTTCTGTTTTGTAATTCAGTTCAAGTGTAACGGTTTTTACATTCCCTCTAAAAGTGATACCTTATGAGAAGTGTCCTTTTCTGTGTGACTTATTTCACTTAGAATCGTCGTACCTAAATCCACTCATCATGCTGCTACTAGCCTTATGACATTGATTTCATGGCTGAGTGATATTCCATTGTACATAAGGACCACAACTTCTTTATCCATTTTTCTCTTTCCTTGGATATTTAAGGTGGAATGAAGTGGAGGTCCTTGTCAACAGAGCAGCCCTAAACTTTGGGGTGCTTGTGTCTTGCTGATTTTTCATTTTCCCAATTTATACCCCCATGAGTGGAAGTGCCCTATGCTCTCTAAGCTGTGTTTTTCAGATGTTTCAGGACTCACCGTACACTTCTCCAGAGAGGCTGTTGGCAATTTACATCCCGCCCATCAGTGTAGCAAGGCTCCCATTTCTCCATGGCCTGTCCTGCATTTCTGGTTTTGACACTTTTTTCAGCATGGCCCTTTTGACCGATGGGAAGCGAGACTTCTTTGTAGTGCTGATTTGCCTTTCCAGGTTGCTTGGTTGGCCAAAAAGGGCGTATGCGTTTTTTCCTGAATATATTCAGGAAAAAACGCATACGCCCTTTTTGGCCAAGGGCATCATTGTCAACGTTTTGCCGCTTTTCATGTGCTTTAAAGGCGATTCGAATCTACCTCCTGAAATCTGTTTCCTGCAATTCTGCCTTGATTTCAAATCCTCTTCTTTGCCTTCCCTCAATATATTTGTGGACGAGAGTTATCATTTATAACTCTGCAGGTTTGTGAATTGCAGTGCCCTGGACCTCCATTTTACAACTCGCTTTTTTGGGAGCTGGCCGCAAAAGCGCAGGATGGCTTCAGGCCCTGTTCTGGTTCCGGGGGGCAGGCTGAGCCTGTGGTTAATTCTTCTTCCTGATGGGAAAATAGAGTGACCTGTGCCTGTCCCAACACCAAGAGCTAGTCTCTCGTTGGTTCCCCGTCTTCCCGTTCATCCTCAGGACAAATTGCAACCTGTACGGAACAGGAGGTTAAAGGTGCTGATTTTCCAAGTAGGGAGATTGCTAGTAAAGCGGCTGGAATGGCGAACCCGGGCACAAGGAGATGAGAAATGAGGTGCGTTTTAGAAACCTTTCCCCATCACACGGTGTACTATCTTCTGGGTTTCTCATGCATGTTTTCAATGTAGGAAGATGCCCTTGAAGCTGGAGATTTGGGACCCATGCGATGGGTACCATGCAGTATTACTTTAAAGGGTCTGTGTTTGCTCACCCAACCTCACCAAACCTCTCAGCCCCAAGAGTGTCCACCCTTATGTCTCATTCAGCTGTGGGTCTAGATATGGTCAATCCAGGTTGCATCACAGCCCCTGAACGCATTGTGTAAGAATTTCTGTCTCTTTCACTGTCGTTGTTTCATGGGTTTTTCAAAGTAATTTATTTTCATAATGGGGTTTAGCTGCTTTTAACGGCTGTGTTTATGCCGCTTTACACCCACTTGACACACTAACAGAGAGATATCAATACATAGGTTTTAAGATTATTACTAGTCAGATATATTCTTGTGCGGTGAATAGGGCGTGTTGAGTCCAGTTCTCTGAGCAAGGAGTAGGTCTTGTCTACTACATATTGGGTTTATGGAACGGTATCTGAGCTAATTTGATACCCTTGTTTTATGTATCACCCCACCTCACCTTTCCCGTTAAGCAGCCATAGTCTGTTTTCTGCATGTGTGACTCTGTTCTGTTTTGTAATTCAGTTCAAGTGTAACGGTTTTTACATTCCCTCTAAAAGTGATACCTTATGAGAAGTGTCCTTTTCTGTGTGACTTATTTCACTTAGAATCGTCGTACCTAAATCCACTCATCATGCTGCTACTAACCTTATGACATTGATTTCATGGCTGAGTGATATTCCATTGTACATAAGGACCACAACTTCTTTATCCATTTTTCTCTTTCCTTGGATATTTAAGGTGGAATGAAGTGGAGGTCCTTGTCAACAGAGCAGCCCTCAACTTTGGGGTGCTTGTGTCTTGCTGACTTTTCATTTTCCCAATTTATACCCCCATGAGTGGAAGTGCCCTATGCTCTCTAAGCTGTGTTTTTCAGATATTTCAGGACACACCGTACACTTCTCCAGAGTGGCTGTTGGCAATTTACATCCCGCCCATCAGTGTAGCAAGGCTCCCATTTCTCCATGGCCTGTCCTGCATTTCTGGTTTTGACACTTTTTTCAGCATGGCCCTTTTGACCGATGGGAAGCGAGACTTCTTTGTAGCGCTGATTTGCCTTTCCAGGTTGCTTGGTTGGCCAAAAAGGGCGTATGCGTTTTTTCCTGAATATATTCAGGAAAAAACGCATACGCCCTTTTTGGCCAAGGGCATCATTGTCAACATTTTGCCGCTTTTCATGTGCTTTAAAGGCGATTCGAATCTACCTCCTGAAATCTGTTTCCTGCAATTCTGCCTTGATTTCAAATCCTCTTCTTTGCCTTCCCTCAATATATTTGTGGACGAGAGTTATCATTTATAACTCTGCAGGTTTGTGAATTGCAGTGCCCTGGACCTCCATTTTACAACTCGCTTTTTTGGGAGCTGGCCGCAAAAGCGCAGGATGGCTTCAGGCCCTGTTCTGGTTCCGGGGGGCAGGCTGAGCCTGTGGTTAATTCTTCTTCCTGATGGGAAAATAGAGTGACCTGTGCCTGTCCCGACACCAAGAGCTAGTCTCTCGTTGGTTCCCCGTCTTCCCGTTCATCCTCAGGACAAATTGCAACCTGTACGGAACAGGAGGTTAAAGGTGCTGATGCTCCAAGTAGGGAGATTGCTAGTAAATCGGCTGGAATGGCGAACCCGGGCACAAGGAGATGAGAAATGAGTTGCGTTTTAGAAACCTTTCCCCATCACACGGTGTACTATCTTCTGGGTTTCTCATGCATGTTTTCGATGTAGGAAGATGCCCTTGAAGCTGGAGATTTGGGACCCATTCGATGGGTACCACGCAGTATTACTTTAAAGGGTCTGCGTTTGCTCACCCAACCTCACCAAACCTCTCAGCCCCAAGAGTGTCCACCCTTATGTCTCATCCAGCTGTGGGTCTAGATATGGTCAATCCAGGTTGCATCACAGCCCCTGAACGCATTGTGTAAGAATTTCTCTCTCTTTCACTGTCGTTGTTTCATGGGTTTTTCAAAGTAATTTATTTTCATAATGGGGTTTAGCTGCTTTTCACTGCTGTGTTTATGCCGCTTTACACCCACTTGACACACTATCAGAGAGATATAATTACATAGGTTTTAAGATTATTACTAGTCAGATATATTCTTGTGCGGTGAATAGGGTGTGTTGAGTCCAGTTCTCTGAGCAAGGAGTAGGTCTTGTCTATTACATATTGGGTTTATGGAACGGTATCTGAGCTAATTTGATACCCTTGTTTTATGTATCACCCCACCTCACCTTTCCCGTTAAGCAGCCATAGTCTGTTTTCTGCATGTGTGACTCTGTTCTGTTTTGTAATTCAGTTCAAGTGTAACGGTTTTTACATTCCCTCTAAAAGTGATACCTTATGAGAAGTGTCCTTTTCTGTGTGACTTATTTCACTTAGAATCGTCGTACCTAAATCCACTCATCATGCTGCTACTAACCTTATGACATTGATTTCATGGCTGAGTGATATTCCATTGTACATAAGGACCACAACTTCTTTATCCATTTTTCTCTTTCCTGGGATATTTAAGGTGGAATGAAGTGGAGGTCCTTGTCAACAGAGCAGCCCTCAACTTTGGGGTGCTTGTGTCTTGCTGATTTTTCATTTTCCCAATTTATACCCCCATGAGTGGAAGTGCCCTATGCTCTCTAAGCTGTGTTTTTCAGATGTTTCAGGACACACCGTACACTTCTCCAGAGTGGCTGTTGGCAATTTACATCCCGCCCATCAGTGTAGCAAGGCTCCCATTTCTCCATGGCCTGTCCTGCATTTCTGGTTTTGACACTTTTTTCAGCATGGCCCTTTTGACCGATGGGAAGCGAGACTTCTTTGTAGCGCTGATTTGCCTTTCCAGGTTGCTTGGTTGGCCAAAAAGGGCGTATGCGTTTTTTCCTGAATATATTCAGGAAAAAACGCATACGCCCTTTTTGGCCAAGGGCATCATTGTCAACATTTTGCCGCTTTTCATGTGCTTTAAAGGCGATTCGAATCTACCTCCTGAAATCTGTTTCCTGCAATTCTGCCTTGATTTCAAATCCTCTTCTTTGCCTTCCCTCAATATAATTTTGGACGAGAGTTATCATTTATAACTCTGCAGGTTTGTGAATTGCAGTGCCCTGGACCTCCATTTTACAACTCGCTTTTTTGGGAGCTGGCCGCAAAAGCGCAGGATGGCTTCAGGCCCTGTTCTGGTTCCGGGGGGCAGGCTGAGCCTGTGGTTAATTCTTCTTCCTGATGGGAAAATAGAGTGACCTGTGCCTGTCCCGACACCAAGAGCTAGTCTCTCGTTGGTTCCCCGTCTTCCCGTTCATCCTCAGGACAAATTGCAACCTGTACGGAACAGGAGGTTAAAGGTGCTGATGCTCCAAGTAGGGAGATTGCTAGTAAATCGGCTGGAATGGCGAACCCGGGCACAAGGAGATGAGAAATGAGGTGCGTTTTAGAAACCTTTCCCCATCACACGGTGTACCATCTTCTGGGTTTCTCATGCATGTTTTCGATGTAGGAAGATGCCCTTGAACCTGGAGATTTGGGACCCATGCGATGGGTACCACGCAGTATTACTTTAAAGGGTCTGCGTTTGCTCACCCAACCTCACCAAACCTCTCAGCCCCAAGAGTGTCCACCCTTATGTCTCATCCAGCTGTGGGTCTAGATATGGTCAATCCAGGTTGCATCACAGCCCATGAACTCATTGTGTAAGAATTTCTGTCTCTTTCACTGTCGTTGTTTCATGGGTTTTTCAAAGTAATTTATTTTCATAATGGGGTTTAGCTGCTTTTCACAGCTGTGTTTATGCCGCTTTACACCCACTTGACACACTAACAGAGAGATATCAATACATAGGTTTTAAGATTATTACTAGTCAGATATATTCTTGTGCGGTGAATAGGGCGTGTTGAGTCCACTTCTCTGAGCAAGGAGTAGGTCTTGTCTACTACATATTGGGTTTATGGAACGGTATCTGAGCTAATTTGATACCCTTGTTTTATGTATCACCCCACCTCACCTTTCCCGTTAAGCAGCCATAGTCTGTTTTCTGCATGTGTGACTCTGTTCTGTTTTGTAATTCAGTTCAAGTGTAACGGTTTTTACATTCCCTCTAAAAGTGATACCTTATGAGAAGTGTCCTTTTCTGTGTGACTTATTTCAGTTAGAATCGTCGTACCTAAATCCACTCATCATGCTGCTACTAACCTTATGACATTGATTTCATGGCTGAGTGATATTCCATTGTACATAAGGACCACAACTTCTTTACCCATTTTTCTCTTTCCTTGGATATTTAAGGTGGAATGAAGTGGAGGTCCTTGTCAACAGAGCAGCCCTCAACTTTGGGGTGCTTGTGTCTTGCTGATTTTTCATTTTCCCAATTTATACCCCCATGAGTGGAAGTGCCCTATGCTCTCTAAGCTGTGTTTTTCAGATGTTTCAGGACACACCGTACACTTCTCCAGAGTGGCTGTTGGCAATTTACATCCCGCCCATCAGTGTAGCAAGGCTCTCATTTCTCCATGGCCTGTCCTGCATTTCTGGTTTTGACACTTTTTTCAGCATGGCCCTTTTGACCGATGGGAAGCGAGACTTCTTTGTAGCGCTGATTTGCCTTTCCAGGTTGCTTGGTTGGCCAAAAAGGGCGTATGCGTTTTTTCCTGAATATATTCAGGAAAAAACGCATATGCCCTTTTTGGCCAAGGGCATCATTGTCAACGTTTTGCCGCTTTTCATGTGCTTTAAAGGCGATTCGTATCTACCTCCTGAAATCTGTTTCGTGCAATTCTGCCTTGATTTCAAATCCTCTTCTTTGCCTTCCCTCAATATATTTGTGGACGAGAGTTATCATTTATAACTCTGCAGGTTTGTGAATTGCAGTGCCCTGAACCTCCATTTTACAACTCGCTTTTTTGGGAGCTGGCCGCAAAAGCGCAGGATGGCTTCAGGCCCTGTTCTGGTTCCGGGGGGCAGGCTGAGCCTGTGGTTAATTCTTCTTCCTGATGGGAAAATAGAGTGACCTGTGCCTGTCCCGACATCAAGAGCTAGTCTCTCGTTGGTTCCCCGTCTTCCCGTTCATCCTCAGGACAAATTGCAACCTGTACGGAACAGGAGGTTAAAGGTGCTGATGCTCCAAGTAGGGAGATTGCTAGTAAAGCGGCTGGAATGGCGAACCCGGGCACAAGGAGATGAGAAATGAGGTGCGTTTTAGAAACCTTTCCCCATCACACGGTGTACCATCTCCTGGGTTTCTCATGCATGTTTTTGATGTAGGAAGATGCCCTTGAACCTGGAGATTTGGGACCCATGCGATGGGTACCACGCAGTATTACTTTAAAGGGTCTGCGTTTGCTCACCCAACCTCACCAAACCTCTCAGCCCCAAGAGTGTCCACCCTTATGTCTCATCCAGCTGTGGGTCTAGATATGGTCAATCCAGGTTGCATCACAGCCCCTCAACTCATTGTGTAAGAATTTCTATCTCTTTCACTGTCGTTGTTTCATGGGTTTTTCAAAGTAATTCATTTTCATAATGGGGTTTAGCTGCTTTTCACGGCTGTGTTTATGCCGCTTTACACCCACTTGACACACTAACAGAGAGATATCAATACATAGGTTTTAAGATTATTACTAGTCAGATATATTCTTGTGCGGTGAATAGGGCGTGTTGAGTCCAGTTCTCTGAGCAAGGAGTAGGTCTTGTCTATTACATATTGGGTTTATGGAACGGTATCTGAGCTAATTTGAAACCCTTGTTTTATGTATCACCCCACCTCACCTTTCCCGTTAAGCAGCCATAGTGTGTTTTCTGCATGTGTGACTCTGTTTCTTTTGTAATTCAGTGCAAGTGTAACGGTTTTTACATTCCCTCTATCAGTGATACCTTATGAGAAGTGTCCTTTTCTGTGTGACTTATTTCACTTAGAATCGTCTTACCTAAATCCACTCATCATGCTGCTACTAACCTTATGACATTGATTTCATGGCTGAGTGATATTCCATTGTACATAAGGACCACAAATTCTTTATCCATTTTTCTCTTTCCTTGGATATTTAAGGTGGAATGAAGTGGAGGTCCTTGTCAACAGAGCAGCCCTCAACTTTGGGGTGCTTGTGTCTTGCTGATTTTTCATTTTCCCAATTTATACCCCCATGAGTGGAAGTGCCCTATGCTCTCTAAGCTGTGTTTTTTAGATGTTTCAGGACTCACCGTACACTTCTCCAGAGTGGCTGTTGGCAATTTACATCCCGCCCATCAGTGTAGCAAGGCTCCCATTTCTCCATGGCCTGTCCTGCATTTCTGGTTTTGACACTTTTTCAGCATGGCCCTTTTGACCGATGGGAAGCGAGACTTCTCTGTAGCGCTGATTTGCCTTTCCAGATTGCTTGGTTGGCCAAAAAGGGCGTATGCGTTTTTTCCTGAATATATTCAGGAAAAAACGCATACGCCCTTTTTGGCCAAGGGCATCATTGTCAACGTTTTGCCGCTTTTCATGTGCTTTAAAGGCGATTCGTATCTACCTCCTGAAATCTGTTTCGTGCAATTCTGCCTTGATTTCAAATCCTCTTCTTTGCCTTCCCTCAATATATTTGTGGACGAGAGTTATCATTTATAACTCTGCAGGTTTGTGAATTGCAGTGCCCTGAACCTCCATTTTACAACTCGCTTTTTTGGGAGCTGGCCGCAAAAGCGCAGGATGGCTTCAGGCCCTGTTCTGGTTCCGGGGGGCAGGCTGAGCCTGTGGTTAATTCTTCTTCCTGATGGGAAAATAGAGTGACCTGTGCCTGTCCCGACACCAAGAGCTAGTCTCTCGTTGGTTCCCCGTCTTCCCGTTCATCCTCAGGACAAATTGCAACCTGTACGGAACAGGAGGTTAAAGGTGCTGATGCTCCAAGTAGGGAGATTGCTAGTAAAGCGGCTGGAATGGCGAACCCGGGCACAAGGAGATGAGAAATGAGGTGCGTTTTAGAAACCTTTCCCCATCACACGGTGTACCATCTTCTGGGTTTCTCATGCATGTTTTCGATGTAGGAAGATGCCCTTGAACCTGGAGATTTGGGACCCATGCGATGGGTACCACGCAGTATTACTTTAAAGGGTCTGCGTTTGCTCACCCAACCTCACCAATCCTCTCAGCCCCAAGAGTGTCCACCCTTATGTCTCATCTAGCTGTGGGTCTAGATATGGTCAACCCAGGTTTCATCACAGCCCCTGAACTCATTGTGTAAGAATTTCTATCTCTTTCACTGTCGTTGTTTCATGGGTTTTTCAAAGTAATTTATTTTCATAATGGGGTTTAGCTGCTTTTCACGGCTGTGTTTATGCCGCTTTACACCCACTTGACACACTAACAGAGAGATATCAATACATAGGTTTTAAGATTATTACTAGTCAGATATATTCTTGTGCGGTGAATAGGGCGTGTTGAGTCCAGTTCTCTGAGCAAGGAGTAGGTCTTGTCTACTACATATTGGGTTTATGGAATGGTATCTGAGCTAATTTGATACCCTTGTTTTATGTATCACCCCACCTCACCTTTCCCGTTAAGCAGCCAGAGTCTGTTTTCTGCATGTGTGACTCTGTTCTGTTTTGTAATTCAGTTCAAGTGTAACGGTTTTTACATTCCCTCTAAAAGTGATACCTTATGAGAAGTGTCCTTTTCTGTGTGACTTATTTCACTTAGAATCGTCGTACTTAAATCCACTCATCATGCTGCTACTAACCTTATGACATTGATTTCATGGCTGAGTGATATTCCATTGTACATAAGGACCACAACTTCTTTATCCATTTTTCTCTTTCCTGGGATATTTAAGGTGGAATGAAGTGGAGGTCCTTGTCAACAGAACAGCCCTCAACTTTGGGGTGCTTGTGTCTTGCTGATTTTTCATTTTCCCAATTTATACCCCCATGAGTGGAAGTGCCCTATGCTCTCTAAGCTGTGTTTTTCAGATGTTTCAGGACACACCGTACACTTCTCCAGAGTGGCTGTTGGCAGTTTACATCCCGCCTATCAGTGTAGCAAGGCTCTCATTTCTCCATGGCCTGTCCTGCATTTCTGGTTTTGACACATTTTTCAGCATGGCCCTTTGGACCGATGGGAAGCGAGACTTCTTTGTAGCGCTGATTTGCCTTTCCAGGTTGCTTGGTTGGCCAAAAAGGGCGTATGCGTTTTTTCCTGAATATAGTCAGGAAAAAACGCATACGCCCTTTTTGGCCAAGGGCATCATTGTCAACATTTTGCCGCTTTTCATGTGCTTTAAAGGCGATTCGAATCTACCTCCTGAAATCTGTTTCCTGCAATTCTGCCTTGATTTCAAATCCTCTTCTTTGCCTTCCCTCAATATATTTGTGGACGAGAGTTATCATTTATAACTCTGCAGGTTTGTGAATTGCAGTGCCCTGAACCTCCATTTTACAACTCGCTTTTTTGGGAGCTGGCCGCAAAAGCGCAGGATGGCTTCAGGCCCTGTTCTGGTTCCGGGGGGCAGGCTGAGCCTGTGGTTAATTCTTCTTCCTGATGGGAAAATAGAGTGACCTGTGCCTGTCCCAACACCAAGAGCTAGTCTCTCGTTGGTTCCCCGTCTTCCCGTTCATCCTCAGGACAAATTGCAACCTGTACGGAACAGGAGGTTAAAGGTGCTGATGCTCCAAGTAGGGAGATTGCTAGTAAATCGGCTGGAATGGCGAACCCGGGCACAAGGAGATGAGAAATGAGGTGCGTTTTAGAAACCTTTCCCCATCACACGGTATACTATCTTCTGGGTTTCTCATGCATGTTTTCGATGTAGGAAGATGCCCTGGAAGCTGGAGATTTGGGACCCATGCGATGGGTACCACGAAGTATTACTTTAAAGGGTCTGCGTTTGCTCACCCAACCTCACCAAACCTCTCAGCCCCAAGAGTGTCCACCCTTATGTCTCATCCAGCTGTGGGTCTAGATATGGTCAATCCAGGTTGCATCACAGCCCCTGAACGCATTGTGTAAGAATTTCTCTCTCTTTCACTGTCGTTGTTTCATGGGTTTTTCAAAGTAATTTATTTTCATAATGGGGTTTAGCTGCTTTTCACTGCTGTGTTTATGCCGCTTTACACCCACTTGATACACTAACAGAGAGATATCAATACATAGGTTTTAAGATTATTACTAGTCAGATATATTCTTGTGTGGTGAATAGGGCGTGTTGAGTCCAGTTCTCTGAGCAAGGAGTAGGTCTTGTCTATTACATATTGGGTTTATGGAACGGTATCTGAGCTAATTTGATACCCTTGTTTTATGTATCACCCCACCTCACCTTTCCCGTTAAGCAGCCATAGTGTGTTTTCTGCATGTGTGACTCTGTTCTGTTTTGTAATTCAGTTCAAGTGTAACGGTTTTTACATTCCCTCTATCAGTGATACCTTATGAGAAGTGTCCTTTTCTGTGTGACTTATTTCACTTAGAATCGTCGCACCTAAATCCACTCATCATGCTGCTACTAACCTTATGACATTGATTTCATGGCTGAGTGATATTCCATTGTACATAAGGACCACAACTTCTTTATCCATTTTTCTCTTTCCTGGGATATTTAAGGTGGAATTAAGTGGAGGTCCTTGTCAATAGAGCAGCCCTCAACTTTGGGGTGCTTGTGTCTTGCTGATTTTTCATTTTCCCAATTTATACCCCCATGAGTGGAAGTGCCCTATGCTCTCTAAGCTGTGTTTTTCAGATGTTTCAGGACACACCGTACACTTCTCCAGAGTGGCTGTTGGCAATTTACATCCCGCCCATCAGTGTAGCAAGGCTCCCATTTCTGCATGGCCTGTACTGCATTTCGGGTTTTGACACTTTTTTCATCATGGCCCTTTTGACCGATGGGAAGCGAGACTTCTCTGTAGCGCTGATTTGCCTTTCCAGGTTGCTTGGTTGGCCAAAAAGGGCGTATGCGTTTTTTCCTGAATATATTCAGGAAAAAACGCATACGCCCTTTTTGGCCAAGGGCATCATTGTCAACGTTTTGCCGCTTTTCATGTGCTTTAAAGGCGATTCGTATCTACCTCCTGAAATCTGTTTCCTGCAATTCTGCCTTGATTTCAAATCCTCTTCTTTGCCTTCCCTCAATATATTTGTGGACGAGAGTTATCATTTATAACTCTGCAGGTTTGTGAATTGCAGTGCCCTGAACCTCCATTTTACAACTCGCTTTTTTGGGAGCTGGCCGCAAAAGCGCAGGATGGCTTCAGGCCCTGTTCTGGTTCCGGGAGGCAGGCTGAGCCTGTGGTTAATTCTTCTTCCTGATGGGAAAATAGAGTGACCTGTGCCTGTCCCAACACCAAGAGCTAGTCTCTCGTTGGTTCCCCATCTTCCCGTTCATCCTCAGGACAAATTGCAACCTGGACGGAACAGGAGGTTAAAGGTGCTGATGCTCCAAGTAGGGAGATTGCTAGTAAAGCGGCTGGAATGGCGAACCCGGGCACAAGGAGATGAGAAATGAGGTGCGTTTTAGAAACCTTTCCCCATCACATGGTGTACCATCTTCTGGGTTTCTCATGCATGTTTTTGATGTAGGAAGATGCCCTTGAAGCTGGAGATTTGGGACCCATTCGATGGGTACCACGAAGTATTACTTTAAAGGGTCTGCGTTTGCTCACCCAACCTCACCAAACCTCTCAGCCCCAAGAGTGTCCACCCTTATGTCTCATCCAGCTGTGGGTCTAGATATGGTCAATCCAGGTTGCATCACAGCCCCTGAACTCATTGTGTAAGAATTTCTATCCCTTTCACTGTCGTTGTTTCATGGGTTTTTGAAAGTAATTTATTTTAATAATGGGGTTTAGCTGCTTTTCACGGCTGTGTTTATGCCGCTTTACACCCACTTGACACACTAACAGAGAGATATCAATACAAAGGTTTTAAGATTATTACTAGTCAGATATATTCTTGTGCGGTGAATAGGGCGTGTTGAGTCCACTTCTCTGAGCAAGGAGTAGGTCTTGTCTACTACATATTGGGTTTATGGAACGGTATCTGAGCTAATTTGATACCCTTGTTTTATGTATCACCCCACCTCACCTTTCCCGTTAAGCAGCCATAGTGTGTTTTCTGCATGTGTGACTCTGTTCTGTTTTGTAATTCAGTTCAAGTGTAACGGTTTTTACATTCCCTCTATCAGTGATACCTTATGAGAAGTGTCCTTTTCTGTGTGACTTATTTCACTTAGAATCGTCGTACCTACATCCACTCATCATGCTTCTACTAACCTTATGACATTGATTTCATGGCTGAGTGATATTCCATTGTACATAAGGACCACAACTTCTTTATCCATTTTTCTCTTTCCTTGGATATTTAAGGTGGAATGAAGTGGAGGTCCTTGTCAACAGAGCAGCCCTAAACTTTGGGGTGCTTGTGTCTTGCTGATTTTTCATTTTCCCAATTTATACCCCCATGAGTGGAAGTGCCCTATGCTCTCTAAGCTGTGTTTTTCAGATGTTTCAGGACACACCGTACACTTCTCCAGAGTGGCTGTTGGCAATTTACATCCCGCCCATCAGTGTAGCAAGGCTCTCATTTCTCCATGGCCTGTCCTGCATTTCTGGTTTTGACACTTTTTTCAGCATGGCCCTTTTGACCGATGGGGAGCGAGACTTCTCTGTAGCGCTGATTTGCCTTTCCAGGTTGCTTGGTTGGCCAAAAAGGGCGTATGCGTTTTTTCCTGAATATATTCAGGAAAAAACGCATACGCCCTTTTTGGCCAAGGGCATCATTGTCAACATTTTGCCGCTTTTCATGTGCTTTAAAGGCGATTCGAATCTACCTCCTGAAATCTGTTTCCTGCAATTCTGCCTTGATTTCAAATCCTCTTCTTTGCCTTCCCTCAATATAATTTTGGACGAGAGTTATCATTTATAACTCTGCAGGTTTGTGAATTGCAGTGCCCTGGACCTCCATTTTACAACTCGCTTTTTTGGGAGCTGGCCGCAAAAGCGCAGGATGGCTTCAGGCCCTGTTCTGGTTCCGGGGGGCAGGCTGAGCCTGTGGTTAATTCTTCTTCCTGATGGGAAAATAGAGTGACCTGTGCCTGTCCCGACACCAAGAGCTAGTCTCTCGTTGGTTCCCCGTCTTCCCGTTCATCCTCAGGACAAATTGCAACCTGTACGGAACAGGAGGTTAAAGGTGCTGATGCTCCAAGTAGGGAGATTGCTAGTAAATCGGCTGGAATGGCGAACCCGGGCACAAGGAGATGAGAAATGAGGTGCGTTTTAGAAACCTTTCCCCATCACACGGTGTACCATCTTCTGGGTTTCTCATGCATGTTTTCGATGTAGGAAGATGCCCTTGAACCTGGAGATTTGGGACCCATGCGATGGGTACCACGCAGTATTACTTTAAAGGGTCTGCGTTTGCTCACCCAACCTCACCAAACCTCTCAGCCCCAAGAGTGTCCACCCTTATGTCTCATCCAGCTGTGGGTCTAGATATGGTCAATCCAGGTTGCATCACAGCCCATGAACTCATTGTGTAAGAATTTCTGTCTCTTTCACTGTCGTTGTTTCATGGGTTTTTCAAAGTAATTTATTTTCATAATGGGGTTTAGCTGCTTTTCACAGCTGTGTTTATGCCGCTTTACACCCACTTGACACACTAACAGAGAGATATCAATACATAGGTTTTAAGATTATTACTAGTCAGATATATTCTTGTGCGGTGAATAGGGCGTGTTGAGTCCACTTCTCTGAGCAAGGAGTAGGTCTTGTCTACTACATATTGGGTTTATGGAACGGTATCTGAGCTAATTTGATACCCTTGTTTTATGTATCACCCCACCTCACCTTTCCCGTTAAGCAGCCATAGTCTGTTTTCTGCATGTGTGACTCTGTTCTGTTTTGTAATTCAGTTCAAGTGTAACGGTTTTTACATTCCCTCTAAAAGTGATACCTTATGAGAAGTGTCCTTTTCTGTGTGACTTATTTCAGTTAGAATCGTCGTACCTAAATCCACTCATCATGCTGCTACTAACCTTATGACATTGATTTCATGGCTGAGTGATATTCCATTGTACATAAGGACCACAACTTCTTTACCCATTTTTCTCTTTCCTTGGATATTTAAGGTGGAATGAAGTGGAGGTCCTTGTCAACAGAGCAGCCCTCAACTTTGGGGTGCTTGTGTCTTGCTGATTTTTCATTTTCCCAATTTATACCCCCATGAGTGGAAGTGCCCTATGCTCTCTAAGCTGTGTTTTTCAGATGTTTCAGGACACACCGTACACTTCTCCAGAGTGGCTGTTGGCAATTTACATCCCGCCCATCAGTGTAGCAAGGCTCTCATTTCTCCATGGCCTGTCCTGCATTTCTGGTTTTGACACTTTTTTCAGCATGGCCCTTTTGACCGATGGGAAGCGAGACTTCTTTGTAGCGCTGATTTGCCTTTCCAGGTTGCTTGGTTGGCCAAAAAGGGCGTATGCGTTTTTTCCTGAATATATTCAGGAAAAAACGCATATGCCCTTTTTGGCCAAGGGCATCATTGTCAACGTTTTGCCGCTTTTCATGTGCTTTAAAGGCGATTCGTATCTACCTCCTGAAATCTGTTTCGTGCAATTCTGCCTTGATTTCAAATCCTCTTCTTTGCCTTCCCTCAATATATTTGTGGACGAGAGTTATCATTTATAACTCTGCAGGTTTGTGAATTGCAGTGCCCTGAACCTCCATTTTACAACTCGCTTTTTTGGGAGCTGGCCGCAAAAGCGCAGGATGGCTTCAGGCCCTGTTCTGGTTCCGGGGGGCAGGCTGAGCCTGTGGTTAATTCTTCTTCCTGATGGGAAAATAGAGTGACCTGTGCCTGTCCCGACATCAAGAGCTAGTCTCTCGTTGGTTCCCCGTCTTCCCGTTCATCCTCAGGACAAATTGCAACCTGTACGGAACAGGAGGTTAAAGGTGCTGATGCTCCAAGTAGGGAGATTGCTAGTAAAGCGGCTGGAATGGCGAACCCGGGCACAAGGAGATGAGAAATGAGGTGCGTTTTAGAAACCTTTCCCCATCACACGGTGTACCATCTCCTGGGTTTCTCATGCATGTTTTTGATGTAGGAAGATGCCCTTGAACCTGGAGATTTGGGACCCATGCGATGGGTACCACGCAGTATTACTTTAAAGGGTCTGCGTTTGCTCACCCAACCTCACCAAACCTCTCAGCCCCAAGAGTGTCCACCCTTATGTCTCATCCAGCTGTGGGTCTAGATATGGTCAATCCAGGTTGCATCACAGCCCCTCAACTCATTGTGTAAGAATTTCTATCTCTTTCACTGTCGTTGTTTCATGGGTTTTTCAAAGTAATTCATTTTCATAATGGGGTTTAGCTGCTTTTCACGGCTGTGTTTATGCCGCTTTACACCCACTTGACACACTAACAGAGAGATATCAATACATAGGTTTTAAGATTATTACTAGTCAGATATATTCTTGTGCGGTGAATAGGGCGTGTTGAGTCCAGTTCTCTGAGCAAGGAGTAGGTCTTGTCTATTACATATTGGGTTTATGGAACGGTATCTGAGCTAATTTGAAACCCTTGTTTTATGTATCACCCCACCTCACCTTTCCCGTTAAGCAGCCATAGTGTGTTTTCTGCATGTGTGACTCTGTTTCTTTTGTAATTCAGTGCAAGTGTAACGGTTTTTACATTCCCTCTATCAGTGATACCTTATGAGAAGTGTCCTTTTCTGTGTGACTTATTTCACTTAGAATCGTCTTACCTAAATCCACTCATCATGCTGCTACTAACCTTATGACATTGATTTCATGGCTGAGTGATATTCCATTGTACATAAGGACCACAAATTCTTTATCCATTTTTCTCTTTCCTTGGATATTTAAGGTGGAATGAAGTGGAGGTCCTTGTCAACAGAGCAGCCCTCAACTTTGGGGTGCTTGTGTCTTGCTGATTTTTCATTTTCCCAATTTATACCCCCATGAGTGGAAGTGCCCTATGCTCTCTAAGCTGTGTTTTTTAGATGTTTCAGGACTCACCGTACACTTCTCCAGAGTGGCTGTTGGCAATTTACATCCCGCCCATCAGTGTAGCAAGGCTCCCATTTCTCCATGGCCTGTCCTGCATTTCTGGTTTTGACACTTTTTCAGCATGGCCCTTTTGACCGATGGGAAGCGAGACTTCTCTGTAGCGCTGATTTGCCTTTCCAGATTGCTTGGTTGGCCAAAAAGGGCGTATGCGTTTTTTCCTGAATATATTCAGGAAAAAACGCATACGCCCTTTTTGGCCAAGGGCATCATTGTCAACGTTTTGCCGCTTTTCATGTGCTTTAAAGGCGATTCGTATCTACCTCCTGAAATCTGTTTCGTGCAATTCTGCCTTGATTTCAAATCCTCTTCTTTGCCTTCCCTCAATATATTTGTGGACGAGAGTTATCATTTATAACTCTGCAGGTTTGTGAATTGCAGTGCCCTGAACCTCCATTTTACAACTCGCTTTTTTGGGAGCTGGCCGCAAAAGCGCAGGATGGCTTCAGGCCCTGTTCTGGTTCCGGGGGGCAGGCTGAGCCTGTGGTTAATTCTTCTTCCTGATGGGAAAATAGAGTGACCTGTGCCTGTCCCGACACCAAGAGCTAGTCTCTCGTTGGTTCCCCGTCTTCCCGTTCATCCTCAGGACAAATTGCAACCTGTACGGAACAGGAGGTTAAAGGTGCTGATGCTCCAAGTAGGGAGATTGCTAGTAAAGCGGCTGGAATGGCGAACCCGGGCACAAGGAGATGAGAAATGAGGTGCGTTTTAGAAACCTTTCCCCATCACACGGTGTACCATCTTCTGGGTTTCTCATGCATGTTTTCGATGTAGGAAGATGCCCTTGAACCTGGAGATTTGGGACCCATGCGATGGGTACCACGCAGTATTACTTTAAAGGGTCTGCGTTTGCTCACCCAACCTCACCAATCCTCTCAGCCCCAAGAGTGTCCACCCTTATGTCTCATCTAGCTGTGGGTCTAGATATGGTCAACCCAGGTTTCATCACAGCCCCTGAACTCATTGTGTAAGAATTTCTATCTCTTTCACTGTCGTTGTTTCATGGGTTTTTCAAAGTAATTTATTTTCATAATGGGGTTTAGCTGCTTTTCACGGCTGTGTTTATGCCGCTTTACACCCACTTGACACACTAACAGAGAGATATCAATACATAGGTTTTAAGATTATTACTAGTCAGATATATTCTTGTGCGGTGAATAGGGCGTGTTGAGTCCAGTTCTCTGAGCAAGGAGTAGGTCTTGTCTACTACATATTGGGTTTATGGAATGGTATCTGAGCTAATTTGATACCCTTGTTTTATGTATCACCCCACCTCACCTTTCCCGTTAAGCAGCCAGAGTCTGTTTTCTGCATGTGTGACTCTGTTCTGTTTTGTAATTCAGTTCAAGTGTAACGGTTTTTACATTCCCTCTAAAAGTGATACCTTATGAGAAGTGTCCTTTTCTGTGTGACTTATTTCACTTAGAATCGTCGTACTTAAATCCACTCATCATGCTGCTACTAACCTTATGACATTGATTTCATGGCTGAGTGATATTCCATTGTACATAAGGACCACAACTTCTTTATCCATTTTTCTCTTTCCTGGGATATTTAAGGTGGAATGAAGTGGAGGTCCTTGTCAACAGAACAGCCCTCAACTTTGGGGTGCTTGTGTCTTGCTGATTTTTCATTTTCCCAATTTATACCCCCATGAGTGGAAGTGCCCTATGCTCTCTAAGCTGTGTTTTTCAGATGTTTCAGGACACACCGTACACTTCTCCAGAGTGGCTGTTGGCAGTTTACATCCCGCCTATCAGTGTAGCAAGGCTCTCATTTCTCCATGGCCTGTCCTGCATTTCTGGTTTTGACACATTTTTCAGCATGGCCCTTTGGACCGATGGGAAGCGAGACTTCTTTGTAGCGCTGATTTGCCTTTCCAGGTTGCTTGGTTGGCCAAAAAGGGCGTATGCGTTTTTTCCTGAATATAGTCAGGAAAAAACGCATACGCCCTTTTTGGCCAAGGGCATCATTGTCAACATTTTGCCGCTTTTCATGTGCTTTAAAGGCGATTCGAATCTACCTCCTGAAATCTGTTTCCTGCAATTCTGCCTTGATTTCAAATCCTCTTCTTTGCCTTCCCTCAATATATTTGTGGACGAGAGTTATCATTTATAACTCTGCAGGTTTGTGAATTGCAGTGCCCTGAACCTCCATTTTACAACTCGCTTTTTTGGGAGCTGGCCGCAAAAGCGCAGGATGGCTTCAGGCCCTGTTCTGGTTCCGGGGGGCAGGCTGAGCCTGTGGTTAATTCTTCTTCCTGATGGGAAAATAGAGTGACCTGTGCCTGTCCCAACACCAAGAGCTAGTCTCTCGTTGGTTCCCCGTCTTCCCGTTCATCCTCAGGACAAATTGCAACCTGTACGGAACAGGAGGTTAAAGGTGCTGATGCTCCAAGTAGGGAGATTGCTAGTAAATCGGCTGGAATGGCGAACCCGGGCACAAGGAGATGAGAAATGAGGTGCGTTTTAGAAACCTTTCCCCATCACACGGTATACTATCTTCTGGGTTTCTCATGCATGTTTTCGATGTAGGAAGATGCCCTGGAAGCTGGAGATTTGGGACCCATGCGATGGGTACCACGAAGTATTACTTTAAAGGGTCTGCGTTTGCTCACCCAACCTCACCAAACCTCTCAGCCCCAAGAGTGTCCACCCTTATGTCTCATCCAGCTGTGGGTCTAGATATGGTCAATCCAGGTTGCATCACAGCCCCTGAACGCATTGTGTAAGAATTTCTCTCTCTTTCACTGTCGTTGTTTCATGGGTTTTTCAAAGTAATTTATTTTCATAATGGGGTTTAGCTGCTTTTCACTGCTGTGTTTATGCCGCTTTACACCCACTTGATACACTAACAGAGAGATATCAATACATAGGTTTTAAGATTATTACTAGTCAGAT
Organism: Balaenoptera borealis; assembly: GCF_965194805.1. Classification (NCBI taxonomy): domain Eukaryota; kingdom Metazoa; phylum Chordata; class Mammalia; order Artiodactyla; family Balaenopteridae; genus Balaenoptera; species Balaenoptera borealis. The sequence goes on from NW_028123817.1 coordinate 259,003, forward strand.
ATATTCTTGTGTGGTGAATAGGGCGTGTTGAGTCCAGTTCTCTGAGCAAGGAGTAGGTCTTGTCTATTACATATTGGGTTTATGGAACGGTATCTGAGCTAATTTGATACCCTTGTTTTATGTATCACCCCACCTCACCTTTCCCGTTAAGCAGCCATAGTGTGTTTTCTGCATGTGTGACTCTGTTCTGTTTTGTAATTCAGTTCAAGTGTAACGGTTTTTACATTCCCTCTATCAGTGATACCTTATGAGAAGTGTCCTTTTCTGTGTGACTTATTTCACTTAGAATCGTCGCACCTAAATCCACTCATCATGCTGCTACTAACCTTATGACATTGATTTCATGGCTGAGTGATATTCCATTGTACATAAGGACCACAACTTCTTTATCCATTTTTCTCTTTCCTGGGATATTTAAGGTGGAATTAAGTGGAGGTCCTTGTCAATAGAGCAGCCCTCAACTTTGGGGTGCTTGTGTCTTGCTGATTTTTCATTTTCCCAATTTATACCCCCATGAGTGGAAGTGCCCTATGCTCTCTAAGCTGTGTTTTTCAGATGTTTCAGGACACACCGTACACTTCTCCAGAGTGGCTGTTGGCAATTTACATCCCGCCCATCAGTGTAGCAAGGCTCCCATTTCTGCATGGCCTGTACTGCATTTCGGGTTTTGACACTTTTTTCATCATGGCCCTTTTGACCGATGGGAAGCGAGACTTCTCTGTAGCGCTGATTTGCCTTTCCAGGTTGCTTGGTTGGCCAAAAAGGGCGTATGCGTTTTTTCCTGAATATATTCAGGAAAAAACGCATACGCCCTTTTTGGCCAAGGGCATCATTGTCAACGTTTTGCCGCTTTTCATGTGCTTTAAAGGCGATTCGTATCTACCTCCTGAAATCTGTTTCCTGCAATTCTGCCTTGATTTCAAATCCTCTTCTTTGCCTTCCCTCAATATATTTGTGGACGAGAGTTATCATTTATAACTCTGCAGGTTTGTGAATTGCAGTGCCCTGAACCTCCATTTTACAACTCGCTTTTTTGGGAGCTGGCCGCAAAAGCGCAGGATGGCTTCAGGCCCTGTTCTGGTTCCGGGAGGCAGGCTGAGCCTGTGGTTAATTCTTCTTCCTGATGGGAAAATAGAGTGACCTGTGCCTGTCCCAACACCAAGAGCTAGTCTCTCGTTGGTTCCCCATCTTCCCGTTCATCCTCAGGACAAATTGCAACCTGGACGGAACAGGAGGTTAAAGGTGCTGATGCTCCAAGTAGGGAGATTGCTAGTAAAGCGGCTGGAATGGCGAACCCGGGCACAAGGAGATGAGAAATGAGGTGCGTTTTAGAAACCTTTCCCCATCACATGGTGTACCATCTTCTGGGTTTCTCATGCATGTTTTTGATGTAGGAAGATGCCCTTGAAGCTGGAGATTTGGGACCCATTCGATGGGTACCACGAAGTATTACTTTAAAGGGTCTGCGTTTGCTCACCCAACCTCACCAAACCTCTCAGCCCCAAGAGTGTCCACCCTTATGTCTCATCCAGCTGTGGGTCTAGATATGGTCAATCCAGGTTGCATCACAGCCCCTGAACTCATTGTGTAAGAATTTCTATCCCTTTCACTGTCGTTGTTTCATGGGTTTTTGAAAGTAATTTATTTTAATAATGGGGTTTAGCTGCTTTTCACGGCTGTGTTTATGCCGCTTTACACCCACTTGACACACTAACAGAGAGATATCAATACAAAGGTTTTAAGATTATTACTAGTCAGATATATTCTTGTGCGGTGAATAGGGCGTGTTGAGTCCACTTCTCTGAGCAAGGAGTAGGTCTTGTCTACTACATATTGGGTTTATGGAACGGTATCTGAGCTAATTTGATACCCTTGTTTTATGTATCACCCCACCTCACCTTTCCCGTTAAGCAGCCATAGTGTGTTTTCTGCATGTGTGACTCTGTTCTGTTTTGTAATTCAGTTCAAGTGTAACGGTTTTTACATTCCCTCTATCAGTGATACCTTATGAGAAGTGTCCTTTTCTGTGTGACTTATTTCACTTAGAATCGTCGTACCTACATCCACTCATCATGCTTCTACTAACCTTATGACATTGATTTCATGGCTGAGTGATATTCCATTGTACATAAGGACCACAACTTCTTTATCCATTTTTCTCTTTCCTTGGATATTTAAGGTGGAATGAAGTGGAGGTCCTTGTCAACAGAGCAGCCCTAAACTTTGGGGTGCTTGTGTCTTGCTGATTTTTCATTTTCCCAATTTATACCCCCATGAGTGGAAGTGCCCTATGCTCTCTAAGCTGTGTTTTTCAGATGTTTCAGGACACACCGTACACTTCTCCAGAGTGGCTGTTGGCAATTTACATCCCGCCCATCAGTGTAGCAAGGCTCTCATTTCTCCATGGCCTGTCCTGCATTTCTGGTTTTGACACTTTTTTCAGCATGGCCCTTTTGACCGATGGGGAGCGAGACTTCTCTGTAGCGCTGATTTGCCTTTCCAGGTTGCTTGGTTGGCCAAAAAGGGCGTATGCGTTTTTTCCTGAATATATTCAGGAAAAAACGCATACGCCCTTTTTGGCCAAGGGCATCATTGTCAACATTTTGCCGCTTTTCATGTGCTTTAAAGGCGATTCGAATCTACCTCCTGAAATCTGTTTCCTGCAATTCTGCCTTGATTTCAAATCCTCTTCTTTGCCTTCCCTCAATATATTTATGGACGAGAGTTATCATTTATAACTCTGAAGGTTTGTGAATTGCACTGCCCTGAACCTCCATTTTACAACTCGCTTTTTTGGGAGCTGGCCGCAAAAGCGCAGGATGGCTTCAGGCCCTGTTCTGGTTCCAGGGGGCAGGCTGAGCCTGTGGTTAATTCTTCTTCCTGATGGGAAAATAGAGTGACCTGTGCCTGTCCCAACACCAAGAGCTAGTCTCTCGTTGGTTCCCCGTCTTGCCGTTCATCCTCAGGACAAATTGCAACCTGTACGGAACAGGAGGTTAAAGGTGCTGATGCTCCAAGTAGGGAGATTGCTAGTAAAGCAGCTGGAATGGCGAACCCGGGCACAAGGAGATGAGAAATGAGGTGCGTTTTAGAAACCTTTCCCTATCACACGGTGTACCATCTTCTGGGTTTCTCATGCATGTTTTCGATGTAGGAAGATGCCCTTGAACCTGGAGATTTGGGACCCATGCGATGGGTACCACGCAGTATTACTTTAAAGGGTCTGTGTTTGCTCACCCAACCTCACCAAACCTCTCAGCCCCAAGAGTGTCCACCCTTATGTCTCATCCAGCTGTGGGTCTAGATATGGTCAATCCAGGTTGCATCACAGCCCCTGAACTCATTGTGTAAGAATTTCTATCTCTTTCACTGTCGTTGTTTCATGGGTTTTTCAAAGTAATTTATTTTCATAATGGGGTTTAGCTGCTTTTCACGGCTGTGTTTATGCCGCTTTACACCCACTTGACACACTAACAGAGAGATATCAATACATAGGTTTTAAGATTATTACTAGTCAGGTATATTCTTGTGCGGTGAATAGGGCGTGTTGAGTCCAGTTCTCTGAGCAAGGAGTAGGTCTTGTCTACTACATATTGGGTTTATGGAACGGTATCTGAGCTAATTTGATACCCTTGTTTTATGTATCACCCCACCTCATCTTTCCCGTTAAGCAGCCATAGTCTGTTTTCTGCATGTGTGACTCTGTTCTGTTTTGTAATTCAGTTCAAGTGTAACGGTTTTTACATTCCCTCTAAAAGTGATACCTTATGAGAAGTGTCCTTTTCTGTGTGACTTATTTCACTTAGAATCGTCGTACCTAAATCCACTCATCATGCTGCTACTAACCTTATGACATTGATTTCATGGCTGAGTGATATTCCATTGTACATAAGGACCACAACTTCTTTATCCATTTTTCTCTTTCCTTGGATATTTAAGGTGGAATGAAGTGGAGGTCCTTGTCAACAGAGCAGCCCTCAACTTTGGGGTGCTTGTGTCTTGCTGATTTTTCATTTTCCCAATTTATACCCCCATGAGTGGAAGTGCCCTATGCTCTCTAAGCTGTGTTTTTCAGATGTTTCAGGACACACCGTACACTTCTCCAGAGTGGCTGTTGGCAATTTACATCCCGCCCATCAGTGTAGCAAGGCTCTCATTTCTCCATGGCCTGTCCTGCATTTCTGGTTTTGACACTTTTTTCAGCATGGCCCTTTTGACCGATGGGAAGCGAGACTTCTCTGTAGCGCTGATTTGCCTTTCCAGGTTGCTTGGTTGGCCAAAAAGGGCGTATGCGTTTTTTCCTGAATATATTCAGGAAAAAACGCATACGCCCTTTTTGGCCAAGGGCATCATTGTCAACGTTTTGCCGCTTTTCATGTGCTTTAAAGGCGATTCGTATCTACCTCCTGAAATCTGTTTCGTGCAATTCTGCCTTGATTTCAAATCCTCTTCTTTGCCTTCCCTCAATATATTTGTGGACGAGAGTTATCATTTATAACTCTGCAGGTTTGTGAATTGCAGTGCCCTGAACCTCCATTTTACAACTCGCTTTTTTGGGAGCTGGCCGCAAAAGCGCAGGATGGCTTCAGGCCCTGTTCTGGTTCCGGGGGGCAGGCTGAGCCTGTGGTTAATTCTTCTTCCTGATGGGAAAATAGAGTGACCTGTGCCTGTCCCGACACCAAGAGCTAGTCTCTCGTTGGTTCCCCGTCTTCCCGTTCATCCTCAGGACAAATTGCAACCTGTACGGAACAGGAGGTTAAAGGTGCTGATGCTCCAAGTAGGGAGATTGCTAGTAAAGCGGCTGGAATGGCGAACCCGGGCACAAGGAGATGAGAAATGAGGTGCGTTTTAGAAACCTTTCCCCATCACACGGTGTACCATCTTCTGGGTTTCTCATGCATGTTTTCGATGTAGGAAGATGCCCTTGAACCTGGAGATTTGGGACCCATGCGATGGGTACCACGCAGTATTACTTTAAAGGGTCTGCGTTTGCTCACCCAACCTCACCAAACCTCTCAGCCCCAAGAGTGTCCACCCTTATGTCTCATCCAGCTGTGGGTCTAGATATGGTCAATCCAGGTTGCATCACAGCCCCTGAACTCATTGTGTAAGAATTTCTATCTCTTTCACTGTCTTTGTTTCATGGGTGTTTCAAAGTAATTTATTTTTATAATGGGGTTTAGCTGCTTTTCACTGCTGTGTTTATGCTGCTTTACACCCACTTGACACACTAACAGAGAGATATCAGTACATAGGTTTTAAGATTATTACTAGTCAGATATATTCTTGTGCGGTGAATAGGGCGTGTTGAGTCCAGTTCTCTGAGCAAGGAGTAGGTCTTGTCTATTACATATTGGGTTTATGGAACGGTATCTGAGCTAATTTGAAACCCTTGTTTTATGTATCACCCCACCTCACCTTTCCCGTTAAGCAGCCATAGTGTGTTTTCTGCATGTGTGACTCTGTTCTGTTTTGTAATTCAGTGCAAGTGTAACGGTTTTTACATTCCCTCTATCAGTGATACCTTATGAGAAGTGTCCTTTTCTGTGTGACTTATTTCACTTAGAATCGTCGTACCTAAATCCACTCATCATGCTGCTACTAACCGTATGACATTGATTTCATGGCTGAGTGATATTCCATTGTACATAAAGACCACAACTTTATTATCCATTTTTCTCTTTCCTGGGATATTTAAGGTGGAATGAAGTGGAGGTCCTTGTCAACAGAGCAGCCCTCAACTTTGGGTGCTTGTGTCTTGCTGATTTTTAATTTTCCCAATTTATACACCCATGAGTGGAAGTGCCCTATGCTCTCTAAGCTGTGTTTTTCAGATGTTTCAGGACACACCGTACACTTCTCCAGAGTGGCTGTTGGCAATTTACATCCCGCCCATCAGTGTAGCAAGGCTCCCATTTCTCCATGGCCTGTCCTGCATTTCTGGTTTGACACTTTTTTCAGCATGGACCTTTTGACCGATGGGAAGCGAGACTTCTCTGTAGCGCTGATTTGCCTTTCCAGGTTGCTTGGTTGGCCAAAAAGGGCGTATGCGTTTTTTCCTGAATATATTCAGGAAAAAACGCATACGCCCTTTTTGGCCAAGGGCATCATTGTCAACGTTTTGCCGCTTTTCATGTGCTTTAAAGGCGATTCGAATCTACCTCCTGAAATCTGTTTCCTGCAATTCTGCCTTGATTTCAAATCCTCTTCTTTGCCTTCCCTCAATATATTTGTGGACGAGAGTTATCATTTATAACTCTGCAGGTTTGTGAATTGCAGTGCCCTGAACCTCCATTTTACAACTCGCTTTTTTGGGAGCTGGCCGCAAAAGTGCAGTATGGCTTCAGGCCCTGTTCTGGTTCCGGGGGGCAGGCTGAGCCTGTGGTTAATTCTTCTTCCTGATGGGAAAATAGAGTGACCAGTGCCTGTCCCGACACCAAGAGCTAGTCTCTCGTTGGTTCCCCGTCTTCCCGTTCATCCTCAGGACAAATTGCAACCTGTACGGAACAGGAGGTTAAAGGTGCTGATGTTCCAAGTAGGGAGATTGCTAGTAAAGCGGCTGGAATGGCGAACCCGGGCACAAGGAGATGAGAAATGACGTGCGTTTTAGAAACCTTTCCCCATCACACGGTGTACCATCTTCTGGATTTCTCATGCATGTTTTCGATGTAGGAAGATGCCCTTGAACCTGGAGATTTGGGACCCATGCGATGGGTACCACGCAGTATTACTTTAAAGGGTCTGCATTTGCTCACCCAACCTCACCAAACCTCTCAGCCCCAAGAGTGTCCACCCTTATGTCTCATCCAGCTGTGGGTCTAGATATGGTCAATCCAGGTTGCATCACAGCCCCTGAACGCATTGTGTAAGAATTTCTCTCTCTTTCACTGTCGTTGTTTCATGGGTTTTTCAAAGTAATTTATTTTCATAATGGGGTTTAGCTGCTTTTCACGGCTGTGTTTATGCCGCTTTACACCTACTTGACACACTAACAGAGAGATATCAATACATAGGTTTTAAGATTATTACTAGTCAGATATATTCTTGTGCGGTGAATAGGGCGTGTTGAGTCCAGTTCTCTGAGCAAGGAGTAGGTCTTGTCTACTACATATTGGGTTTATGGAACGGTATCTGAGCTAATTTGATACCCTTGTTTTATGTATCACCCCACCTCACCTTTCCCGTTAAGCAGCCATAGTCTGTTTTCTGCATGTGTGACTCTGTTCTGTTTTGTAATTCAGTTCAAGTGTAACGGTTTTTACATTCCCTCTAAAAGTGATACCTTATGAGAAGTGTCCTTTTCTGTGTGACTTATTTCACTTAGAATCGTCGTACCTAAATCCACTCATCATGCTGCTACTAACCTTATGACATTGATTTCATGGCTGAGTGATATTCCATTGTACATAAGGACCACAACTTCTTTATCCATTTTTCTCTTTCCTGGGATATTTAAGGTGGAATGAAGTGGAGGTCCTTGTCAACAGAGCAGCCCTCAACTTTGGGGTGCTTGTGTCTTGCTGATTTTTCATTTTCCCAATTTATACCCCCATGAGTGGAAGTGCCCTATGCTCTCTAAGCTGTGTTTTTCAGATGTTTCAGGACACACCGTACACTTCTCCAGAGTGGCTGTTGGCAATTTATATCCCGCCCATCAGTGTAGCAAGGCTCTCATTTCTCCATGGCCTGTCCTGCATTTCTGGTTTTGACACTTTTTTCAGCATGGCCCTTTTGACCGATGGGAAGCGAGACTTCTCTGTAGCGCTGATTTGCCTTTCCAGGTTGCTTGGTTGGCCAAAAAGGGCGTATGCGTTTTTTCCTGAATATATTCAGGAAAAAACGCATACGCCCTTTTTGGCCAAGGGCATCATTGTCAACGTTTTGCCGCTTTTCATGTGCTTTAAAGGCGATTCGAATCTACCTCCTGAAATCTGTTTCCTGCAATTCTGCCTTGATTTCAAATCCTCTTCTTTGCCTTCCCTCAATATATTTGTGGACGAGAGTTATCATTTATAACTCTGCAGGTTTGTGAATTGCAGTGCCCTGAACCTCCATTTTACAACTCGCTTTTTTGGGAGCTGGCCGCAAAAGCGCAGGATGGCTTCAGGCCCTGTTCTGGTTCCGGGGGGCAGGCTGAGCCTGTGGTTAATTCTTCTTCCTGATGGGAAAATAGAGTGACCTGTGCCTGTCCCGACACCAAGAGCTAGTCTCTCGTTGGTTCCCCGTCTTCCCGTTCATCCTCAGGACAAATTGCAACCTGTACGGAACAGGAGGTTAAAGGTGCTGATGCTCCAAGTAGGGAGATTGCTAGTAAAGCGGCTGGAATGGCGAACCCGGGCACAAGGAGATGAGAAATGAGGTGCGTTTTAGAAACCTTTCCCCATCACACGGTGTACCATCTTCTGGGTTTCTCATGCATGTTTTCGATGTAGGAAGATGCCCTTGAACCTGGAGATTTGGGACCCATGCGATGGGTACCACGCAGTATTACTTTAAAGGGTCTGCGTTTGCTCACCCAACCTCACCAAACCTCTCAGCCCCAAGAGTGTCCACCCTTATGTCTCATCCAGCTGTGGGTCTAGATATGGTCAATCCAGGTTGCATCACAGCCCCTGAACTCATTGTGTAAGAATTTCTATCTCTTTCACTGTCTTTGTTTCATGGGTGTTTCAAAGTAATTTATTTTTATAATGGGGTTTAGCTGCTTTTCACTGCTGTGTTTATGCTGCTTTACACCCACTTGACACACTAACAGAGAGATATCAGTACATAGGTTTTAAGATTATTACTAGTCAGATATATTCTTGTGCGGTGAATAGGGCGTGTTGAGTCCAGTTCTCTGAGCAAGGAGTAGGTCTTGTCTATTACATATTGGGTTTATGGAACGGTATCTGAGCTAATTTGAAACCCTTGTTTTATGTATCACCCCACCTCACCTTTCCCGTTAAGCAGCCATAGTGTGTTTTCTGCATGTGTGACTCTGTTCTGTTTTGTAATTCAGTGCAAGTGTAACGGTTTTTACATTCCCTCTATCAGTGATACCTTATGAGAAGTGTCCTTTTCTGTGTGACTTATTTCACTTAGAATCGTCGTACCTAAATCCACTCATCATGCTGCTACTAACCGTATGACATTGATTTCATGGCTGAGTGATATTCCATTGTACATAAAGACCACAACTTTATTATCCATTTTTCTCTTTCCTGGGATATTTAAGGTGGAATGAAGTGGAGGTCCTTGTCAACAGAGCAGCCCTCAACTTTGGGTGCTTGTGTCTTGCTGATTTTTAATTTTCCCAATTTATACACCCATGAGTGGAAGTGCCCTATGCTCTCTAAGCTGTGTTTTTCAGATGTTTCAGGACACACCGTACACTTCTCCAGAGTGGCTGTTGGCAATTTACATCCCGCCCATCAGTGTAGCAAGGCTCCCATTTCTCCATGGCCTGTCCTGCATTTCTGGTTTGACACTTTTTTCAGCATGGACCTTTTGACCGATGGGAAGCGAGACTTCTCTGTAGCGCTGATTTGCCTTTCCAGGTTGCTTGGTTGGCCAAAAAGGGCGTATGCGTTTTTTCCTGAATATATTCAGGAAAAAACGCATACGCCCTTTTTGGCCAAGGGCATCATTGTCAACGTTTTGCCGCTTTTCATGTGCTTTAAAGGCGATTCGAATCTACCTCCTGAAATCTGTTTCCTGCAATTCTGCCTTGATTTCAAATCCTCTTCTTTGCCTTCCCTCAATATATTTGTGGACGAGAGTTATCATTTATAACTCTGCAGGTTTGTGAATTGCAGTGCCCTGAACCTCCATTTTACAACTCGCTTTTTTGGGAGCTGGCCGCAAAAGTGCAGTATGGCTTCAGGCCCTGTTCTGGTTCCGGGGGGCAGGCTGAGCCTGTGGTTAATTCTTCTTCCTGATGGGAAAATAGAGTGACCAGTGCCTGTCCCGACACCAAGAGCTAGTCTCTCGTTGGTTCCCCGTCTTCCCGTTCATCCTCAGGACAAATTGCAACCTGTACGGAACAGGAGGTTAAAGGTGCTGATGTTCCAAGTAGGGAGATTGCTAGTAAAGCGGCTGGAATGGCGAACCCGGGCACAAGGAGATGAGAAATGACGTGCGTTTTAGAAACCTTTCCCCATCACACGGTGTACCATCTTCTGGATTTCTCATGCATGTTTTCGATGTAGGAAGATGCCCTTGAACCTGGAGATTTGGGACCCATGCGATGGGTACCACGCAGTATTACTTTAAAGGGTCTGCATTTGCTCACCCAACCTCACCAAACCTCTCAGCCCCAAGAGTGTCCACCCTTATGTCTCATCCAGCTGTGGGTCTAGATATGGTCAATCCAGGTTGCATCACAGCCCCTGAACGCATTGTGTAAGAATTTCTCTCTCTTTCACTGTCGTTGTTTCATGGGTTTTTCAAAGTAATTTATTTTCATAATGGGGTTTAGCTGCTTTTCACGGCTGTGTTTATGCCGCTTTACACCTACTTGACACACTAACAGAGAGATATCAATACATAGGTTTTAAGATTATTACTAGTCAGATATATTCTTGTGCGGTGAATAGGGCGTGTTGAGTCCAGTTCTCTGAGCAAGGAGTAGGTCTTGTCTACTACATATTGGGTTTATGGAACGGTATCTGAGCTAATTTGATACCCTTGTTTTATGTATCACCCCACCTCACCTTTCCCGTTAAGCAGCCATAGTCTGTTTTCTGCATGTGTGACTCTGTTCTGTTTTGTAATTCAGTTCAAGTGTAACGGTTTTTACATTCCCTCTAAAAGTGATACCTTATGAGAAGTGTCCTTTTCTGTGTGACTTATTTCACTTAGAATCGTCGTACCTAAATCCACTCATCATGCTGCTACTAACCTTATGACATTGATTTCATGGCTGAGTGATATTCCATTGTACATAAGGACCACAACTTCTTTATCCATTTTTCTCTTTCCTGGGATATTTAAGGTGGAATGAAGTGGAGGTCCTTGTCAACAGAGCAGCCCTCAACTTTGGGGTGCTTGTGTCTTGCTGATTTTTCATTTTCCCAATTTATACCCCCATGAGTGGAAGTGCCCTATGCTCTCTAAGCTGTGTTTTTCAGATGTTTCAGGACACACCGTACACTTCTCCAGAGTGGCTGTTGGCAATTTATATCCCGCCCATCAGTGTAGCAAGGCTCTCATTTCTCCATGGCCTGTCCTGCATTTCTGGTTTTGACACTTTTTTCAGCATGGCCCTTTTGACCGATGGGAAGCGAGACTTCTCTGTAGCGCTGATTTGCCTTTCCAGGTTGCTTGGTTGGCCAAAAAGGGCGTATGCGTTTTTTCCTGAATATATTCAGGAAAAAACGCATACGCCCTTTTTGGCCAAGGGCATCATTGTCAACGTTTTGCCGCTTTTCATGTGCTTTAAAGGCGATTCGAATCTACCTCCTGAAATCTGTTTCCTGCAATTCTGCCTTGATTTCAAATCCTCTTCTTTGCCTTCCCTCAATATATTTGTGGACGAGAGTTATCATTTATAACTCTGCAGGTTTGTGAATTGCAGTGCCCTGAACCTCCATTTTACAACTCGCTTTTTTGGGAGCTGGCCGCAAAAGCGCAGGATGGCTTCAGGCCCTGTTCTGGTTCCGGGGGGCAGGCTGAGCCTGTGGTTAATTCTTCTTCCTGATGGGAAAATAGAGTGACCTGTGCCTGTCCCGACACCAAGAGCTAGTCTCTCGTTGGTTCCCCGTCTTCCCGTTCATCCTCAGGACAAATTGCAACCTGTACGGAACAGGAGGTTAAAGGTGCTGATGCTCCAAGTAGGGAGATTGCTAGTAAAGCGGCTGGAATGGCGAACCCGGGCACAAGGAGATGAGAAATGAGGTGCGTTTTAGAAACCTTTCCCCATCACACGGTGTACCATCTTCTGGGTTTCTCATGCATGTTTTCGATGTAGGAAGATGCCCTTGAACCTGGAGATTTGGGACCCATGCGATGGGTACCACGCAGTATTACTTTAAAGGGTCTGCGTTTGCTCACCCAACCTCACCAAACCTCTCAGCCCCAAGAGTGTCCACCCTTATGTCTCATCCAGCTGTGGGTCTAGATATGGTCAATCCAGGTTGCATCACAGCCCCTGAACTCATTGTGTAAGAATTTCTATCTCTTTCACTGTCTTTGTTTCATGGGTGTTTCAAAGTAATTTATTTTTATAATGGGGTTTAGCTGCTTTTCACTGCTGTGTTTATGCTGCTTTACACCCACTTGACACACTAACAGAGAGATATCAGTACATAGGTTTTAAGATTATTACTAGTCAGATATATTCTTGTGCGGTGAATAGGGCGTGTTGAGTCCAGTTCTCTGAGCAAGGAGTAGGTCTTGTCTATTACATATTGGGTTTATGGAACGGTATCTGAGCTAATTTGAAACCCTTGTTTTATGTATCACCCCACCTCACCTTTCCCGTTAAGCAGCCATAGTGTGTTTTCTGCATGTGTGACTCTGTTCTGTTTTGTAATTCAGTGCAAGTGTAACGGTTTTTACATTCCCTCTATCAGTGATACCTTATGAGAAGTGTCCTTTTCTGTGTGACTTATTTCACTTAGAATCGTCGTACCTAAATCCACTCATCATGCTGCTACTAACCGTATGACATTGATTTCATGGCTGAGTGATATTCCATTGTACATAAAGACCACAACTTTATTATCCATTTTTCTCTTTCCTGGGATATTTAAGGTGGAATGAAGTGGAGGTCCTTGTCAACAGAGCAGCCCTCAACTTTGGGTGCTTGTGTCTTGCTGATTTTTAATTTTCCCAATTTATACACCCATGAGTGGAAGTGCCCTATGCTCTCTAAGCTGTGTTTTTCAGATGTTTCAGGACACACCGTACACTTCTCCAGAGTGGCTGTTGGCAATTTACATCCCGCCCATCAGTGTAGCAAGGCTCCCATTTCTCCATGGCCTGTCCTGCATTTCTGGTTTGACACTTTTTTCAGCATGGACCTTTTGACCGATGGGAAGCGAGACTTCTCTGTAGCGCTGATTTGCCTTTCCAGGTTGCTTGGTTGGCCAAAAAGGGCGTATGCGTTTTTTCCTGAATATATTCAGGAAAAAACGCATACGCCCTTTTTGGCCAAGGGCATCATTGTCAACGTTTTGCCGCTTTTCATGTGCTTTAAAGGCGATTCGAATCTACCTCCTGAAATCTGTTTCGTGCAATTCTGCCTTGATTTCAAATCCTCTTCTTTGCCTTCCCTCAATATATTTGTGGACGAGAGTTATCATTTATAACTCTGTAGGTTTGTGAATTGCACTGCCCTGAACCTCCATTTTACAACTCGCTTTTTTGGGAGCTGGCCGCAAAAGCGCAGGATGGCTTCAGGCCCTGTTCTGGTTCCAGGGGGCAGGCTGAGCCTGTGGTTAATTCTTCTTCCTGATGGGAAAATAGAGTGACCTGTGCCTGTCCCAACACCAAGAGCTAGTCTCTCGTTGGTTCCCCGTCTTGCCGTTCATCCTCAGGACAAATTGCAACCTGTACGGAACAGGAGGTTAAAGGTGCTGATGCTCCAAGTAGGGAGATTGCTAGTAAAGCAGCTGGAATGGCGAACCCGGGCACAAGGAGATGAGAAATGAGGTGCGTTTTAGAAACCTTTCCCTATCACACGGTGTACCATCTTCTGGGTTTCTCATGCATGTTTTCGATGTAGGAAGATGCCCTTGAACCTGGAGATTTGGGACCCATGCGATGGGTACCACGCAGTATTACTTTAAAGGGTCTGTGTTTGCTCACCCAACCTCACCAAACCTCTCAGCCCCAAGAGTGTCCACCCTTATGTCTCATCCAGCTGTGGGTCTAGATATGGTCAATCCAGGTTGCATCACAGCCCCTGAACTCATTGTGTAAGAATTTCTATCTCTTTCACTGTCGTTGTTTCATGGGTTTTTCAAAGTAATTTATTTTCATAATGGGGTTTAGCTGCTTTTCACGGCTGTGTTTATGCCGCTTTACACCCACTTGACACACTAACAGAGAGATATCAATACATAGGTTTTAAGATTATTACTAGTCAGGTATATTCTTGTGCGGTGAATAGGGCGTGTTGAGTCCAGTTCTCTGAGCAAGGAGTAGGTCTTGTCTACTACATATTGGGTTTATGGAACGGTATCTGAGCTAATTTGATACCCTTGTTTTATGTATCACCCCACCTCATCTTTCCCGTTAAGCAGCCATAGTCTGTTTTCTGCATGTGTGACTCTGTTCTGTTTTGTAATTCAGTTCAAGTGTAACGGTTTTTACATTCCCTCTAAAAGTGATACCTTATGAGAAGTGTCCTTTTCTGTGTGACTTATTTCACTTAGAATCGTCGTACCTAAATCCACTCATCATGCTGCTACTAACCTTATGACATTGATTTCATGGCTGAGTGATATTCCATTGTACATAAGGACCACAACTTCTTTATCCATTTTTCTCTTTCCTTGGATATTTAAGGTGGAATGAAGTGGAGGTCCTTGTCAACAGAGCAGCCCTCAACTTTGGGGTGCTTGTGTCTTGCTGATTTTTCATTTTCCCAATTTATACCCCCATGAGTGGAAGTGCCCTATGCTCTCTAAGCTGTGTTTTTCAGATGTTTCAGGACACACCGTACACTTCTCCAGAGTGGCTGTTGGCAATTTACATCCCGCCCATCAGTGTAGCAAGGCTCTCATTTCTCCATGGCCTGTCCTGCATTTCTGGTTTTGACACTTTTTTCAGCATGGCCCTTTTGACCGATGGGAAGCGAGACTTCTCTGTAGCGCTGATTTGCCTTTCCAGGTTGCTTGGTTGGCCAAAAAGGGCGTATGCGTTTTTTCCTGAATATATTCAGGAAAAAACGCATACGCCCTTTTTGGCCAAGGGCATCATTGTCAACGTTTTGCCGCTTTTCATGTGCTTTAAAGGCGATTCGTATCTACCTCCTGAAATCTGTTTCGTGCAATTCTGCCTTGATTTCAAATCCTCTTCTTTGCCTTCCCTCAATATATTTGTGGACGAGAGTTATCATTTATAACTCTGCAGGTTTGTGAATTGCAGTGCCCTGAACCTCCATTTTACAACTCGCTTTTTTGGGAGCTGGCCGCAAAAGCGCAGGATGGCTTCAGGCCCTGTTCTGGTTCCGGGGGGCAGGCTGAGCCTGTGGTTAATTCTTCTTCCTGATGGGAAAATAGAGTGACCTGTGCCTGTCCCGACACCAAGAGCTAGTCTCTCGTTGGTTCCCCGTCTTCCCGTTCATCCTCAGGACAAATTGCAACCTGTACGGAACAGGAGGTTAAAGGTGCTGATGCTCCAAGTAGGGAGATTGCTAGTAAAGTGGCTGGAATGGCGAACCCGGGCACAAGGAGATGAGAAATGAGGTGCGTTTTAGAAACCTTTCCCCATCACACGGTGTACCATCTTCTGGGTTTCTCATGCATGTTTTCGATGTAGGAAGATGCCCTTGAACCTGGAGATTTGGGACCCATGCGATGGGTACCACGCAGTATTACTTTAAAGGGTCTGCGTTTGCTCACCCAACCTCACCAAACCTCTCAGCCCCAAGAGTGTCCACCCTTATGTCTCATCCAGCTGTGGGTCTAGATATGGTCAATCCAGGTTGCATCACAGCCCCTGAACTCATTGTGTAAGAATTTCTATCTCTTTCACTGTCTTTGTTTCATGGGTGTTTCAAAGTAATTTATTTTTATAATGGGGTTTAGCTGCTTTTCACTGCTGTGTTTATGCTGCTTTACACCCACTTGACACACTAACAGAGAGATATCAGTACATAGGTTTTAAGATTATTACTAGTCAGATATATTCTTGTGCGGTGAATAGGGCGTGTTGAGTCCAGTTCTCTGAGCAAGGAGTAGGTCTTGTCTATTACATATTGGGTTTATGGAACGGTATCTGAGCTAATTTGAAACCCTTGTTTTATGTATCACCCCACCTCACCTTTCCCGTTAAGCAGCCATAGTGTGTTTTCTGCATGTGTGACTCTGTTCTGTTTTGTAATTCAGTGCAAGTGTAACGGTTTTTACATTCCCTCTATCAGTGATACCTTATGAGAAGTGTCCTTTTCTGTGTGACTTATTTCACTTAGAATCGTCGTACCTAAATCCACTCATCATGTTGCTACTAACCGTATGACATTGATTTCATGGCTGAGTGATATTCCATTGTACATAAAGACCACAACTTTATTATCCATTTTTCTCTTTCCTGGGATATTTAAGGTGGAATGAAGTGGAGGTCCTTGTCAACAGAGCAGCCCTCAACTTTGGGTGCTTGTGTCTTGCTGATTTTTAATTTTCCCAATTTATACACCCATGAGTGGAAGTGCCCTATGCTCTCTAAGCTGTGTTTTTCAGATGTTTCAGGACACACCGTACACTTCTCCAGAGTGGCTGTTGGCAATTTACATCCCGCCCATCAGTGTAGCAAGGCTCCCATTTCTCCATGGCCTGTCCTGCATTTCTGGTTTGACACTTTTTTCAGCATGGACCTTTTGACCGATGGGAAGCGAGACTTCTCTGTAGCGCTGATTTGCCTTTCCAGGTTGCTTGGTTGGCCAAAAAGGGCGTATGCGTTTTTTCCTGAATATATTCAGGAAAAAACGCATACGCCCTTTTTGGCCAAGGGCATCATTGTCAACGTTTTGCCGCTTTTCATGTGCTTTAAAGGCGATTCGAATCTACCTCCTGAAATCTGTTTCGTGCAATTCTGCCTTGATTTCAAATCCTCTTCTTTGCCTTCCCTCAATATATTTGTGGACGAGAGTTATCATTTATAACTCTGCAGGTTTGTGAATTGCAGTGCCCTGAACCTCCATTTTACAACTCGCTTTTTTGGGAGCTGGCCGCAAAAGTGCAGTATGGCTTCAGGCCCTGTTCTGGTTCCGGGGGGCAGGCTGAGCCTGTGGTTAATTCTTCTTCCTGATGGGAAAATAGAGTGACCAGTGCCTGTCCCGACACCAAGAGCTAGTCTCTCGTTGGTTCCCCGTCTTCCCGTTCATCCTCAGGACAAATTGCAACCTGTACGGAACAGGAGGTTAAAGGTGCTGATGTTCCAAGTAGGGAGATTGCTAGTAAAGCGGCTGGAATGGCGAACCCGGGCACAAGGAGATGAGAAATGACGTGCGTTTTAGAAACCTTTCCCCATCACACGGTGTACCATCTTCTGGATTTCTCATGCATGTTTTCGATGTAGGAAGATGCCCTTGAACCTGGAGATTTGGGACCCATGCGATGGGTACCACGCAGTATTACTTTAAAGGGTCTGCATTTGCTCACCCAACCTCACCAAACCTCTCAGCCCCAAGAGTGTCCACCCTTATGTCTCATCCAGCTGTGGGTCTAGATATGGTCAATCCAGGTTGCATCACAGCCCCTGAACGCATTGTGTAAGAATTTCTCTCTCTTTCACTGTCGTTGTTTCATGGGTTTTTCAAAGTAATTTATTTTCATAATGGGGTTTAGCTGCTTTTCACGGCTGTGTTTATGCCGCTTTACACCTACTTGACACACTAACAGAGAGATATCAATACATAGGTTTTAAGATTATTACTAGTCAGATATATTCTTGTGCGGTGAATAGGGCGTGTTGAGTCCAGTTCTCTGAGCAAGGAGTAGGTCTTGTCTACTACATATTGGGTTTATGGAACGGTATCTGAGCTAATTTGATACCCTTGTTTTATGTATCACCCCACCTCACCTTTCCCGTTAAGCAGCCATAGTCTGTTTTCTGCATGTGTGACTCTGTTCTGTTTTGTAATTCAGTTCAAGTGTAACGGTTTTTACATTCCCTCTAAAAGTGATACCTTAGGAGAAGTGTCCTTTTCTGTGTGACTTATTTCACTTAGAATCGTCGTACCTAAATCCACTCATCATGCTGCTACTAACCTTATGACATTGATTTCATGGCTGAGTGATATTCCATTGTACATAAGGACCACAACTTCTTTATCCATTTTTCTCTTTCCTTGGATATTTAAGGTGGAATGAAGTGGAGGTCCTTGTCAACAGAGCAGCCCTCAACTTTGGGGTGCTTGTGTCTTGCTGATTTTTCATTTTCCCAATTTATACCCCCATGAGTGGAAGTGCCCTATGCTCTCTAAGCTGTGTTTTTTAGATGTTTCAGGACTCACCGTACACTTCTCCAGAGTGGCTGTTGGCAATTTACATCCCGCCCATCAGTGTAGCAAGGCTCCCATTTCTCCATGGCCTGTCCTGCATTTCTGGTTTTGACACTTTTTTCAGCATGGCCCTTTTGACCGATGGGAAGCGAGACTTCTCTGTAGCGCTGATTTGCCTTTCCAGATTGCTTGGTTGGCCAAAAAGGGCGTATGCGTTTTTTCCTGAATATATTCAGGAAAAAACGCATACGCCCTTTTTGGCCAAGGGCATCATTGTCAACGTTTTGCCGCTTTTCATGTGCTTTAAAGGCGATTCGTATCTACCTCCTGAAATCTGTTTCGTGCAATTCTGCCTTGATTTCAAATCCTCTTCTTTGCCTTCCCTCAATATATTTGTGGACGAGAGTTATCATTTATAACTCTGCAGGTTTGTGAATTGCAGTGCCCTGAACCTCCATTTTACAACTCGCTTTTTTGGGAGCTGGCCGCAAAAGCGCAGGATGGCTTCAGGCCCTGTTCTGGTTCCGGGGGGCAGGCTGAGCCTGTGGTTAATTCTTCTTCCTGATGGGAAAATAGAGTGACCTGTGCCTGTCCCGACACCAAGAGCTAGTCTCTCGTTGGTTCCCCGTCTTCCCGTTCATCCTCAGGACAAATTGCAACCTGTACGGAACAGGAGGTTAAAGGTGCTGATGCTCCAAGTAGGGAGATTGCTAGTAAATCGGCTGGAATGGCGAACCCGGGCACAAGGAGATGAGAAATGAGGTGCGTTTTAGAAACCTTTCCCCATCACACGGTGTACCATCTTCTGGGTTTCTCATGCATGTTTTCGATGTAGGAAGATGCCCTTGAACCTGGAGATTTGGGACCCATGCGATGGGTACCACGCAGTATTACTTTAAAGGGTCTGCGTTTGCTCACCCAACCTCACCAATCCTCTCAGCCCCAAGAGTGTCCACCCTTATGTCTCATCTAGCTGTGGGTCTAGATATGGTCAACCCAGGTTTCATCACAGCCCCTGAACTCATTGTGTAAGAATTTCTATCTCTTTCACTGTCTTTGTTTCATGGGTGTTTCAAAGTAATTTATTTTTATAATGGGGTTTAGCTGCTTTTCACTGCTGTGTTTATGCTGCTTTACACCCACTTGACACACTAACAGAGAGATATCAGTACATAGGTTTTAAGATTATTACTAGTCAGATATATTCTTGTGCGGTGAATAGGGCGTGTTGAGTCCAGTTCTCTGAGCAAGGAGTAGGTCTTGTCTATTACATATTGGGTTTATGGAACGGTATCTGAGCTAATTTGAAACCCTTGTTTTATGTATCACCCCACCTCACCTTTCCCGTTAAGCAGCCATAGTGTGTTTTCTGCATGTGTGACTCTGTTCTGTTTTGTAATTCAGTGCAAGTGTAACGGTTTTTACATTCCCTCTATCAGTGATACCTTATGAGAAGTGTCCTTTTCTGTGTGACTTATTTCACTTAGAATCGTCGTACCTAAATCCACTCATCATGCTGCTACTAACCGTATGACATTGATTTCATGGCTGAGTGATATTCCATTGTACATAAAGACCACAACTTTATTATCCATTTTTCTCTTTCCTGGGATATTTAAGGTGGAATGAAGTGGAGGTCCTTGTCAACAGAGCAGCCCTCAACTTTGGGTGCTTGTGTCTTGCTGATTTTTAATTTTTTCAATTTATACACCCATGAGTGGAAGTGCCCTATGCTCTCTAAGCTGTGTTTTTCAGATGTTTCAGGACACACCGTACACTTCTCCAGAGTGGCTGTTGGCAATTTACATCCCGCCCATCAGTGTAGCAAGGCTCCCATTTCTCCATGGCCTGTCCTGCATTTCTGGTTTGACACTTTTTTCAGCATGGACCTTTTGACCGATGGGAAGCGAGACTTCTCTGTAGCGCTGATTTGCCTTTCCAGGTTGCTTGGTTGGCCAAAAAGGGCGTATGCGTTTTTTCCTGAATATATTCAGGAAAAAACGCATACGCCCTTTTTGGCCAAGGGCATCATTGTCAACGTTTTGCCGCTTTTCATGTGCTTTAAAGGCGATTCGAATCTACCTCCTGAAATCTGTTTCGTGCAATTCTGCCTTGATTTCAAATCCTCTTCTTTGCCTTCCCTCAATATATTTGTGGACGAGAGTTATCATTTATAACTCTGCAGGTTTGTGAATTGCAGTGCCCTGAACCTCCATTTTACAACTCGCTTTTTTGGGAGCTGGCCGCAAAAGTGCAGTATGGCTTCAGGCCCTGTTCTGGTTCCGGGGGGCAGGCTGAGCCTGTGGTTAATTCTTCTTCCTGATGGGAAAATAGAGTGACCAGTGCCTGTCCCGACACCAAGAGCTAGTCTCTCGTTGGTTCCCCGTCTTCCCGTTCATCCTCAGGACAAATTGCAACCTGTACGGAACAGGAGGTTAAAGGTGCTGATGTTCCAAGTAGGGAGATTGCTAGTAAAGCGGCTGGAATGGCGAACCCGGGCACAAGGAGATGAGAAATGACGTGCGTTTTAGAAACCTTTCCCCATCACACGGTGTACCATCTTCTGGATTTCTCATGCATGTTTTCGATGTAGGAAGATGCCCTTGAACCTGGAGATTTGGGACCCATGCGATGGGTACCACGCAGTATTACTTTAAAGGGTCTGCATTTGCTCACCCAACCTCACCAAACCTCTCAGCCCCAAGAGTGTCCACCCTTATGTCTCATCCAGCTGTGGGTCTAGATATGGTCAATCCAGGTTGCATCACAGCCCCTGAACGCATTGTGTAAGAATTTCTCTCTCTTTCACTGTCGTTGTTTCATGGGTTTTTCAAAGTAGTTTATTTTCATAATGGGGTTTAGCTGCTTTTCACGGCTGTGTTTATGCCGCTTTACACCTACTTGACACACTAACAGAGAGATATCAATACATAGGTTTTAAGATTATTACTAGTCAGATATATTCTTGTGCGGTGAATAGGGCGTGTTGAGTCCAGTTCTCTGAGCAAGGAGTAGGTCTTGTCTACTACATATTGGGTTTATGGAACGGTATCTGAGCTAATTTGATACCCTTGTTTTATGTATCACCCCACCTCACCTTTCCCGTTAAGCAGCCATAGTGTGTTTTCTGCATGTGTGACTCTGTTCTGTTTTGTAATTCAGTTCAAGTGTAACGGTTTTTACATTCCCTCTAAAAGTGATACCTTATGAGAAGTGTCCTTTTCTGTGTGACTTATTTCACTTAGAATCGTCGTACCTAAATCCACTCATCATGCTGCTACTAACCTTATGACATTGATTTCATGGCTGAGTGATATTCCATTGTACATAAGGACCACAACTTCTTTATCCATTTTTCTCTTTCCTTGGATATTTAAGGTGGAATGAAGTGGAGGTCCTTGTCAACAGAGCAGCCCTCAACTTTGGGGTGCTTGTGTCTTGCTGATTTTTCATTTTCCCAATTTATACCCCCATGAGTGGAAGTGCCCTATGCTCTCTAAGCTGTGTTTTTTAGATGTTTCAGGACTCACCGTACACTTCTCCAGAGTGGCTGTTGGCAATTTACATCCCGCCCATCAGTGTAGCAAGGCTCCCATTTCTCCATGGCCTGTCCTGCATTTCTGGTTTTGACACTTTTTTCAGCATGGCCCTTTTGACCGATGGGAAGCGAGACTTCTCTGTAGCGCTGATTTGCCTTTCCAGATTGCTTGGTTGGCCAAAAAGGGCGTATGCGTTTTTTCCTGAATATATTCAGGAAAAAACGCATACGCCCTTTTTGGCCAAGGGCATCATTGTCAACGTTTTGCCGCTTTTCATGTGCTTTAAAGGCGATTCGTATCTACCTCCTGAAATCTGTTTCGTGCAATTCTGCCTTGATTTCAAATCCTCTTCTTTGCCTTCCCTCAATATATTTGTGGACGAGAGTTATCATTTATAACTCTGCAGGTTTGTGAATTGCAGTGCCCTGAACCTCCATTTTACAACTCGCTTTTTTGGGAGCTGGCCGCAAAAGCGCAGGATGGCTTCAGGCCCTGTTCTGGTTCCGGGGGGCAGGCTGAGCCTGTGGTTAATTCTTCTTCCTGATGGGAAAATAGAGTGACCTGTGCCTGTCCCAACACCAAGAGCTAGTCTCTCGTTGGTTCCCCGTCTTCCCGTTCATCCTCAGGACAAATTGCAACCTGTACGGAACAGGAGGTTAAAGGTGCTGATGCTCCTAGTAGGGAGATTGCTAGTAAAGCGGCTGGAATGGCGAACCCGGGCACAAGGAGATGAGAAATGAGGTGCGTTTTAGAAACCTTTCCCCATCACACGGTATACTATCTTCTGGGTTTCTCATGCATGTTTTCGATGTAGGAAGATGCCCTGGAAGCTGGAGATTTGGGACCCATGCGATGGGTACCACGAAGTATTACTTTAAAGGGTCTGCGTTTGCTCACCCAACCTCACCAAACCTCTCAGCCCCAAGAGTGTCCACCCTTATGTCTCATCCAGCTGTGGGTCTAGATATGGTCAATCCAGGTTGCATCACAGCCCCTGAACGCATTGTGTAAGAATTTCTCTCTCTTTCACTGTCGTTGTTTCATGGGTTTTTCAAAGTAATTTATTTTCATAATGGGGTTTAGCTGCTTTTCACTGCTGTGTTTATGCCGCTTTACACCCACTTGATACACTAACAGAGAGATATCAATACATAGGTTTTAAGATTATTACTAGTCAGATATATTCTTGTGCGGTGAATATGGCGTGTTGAGTCCAGTTCTCTGAGCAAGGAGTAGGTCTTGTCTATTACATATTGGGTTTATGGAACGGTATCTGAGCTAATTTGATACCCTTGTTTTATGTATCACCCCACCTCACCTTTCCCGTTAAGCAGCCATAGTGTGTTTTCTGCATGTGTGACTCTGTTCTGTTTTGTAATTCAGTTCAAGTGTAACGGTTTTTACATTCCCTCTATCAGTGATACCTTATGAGAAGTGTCCTTTTCTGTGTGACTTATTTCACTTAGAATAGTCGCACCTAAATCCACTCATCATGCTGCTACTAACCTTATGACATTGATTTCATGGCTGAGTGATATTCCATTGTACATAAGGACCACAACTTCTTTATCCATTTTTCTCTTTCCTGGGATATTTAAGGTGGAATTAAGTGGAGGTCCTTGTCAACAGAGCAGCCCTCAACTTTGGGGTGCTTGTGTCTTGCTGATTTTTCATTTTCCCAATTTATACCCCCATGAGTGGAAGTGCCCTATGGTCTCTAAGATGTGTTTTTCAGATGTTTCAGGACACACCGTACACTTCTCCAGAGTGGCTGTTGGCAATTTACATCCCGCCCATCAGTGTAGCAAGGCTCCCATTTCTGCATGGCCTGTACTGCATTTCGGGTTTTGACACTTTTTTCATCATGGCCCTTTTGACCGATGGGAAGCGAGACTTCTCTGTAGCGCTGATTTGCCTTTCCAGGTTGCTTGGTTGGCCAAAAAGGGCGTATGCGTTTTTTCCTGAATATATTCAGGAAAAAACGCATACGCCCTTTTTGGCCAAGGGCATCATTGTCAACGTTTTGCCGCTTTTCATGTGCTTTAAAGGCGATTCGTATCTACCTCCTGAAATCTGTTTCCTGCAATTCTGCCTTGATTTCAAATCCTCTTCTTTGCCTTCCCTCAATATATTTGTGGACGAGAGTTATCATTTATAACTCTGCAGGTTTGTGAATTGCAGTGCCCTGAACCTCCATTGTACAACTCGCTTTTTTGGGAGCTGGCCGCAAAAGCGCAGGATGGCTTCAGGCCCTGTTCTGGTTCCGGGAGGCAGGCTGAGCCTGTGGTTAATTCTTCTTCCTGATGGGAAAATAGAGTGACCTGTGCCTGTCCCAACACCAAGAGCTAGTCTCTCGTTGGTTCCCCATCTTCCCGTTCATCCTCAGGACAAATTGCAACCTGGACGGAACAGGAGGTTAAAGGTGCTGATGTTCCAAGTAGGGAGATTGCTAGTAAAGCGGCTGGAATGGCGAACCCGGGCACAAGGAGATGAGAAATGAGGTGCGTTTTAGAAACCTTTCCCCATCACACGGTGTACCATCTTCTGGGTTTCTCATGCATGTTTTCGATGTAGGAAGATGCCCTTGAACCTGGAGATTTGGGACCCATGCGATGGGTACCACGCAGTATTACTTTAAAGGGTCTGCGTTTGCTCACCCAACCTCACCAAACCTCTCAGCCCCAAGAGTGTCCACCCTTATGTCTCATCTAGCTGTGGGTCTAGATATGGTCAACCCAGGTTTCATCACAGCCCCTGAACTCATTGTGTAAGAATTTCTATCTCTTTCACTGTCGTTGTTTCATGGGTTTTTCAAAGTAATTTATTTTCATAATGGGGTTTAGCTGCTTTTCACGGCTGTGTTTATGCCGCTTTACACCCACTTGACACACTAACAGAGAGATATCAATACATAGGTTTTAAGATTATTACTAGTCAGATATATTCTTGTGCGGTGAATAGGGCGTGTTGAGTCCAGTTCTCTGAGCAAGGAGTAGGTCTTGTCTATTACATATTGGGTTTATGGAACGGTATCTGAGCTAATTTGATACCCTTGTTTTATGTATCACCCCACCTCACCTTTCCCGTTAAGCAGCCAGAGTCTGTTTTCTGCATGTGTGACTCTGTTCTGTTTTGTAATTCAGTTCAAGTGTAACGGTTTTTACATTCCCTCTAAAAGTGATACCTTATGAGAAGTGTCCTTTTCTGTGTGACTTATTTCACTTAGAATCGTCGTACTTAAATCCACTCATCATGCTTCTACTAACCTTATGACATTGATTTCATGGCTGAGTGATATTCCATTGTACATAAGGACCACAACTTCTTTATCCATTTTTCTCTTTCCTGGGATATTTAAGGTGGAATGAAGTGGAGGTCCTTGTCAACAGAACAGCCCTCAACTTTGGGGTGCTTGTGTCTTGCTGATTTTTCATTTTCCCAATTTATACCCCCATGAGTGGAAGTGCCCTATGCTCTCTAAGCTGTGTTTTTCAGATGTTTCAGGACACACCGTACACTTCTCCAGAGTGGCTGTTGGCAATTTACATCCCGCCTATCAGTGTAGCAAGGCTCTCATTTCTCCATGGCCTGTCCTGCATTTCTGGTTTTGACACATTTTTCAGCATGGCCCTTTTGACCGATGGGAAGCGAGACTTCTTTGTAGCGCTGATTTGCCTTTCCAGGTTGCTTGGTTGGCCAAAAAGGGCGTATGCGTTTTTTCCTGAATATAGTCAGGAAAAAACGCATACGCCCTTTTTGGCCAAGGGCATCATTGTCAACATTTTGCCGCTTTTCATGTGCTTTAAAGGCGATTCGAATCTACCTCCTGAAATCTGTTTCCTGCAATTCTGCCTTGATTTCAAATCCTCTTCTTTGCCTTCCCTCAATATATTTGTGGACGAGAGTTATCATTTATAACTCTGCAGGTTTGTGAATTGCAGTGCCCTGAACCTCCATTTTACAACTCGCTTTTTTGGGAGCTGGCCGCAAAAGCGCAGGATGGCTTCAGGCCCTGTTCTGGTTCCGGGGGGCAGGCTGAGCCTGTGGTTAATTCTTCTTCCTGATGGGAAAATAGAGTGACCTGTGCCTGTCCCAACACCAAGAGCTAGTCTCTCGTTGGTTCCCCGTCTTCCCGTTCATCCTCAGGACAAATTGCAACCTGTACGGAACAGGAGGTTAAAGGTGCTGATGCTCCTAGTAGGGAGATTGCTAGTAAAGCGGCTGGAATGGCGAACCCGGGCACAAGGAGATGAGAAATGAGGTGCGTTTTAGAAACCTTTCCCCATCACACGGTATACTATCTTCTGGGTTTCTCATGCATGTTTTCGATGTAGGAAGATGCCCTGGAAGCTGGAGATTTGGGACCCATGCGATGGGTACCACGAAGTATTACTTTAAAGGGTCTGCGTTTGCTCACCCAACCTCACCAAACCTCTCAGCCCCAAGAGTGTCCACCCTTATGTCTCATCCAGCTGTGGGTCTAGATATGGTCAATCCAGGTTGCATCACAGCCCCTGAACGCATTGTGTAAGAATTTCTCTCTCTTTCACTGTCGTTGTTTCATGGGTTTTTCAAAGTAATTTATTTTCATAATGGGGTTTAGCTGCTTTTCACTGCTGTGTTTATGCCGCTTTACACCCACTTGATACACTAACAGAGAGATATCAATACATAGGTTTTAAGATTATTACTAGTCAGATATATTCTTGTGCGGTGAATAGGGCGTGTTGAGTCCAGTTCTCTGAGCAAGGAGTAGGTCTTGTCTATTACATATTGGGTTTATGGAACGGTATCTGAGCTAATTTGATACCCTTGTTTTATGTATCACCCCACCTCACCTTTCCCGTTAAGCAGCCATAGTGTGTTTTCTGCATGTGTGACTCTGTTCTGTTTTGTAATTCAGTTCAAGTGTA
Source organism: Balaenoptera borealis (assembly GCF_965194805.1). NCBI lineage: Eukaryota > Metazoa > Chordata > Mammalia > Artiodactyla > Balaenopteridae > Balaenoptera > Balaenoptera borealis. The sequence goes on from NW_028123817.1 coordinate 285,606, forward strand.
ACGGTTTTTACATTCCCTCTATCAGTGATACCTTATGAGAAGTGTCCTTTTCTGTGTGACTTATTTCACTTAGAATCGTCGCACCTAAATCCACTCATCATGCTGCTACTAACCTTATGACATTGATTTCATGGCTGAGTGATATTCCATTGTACATAAGGACCACAACTTCTTTATCCATTTTTCTCTTTCCTGGGATATTTAAGGTGGAATTAAGTGGAGGTCCTTGTCAACAGAGCAGCCCTCAACTTTGGGGTGCTTGTGTCTTGCTGATTTTTCATTTTCCCAATTTATACCCCCATGAGTGGAAGTGCCCTATGCTCTCTAAGATGTGTTTTTCAGATGTTTCAGGACACACCGTACACTTCTCCAGAGTGGCTGTTGGCAATTTACATCCCGCCCATCAGTGTAGCAAGGCTCCCATTTCTGCATGGCCTGTACTGCATTTCGGGTTTTGACACTTTTTTCATCATGGCCCTTTTGACCGATGGGAAGCGAGACTTCTCTGTAGCGCTGATTTGCCTTTCCAGGTTGCTTGGTTGGCCAAAAAGGGCGTATGCGTTTTTTCCTGAATATATTCAGGAAAAAAACGCATACGCCCTTTTTGGCCAAGGGCATCATTGTCAACGTTTTGCCGCTTTTCATGTGCTTTAAAGGCGATTCGTATCTACCTCCTGAAATCTGTTTCCTGCAATTCTGCTTTGATTTCAAATCCTCTTCTTTGCCTTCCCTCAATATATTTGTGGACGAGAGTTATCATTTATAACTCTGCAGGTTTGTGAATTGCAGTGCCCTGAACCTCCATTTTACAACTCGCTTTTTTGGGAGCTGGCCGCAAAAGCGCAGGATGGCTTCAGGCCCTGTTCTGGTTCCGGGGGGCAGGCTGAGCCTGTGGTTAATTCTTCTTCCTGATGGGAAAATAGAGTGACCAGTGCCTGTCCCGACACCAAGAGCTAGTCTCTCGTTGGTTCCCCGTCTTCCCGTTCATCCTCAGGACAAATTGCAACCTGTACGGAACAGGAGGTTAAAGGTGCTGATGTTCCAAGTAGGGAGATTGCTAGTAAAGCGGCTGGAATGGCGAACCCGGGCACAAGGAGATGAGAAATGACGTGCGTTTTAGAAACCTTTCCCCATCACACGGTGTACCATCTTCTGGATTTCTCATGCATGTTTTCGATGTAGGAAGATGCCCTTGAACCTGGAGATTTGGGACCCATGCGATGGGTACCACGCAGTATTACTTTAAAGGGTCTGCATTTGCTCACCCAACCTCACCAAACCTCTCAGCCCCAAGAGTGTCCACCCTTATGTCTCATCCAGCTGTGGGTCTAGATATGGTCAATCCAGGTTGCATCACAGCCCCTGAACGCATTGTGTAAGAATTTCTCTCTCTTTCACTGTCGTTGTTTCATGGGTTTTTCAAAGTAATTTATTTTCATAATGGGGTTTAGCTGCTTTTCACGGCTGTGTTTATGCCGCTTTACACCTACTTGACACACTAACAGAGAGATATCAATACATAGGTTTTAAGATTATTACTAGTCAGATATATTCTTGTGCGGTGAATAGGGCGTGTTGAGTCCAGTTCTCTGAGCAAGGAGTAGGTCTTGTCTACTACATATTGGGTTTATGGAACGGTATCTGAGCTAATTTGATACCCTTGTTTTATGTATCACCCCACCTCACCTTTCCCGTTAAGCAGCCATAGTCTGTTTTCTGCATGTGTGACTCTGTTCTGTTTTGTAATTCAGTTCAAGTGTAACGGTTTTTACATTCCCTCTAAAAGTGATACCTTATGAGAAGTGTCCTTTTCTGTGTGACTTATTTCACTTAGAATCGTCGTACCTAAATCCACTCATCATGCTGCTACTAACCTTATGACATTGATTTCATGGCTGAGTGATATTCCATTGTACATAAGGACCACAACTTCTTTATCCATTTTTCTCTTTCCTGGGATATTTAAGGTGGAATGAAGTGGAGGTCCTTGTCAACAGAGCAGCCCTCAACTTTGGGGTGCTTGTGTCTTGCTGATTTTTCATTTTCCCAATTTATACCCCCATGAGTGGAAGTGCCCTATGCTCTCTAAGCTGTGTTTTTCAGATGTTTCAGGACACACCGTACACTTCTCCAGAGTGGCTGTTGGCAATTTATATCCCGCCCATCAGTGTAGCAAGGCTCTCATTTCTCCATGGCCTGTCCTGCATTTCTGGTTTTGACACTTTTTTCAGCATGGCCCTTTTGACCGATGGGAAGCGAGACTTCTCTGTAGCGCTGATTTGCCTTTCCAGGTTGCTTGGTTGGCCAAAAAGGGCGTATGCGTTTTTTCCTGAATATATTCAGGAAAAAACGCATACGCCCTTTTTGGCCAAGGGCATCATTGTCAACGTTTTGCCGCTTTTCATGTGCTTTAAAGGCGATTCGAATCTACCTCCTGAAATCTGTTTCCTGCAATTCTGCCTTGATTTCAAATCCTCTTCTTTGCCTTCCCTCAATATATTTGTGGACGAGAGTTATCATTTATAACTCTGTAGGTTTGTGAATTGCAGTGCCCTGAACCTCCATTTTACAACTCGCTTTTTTGGGAGCTGGCCGCAAAAGCGCAGGATGGCTTCAGGCCCTGTTCTGGTTCCGGGGGGCAGGCTGAGCCTGTGGTTAATTCTTCTTCCTGATGGGAAAATAGAGTGACCTGTGCCTGTCCCGACACCAAGAGCTAGTCTCTCGTTGGTTCCCCGTCTTCCCGTTCATCCTCAGGACAAATTGCAACCTGTACGGAACAGGAGGTTAAAGGTGCTGATGCTCCAAGTAGGGAGATTGCTAGTAAAGCGGCTGGAATGGCGAACCCGGGCACAAGGAGATGAGAAATGAGGTGCGTTTTAGAAACCTTTCCCCATCACACGGTGTACCATCTTCTGGGTTTCTCATGCATGTTTTCGATGTAGGAAGATGCCCTTGAACCTGGAGATTTGGGACCCATGCGATGGGTACCACGCAGTATTACTTTAAAGGGTCTGCGTTTGCTCACCCAACCTCACCAAACCTCTCAGCCCCAAGAGTGTCCACCCTTATGTCTCATCCAGCTGTGGGTCTAGATATGGTCAATCCAGGTTGCATCACAGCCCCTGAACTCATTGTGTAAGAATTTCTATCTCTTTCACTGTCTTTGTTTCATGGGTGTTTCAAAGTAATTTATTTTTATAATGGGGTTTAGCTGCTTTTCACTGCTGTGTTTATGCTGCTTTACACCCACTTGACACACTAACAGAGAGATATCAGTACATAGGTTTTAAGATTATTACTAGTCAGATATATTCTTGTGCGGTGAATAGGGCGTGTTGAGTCCAGTTCTCTGAGCAAGGAGTAGGTCTTGTCTATTACATATTGGGTTTATGGAACGGTATCTGAGCTAATTTGAAACCCTTGTTTTATGTATCACCCCACCTCACCTTTCCCGTTAAGCAGCCATAGTGTGTTTTCTGCATGTGTGACTCTGTTCTGTTTTGTAATTCAGTGCAAGTGTAACGGTTTTTACATTCCCTCTATCAGTGATACCTTATGAGAAGTGTCCTTTTCTGTGTGACTTATTTCACTTAGAATCGTCGTACCTAAATCCACTCATCATGCTGCTACTAACCGTATGACATTGATTTCATGGCTGAGTGATATTCCATTGTACATAAAGACCACAACTTTATTATCCATTTTTCTCTTTCCTGGGATATTTAAGGTGGAATGAAGTGGAGGTCCTTGTCAACAGAGCAGCCCTCAACTTTGGGTGCTTGTGTCTTGCTGATTTTTAATTTTCCCAATTTATACACCCATGAGTGGAAGTGCCCTATGCTCTCTAAGCTGTGTTTTTCAGATGTTTCAGGACACACCGTACACTTCTCCAGAGTGGCTGTTGGCAATTTACATCCCGCCCATCAGTGTAGCAAGGCTCCCATTTCTCCATGGCCTGTCCTGCATTTCTGGTTTGACACTTTTTTCAGCATGGACCTTTTGACCGATGGGAAGCGAGACTTCTCTGTAGCGCTGATTTGCCTTTCCAGGTTGCTTGGTTGGCCAAAAAGGGCGTATGCGTTTTTTCCTGAATATATTCAGGAAAAAACGCATACGCCCTTTTTGGCCAAGGGCATCATTGTCAACGTTTTGCCGCTTTTCATGTGCTTTAAAGGCGATTCGAATCTACCTCCTGAAATCTGTTTCGTGCAATTCTGCCTTGATTTCAAATCCTCTTCTTTGCCTTCCCTCAATATATTTGTGGACGAGAGTTATCATTTATAACTCTGCAGGTTTGTGAATTGCAGTGCCCTGAACCTCCATTTTACAACTCGCTTTTTTGGGAGCTGGCCGCAAAAGTGCAGTATGGCTTCAGGCCCTGTTCTGGTTCCGGGGGGCAGGCTGAGCCTGTGGTTAATTCTTCTTCCTGATGGGAAAATAGAGTGACCAGTGCCTGTCCCGACACCAAGAGCTAGTCTCTCGTTGGTTCCCCGTCTTCCCGTTCATCCTCAGGACAAATTGCAACCTGTACGGAACAGGAGGTTAAAGGTGCTGATGTTCCAAGTAGGGAGATTGCTAGTAAAGCGGCTGGAATGGCGAACCCGGGCACAAGGAGATGAGAAATGACGTGCGTTTTAGAAACCTTTCCCCATCACACGGTGTACCATCTTCTGGATTTCTCATGCATGTTTTCGATGTAGGAAGATGCCCTTGAACCTGGAGATTTGGGACCCATGCGATGGGTACCACGCAGTATTACTTTAAAGGGTCTGCATTTGCTCACCCAACCTCACCAAACCTCTCAGCCCCAAGAGTGTCCACCCTTATGTCTCATCCAGCTGTGGGTCTAGATATGGTCAATCCAGGTTGCATCACAGCCCCTGAACGCATTGTGTAAGAATTTCTCTCTCTTTCACTGTCGTTGTTTCATGGGTTTTTCAAAGTAATTTATTTTCATAATGGGGTTTAGCTGCTTTTCACGGCTGTGTTTATGCCGCTTTACACCTACTTGACACACTAACAGAGAGATATCAATACATAGGTTTTAAGATTATTACTAGTCAGATATATTCTTGTGCGGTGAATAGGGCGTGTTGAGTCCAGTTCTCTGAGCAAGGAGTAGGTCTTGTCTACTACATATTGGGTTTATGGAACGGTATCTGAGCTAATTTGATACCCTTGTTTTATGTATCACCCCACCTCACCTTTCCCGTTAAGCAGCCATAGTCTGTTTTCTGCATGTGTGACTCTGTTCTGTTTTGTAATTCAGTTCAAGTGTAACGGTTTTTACATTCCCTCTAAAAGTGATACCTTATGAGAAGTGTCCTTTTCTGTGTGACTTATTTCACTTAGAATCGTCGTACCTAAATCCACTCATCATGCTGCTACTAACCTTATGACATTGATTTCATGGCTGAGTGATATTCCATTGTACATAAGGACCACAACTTCTTTATCCATTTTTCTCTTTCCTTGGATATTGAAGGTGGAATGAAGTGGAGGTCCTTGTCAACAGAGCAGCCCTCAACTTTGGGGTGCTTGTGTCTTGCTGATTTTTCATTTTCCCAATTTATACCCCCATGAGTGGAAGTGCCCTATGCTCTCTAAGCTGTGTTTTTTAGATGTTTCAGGACTCACCGTACACTTCTCCAGAGTGGCTGTTGGCAATTTACATCCCGCCCATCAGTGTAGCAAGGCTCCCATTTCTCCATGGCCTGTCCTGCATTTCTGGTTTTGACACTTTTTTCAGCATGGCCCTTTTGACCGATGGGAAGCGAGACTTCTCTGTAGCGCTGATTTGCCTTTCCAGATTGCTTGGTTGGCCAAAAAGGGCGTATGCGTTTTTTCCTGAATATATTCAGGAAAAAACGCATACGCCCTTTTTGGCCAAGGGCATCATTGTCAACGTTTTGCCGCTTTTCATGTGCTTTAAAGGCGATTCGTATCTACCTCCTGAAATCTGTTTCGTGCAATTCTGCCTTGATTTCAAATCCTCTTCTTTGCCTTCCCTCAATATATTTGTGGACGAGAGTTATCATTTATAACTCTGCAGGTTTGTGAATTGCAGTGCCCTGAACCTCCATTTTACAACTCGCTTTTTTGGGAGCTGGCCGCAAAAGCGCAGGATGGCTTCAGGCCCTGTTCTGGTTCCGGGGGGCAGGCTGAGCCTGTGGTTAATTCTTCTTCCTGATGGGAAAATAGAGTGACCTGTGCCTGTCCCGACACCAAGAGCTAGTCTCTCGTTGGTTCCCCGTCTTCCCGTTCATCCTCAGGACAAATTGCAACCTGTACGGAACAGGAGGTTAAAGGTGCTGATGCTCCAAGTAGGGAGATTGCTAGTAAATCGGCTGGAATGGCGAACCCGGGCACAAGGAGATGAGAAATGAGGTGCGTTTTAGAAACCTTTCCCCATCACACGGTGTACCATCTTCTGGGTTTCTCATGCATGTTTTCGATGTAGGAAGATGCCCTTGAACCTGGAGATTTGGGACCCATGCGATGGGTACCACGCAGTATTACTTTAAAGGGTCTGCGTTTGCTCACCCAACCTCACCAATCCTCTCAGCCCCAAGAGTGACCACCCTTATGTCTCATCTAGCTGTGGGTCTAGATATGGTCAACCCAGGTTTCATCACAGCCCCTGAACTCATTGTGTAAGAATTTCTATCTCTTTCACTGTCTTTGTTTCATGGGTGTTTCAAAGTAATTTATTTTTATAATGGGGTTTAGCTGCTTTTCACTGCTGTGTTTATGCTGCTTTACACCCACTTGACACACTAACAGAGAGATATCAGTACATAGGTTTTAAGATTATTACTAGTCAGATATATTCTTGTGCGGTGAATAGGGCGTGTTGAGTCCAGTTCTCTGAGCAAGGAGTAGGTCTTGTCTATTACATATTGGGTTTATGGAACGGTATCTGAGCTAATTTGAAACCCTTGTTTTATGTATCACCCCACCTCACCTTTCCCGTTAAGCAGCCATAGTGTGTTTTCTGCATGTGTGACTCTGTTCTGTTTTGTAATTCAGTGCAAGTGTAACGGTTTTTACATTCCCTCTATCAGTGATACCTTATGAGAAGTGTCCTTTTCTGTGTGACTTATTTCACTTAGAATCGTCGTACCTAAATCCACTCATCATGCTGCTACTAACCGTATGACATTGATTTCATGGCTGAGTGATATTCCATTGTACATAAAGACCACAACTTTATTATCCATTTTTCTCTTTCCTGGGATATTTAAGGTGGAATGAAGTGGAGGTCCTTGTCAACAGAGCAGCCCTCAACTTTGGGTGCTTGTGTCTTGCTGATTTTTAATTTTCCCAATTTATACACCCATGAGTGGAAGTGCCCTATGCTCTCTAAGCTGTGTTTTTCAGATGTTTCAGGACACACCGTACACTTCTCCAGAGTGGCTGTTGGCAATTTACATCCCGCCCATCAGTGTAGCAAGGCTCCCATTTCTCCATGGCCTGTCCTGCATTTCTGGTTTGACACTTTTTTCAGCATGGACCTTTTGACCGATGGGAAGCGAGACTTCTCTGTAGCGCTGATTTGCCTTTCCAGGTTGCTTGGTTGGCCAAAAAGGGCGTATGCGTTTTTTCCTGAATATATTCAGGAAAAAACGCATACGCCCTTTTTGGCCAAGGGCATCATTGTCAACGTTTTGCCGCTTTTCATGTGCTTTAAAGGCGATTCGAATCTACCTCCTGAAATCTGTTTCGTGCAATTCTGCCTTGATTTCAAATCCTCTTCTTTGCCTTCCCTCAATATATTTGTGGACGAGAGTTATCATTTATAACTCTGCAGGTTTGTGAATTGCAGTGCCCTGAACCTCCATTTTACAACTCGCTTTTTTGGGAGCTGGCCGCAAAAGTGCAGTATGGCTTCAGGCCCTGTTCTGGTTCCGGGGGGCAGGCTGAGCCTGTGGTTAATTCTTCTTCCTGATGGGAAAATAGAGTGACCAGTGCCTGTCCCGACACCAAGAGCTAGTCTCTCGTTGGTTCCCCGTCTTCCCGTTCATCCTCAGGACAAATTGCAACCTGTACGGAACAGGAGGTTAAAGGTGCTGATGTTCCAAGTAGGGAGATTGCTAGTAAAGCGGCTGGAATGGCGAACCCGGGCACAAGGAGATGAGAAATGACGTGCGTTTTAGAAACCTTTCCCCATCACACGGTGTACCATCTTCTGGATTTCTCATGCATGTTTTCGATGTAGGAAGATGCCCTTGAACCTGGAGATTTGGGACCCATGCGATGGGTACCACGCAGTATTACTTTAAAGGGTCTGCATTTGCTCACCCAACCTCACCAAACCTCTCAGCCCCAAGAGTGTCCACCCTTATGTCTCATCCAGCTGTGGGTCTAGATATGGTCAATCCAGGTTGCATCACAGCCCCTGAACGCATTGTGTAAGAATTTCTCTCTCTTTCACTGTCGTTGTTTCATGGGTTTTTCAAAGTAGTTTATTTTCATAATGGGGTTTAGCTGCTTTTCACGGCTGTGTTTATGCCGCTTTACACCTACTTGACACACTAACAGAGAGATATCAATACATAGGTTTTAAGATTATTACTAGTCAGATATATTCTTGTGCGGTGAATAGGGCGTGTTGAGTCCAGTTCTCTGAGCAAGGAGTAGGTCTTGTCTACTACATATTGGGTTTATGGAACGGTATCTGAGCTAATTTGATACCCTTGTTTTATGTATCACCCCACCTCACCTTTCCCGTTAAGCAGCCATAGTGTGTTTTCTGCATGTGTGACTCTGTTCTGTTTTGTAATTCAGTTCAAGTGTAACGGTTTTTACATTCCCTCTAAAAGTGATACCTTATGAGAAGTGTCCTTTTCTGTGTGACTTATTTCACTTAGAATCGTCGTACCTAAATCCACTCATCATGCTGCTACTAACCTTATGACATTGATTTCATGGCTGAGTGATATTCCATTGTACATAAGGACCACAACTTCTTTATCCATTTTTCTCTTTCCTTGGATATTTAAGGTGGAATGAAGTGGAGGTCCTTGTCAACAGAGCAGCCCTCAACTTTGGGGTGCTTGTGTCTTGCTGATTTTTCATTTTCCCAATTTATACCCCCATGAGTGGAAGTGCCCTATGCTCTCTAAGCTGTGTTTTTTAGATGTTTCAGGACTCACCGTACACTTCTCCAGAGTGGCTGTTGGCAATTTACATCCCGCCCATCAGTGTAGCAAGGCTCCCATTTCTCCATGGCCTGTCCTGCATTTCTGGTTTTGACACTTTTTTCAGCATGGCCCTTTTGACCGATGGGAAGCGAGACTTCTCTGTAGCGCTGATTTGCCTTTCCAGATTGCTTGGTTGGCCAAAAAGGGCGTATGCGTTTTTTCCTGAATATATTCAGGAAAAAACGCATACGCCCTTTTTGGCCAAGGGCATCATTGTCAACGTTTTGCCGCTTTTCATGTGCTTTAAAGGCGATTCGTATCTACCTCCTGAAATCTGTTTCGTGCAATTCTGCCTTGATTTCAAATCCTCTTCTTTGCCTTCCCTCAATATATTTGTGGACGAGAGTTATCATTTATAACTCTGCAGGTTTGTGAATTGCAGTGCCCTGAACCTCCATTTTACAACTCGCTTTTTTGGGAGCTGGCCGCAAAAGCGCAGGATGGCTTCAGGCCCTGTTCTGGTTCCGGGGGGCAGGCTGAGCCTGTGGTTAATTCTTCTTCCTGATGGGAAAATAGAGTGACCTGTGCCTGTCCCAACACCAAGAGCTAGTCTCTCGTTGGTTCCCCGTCTTCCCGTTCATCCTCAGGACAAATTGCAACCTGTACGGAACAGGAGGTTAAAGGTGCTGATGCTCCTAGTAGGGAGATTGCTAGTAAAGCGGCTGGAATGGCGAACCCGGGCACAAGGAGATGAGAAATGAGGTGCGTTTTAGAAACCTTTCCCCATCACACGGTATACTATCTTCTGGGTTTCTCATGCATGTTTTCGATGTAGGAAGATGCCCTGGAAGCTGGAGATTTGGGACCCATGCGATGGGTACCACGAAGTATTACTTTAAAGGGTCTGCGTTTGCTCACCCAACCTCACCAAACCTCTCAGCCCCAAGAGTGTCCACCCTTATGTCTCATCCAGCTGTGGGTCTAGATATGGTCAATCCAGGTTGCATCACAGCCCCTGAACGCATTGTGTAAGAATTTCTCTCTCTTTCACTGTCGTTGTTTCATGGGTTTTTCAAAGTAATTTATTTTCATAATGGGGTTTAGCTGCTTTTCACTGCTGTGTTTATGCCGCTTTACACCCACTTGATACACTAACAGAGAGATATCAATACATAGGTTTTAAGATTATTACTAGTCAGATATATTCTTGTGCGGTGAATAGGGCGTGTTGAGTCCAGTTCTCTGAGCAAGGAGTAGGTCTTGTCTATTACATATTGGGTTTATGGAACGGTATCTGAGCTAATTTGATACCCTTGTTTTATGTATCACCCCACCTCACCTTTCCCGTTAAGCAGCCATAGTGTGTTTTCTGCATGTGTGACTCTGTTCTGTTTTGTAATTCAGTTCAAGTGTAACGGTTTTTACATTCCCTCTATCAGTGATACCTTATGAGAAGTGTCCTTTTCTGTGTGACTTATTTCACTTAGAATCGTCGCACCTAAATCCACTCATCATGCTGCTACTAACCTTATGACATTGATTTCATGGCTGAGTGATATTCCATTGTACATAAGGACCACAACTTCTTTATCCATTTTTCTCTTTCCTGGGATATTTAAGGTGGAATTAAGTGGAGGTCCTTGTCAACAGAGCAGCCCTCAACTTTGGGGTGCTTGTGTCTTGCTGATTTTTCATTTTCCCAATTTATACCCCCATGAGTGGAAGTGCCCTATGCTCTCTAAGATGTGTTTTTCAGATGTTTCAGGACACACCGTACACTTCTCCAGAGTGGCTGTTGGCAATTTACATCCCGCCCATCAGTGTAGCAAGGCTCCCATTTCTGCATGGCCTGTACTGCATTTCTGGTTTTGAGACTTTTTTCAGCATGGCCCTTTTGACCGATGGGAAGCGAGACTTCTCTGTAGCGCTGATTTGCCTTTCCAGGTTGCTTGGTTGGCCAAAAAGGGCGTATGCGTTTTTTCCTGAATATATTCAGGAAAAAAACGCATACGCCCTTTTTGGCCAAGGGCATCATTGTCAACGTTTTGCCGCTTTTCATGTGCTTTAAAGGCGATTCGTATCTACCTCCTGAAATCTGTTTCCTGCAATTCTGCCTTGATTTCAAATCCTCTTCTTTGCCTTCCCTCAATATATTTGTGGACGAGAGTTATCATTTATAACTCTGCAGGTTTGTGAATTGCAGTGCCCTGAACCTCCATTTTACAACTCGCTTTTTTGGGAGCTGGCCGCAAAAGCGCAGGATGGCTTCAGGCCCTGTTCTGGTTCCGGGAGGCAGGCTGAGCCTGTGGTTAATTCTTCTTCCTGATGGGAAAATAGAGTGACCAGTGCCTGTCCCGACACCAAGAGCTAGTCTCTCGTTGGTTCCCCGTCTTCCCGTTCATCCTCAGGACAAATTGCAACCTGTACGGAACAGGAGGTTAAAGGTGCTGATGTTCCAAGTAGGGAGATTGCTAGTAAAGCGGCTGGAATGGCGAACCCGGGCACAAGGAGATGAGAAATGACGTGCGTTTTAGAAACCTTTCCCCATCACACGGTGTACCATCTTCTGGATTTCTCATGCATGTTTTCGATGTAGGAAGATGCCCTTGAACCTGGAGATTTGGGACCCATGCGATGGGTACCACGCAGTATTACTTTAAAGGGTCTGCGTTTGCTCACCCAACCTCACCAAACCTCTCAGCCCCAAGAGTGTCCACCCTTATGTCTCATCCAGCTGTGGGTCTAGATATGGTCAATCCAGGTTGCATCACAGCCCCTGAACGCATTGTGTAAGAATTTCTCTCTCTTTCACTGTCGTTGTTTCATGGGTTTTTCAAAGTAATTTATTTTCATAATGGGGTTTAGCTGCTTTTCACGGCTGTGTTTATGCCGCTTTACACCTACTTGACACACTAACAGAGAGATATCAATACATAGGTTTTAAGATTATTACTAGTCAGATATATTCTTGTGCGGTGAATAGGGCGTGTTGAGTCCAGTTCTCTGAGCAAGGAGTAGGTCTTGTCTACTACATATTGGGTTTATGGAACGGTATCTGAGCTAATTTGATACCATTGTTTTATGTATCACCCCACCTCACCTTTCCCGTTAAGCAGCCATAGTCTGTTTTCTGCATGTGTGACTCTGTTCTGTTTTGTAATTCAGTTCAAGTGTAACGGTTTTTACATTCCCTCTAAAAGTGATACCTTATGAGAAGTGTCCTTTTCTGTGTGACTTATTTCACTTAGAATCGTCGTACCTAAATCCACTCATCATGCTGCTACTAACCTTATGACATTGATTTCATGGCTGAGTGATATTCCATTGTACATAAGGACCACAACTTCTTTATCCATTTTTCTCTTTCCTGGGATATTTAAGGTGGAATGAAGTGGAGGTCCTTGTCAACAGAGCAGCCCTCAACTTTGGGGTGCTTGTGTCTTGCTGATTTTTCATTTTCCCAATTTATACCCCCATGAGTGGAAGTGCCCTATGCTCTCTAAGCTGTGTTTTTCAGATGTTTCAGGACACACCGTACACTTCTCCAGAGTGGCTGTTGGCAATTTATATCCCGCCCATCAGTGTAGCAAGGCTCTCATTTCTCCATGGCCTGTCCTGCATTTCTGGTTTTGACACTTTTTTCAGCATGGCCCTTTTGACCGATGGGAAGCGAGACTTCTCTGTAGCGCTGATTTGCCTTTCCAGGTTGCTTGGTTGGCCAAAAAGGGCGTATGCGTTTTTTCCTGAATATATTCAGGAAAAAACGCATACGCCCTTTTTGGCCAAGGGCATCATTGTCAACGTTTTGCCGCTTTTCATGTGCTTTAAAGGCGATTCGAATCTACCTCCTGAAATCTGTTTCCTGCAATTCTGCCTTGATTTCAAATCCTCTTCTTTGCCTTCCCTCAATATATTTGTGGACGAGAGTTATCATTTATAACTCTGTAGGTTTGTGAATTGCAGTGCCCTGAACCTCCATTTTACAACTCGCTTTTTTGGGAGCTGGCCGCAAAAGCGCAGGATGGCTTCAGGCCCTGTTCTGGTTCCGGGGGGCAGGCTGAGCCTGTGGTTAATTCTTCTTCCTGATGGGAAAATAGAGTGACCAGTGCCTGTCCCGACACCAAGAGCTAGTCTCTCGTTGGTTCCCCGTCTTCCCGTTCATCCTCAGGACAAATTGCAACCTGTACGGAACAGGAGGTTAAAGGTGCTGATGCTCCAAGTAGGGAGATTGCTAGTAAAGCGGCTGGAATGGCGAACCCGGGCACAAGGAGATGAGAAATGAGGTGCGTTTTAGAAACCTTTCCCCATCACACGGTGTACCATCTTCTGGGTTTCTCATGCATGTTTTCGATGTAGGAAGATGCCCTTGAACCTGGAGATTTGGGACCCATGCGATGGGTACCACGCAGTATTACTTTAAAGGGTCTGCGTTTGCTCACCCAACCTCACCAAACCTCTCAGCCCCAAGAGTGTCCACCCTTATGTCTCATCCAGCTGTGGGTCTAGATATGGTCAATCCAGGTTGCATCACAGCCCCTGAACTCATTGTGTAAGAATTTCTATCTCTTTCACTGTCTTTGTTTCATGGGTGTTTCAAAGTAATTTATTTTTATAATGGGGTTTAGCTGCTTTTCACTGCTGTGTTTATGCTGCTTTACACCCACTTGACACACTAACAGAGAGATATCAGTACATAGGTTTTAAGATTATTACTAGTCAGATATATTCTTGTGCGGTGAATAGGGCGTGTTGAGTCCAGTTCTCTGAGCAAGGAGTAGGTCTTGTCTATTACATATTGGGTTTATGGAACGGTATCTGAGCTAATTTGAAACCCTTGTTTTATGTATCACCCCACCTCACCTTTCCCGTTAAGCAGCCATAGTGTGTTTTCTGCATGTGTGACTCTGTTCTGTTTTGTAATTCAGTGCAAGTGTAACGGTTTTTACATTCCCTCTATCAGTGATACCTTATGAGAAGTGTCCTTTTCTGTGTGACTTATTTCACTTAGAATCGTCGTACCTAAATCCACTCATCATGCTGCTACTAACCGTATGACATTGATTTCATGGCTGAGTGATATTCCATTGTACATAAAGACCACAACTTTATTATCCATTTTTCTCTTTCCTGGGATATTTAAGGTGGAATGAAGTGGAGGTCCTTGTCAACAGAGCAGCCCTCAACTTTGGGTGCTTGTGTCTTGCTGATTTTTCATTTTCCCAATTTATACACCCATGAGTGGAAGTGCCCTATGCTCTCTAAGCTGTGTTTTTCAGATGTTTCAGGACACACCGTACACTTCTCCAGAGTGGCTGTTGGCAATTTACATCCCGCCCATCAGTGTAGCAAGGCTCCCATTTCTCCATGGCCTGTCCTGCATTTCTGGTTTGGCACTTTTTTCAGCATGGACCTTTTGACCGATGGGAAGCGAGACTTCTCTGTAGCGCTGATTTGCCTTTCCAGGTTGCTTGGTTGGCCAAAAAGGGCGTATGCGTTTTTTCCTGAATATATTCAGGAAAAAACGCATACGCCCTTTTTGGCCAAGGGCATCATTGTCAACGTTTTGCCGCTTTTCATGTGCTTTAAAGGCGATTCGAATCTACCTCCTGAAATCTGTTTCGTGCAATTCTGCCTTGATTTCAAATCCTCTTCTTTGCCTTCCCTCAATATATTTGTGGACGAGAGTTATCATTTATAACTCTGCAGGTTTGTGAATTGCAGTGCCCTGAACCTCCATTTTACAACTCGCTTTTTTGGGAGCTGGCCGCAAAAGTGCAGTATGGCTTCAGGCCCTGTTCTGGTTCCGGGGGGCAGGCTGAGCCTGTGGTTAATTCTTCTTCCTGATGGGAAAATAGAGTGACCAGTGCCTGTCCCGACACCAAGAGCTAGTCTCTCGTTGGTTCCCCGTCTTCCCGTTCATCCTCAGGACAAATTGCAACCTGTACGGAACAGGAGGTTAAAGGTGCTGATGTTCCAAGTAGGGAGATTGCTAGTAAAGCGGCTGGAATGGCGAACCCGGGCACAAGGAGATGAGAAATGACGTGCGTTTTAGAAACCTTTCCCCATCACACGGTGTACTATCTTCTGGGTTTCTCATGCATGTTTTCGATGTAGGAAGATGCCCTTGAACCTGGAGATTTGGGACCCATGCGATGGGTACCACGCAGTATTACTTTAAAGGGTCTGCATTTGCTCACCCAACCTCACCAAACCTCTCAGCCCCAAGAGTGTCCACCCTTATGTCTCATCCAGCTGTGGGTCTAGATATGGTCAATCCAGGTTGCATCACAGCCCCTGAACGCATTGTGTAAGAATTTCTCTCTCTTTCACTGTCGTTGTTTCATGGGTTTTTCAAAGTAATTTATTTTCATAATGGGGTTTAGCTGCTTTTAACGGCTGTGTTTATGCCGCTTTACACCCACTTGACACACTAACAGAGAGATATCAATACATAGGTTTTAAGATTATTACTAGTCAGATATATTCTTGTGCGGTGAATAGGGCGTGTTGAGTCCAGTTCTCTGAGCAAGGAGTAGGTCTTGTCTACTACATATTGGGTTTATGGAACGGTATCTGAGCTAATTTGATACCCTTGTTTTATGTATCACCCCACCTCACCTTTCCCGTTAAGCAGCCATAGTCTGTTATCTGCATGTGTGACTCTGTTCTGTTTTGTAATTCAGTTCAAGTGTAACGGTTTTTACATTCCCTCTAAAAGTGATACCTTATGAGAAGTGTCCTTTTCTGTGTGACTTATTTCAGTTAGAATCGTCGTACCTAAATCCACTCATCATGCTGCTACTAACCTTATGACATTGATTTCATGGCTGAGTGATATTCCATTGTACATAAGGACCACAACTTCTTTATCCATTTTTCTCTTTCCTTGGATATTTAAGGTGGAATGAAGTGGAGGTCCTTGTCAACAGAGCAGCCCTCAACTTTGGGGTGCTTGTGTCTTGCTGATTTTTCATTTTCCCAATTTATACCCCCATGAGTGGAAGTGCCCTATGCTCTCTAAACTGTGTTTTTCAGATATTTCAGGACACACCGTACACTTCTCCAGAGTGGCTGTTGGCAATTTACATCCCGCCCATCAGTGTAGCAAGGCTCCCATTTCTCCATGGCCTGTCCTGCATTTCTGGTTTTGACACTTTTTTCAGCATGGCCCTTTTGACCGATGGGAAGCGAGACTTCTTTGTAGCGCTGATTTGCCTTTCCAGGTTGCTTGGTTGGCCAAAAAGGGCGTATGCGTTTTTTCCTGAATATATTCAGGAAAAAACGCATACGCCCTTTTTGGCCAAGGGCATCATTGTCAACATTTTGCCGCTTTTCATGTGCTTTAAAGGCGATTCGAATCTACCTCCTGAAATCTGTTTCCTGCAATTCTGCCTTGATTTCAAATCCTCTTCTTTGCCTTCCCTCAATATATTTGTGGACGAGAGTTATCATTTATAACTCTGCAGGTTTGTGAATTGCAGTGCCCTGGACCTCCATTTTACAACTCGCTTTTTTGGGAGCTGGCCGCAAAAGCGCAGGATGGCTTCAGGCCCTGTTCTGGTTCCGGGGGGCAGGCTGAGCCTGTGGTTAATTCTTCTTCCTGATGGGAAAATAGAGTGACCTGTGCCTGTCCCGACACCAAGAGCTAGTCTCTCGTTGGTTCCCCGTCTTCCCGTTCATCCTCAGGACAAATTGCAACCTGTACGGAACAGGAGGTTAAAGGTGCTGATGCTCCAAGTAGGGAGATTGCTAGTAAATCGGCTGGAATGGCGAACCCGGGCACAAGGAGATGAGAAATGAGTTGCGTTTTAGAAACCTTTCCCCATCACACGGTGTACTATCTTCTGGGTTTCTCATGCATGTTTTCGATGTAGGAAGATGCCCTTGAAGCTGGAGATTTGGGACCCATTCGATGGGTACCACGCAGTATTACTTTAAAGGGTCTGCGTTTGCTCACCCAACCTCACCAAACCTCTCAGCCCCAAGAGTGTCCACCCTTATGTCTCATCCAGCTGTGGGTCTAGATATGGTCAATCCAGGTTGCATCACAGCCCCTGAACGCATTGTGTAAGAATTTCTCTCTCTTTCACTGTCGTTGTTTCATGTGTTTTTCAAAGTAATTTATTTTCATAATGGGGTTTAGCTGCTTTTCACTGCTGTGTTTATGCCGCTTTACACCCACTTGACACACTATCAGAGAGATATCAATACATAGGTTTTAAGATTATTACTAGTCAGATATATTCTTGTGCGGTGAATAGGGTGTGTTGAGTCCAGTTCTCTGAGCAAGGAGTAGGTCTTGTCTATTACATATTGGGTTTATGGAACGGTATCTGAGCTAATTTGATACCCTTGTTTTATGTATCACCCCACCTCACCTTTCCCGTTAAGCAGCCATAGTCTGTTTTCTGCATGTGTGACTCTGTTCTGTTTTGTAATTCAGTTCAAGTGTAACGGTTTTTACATTCCCTCTAAAAGTGATACCTTATGAGAAGTGTCCTTTTCTGTGTGACTTATTTCACTTAGAATCGTCGTACCTAAATCCACTCATCATGCTGCTACTAACCTTATGACATTGATTTCATGGCTGAGTGATATTCCATTGTACATAAGGACCACAACTTCTTTATCCATTTTTCTCTTTCCTGGGATATTTAAGGTGGAATGAAGTGGAGGTCCTTGTCAACAGAGCAGCCCTCAACTTTGGGGTGCTTGTGTCTTGCTGATTTTTCATTTTCCCAATTTATACCCCCATGAGTGGAAGTGCCCTATGCTCTCTAAGCTGTGTTTTTCAGATGTTTCAGGACACACCGTACACTTCTCCAGAGTGGCTGTTGGCAATTTACATCCCGCCCATCAGTGTAGCAAGGCTCCCATTTCTCCATGGCCTGTCCTGCATTTCTGGTTTTGACACTTTTTTCAGCATGGCCCTTTTGACCGATGGGAAGCGAGACTTCTTTGTAGCGCTGATTTGCCTTTCCAGGTTGCTTGGTTGGCCAAAAAGGGCGTATGCGTTTTTTCCTGAATATATTCAGGAAAAAACGCATACGCCCTTTTTGGCCAAGGGCATCATTGTCAACATTTTGCCGCTTTTCATGTGCTTTAAAGGCGATTCGAATCTACCTCCTGAAATCTGTTTCCTGCAATTCTGCCTTGATTTCAAATCCTCTTCTTTGCCTTCCCTCAATATAATTTTGGACGAGAGTTATCATTTATAACTCTGCAGGTTTGTGAATTGCAGTGCCCTGGACCTCCATTTTACAACTCGCTTTTTTGGGAGCTGGCCGCAAAAGCGCAGGATGGCTTCAGGCCCTGTTCTGGTTCCGGGGGGCAGGCTGAGCCTGTGGTTAATTCTTCTTCCTGATGGGAAAATAGAGTGACCTGTGCCTGTCCCAACACCAAGAGCTAGTCTCTCGTTGGTTCCCCGTCTTCCCGTTCATCCTCAGGACAAATTGCAACCTGTACGGAACAGGAGTTTAAAGGTGCTGATTTTCCAAGTAGGGAGATTGCTAGTAAAGCGGCTGGAATGGCGAACCCGGGCACAAGGAGATGAGAAATGAGGTGCGTTTTAGAAACCTTTCCCCATCACACGGTGTACTATCTTCTGGGTTTCTCATGCATGTTTTCGATGTAGGAAGATGCCCTTGAAGCTGGAGATTTGGGACCCATGCGATGGGTACCACGCAGTATTACTTTAAAGGGTCTGCGTTTGCTCACCCAACCTCACCAAACCTCTCAGCCCCAAGAGTGTCCACCTTTATGTCTCATCCAGCTGTGGGTCTAGATATGGTCAATCCAGGTTGCATCACAGCCCCTGAACGCATTGTGTAAGAATTTCTCTCTCTTTCACTGTCGTTGTTTCATGGGTTTTTCAAAGTAATTTATTTTCATAATGGGGTTTAGCTGCTTTTCACTGCTGTGTTTATGCCGCTTTACACCCACTTGACACACTATCAGAGAGATATCAATACATAGGTTTTAAGATTATTACTAGTCAGATATATTCTTGTGCGGTGAATAGGGCGTGTTGAGTCCAGTTCTCTGAGCAAGGTGTAGGTCTTGTCTATTACATATTGGGTTTATGGAACGGTATCTGAGCTAATTTGATACCCTTGTTTTATGTATCACCCCACCTCACCTTTCCCGTTAAGCAGCCATAGTCTGTTTTCTGCATGTGTGACTCTGTTCTGTTTTGTAATTCAGTTCAAGTGTAACGCTTTTTACATTCCCTCTAAAAGTGATACCTTATGAGAAGTGTCCTTTTCTGTGTGACTTATTTCACTTAGAATCGTCGTACCTAAATCCACTCATCATGCTGCTACTAACCTTATGACATTGATTTCATGGCTGAGTGATATTCCATTGTACATAAGGACCACAACTTCTTTATCCATTTTTCTCTTTCCTGGGATATTTAAGGTGGAATGAAGTGGAGGTCCTTGTCAACAGAGCAGCCCTAAACTTTGGGGTGCTTGTGTTTTGCTGATTTTTAATTTTCCCAATTTATACCCCCATGAGTGGAAGTGCCCTATGCTCTCTAAGCTGTGTTTTTTAGATGTTTCAGGACTCACCGTACACTTCTCCAGAGTGGCTGTTGGCAATTTACATCCCGCCCATCAGTGTAGCAAGGCTCCCATTTCTCCATGGCCTGTCCTGCATTTCTGGTTTTGACACATTTTTCAGCATGGCCCTTTTGACGGATGGGAAGCGAGACTTCTCTGTAGCGCTGATTTGCCTTTCCAGGTTGCTTGGTTGGCCAAAAAGGGCGTATGCGTTTTTTCCTGAATATATTCAGGAAAAAACGCATACGCCCTTTTTGGCCAAGGGCATCATTGTCAACGTTTTGCCGCTTTTCATGTGCTTTAAAGGCGATTCGTATCTACCTCCTGAAATCTGTTTCCTGCAATTCTGCCTTGATTTCAAATCCTCTTCTTTGCCTTCCCTCAATATATTTGTGGACGAGAGTTATCATTTATAACTCTGCAGGTTTGTGAATTGCAGTGCCCTGAACCTCCATTTTACAACTCGCTTTTTTGGGAGCTGGCCGCAAAAGCGCAGGATGGCTTCAGGCCCTGTTCTGGTTCCGGTGGGCAGGCTGAGCCTGTGGTTAATTCTTCTTCCTGATGGGAAAATAGAGTGACCTGTGCCTGTCCCGACACCAAGAGCTAGTCTCTCGTTGGTTCCCCGTCTTCCCGTTCATCCTCAGGACAAATTGCAACCTGTACGGAACAGGAGGTTAAAGGTGCTGATGCTCCAAGTAGGGAGATTGCTAGTAAAGCGGCTGGAATGGCGAACCCGGGCACAAGGAGATGAGAAATGAGGTGCGTTTTAGAAACCTTTCCCCATCACACGGTGTACTATCTTCTGGGTTTCTCATGCATGTTTTCGATGTAGGAAGATGCCCTTGAAGCTGGAGATTTGGGACCCATGCGATGGGTACCACGCAGTATTACTTTAAAGGGTCTGCGTTTGCTCACCCAACCTCACCAAACCTCTCAGCCCCAAGAGTGTCCACCTTTATGTCTCATCCAGCTGTGGGTCTAGATATGGTCAATCCAGGTTGCATCACAGCCCCTGAACGCATTGTGTAAGAATTTCTCTCTCTTTCACTGTCGTTGTTTCATGGGTTTTTCAAAGTAATTTATTTTCATAATGGGGTTTAGCTGCTTTTCACTGCTGTGTTTATGCCGCTTTACACCCACTTGACACACTATCAGAGAGATATCAATACATAGGTTTTAAGATTATTACTAGTCAGATATATTCTTGTGCGGTGAATAGGGCGTGTTGAGTCCAGTTCTCTGAGCAAGGTGTAGGTCTTGTCTATTACATATTGGGTTTATGGAACGGTATCTGAGCTAATTTGATACCCTTGTTTTATGTATCACCCCACCTCACCTTTCCCGTTAAGCAGCCATAGTCTGTTTTCTGCATGTGTGACTCTGTTCTGTTTTGTAATTCAGTTCAAGTGTAACGCTTTTTACATTCCCTCTAAAAGTGATACCTTATGAGAAGTGTCCTTTTCTGTGTGACTTATTTCACTTAGAATCGTCGTACCTAAATCCACTCATCATGCTGCTACTAACCTTATGACATTGATTTCATGGCTGAGTGATATTCCATTGTACATAAGGACCACAACTTCTTTATCCATTTTTCTCTTTCCTGGGATATTTAAGGTGGAATGAAGTGGAGGTCCTTGTCAACAGAGCAGCCCTAAACTTTGGGGTGCTTGTGTTTTGCTGATTTTTAATTTTCCCAATTTATACCCCCATGAGTGGAAGTGCCCTATGCTCTCTAAGCTGTGTTTTTTAGATGTTTCAGGACTCACCGTACACTTCTCCAGAGTGGCTGTTGGCAATTTACATCCCGCCCATCAGTGTAGCAAGGCTCCCATTTCTCCATGGCCTGTCCTGCATTTCTGGTTTTGACACTTTTTTCAGCATGGCCCTTTTGACGGATGGGAAGCGAGACTTCTCTGTAGCGCTGATTTGCCTTTCCAGGTTGCTTGGTTGGCCAAAAAGGGCGTATGCGTTTTTTCCTGAATATATTCAGGAAAAAACGCATACGCCCTTTTTGGCCAAGGGCATCATTGTCAACGTTTTGCCGCTTTTCATGTGCTTTAAAGGCGATTCGTATCTACCTCCTGAAATCTGTTTCCTGCAATTCTGCCTTGATTTCAAATCCTCTTCTTTGCCTTCCCTCAATATATTTGTGGACGAGAGTTATCATTTATAACTCTGCAGGTTTGTGAATTGCAGTGCCCTGAACCTCCATTTTACAACTCGCTTTTTTGGGAGCTGGCCGCAAAAGCGCAGGATGGCTTCAGGCCCTGTTCTGGTTCCGGTGGGCAGGCTGAGCCTGTGGTTAATTCTTCTTCCTGATGGGAAAATAGAGTGACCTGTGCCTGTCCCGACACCAAGAGCTAGTCTCTCGTTGGTTCCCCGTCTTCCCGTTCATCCTCAGGACAAATTGCAACCTGTACGGAACAGGAGGTTAAAGGTGCTGATGCTCCAAGTAGGGAGATTGCTAGTAAATCGGCTGGAATGGCGAACCCGGGTACAAGGAGATGAGAAATGAGGTGCGTTTTAGAAACCTTTCCCCATCACACGGTGTACCATCTTCTGGGTTTCTCATGCATGTTTTCGATGTAGGAAGATGCCCTTGAACCTGGAGATTTGGGACCCATGCGATGGGTACCACGCAGTATTACTTTAAAGGGTCTGCGTTTGCTCACCCAACCTCACCAAACCTCTCAGCCCCAAGAGTGTCCACCCTTATGTCTCATCCAGCTGTGGGTCTAGATATGGTCAATCCAGGTTGCATCACAGCCCATGAACTCATTGTGTAAGAATTTCTGTCTCTT
The DNA here is from genome assembly GCF_965194805.1 of Balaenoptera borealis. Classification (NCBI taxonomy): domain Eukaryota; kingdom Metazoa; phylum Chordata; class Mammalia; order Artiodactyla; family Balaenopteridae; genus Balaenoptera; species Balaenoptera borealis. The sequence goes on from NW_028123817.1 coordinate 308,115, forward strand.
TCACTGTCGTTGTTTCATGGGTTTTTCAAAGTAATTTATTTTCATAATGGGGTTTAGCTGCTTTTCACAGCTGTGTTTATGCCGCTTTACACCCACTTGACACACTAACAGAGAGATATCAATACATAGGTTTTAAGATTATTACTAGTCAGATATATTCTTGTGCGGTGAATAGGGCGTGTTGAGTCCAGTTCTCTGAGCAAGGAGTAGGTCTTGTCTACTACATATTGGGTTTATGGAACGGTATCTGAGCTAATTTGATACCCTTGTTTTATGTATCACCCCACCTCACCTTTCCCGTTAAGCAGCCATAGTCTGTTTTCTGCATGTGTGACTCTGTTCTGTTTTGTAATTCAGTTCAAGTGTAACGGTTTTTACATTCCCTCTAAAAGTGATACCTTATGAGAAGTGTCCTTTTCTGTGTGACTTATTTCAGTTAGAATCGTCGTACCTAAATCCACTCATCATGCTGCTACTAACCTTATGACATTGATTTCATGGCTGAGTGATATTCCATTGTACATAAGGACCACAACTTCTTTACCCATTTTTCTCTTTCCTTGGATATTTAAGGTGGAATGAAGTGGAGGTCCTTGTCAACAGAGCAGCCCTCAACTTTGGGGTGCTTGTGTCTTGCTGATTTTTCATTTTCCCAATTTATACCCCCATGAGTGGAAGTGCCCTATGCTCTCTAAGCTGTGTTTTTCAAATGTTTCAGGACACACCGTACACTTCTCCAGAGTGGCTGTTGGCAATTTACATCCCGCCCATCAGTGTAGCAAGGCTCTCATTTCTCCATGGCCTGTCCTGCATTTCTGGTTTTGACACTTTTTTCAGCATGGCCCTTTTGACCGATGGGAAGCGAGACTTCTTTGTAGCGCTGATTTGCCTTTCCAGGTTGCTTGGTTGGCCAAAAAGGGCGTATGCGTTTTTTCCTGAATATATTCAGGAAAAAACGCATACGCCCTTTTTGGCCAAGGGCATCATTGTCAACGTTTTGCCGCTTTTCATGTGCTTTAAAGGCGATTCGTATCTACCTCCTGAAATCTGTTTCGTGCAATTCTGCCTTGATTTCAAATCCTCTTCTTTGCCTTCCCTCAATATATTTGTGGACGAGAGTTATCATTTATAACTCTGCAGGTTTGTGAATTGCAGTGCCCTGAACCTCCATTTTACAACTCGCTTTTTTGGGAGCTGGCCGCAAAAGCGCAGGATGGCTTCAGGCCCTGTTCTGGTTCCGGGGGGCAGGCTGAGCCTGTGGTTAATTCTTCTTCCTGATGGGAAAATAGAGTGACCTGTGCCTGTCCCGACATCAAGAGCTAGTCTCTCGTTGGTTCCCCGTCTTCCCGTTCATCCTCAGGACAAATTGCAACCTGTACGGAACAGGAGGTTAAAGGTGCTGATGCTCCAAGTAGGGAGATTGCTAGTAAAGCGGCTGGAATGGCGAACCCGGGCACAAGGAGATGAGAAATGAGGTGCGTTTTAGAAACCTTTCCCCATCACACGGTGTACCATCTCCTGGGTTTCTCATGCATGTTTTTGATGTAGGAAGATGCCCTTGAACCTGGAGATTTGGGACCCATGCGATGGGTACCACGCAGTATTACTTTAAAGGGTCTGCGTTTGCTCACCCAACCTCACCAAACCTCTCAGCCCCAAGAGTGTCCACCCTTATGTCTCATCCAGCTGTGGGTCTAGATATGGTCAATCCAGGTTGCATCACAGCCCCTCAACTCATTGTGTAAGAATTTCTATCTCTTTCACTGTCGTTGTTTCATGGGTTTTTCAAAGTAATTTATTTTCATAATGGGGTTTAGCTGCTTTTCACGGCTGTGTTTATGCCGCTTTACACCCACTTGACACACTAACAGAGAGATATCAATACATAGGTTTTAAGATTATTACTAGTCAGATATATTCTTGTGCGGTGAATAGGGCGTGTTGAGTCCAGTTCTCTGAGCAAGGAGTAGGTCTTGTCTATTACATATTTGGTTTATGGAACGGTATCTGAGCTAATTTGAAACCCTTGTTTTATGTATCACCCCACCTCACCTTTCCCGTTAAGCAGCCATAGTGTGTTTTCTGCATGTGTGACTCTGTTTCTTTTGTAATTCAGTGCAAGTGTAACGGTTTTTACATTCCCTCTATCAGTGATACCTTATGAGAAGTGTCCTTTTCTGTGTGACTTATTTCACTTAGAATCGTCGTACCTAAATCCACTCATCATGCTGCTACTAACCTTATGACATTGATTTCATGGCTGAGTGATATTCCATTGTACATAAGGACCACAAATTCTTTATCCATTTTTCTCTTTCCTTGGATATTTAAGGTGGAATGAAGTGGAGGTCCTTGTCAACAGAGCAGCCCTCAACTTTGGGGTGCTTGTGTCTTGCTGATTTTTCATTTTCCCAATTTATACCCCCATGAGTGGAAGTGCCCTATGCTCTCTAAGCTGTGTTTTTTAGATGTTTCAGGACTCACCGTACACTTCTCCAGAGTGGCTGTTGGCAATTTACATCCCGCCCATCAGTGTAGCAAGGCTCCCATTTCTCCATGGCCTGTCCTGCATTTCTGGTTTTGACACTTTTTTCAGCATGGCCCTTTTGACCGATGGGAAGCGAGACTTCTCTGTAGCGCTGATTTGCCTTTCCAGATTGCTTGGTTGGCCAAAAAGGGCGTATGCGTTTTTTCCTGAATATATTCAGGAAAAAACGCATACGCCCTTTTTGGCCAAGGGCATCATTGTCAACGTTTTGCCGCTTTTCATGTGCTTTAAAGGCGATTCGTATCTACCTCCTGAAATCTGTTTCGTGCAATTCTGCCTTGATTTCAAATCCTCTTCTTTGCCTTCCCTCAATATATTTGTGGACGAGAGTTATCATTTATAACTCTGCAGGTTTGTGAATTGCAGTGCCCTGAACCTCCATTTTACAACTCGCTTTTTTGGGAGCTGGCCGCAAAAGCGCAGGATGGCTTCAGGCCCTGTTCTGGTTCCGGGGGGCAGGCTGAGCCTGTGGTTAATTCTTCTTCCTGATGGGAAAATAGAGTGACCTGTGCCTGTCCCGACACCAAGAGCTAGTCTCTCGTTGGTTCCCCGTCTTCCCGTTCATCCTCAGGACAAATTGCAACCTGTACGGAACAGGAGGTTAAAGGTGCTGATGCTCCAAGTAGGGAGATTGCTAGTAAAGCGGCTGGAATGGCGAACCCGGGCACAAGGAGATGAGAAATGAGGTGCGTTTTAGAAACCTTTCCCCATCACACGGTGTACCATCTTCTGGGTTTCTCATGCATGTTTTCGATGTAGGAAGATGCCCTTGAACCTGGAGATTTGGGACCCATGCGATGGGTACCACGCAGTATTACTTTAAAGGGTCTGCGTTTGCTCACCCAACCTCACCAATCCTCTCAGCCCCAAGAGTGTCCACCCTTATGTCTCATCTAGCTGTGGGTCTAGATATGGTCAACCCAGGTTTCATCACAGCCCCTGAACTCATTGTGTAAGAATTTCTATCTCTTTCACTGTCGTTGTTTCATGGGTTTTTCAAAGTAATTTATTTTCATAATGGGGTTTAGCTGCTTTTCACGGCTGTGTTTATGCCGCTTTACACCCACTTGACACACTAACAGAGAGATATCAATACATAGGTTTTAAGATTATTACTAGTCAGATATATTCTTGTGCGGTGAATAGGGCGTGTTGAGTCCAGTTCTCTGAGCAAGGAGTAGGTCTTGTCTACTACATATTGGGTTTATGGAATGGTATCTGAGCTAATTTGATACCCTTGTTTTATGTATCACCCCACCTCACCTTTCCCGTTAAGCAGCCAGAGTCTGTTTTCTGCATGTGTGACTCTGTTCTGTTTTGTAATTCAGTTCAAGTGTAACGGTTTTTACATTCCCTCTAAAAGTGATACCTTATGAGAAGTGTCCTTTTCTGTGTGACTTATTTCACTTAGAATCGTCGTACTTAAATCCACTCATCATGCTGCTACTAACCTTATGACATTGATTTCATGGCTGAGTGATATTCCATTGTACATAAGGACCACAACTTCTTTATCCATTTTTCTCTTTCCTGGGATATTTAAGGTGGAATGAAGTGGAGTTCCTTGTCAACAGAACAGCCCTCAACTTTGGGGTGCTTGTGTCTTGCTGATTTTTCATTTTCCCAATTTATACCCCCATGAGTGGAAGTGCCCTATGCTCTCTAAGCTGTGTTTTTCAGATGTTTCAGGACACACCGTACACTTCTCCAGAGTGGCTGTTGGCAGTTTACATCCCGCCTATCAGTGTAGCAAGGCTCTCATTTCTCCATGGCCTTTCCTGCATTTCTGGTTTTGACACATTTTTCAGCATGGCCCTTTGGACCGATGGGAAGCGAGACTTCTTTGTAGCGCTGATTTGCCTTTCCAGGTTGCTTGGTTGGCCAAAAAGGGCGTATGCGTTTTTTCCTGAATATAGTCAGGAAAAAACGCATACGCCCTTTTTGGCCAAGGGCATCATTGTCAACATTTTGCCGCTTTTCATGTGCTTTAAAGGCGATTCGAATCTACCTCCTGAAATCTGTTTCCTGCAATTCTGCCTTGATTTCAAATCCTCTTCTTTGCCTTCCCTCAATATATTTGTGGACGAGAGTTATCATTTATAACTCTGCAGGTTTGTGAATTGCAGTGCCCTGAACCTCCATTTTACAACTCGCTTTTTTGAGAGCTGGCCGCAAAAGCGCAGGATGGCTTCAGGCCCTGTTCTGGTTCCGGGGGGCAGGCTGAGCCTGTGGTTAATTCTTCTTCCTGATGGGAAAATAGAGTGACCTGTGCCTGTCCCAACACCAAGAGCTAGTCTCTCGTTGGTTCCCCGTCTTCCCGTTCATCCTCAGGACAAATTGCAACCTGTACGGAACAGGAGGTTAAAGGTGCTGATGCTCCTAGTAGGGAGATTGCTAGTAAAGCGGCTGGAATGGCGAACCCGGGCACAAGGAGATGAGAAATGAGGTGCGTTTTAGAAACCTTTCCCCATCACACGGTATACTATCTTCTGGGTTTCTCATGCATGTTTTCGATGTAGGAAGATGCCCTGGAAGCTGGAGATTTGGGACCCATGCGATGGGTACCACGAAGTATTACTTTAAAGGGTCTGCGTTTGCTCACCCAACCTCACCAAACCTCTCAGCCCCAAGAGTGTCCACCCTTATGTCTCATCCAGCTGTGGGTCTAGATATGGTCAATCCAGGTTGCATCACAGCCCCTGAACGCATTGTGTAAGAATTTCTCTCTCTTTCACTGTCGTTGTTTCATGGGTTTTTCAAAGTAATTTATTTTCATAATGGGGTTTAGCTGCTTTTCACTGCTGTGTTTATGCCGCTTTACACCCACTTGATACACTAACAGAGAGATATCAATACATAGGTTTTAAGATTATTACTAGTCAGATATATTCTTGTGTGGTGAATAGGGCGTGTTGAGTCCAGTTCTCTGAGCAAGGAGTAGGTCTTGTCTATTACATATTGGGTTTATGGAACGGTATCTGAGCTAATTTGATACCCTTGTTTTATGTATCACCCCACCTCACCTTTCCCGTTAAGCAGCCATAGTGTGTTTTCTGCATGTGTGACTCTGTTCTGTTTTGTAATTCAGTTCAAGTGTAACGGTTTTTACATTCCCTCTATCAGTGATACCTTATGAGAAGTGTCCTTTTCTGTGTGACTTATTTCACTTAGAATCGTCGCACCTAAATCCACTCATCATGCTGCTACTAACCTTATGACATTGATTTCATGGCTGAGTGATATTCCATTGTACATAAGGACCACAACTTCTTTATCCATTTTTCTCTTTCCTGGGATATTTAAGGTGGAATTAAGTGGAGGTCCTTGTCAACAGAGCAGCCCTCAACTTTGGGGTGCTTGTGTCTTGCTGATTTTTCATTTTCCCAATTTATACCCCCATGAGTGGAAGTGCCCTATGCTCTCTAAGATGTGTTTTTCAGATGTTTCAGGACACACCGTACACTTCTCCAGAGTGGCTGTTGGCAATTTACATCCCGCCCATCAGTGTAGCAAGGCTCCCATTTCTGCATGGCCTGTACTGCATTTCGGGTTTTGACACTTTTTTCATCATGGCCCTTTTGACCAATGGGAAGCGAGACTTCTCTGTAGCGCTGATTTGCCTTTCCAGGTTGCTTGGTTGGCCAAAAAGGGCGTATGCGTTTTTTCCTGAATATATTCAGGAAAAAACGCATACGCCCTTTTTGGCCAAGGGCATCATTGTCAACGTTTTGCCGCTTTTCATGTGCTTTAAAGGCGATTCGTATCTACCTCCTGAAATCTGTTTCCTGCAATTCTGCCTTGATTTCAAATCCTCTTCTTTGCCTTCCCTCAATATATTTGTGGACGAGAGTTATCATTTATAACTCTGCAGGTTTGTGAATTGCAGTGCCCTGAACCTCCATTTTACAACTCGCTTTTTTGGGAGCTGGCCGCAAAAGCGCAGGATGGCTTCAGGCCCTGTTCTGGTTCCGGGAGGCAGGCTGAGCCTGTGGTTAATTCTTCTTCCTGATGGGAAAATAGAGTGACCTGTGCCTGTCCCAACACCAAGAGCTAGTCTCTCGTTGGTTCCCCATCTTCCCGTTCATCCTCAGGACAAATTGCAACCTGGACGGAACAGGAGGTTAAAGGTGCTGATGCTCCAAGTAGGGAGATTGCTAGTAAAGCGGCTGGAATGGCGAACCCGGGCACAAGGAGATGAGAAATGAGGTGCGTTTTAGAAACCTTTCCCCATCACATGGTGTACCATCTTCTGGGTTTCTCATGCATGTTTTTGATGTAGGAAGATGCCCTTGAAGCTGGAGATTTGGGACCCATTCGATGGGTACCACGAAGTATTACTTTAAAGGGTCTGCGTTTGCTCACCCAACCTCACCAAACCTCTCAGCCCCAAGAGTGTCCACCCTTATGTCTCATCCAGCTGTGGGTCTAGATATGGTCAATCCAGGTTGCATCACAGCCCCTGAACTCATTGTGTAAGAATTTCTATCTCTTTCACTGTCGTTGTTTCATGGGTTTTTGAAAGTAATTTATTTTAATAATGGGGTTTAGCTGCTTTTCACGGCTGTGTTTATGCCGCTTTACACCCACTTGACACACTAACAGAGAGATATCAATACAAAGGTTTTAAGATTATTACTAGTCAGATATATTCTTGTGCGGTGAATAGGGCGTGTTGAGTCCACTTCTCTGAGCAAGGAGTAGGTCTTGTCTACTACATATTGGGTTTATGGAACGGTATCTGAGCTAATTTGATACCCTTGTTTTATGTATCACCCCACCTCACCTTTCCCGTTAAGCAGCCATAGTGTGTTTTCTGCATGTGTGACTCTGTTCTGTTTTGTAATTCAGTTCAAGTGTAACGGTTTTTACATTCCCTCTATCAGTGATACCTTATGAGAAGTGTCCTTTTCTGTGTGACTTATTTCACTTAGAATCGTCGTACCTACATCCACTCATCATGCTTCTACTAACCTTATGACATTGATTTCATGGCTGAGTGATATTCCATTGTACATAAGGACCACAACTTCTTTATCCATTTTTCTCTTTCCTTGGATATTTAAGGTGGAATGAAGTGGAGGTCCTTGTCAACAGAGCAGCCCTAAACTTTGGGGTGCTTGTGTCTTGCTGATTTTTCATTTTCCCAATTTATACCCCCATGAGTGGAAGTGCCCTATGCTCTCTAAGCTGTGTTTTTCAGATGTTTCAGGACACACCGTACACTTCTCCAGAGTGGCTGTTGGCAATTTACATCCCGCCCATCAGTGTAGCAAGGCTCTCATTTCTCCATGGCCTGTCCTGCATTTCTGGTTTTGACACTTTTTTCAGCATGGCCCTTTTGACCGATGGGGAGCGAGACTTCTCTGTAGCGCTGATTTGCCTTTCCAGGTTGCTTGGTTGGCCAAAAAGGGCGTATGCGTTTTTTCCTGAATATATTCAGGAAAAAACGCATACGCCCTTTTTGGCCAAGGGCATCATTGTCAACATTTTGCCGCTTTTCATGTGCTTTAAAGGCGATTCGAATCTACCTCCTGAAATCTGTTTCCTGCAATTCTGCCTTGATTTCAAATCCTCTTCTTTGCCTTCCCTCAATATATTTGTGGACGAGAGTTATCATTTATAACTCTGAAGGTTTGTGAATTGCACTGCCCTGAACCTCCATTTTACAACTCGCTTTTTTGGGAGCTGGCCGCAAAAGCGCAGGATGGCTTCAGGCCCTGTTCTGGTTCCAGGGGGCAGGCTGAGCCTGTGGTTAATTCTTCTTCCTGATGGGAAAATAGAGTGACCTGTGCCTGTCCCAACACCAAGAGCTAGTCTCTCGTTGGTTCCCCGTCTTGCCGTTCATCCTCAGGACAAATTGCAACCTGTACGGAACAGGAGGTTAAAGGTGCTGATGCTCCAAGTAGGGAGATTGCTAGTAAAGCAGCTGGAATGGCGAACCCGGGCACAAGGAGATGAGAAATGAGGTGCGTTTTAGAAACCTTTCCCTATCACACGGTGTACCATCTTCTGGGTTTCTCATGCATGTTTTCGATGTAGGAAGATGCCCTTGAACCTGGAGATTTGGGACCCATGCGATGGGTACCACGCAGTATTACTTTAAAGGGTCTGTGTTTGCTCACCCAACCTCACCAAACCTCTCAGCCCCAAGAGTGTCCACCCTTATGTCTCATCCAGCTGTGGGTCTAGATATGGTCAATCCAGGTTGCATCACAGCCCCTGAACTCATTGTGTAAGAATTTCTATCTCTTTCACTGTCGTTGTTTCATGGGTTTTTCAAAGTAATTTATTTTCATAATGGGGTTTAGCTGCTTTTCACGGCTGTGTTTATGCCGCTTTACACCCACTTGACACACTAACAGAGAGATATCAATACATAGGTTTTAAGATTATTACTAGTCAGGTATATTCTTGTGCGGTGAATAGGGCGTGTTGAGTCCAGTTCTCTGAGCAAGGAGTAGGTCTTGTCTACTACATATTGGGTTTATGGAACGGTATCTGAGCTAATTTGATACCCTTGTTTTATGTATCACCCCACCTCATCTTTCCCGTTAAGCAGCCATAGTCTGTTTTCTGCATGTGTGACTCTGTTCTGTTTTGTAATTCAGTTCAAGTGTAACGGTTTTTACATTCCCTCTAAAAGTGATACCTTATGAGAAGTGTCCTTTTCTGTGTGACTTATTTCACTTAGAATCGTCGTACCTAAATCCACTCATCATGCTGCTACTAACCTTATGACATTGATTTCATGGCTGAGTGATATTCCATTGTACATAAGGACCACAACTTCTTTATCCATTTTTCTCTTTCCTTGGATATTTAAGGTGGAATGAAGTGGAGGTCCTTGTCAACAGAGCAGCCCTCAACTTTGGGGTGCTTGTGTCTTGCTGATTTTTCATTTTCCCAATTTATACCCCCATGAGTGGAAGTGCCCTATGCTCTCTAAGCTGTGTTTTTCAGATGTTTCAGGACACACCGTACACTTCTCCAGAGTGGCTGTTGGCAATTTACATCCCGCCCATCAGTGTAGCAAGGCTCTCATTTCTCCATGGCCTGTCCTGCATTTCTGGTTTTGACACTTTTTTCAGCATGGCCCTTTTGACCGATGGGAAGCGAGACTTCTCTGTAGCGCTGATTTGCCTTTCCAGGTTGCTTGGTTGGCCAAAAAGGGCGTATGCGTTTTTTCCTGAATATATTCAGGAAAAAACGCATACGCCCTTTTTGGCCAAGGGCATCATTGTCAACGTTTTGCCGCTTTTCATGTGCTTTAAAGGCGATTCGTATCTACCTCCTGAAATCTGTTTCGTGCAATTCTGCCTTGATTTCAAATCCTCTTCTTTGCCTTCCCTCAATATATTTGTGGACGAGAGTTATCATTTATAACTCTGCAGGTTTGTGAATTGCAGTGCCCTGAACCTCCATTTTACAACTCGCTTTTTTGGGAGCTGGCCGCAAAAGCGCAGGATGGCTTCAGGCCCTGTTCTGGTTCCGGGGGGCAGGCTGAGCCTGTGGTTAATTCTTCTTCCTGATGGGAAAATAGAGTGACCTGTGCCTGTCCCGACACCAAGAGCTAGTCTCTCGTTGGTTCCCCGTCTTCCCGTTCATCCTCAGGACAAATTGCAACCTGTACGGAACAGGAGGTTAAAGGTGCTGATGCTCCAAGTAGGGAGATTGCTAGTAAAGCGGCTGGAATGGCGAACCCGGGCACAAGGAGATGAGAAATGAGGTGCGTTTTAGAAACCTTTCCCCATCACACGGTGTACCATCTTCTGGGTTTCTCATGCATGTTTTTGATGTAGGAAGATGCCCTTGAACCTGGAGATTTGGGACCCATGCGATGGGTACCACGCAGTATTACTTTAAAGGGTCTGCGTTTGCTCACCCAACCTCACCAAACCTCTCAGCCCCAAGAGTGTCCACCCTTATGTCTCATCCAGCTGTGGGTCTAGATATGGTCAATCCAGGTTGCATCACAGCCCCTGAACTCATTGTGTAAGAATTTCTATCTCTTTCACTGTCTTTGTTTCATGGGTGTTTCAAAGTAATTTATTTTTATAATGGGGTTTAGCTGCTTTTCACTGCTGTGTTTATGCTGCTTTACACCCACTTGACACACTAACAGAGAGATATCAGTACATAGGTTTTAAGATTATTACTAGTCAGATATATTCTTGTGCGGTGAATAGGGCGTGTTGAGTCCAGTTCTCTGAGCAAGGAGTAGGTCTTGTCTATTACATATTGGGTTTATGGAACGGTATCTGAGCTAATTTGAAACCCTTGTTTTATGTATCACCCCACCTCACCTTTCCCGTTAAGCAGCCATAGTGTGTTTTCTGCATGTGTGACTCTGTTCTGTTTTGTAATTCAGTGCAAGTGTAACGGTTTTTACATTCCCTCTATCAGTGATACCTTATGAGAAGTGTCCTTTTCTGTGTGACTTATTTCACTTAGAATCGTCGTACCTAAATCCACTCATCATGCTGCTACTAACCGTATGACATTGATTTCATGGCTGAGTGATATTCCATTGTACATAAAGACCACAACTTTATTATCCATTTTTCTCTTTCCTGGGATATTTAAGGTGGAATGAAGTGGAGGTCCTTGTCAACAGAGCAGCCCTCAACTTTGGGTGCTTGTGTCTTGCTGATTTTTAATTTTCCCAATTTATACACCCATGAGTGGAAGTGCCCTATGCTCTCTAAGCTGTGTTTTTCAGATGTTTCAGGACACACCGTACACTTCTCCAGAGTGGCTGTTGGCAATTTACATCCCGCCCATCAGTGTAGCAAGGCTCCCATTTCTCCATGGCCTGTCCTGCATTTCTGGTTTGACACTTTTTTCAGCATGGACCTTTTGACCGATGGGAAGCGAGACTTCTCTGTAGCGCTGATTTGCCTTTCCAGGTTGCTTGGTTGGCCAAAAAGGGCGTATGCGTTTTTTCCTGAATATATTCAGGAAAAAACGCATACGCCCTTTTTGGCCAAGGGCATCATTGTCAACGTTTTGCCGCTTTTCATGTGCTTTAAAGGCGATTCGAATCTACCTCCTGAAATCTGTTTCGTGCAATTCTGCCTTGATTTCAAATCCTCTTCTTTGCCTTCCCTCAATATATTTGTGGACGAGAGTTATCATTTATAACTCTGCAGGTTTGTGAATTGCAGTGCCCTGAACCTCCATTTTACAACTCGCTTTTTTGGGAGCTGGCCGCAAAAGTGCAGTATGGCTTCAGGCCCTGTTCTGGTTCCGGGGGGCAGGCTGAGCCTGTGGTTAATTCTTCTTCCTGATGGGAAAATAGAGTGACCAGTGCCTGTCCCGACACCAAGAGCTAGTCTCTCGTTGGTTCCCCGTCTTCCCGTTCATCCTCAGGACAAATTGCAACCTGTACGGAACAGGAGGTTAAAGGTGCTGATGTTCCAAGTAGGGAGATTGCTAGTAAAGCGGCTGGAATGGCGAACCCGGGCACAAGGAGATGAGAAATGACGTGCGTTTTAGAAACCTTTCCCCATCACACGGTGTACCATCTTCTGGATTTCTCATGCATGTTTTCGATGTAGGAAGATGCCCTTGAACCTGGAGATTTGGGACCCATGCGATGGGTACCACGCAGTATTACTTTAAAGGGTCTGCATTTGCTCACCCAACCTCACCAAACCTCTCAGCCCCAAGAGTGTCCACCCTTATGTCTCATCCAGCTGTGGGTCTAGATATGGTCAATCCAGGTTGCATCACAGCCCCTGAACGCATTGTGTAAGAATTTCTCTCTCTTTCACTGTCGTTGTTTCATGGGTTTTTCAAAGTAATTTATTTTCATAATGGGGTTTAGCTGCTTTTCACGGCTGTGTTTATGCCGCTTTACACCTACTTGACACACTAACAGAGAGATATCAATACATAGGTTTTAAGATTATTACTAGTCAGATATATTCTTGTGCGGTGAATAGGGCGTGTTGAGTCCAGTTCTCTGAGCAAGGAGTAGGTCTTGTCTACTACATATTGGGTTTATGGAACGGTATCTGAGCTAATTTGATACCCTTGTTTTATGTATCACCCCACCTCACCTTTCCCGTTAAGCAGCCATAGTCTGTTTTCTGCATGTGTGACTCTGTTCTGTTTTGTAATTCAGTTCAAGTGTAACGGTTTTTACATTCCCTCTAAAAGTGATACCTTATGAGAAGTGTCCTTTTCTGTGTGACTTATTTCACTTAGAATCGTCGTACCTAAATCCACTCATCATGCTGCTACTAACCGTATGACATTGATTTCATGGCTGAGTGATATTCCATTGTACATAAAGACCACAACTTTATTATCCATTTTTCTCTTTCCTGGGATATTTAAGGTGGAATGAAGTGGAGGTCCTTGTCAACAGAGCAGCCCTCAACTTTGGGTGCTTGTGTCTTGCTGATTTTTAATTTTCCCAATTTATACACCCATGAGTGGAAGTGCCCTATGCTCTCTAAGCTGTGTTTTTCAGATGTTTCAGGACACACCGTACACTTCTCCAGAGTGGCTGTTGGCAATTTACATCCCGCCCATCAGTGTAGCAAGGCTCCCATTTCTCCATGGCCTGTCCTGCATTTCTGGTTTGACACTTTTTTCAGCATGGACCTTTTGACCGATGGGAAGCGAGACTTCTCTGTAGCGCTGATTTGCCTTTCCAGGTTGCTTGGTTGGCCAAAAAGGGCGTATGCGTTTTTTCCTGAATATATTCAGGAAAAAACGCATACGCCCTTTTTGGCCAAGGGCATCATTGTCAACGTTTTGCCGCTTTTCATGTGCTTTAAAGGCGATTCGAATCTACCTCCTGAAATCTGTTTCGTGCAATTCTGCCTTGATTTCAAATCCTCTTCTTTGCCTTCCCTCAATATATTTGTGGACGAGAGTTATCATTTATAACTCTGTAGGTTTGTGAATTGCACTGCCCTGAACCTCCATTTTACAACTCGCTTTTTTGGGAGCTGGCCGCAAAAGCGCAGGATGGCTTCAGGCCCTGTTCTGGTTCCAGGGGGCAGGCTGAGCCTGTGGTTAATTCTTCTTCCTGATGGGAAAATAGAGTGACCTGTGCCTGTCCCAACACCAAGAGCTAGTCTCTCGTTGGTTCCCCGTCTTGCCGTTCATCCTCAGGACAAATTGCAACCTGTACGGAACAGGAGGTTAAAGGTGCTGATGCTCCAAGTAGGGAGATTGCTAGTAAAGCAGCTGGAATGGCGAACCCGGGCACAAGGAGATGAGAAATGAGGTGCGTTTTAGAAACCTTTCCCTATCACACGGTGTACCATCTTCTGGGTTTCTCATGCATGTTTTCGATGTAGGAAGATGCCCTTGAACCTGGAGATTTGGGACCCATGCGATGGGTACCACGCAGTATTACTTTAAAGGGTCTGTGTTTGCTCACCCAACCTCACCAAACCTCTCAGCCCCAAGAGTGTCCACCCTTATGTCTCATCCAGCTGTGGGTCTAGATATGGTCAATCCAGGTTGCATCACAGCCCCTGAACTCATTGTGTAAGAATTTCTATCTCTTTCACTGTCGTTGTTTCATGGGTTTTTCAAAGTAATTTATTTTCATAATGGGGTTTAGCTGCTTTTCACGGCTGTGTTTATGCCGCTTTACACCCACTTGACACACTAACAGAGAGATATCAATACATAGGTTTTAAGATTATTACTAGTCAGGTATATTCTTGTGCGGTGAATAGGGCGTGTTGAGTCCAGTTCTCTGAGCAAGGAGTAGGTCTTGTCTACTACATATTGGGTTTATGGAACGGTATCTGAGCTAATTTGATACCCTTGTTTTATGTATCACCCCACCTCATCTTTCCCGTTAAGCAGCCATAGTCTGTTTTCTGCATGTGTGACTCTGTTCTGTTTTGTAATTCAGTTCAAGTGTAACGGTTTTTACATTCCCTCTAAAAGTGATACCTTATGAGAAGTGTCCTTTTCTGTGTGACTTATTTCACTTAGAATCGTCGTACCTAAATCCACTCATCATGCTGCTACTAACCTTATGACATTGATTTCATGGCTGAGTGATATTCCATTGTACATAAGGACCACAACTTCTTTATCCATTTTTCTCTTTCCTTGGATATTTAAGGTGGAATGAAGTGGAGGTCCTTGTCAACAGAGCAGCCCTCAACTTTGGGGTGCTTGTGTCTTGCTGATTTTTCATTTTCCCAATTTATACCCCCATGAGTGGAAGTGCCCTATGCTCTCTAAGCTGTGTTTTTCAGATGTTTCAGGACACACCGTACACTTCTCCAGAGTGGCTGTTGGCAATTTACATCCCGCCCATCAGTGTAGCAAGGCTCTCATTTCTCCATGGCCTGTCCTGCATTTCTGGTTTTGACACTTTTTTCAGCATGGCCCTTTTGACCGATGGGAAGCGAGACTTCTCTGTAGCGCTGATTTGCCTTTCCAGGTTGCTTGGTTGGCCAAAAAGGGCGTATGCGTTTTTTCCTGAATATATTCAGGAAAAAACGCATACGCCCTTTTTGGCCAAGGGCATCATTGTCAACGTTTTGCCGCTTTTCATGTGCTTTAAAGGCGATTCGTATCTACCTCCTGAAATCTGTTTCGTGCAATTCTGCCTTGATTTCAAATCCTCTTCTTTGCCTTCCCTCAATATATTTGTGGACGAGAGTTATCATTTATAACTCTGCAGGTTTGTGAATTGCAGTGCCCTGAACCTCCATTTTACAACTCGCTTTTTTGGGAGCTGGCCGCAAAAGCGCAGGATGGCTTCAGGCCCTGTTCTGGTTCCGGGGGGCAGGCTGAGCCTGTGGTTAATTCTTCTTCCTGATGGGAAAATAGAGTGACCTGTGCCTGTCCCGACACCAAGAGCTAGTCTCTCGTTGGTTCCCCGTCTTCCCGTTCATCCTCA
This sequence comes from Balaenoptera borealis, assembly GCF_965194805.1. Taxonomy (NCBI): domain Eukaryota; kingdom Metazoa; phylum Chordata; class Mammalia; order Artiodactyla; family Balaenopteridae; genus Balaenoptera; species Balaenoptera borealis. Next base: position 323,549 of record NW_028123817.1, read on the forward strand.
GGACAAATTGCAACCTGTACGGAACAGGAGGTTAAAGGTGCTGATGCTCCAAGTAGGGAGATTGCTAGTAAAGCGGCTGGAATGGCGAACCCGGGCACAAGGAGATGAGAAATGAGGTGCGTTTTAGAAACCTTTCCCCATCACACGGTGTACCATCTTCTGGGTTTCTCATGCATGTTTTCGATGTAGGAAGATGCCCTTGAACCTGGAGATTTGGGACCCATGCGATGGGTACCACGCAGTATTACTTTAAAGGGTCTGCGTTTGCTCACCCAACCTCACCAAACCTCTCAGCCCCAAGAGTGTCCACCCTTATGTCTCATCCAGCTGTGGGTCTAGATATGGTCAATCCAGGTTGCATCACAGCCCCTGAACTCATTGTGTAAGAATTTCTATCTCTTTCACTGTCTTTGTTTCATGGGTGTTTCAAAGTAATTTATTTTTATAATGGGGTTTAGCTGCTTTTCACTGCTGTGTTTATGCTGCTTTACACCCACTTGACACACTAACAGAGAGATATCAGTACATAGGTTTTAAGATTATTACTAGTCAGATATATTCTTGTGCGGTGAATAGGGCGTGTTGAGTCCAGTTCTCTGAGCAAGGAGTAGGTCTTGTCTATTACATATTGGGTTTATGGAACGGTATCTGAGCTAATTTGAAACCCTTGTTTTATGTATCACCCCACCTCACCTTTCCCGTTAAGCAGCCATAGTGTGTTTTCTGCATGTGTGACTCTGTTCTGTTTTGTAATTCAGTGCAAGTGTAACGGTTTTTACATTCCCTCTATCAGTGATACCTTATGAGAAGTGTCCTTTTCTGTGTGACTTATTTCACTTAGAATCGTCGTACCTAAATCCACTCATCATGCTGCTACTAACCGTATGACATTGATTTCATGGCTGAGTGATATTCCATTGTACATAAAGACCACAACTTTATTATCCATTTTTCTCTTTCCTGGGATATTTAAGGTGGAATGAAGTGGAGGTCCTTGTCAACAGAGCAGCCCTCAACTTTGGGTGCTTGTGTCTTGCTGATTTTTAATTTTCCCAATTTATACACCCATGAGTGGAAGTGCCCTATGCTCTCTAAGCTGTGTTTTTCAGATGTTTCAGGACACACCGTACACTTCTCCAGAGTGGCTGTTGGCAATTTACATCCCGCCCATCAGTGTAGCAAGGCTCCCATTTCTCCATGGCCTGTCCTGCATTTCTGGTTTGACACTTTTTTCAGCATGGACCTTTTGACCGATGGGAAGCGAGACTTCTCTGTAGCGCTGATTTGCCTTTCCAGGTTGCTTGGTTGGCCAAAAAGGGCGTATGCGTTTTTTCCTGAATATATTCAGGAAAAAACGCATACGCCCTTTTTGGCCAAGGGCATCATTGTCAACGTTTTGCCGCTTTTCATGTGCTTTAAAGGCGATTCGTATCTACCTCCTGAAATCTGTTTCGTGCAATTCTGCCTTGATTTCAAATCCTCTTCTTTGCCTTCCCTCAATATATTTGTGGACGAGAGTTATCATTTATAACTCTGCAGGTTTGTGAATTGCAGTGCCCTGAACCTCCATTTTACAACTCGCTTTTTTGGGAGCTGGCCGCAAAAGCGCAGGATGGCTTCAGGCCCTGTTCTGGTTCCGGGGGGCAGGCTGAGCCTGTGGTTAATTCTTCTTCCTGATGGGAAAATAGAGTGACCTGTGCCTGTCCCGACACCAAGAGCTAGTCTCTCGTTGGTTCCCCGTCTTCCCGTTCATCCTCAGGACAAATTGCAACCTGTACGGAACAGGAGGTTAAAGGTGCTGATGCTCCAAGTAGGGAGATTGCTAGTAAAGCGGCTGGAATGGCGAACCCGGGCACAAGGAGATGAGAAATGAGGTGCGTTTTAGAAACCTTTCCCCATCACACGGTGTACCATCTTCTGGGTTTCTCATGCATGTTTTCGATGTAGGAAGATGCCCTTGAACCTGGAGATTTGGGACCCATGCGATGGGTACCACGCAGTATTACTTTAAAGGGTCTGCGTTTGCTCACCCAACCTCACCAAACCTCTCAGCCCCAAGAGTGTCCACCCTTATGTCTCATCCAGCTGTGGGTCTAGATATGGTCAATCCAGGTTGCATCACAGCCCCTGAACTCATTGTGTAAGAATTTCTATCTCTTTCACTGTCTTTGTTTCATGGGTGTTTCAAAGTAATTTATTTTTATAATGGGGTTTAGCTGCTTTTCACTGCTGTGTTTATGCTGCTTTACACCCACTTGACACACTAACAGAGAGATATCAGTACATAGGTTTTAAGATTATTACTAGTCAGATATATTCTTGTGCGGTGAATAGGGCGTGTTGAGTCCAGTTCTCTGAGCAAGGAGTAGGTCTTGTCTATTACATATTGGGTTTATGGAACGGTATCTGAGCTAATTTGAAACCCTTGTTTTATGTATCACCCCACCTCACCTTTCCCGTTAAGCAGCCATAGTGTGTTTTCTGCATGTGTGACTCTGTTCTGTTTTGTAATTCAGTGCAAGTGTAACGGTTTTTACATTCCCTCTATCAGTGATACCTTATGAGAAGTGTCCTTTTCTGTGTGACTTATTTCACTTAGAATCGTCGTACCTAAATCCACTCATCATGCTGCTACTAACCGTATGACATTGATTTCATGGCTGAGTGATATTCCATTGTACATAAAGACCACAACTTTATTATCCATTTTTCTCTTTCCTGGGATATTTAAGGTGGAATGAAGTGGAGGTCCTTGTCAACAGAGCAGCCCTCAACTTTGGGTGCTTGTGTCTTGCTGATTTTTAATTTTCCCAATTTATACACCCATGAGTGGAAGTGCCCTATGCTCTCTAAGCTGTGTTTTTCAGATGTTTCAGGACACACCGTACACTTCTCCAGAGTGGCTGTTGGCAATTTACATCCCGCCCATCAGTGTAGCAAGGCTCCCATTTCTCCATGGCCTGTCCTGCATTTCTGGTTTGACACTTTTTTCAGCATGGACCTTTTGACCGATGGGAAGCGAGACTTCTCTGTAGCGCTGATTTGCCTTTCCAGGTTGCTTGGTTGGCCAAAAAGGGCGTATGCGTTTTTTCCTGAATATATTCAGGAAAAAACGCATACGCCCTTTTTGGCCAAGGGCATCATTGTCAACGTTTTGCCGCTTTTCATGTGCTTTAAAGGCGATTCGAATCTACCTCCTGAAATCTGTTTCGTGCAATTCTGCCTTGATTTCAAATCCTCTTCTTTGCCTTCCCTCAATATATTTGTGGACGAGAGTTATCATTTATAACTCTGCAGGTTTGTGAATTGCAGTGCCCTGAACCTCCATTTTACAACTCGCTTTTTTGGGAGCTGGCCGCAAAAGTGCAGTATGGCTTCAGGCCCTGTTCTGGTTCCGGGGGGCAGGCTGAGCCTGTGGTTAATTCTTCTTCCTGATGGGAAAATAGAGTGACCAGTGCCTGTCCCGACACCAAGAGCTAGTCTCTCGTTGGTTCCCCGTCTTCCCGTTCATCCTCAGGACAAATTGCAACCTGTACGGAACAGGAGGTTAAAGGTGCTGATGTTCCAAGTAGGGAGATTGCTAGTAAAGCGGCTGGAATGGCGAACCCGGGCACAAGGAGATGAGAAATGACGTGCGTTTTAGAAACCTTTCCCCATCACACGGTGTACCATCTTCTGGATTTCTCATGCATGTTTTCGATGTAGGAAGATGCCCTTGAACCTGGAGATTTGGGACCCATGCGATGGGTACCACGCAGTATTACTTTAAAGGGTCTGCATTTGCTCACCCAACCTCACCAAACCTCTCAGCCCCAAGAGTGTCCACCCTTATGTCTCATCCAGCTGTGGGTCTAGATATGGTCAATCCAGGTTGCATCACAGCCCCTGAACGCATTGTGTAAGAATTTCTCTCTCTTTCACTGTCGTTGTTTCATGGGTTTTTCAAAGTAATTTATTTTCATAATGGGGTTTAGCTGCTTTTCACGGCTGTGTTTATGCCGCTTTACACCTACTTGACACACTAACAGAGAGATATCAATACATAGGTTTTAAGATTATTACTAGTCAGATATATTCTTGTGCGGTGAATAGGGCGTGTTGAGTCCAGTTCTCTGAGCAAGGAGTAGGTCTTGTCTACTACATATTGGGTTTATGGAACGGTATCTGAGCTAATTTGATACCCTTGTTTTATGTATCACCCCACCTCACCTTTCCCGTTAAGCAGCCATAGTCTGTTTTCTGCATGTGTGACTCTGTTCTGTTTTGTAATTCAGTTCAAGTGTAACGGTTTTTACATTCCCTCTAAAAGTGATACCTTATGAGAAGTGTCCTTTTCTGTGTGACTTATTTCACTTAGAATCGTCGTACCTAAATCCACTCATCATGCTGCTACTAACCTTATGACATTGATTTCATGGCTGAGTGATATTCCATTGTACATAAGGACCACAACTTCTTTATCCATTTTTCTCTTTCCTGGGATATTTAAGGTGGAATGAAGTGGAGGTCCTTGTCAACAGAGCAGCCCTCAACTTTGGGGTGCTTGTGTCTTGCTGATTTTTCATTTTCCCAATTTATACCCCCATGAGTGGAAGTGCCCTATGCTCTCTAAGCTGTGTTTTTCAGATGTTTCAGGACACACCGTACACTTCTCCAGAGTGGCTGTTGGCAATTTATATCCCGCCCATCAGTGTAGCAAGGCTCTCATTTCTCCATGGCCTGTCCTGCATTTCTGGTTTTGACACTTTTTTCAGCATGGCCCTTTTGACCGATGGGAAGCGAGACTTCTCTGTAGCGCTGATTTGCCTTTCCAGGTTGCTTGGTTGGCCAAAAAGGGCGTATGCGTTTTTTCCTGAATATATTCAGGAAAAAACGCATACGCCCTTTTTGGCCAAGGGCATCATTGTCAACGTTTTGCCGCTTTTCATGTGCTTTAAAGGCGATTCGAATCTACCTCCTGAAATCTGTTTCCTGCAATTCTGCCTTGATTTCAAATCCTCTTCTTTGCCTTCCCTCAATATATTTGTGGACGAGAGTTATCATTTATAACTCTGTAGGTTTGTGAATTGCAGTGCCCTGAACCTCCATTTTACAACTCGCTTTTTTGGGAGCTGGCCGCAAAAGCGCAGGATGGCTTCAGGCCCTGTTCTGGTTCCGGGGGGCAGGCTGAGCCTGTGGTTAATTCTTCTTCCTGATGGGAAAATAGAGTGACCTGTGCCTGTCCCGACACCAAGAGCTAGTCTCTCGTTGGTTCCCCGTCTTCCCGTTCATCCTCAGGACAAATTGCAACCTGTACGGAACAGGAGGTTAAAGGTGCTGATGCTCCAAGTAGGGAGATTGCTAGTAAAGCGGCTGGAATGGCGAACCCGGGCACAAGGAGATGAGAAATGAGGTGCGTTTTAGAAACCTTTCCCCATCACACGGTGTACCATCTTCTGGGTTTCTCATGCATGTTTTCGATGTAGGAAGATGCCCTTGAACCTGGAGATTTGGGACCCATGCGATGGGTACCACGCAGTATTACTTTAAAGGGTCTGCGTTTGCTCACCCAACCTCACCAAACCTCTCAGCCCCAAGAGTGTCCACCCTTATGTCTCATCCAGCTGTGGGTCTAGATATGGTCAATCCAGGTTGCATCACAGCCCCTGAACTCATTGTGTAAGAATTTCTATCTCTTTCACTGTCTTTGTTTCATGGGTGTTTCAAAGTAATTTATTTTTATAATGGGGTTTAGCTGCTTTTCACTGCTGTGTTTATGCTGCTTTACACCCACTTGACACACTAACAGAGAGATATCAGTACATAGGTTTTAAGATTATTACTAGTCAGATATATTCTTGTGCGGTGAATAGGGCGTGTTGAGTCCAGTTCTCTGAGCAAGGAGTAGGTCTTGTCTATTACATATTGGGTTTATGGAACGGTATCTGAGCTAATTTGAAACCCTTGTTTTATGTATCACCCCACCTCACCTTTCCCGTTAAGCAGCCATAGTGTGTTTTCTGCATGTGTGACTCTGTTCTGTTTTGTAATTCAGTGCAAGTGTAACGGTTTTTACATTCCCTCTATCAGTGATACCTTATGAGAAGTGTCCTTTTCTGTGTGACTTATTTCACTTAGAATCGTCGTACCTAAATCCACTCATCATGCTGCTACTAACCGTATGACATTGATTTCATGGCTGAGTGATATTCCATTGTACATAAAGACCACAACTTTATTATCCATTTTTCTCTTTCCTGGGATATTTAAGGTGGAATGAAGTGGAGGTCCTTGTCAACAGAGCAGCCCTCAACTTTGGGTGCTTGTGTCTTGCTGATTTTTAATTTTCCCAATTTATACACCCATGAGTGGAAGTGCCCTATGCTCTCTAAGCTGTGTTTTTCAGATGTTTCAGGACACACCGTACACTTCTCCAGAGTGGCTGTTGGCAATTTACATCCCGCCCATCAGTGTAGCAAGGCTCCCATTTCTCCATGGCCTGTCCTGCATTTCTGGTTTGACACTTTTTTCAGCATGGACCTTTTGACCGATGGGAAGCGAGACTTCTCTGTAGCGCTGATTTGCCTTTCCAGGTTGCTTGGTTGGCCAAAAAGGGCGTATGCGTTTTTTCCTGAATATATTCAGGAAAAAACGCATACGCCCTTTTTGGCCAAGGGCATCATTGTCAACGTTTTGCCGCTTTTCATGTGCTTTAAAGGCGATTCGAATCTACCTCCTGAAATCTGTTTCGTGCAATTCTGCCTTGATTTCAAATCCTCTTCTTTGCCTTCCCTCAATATATTTGTGGACGAGAGTTATCATTTATAACTCTGCAGGTTTGTGAATTGCAGTGCCCTGAACCTCCATTTTACAACTCGCTTTTTTGGGAGCTGGCCGCAAAAGTGCAGTATGGCTTCAGGCCCTGTTCTGGTTCCGGGGGGCAGGCTGAGCCTGTGGTTAATTCTTCTTCCTGATGGGAAAATAGAGTGACCAGTGCCTGTCCCGACACCAAGAGCTAGTCTCTCGTTGGTTCCCCGTCTTCCCGTTCATCCTCAGGACAAATTGCAACCTGTACGGAACAGGAGGTTAAAGGTGCTGATGTTCCAAGTAGGGAGATTGCTAGTAAAGCGGCTGGAATGGCGAACCCGGGCACAAGGAGATGAGAAATGACGTGCGTTTTAGAAACCTTTCCCCATCACACGGTGTACCATCTTCTGGATTTCTCATGCATGTTTTCGATGTAGGAAGATGCCCTTGAACCTGGAGATTTGGGACCCATGCGATGGGTACCACGCAGTATTACTTTAAAGGGTCTGCATTTGCTCACCCAACCTCACCAAACCTCTCAGCCCCAAGAGTGTCCACCCTTATGTCTCATCCAGCTGTGGGTCTAGATATGGTCAATCCAGGTTGCATCACAGCCCCTGAACGCATTGTGTAAGAATTTCTCTCTCTTTCACTGTCGTTGTTTCATGGGTTTTTCAAAGTAATTTATTTTCATAATGGGGTTTAGCTGCTTTTCACGGCTGTGTTTATGCCGCTTTACACCTACTTGACACACTAACAGAGAGATATCAATACATAGGTTTTAAGATTATTACTAGTCAGATATATTCTTGTGCGGTGAATAGGGCGTGTTGAGTCCAGTTCTCTGAGCAAGGAGTAGGTCTTGTCTACTACATATTGGGTTTATGGAACGGTATCTGAGCTAATTTGATACCCTTGTTTTATGTATCACCCCACCTCACCTTTCCCGTTAAGCAGCCATAGTCTGTTTTCTGCATGTGTGACTCTGTTCTGTTTTGTAATTCAGTTCAAGTGTAACGGTTTTTACATTCCCTCTAAAAGTGATACCTTATGAGAAGTGTCCTTTTCTGTGTGACTTATTTCACTTAGAATCGTCGTACCTAAATCCACTCATCATGCTGCTACTAACCTTATGACATTGATTTCATGGCTGAGTGATATTCCATTGTACATAAGGACCACAACTTCTTTATCCATTTTTCTCTTTCCTTGGATATTTAAGGTGGAATGAAGTGGAGGTCCTTGTCAACAGAGCAGCCCTCAACTTTGGGGTGCTTGTGTCTTGCTGATTTTTCATTTTCCCAATTTATACCCCCATGAGTGGAAGTGCCCTATGCTCTCTAAGCTGTGTTTTTTAGATGTTTCAGGACTCACCGTACACTTCTCCAGAGTGGCTGTTGGCAATTTACATCCCGCCCATCAGTGTAGCAAGGCTCCCATTTCTGCATGGCCTGTACTGCATTTCGGGTTTTGACACTTTTTTCATCATGGCCCTTTTGACCGATGGGAAGCGAGACTTCTCTGTAGCGCTGATTTGCCTTTCCAGGTTGCTTGGTTGGCCAAAAAGGGCGTATGCGTTTTTTCCTGAATATATTCAGGAAAAAACGCATACGCCCTTTTTGGCCAAGGGCATCATTGTCAACGTTTTGCCGCTTTTCATGTGCTTTAAAGGCGATTCGTATCTACCTCCTGAAATCTGTTTCCTGCAATTCTGCCTTGATTTCAAATCCTCTTCTTTGCCTTCCCTCAATATATTTGTGGACGAGAGTTATCATTTATAACTCTGCAGGTTTGTGAATTGCAGTGCCCTGAACCTCCATTTTACAACTCGCTTTTTTGGGAGCTGGCCGCAAAAGCGCAGGATGGCTTCAGGCCCTGTTCTGGTTCCGGGAGGCAGGCTGAGCCTGTGGTTAATTCTTCTTCCTGATGGGAAAATAGAGTGACCTGTGCCTGTCCCAACACCAAGAGCTAGTCTCTCGTTGGTTCCCCATCTTCCCGTTCATCCTCAGGACAAATTGCAACCTGGACGGAACAGGAGGTTAAAGGTGCTGATGCTCCAAGTAGGGAGATTGCTAGTAAAGCGGCTGGAATGGCGAACCCGGGCACAAGGAGATGAGAAATGAGGTGCGTTTTAGAAACCTTTCCCCATCACACGGTGTACCATCTTCTGGGTTTCTCATGCATGTTTTCGATGTAGGAAGATGCCCTTGAACCTGGAGATTTGGGACCCATGCGATGGGTACCACGCAGTATTACTTTAAAGGGTCTGCGTTTGCTCACCCAACCTCACCAAACCTCTCAGCCCCAAGAGTGTCCACCCTTATGTCTCATCTAGCTGTGGGTCTAGATATGGTCAACCCAGGTTTCATCACAGCCCCTGAACTCATTGTGTAAGAATTTCTATCTCTTTCACTGTCGTTGTTTCATGGGTTTTTCAAAGTAATTTATTTTCATAATGGGGTTTAGCTGCTTTTCACGGCTGTGTTTATGCCGCTTTACACCCACTTGACACACTAACAGAGAGATATCAATACATAGGTTTTAAGATTATTACTAGTCAGATATATTCTTGTGCGGTGAATAGGGCGTGTTGAGTCCAGTTCTCTGAGCAAGGAGTAGGTCTTGTCTACTACATATTGGGTTTATGGAATGGTATCTGAGCTAATTTGATACCCTTGTTTTATGTATCACCCCACCTCACCTTTCCCGTTAAGCAGCCAGAGTCTGTTTTCTGCATGTGTGACTCTGTTCTGTTTTGTAATTCAGTTCAAGTGTAACGGTTTTTACATTCCCTCTAAAAGTGATACCTTATGAGAAGTGTCCTTTTCTGTGTGACTTATTTCACTTAGAATCGTCGTACTTAAATCCACTCATCATGCTTCTACTAACCTTATGACATTGATTTCATGGCTGAGTGATATTCCATTGTACATAAGGACCACAACTTCTTTATCCATTTTTCTCTTTCCTGGGATATTTAAGGTGGAATGAAGTGGAGGTCCTTGTCAACAGAACAGCCCTCAACTTTGGGGTGCTTGTGTCTTGCTGATTTTTCATTTTCCCAATTTATACCCCCATGAGTGGAAGTGCCCTATGCTCTCTAAGCTGTGTTTTTCAGATGTTTCAGGACACACCGTACACTTCTCCAGAGTGGCTGTTGGCAATTTACATCCCGCCTATCAGTGTAGCAAGGCTCTCATTTCTCCATGGCCTGTCCTGCATTTCTGGTTTTGACACATTTTTCAGCATGGCCCTTTTGACCGATGGGAAGCGAGACTTCTTTGTAGCGCTGATTTGCCTTTCCAGGTTGCTTGGTTGGCCAAAAAGGGCGTATGCGTTTTTTCCTGAATATAGTCAGGAAAAAACGCATACGCCCTTTTTGGCCAAGGGCATCATTGTCAACATTTTGCCGCTTTTCATGTGCTTTAACGGCGATTCGAATCTACCTCCTGAAATCTGTTTCCTGCAATTCTGCCTTGATTTCAAATCCTCTTCTTTGCCTTCCCTCAATATATTTGTGGACGAGAGTTATCATTTATAACTCTGCAGGTTTGTGAATTGCAGTGCCCTGAACCTCCATTTTACAACTCGCTTTTTTGGGAGCTGGCCGCAAAAGCGCAGGATGGCTTCAGGCCCTGTTCTGGTTCCGGGGGGCAGGCTGAGCCTGTGGTTAATTCTTCTTCCTGATGGGAAAATAGAGTGACCTGTGCCTGTCCCAACACCAAGAGCTAGTCTCTCGTTGGTTCCCCGTCTTCCCGTTCATCCTCAGGACAAATTGCAACCTGTACGGAACAGGAGGTTAAAGGTGCTGATGCTCCTAGTAGGGAGATTGCTAGTAAAGCGGCTGGAATGGCGAACCCGGGCACAAGGAGATGAGAAATGAGGTGCGTTTTAGAAACCTTTCCCCATCACACGGTGTACCATCTTCTGGGTTTCTCATGCATGTTTTCGATGTAGGAACATGCCCTTGAACCTGGAGATTTGGGACCCATGCGATGGGTACCACGCAGTATTACTTTAAAGGGTCTGCGTTTGCTCACCCAACCTCACCAAACCTCTCAGCCCCAAGAGTGTCCACCCTTATGTCTCATCCAGCTGTGGGTCTAGATATGGTCAATCCAGGTTGCATCACAGCCCCTGAATGCATTGTGTAAGAATTTCTCTCTCTTTCACTGTCTCTGTTTCATGGGTTTTTCAAAGTAATTTATTTTTATAATGGGGTTTAGCTGCTTTTCACGGCTGTGTTTATGCCGCTTTACACCCACTTGACACACTAACAGAGAGATATCAATACATAGGTTTTAAGATTATTACTAGTCAGATATATTCTTGTGCGGTGAATAGGGCGTGTTGAGTCCACTTCTCTGAGCAAGGAGTAGGTCTTGTCTACTACATATTGGGTTTATGGAACGGTATCTGAGCTAATTTGATACCCTTGTTTTATGTATCACCCCACCTCACCTTTCCCGTTAAGCAGCCATAGTGTGTTTTCTGCATGTGTGACTCTGTTCTGTTTTGTAATTCAGTTCAAGTGTAACGGTTTTTACATTCCCTCTATCAGTGATACCTTATGAGAAGTGTCCTTTTCTGTGTGACTTATTTCACTTAGAATCGTCGTACCTAAATCCACTCATCATGCTTCTACTAACCTTATGACATTGATTTCATGGCTGAGTGATATTCCATTGTACATAAGGACCACAACTTCTTTATCCATTTTTCTCTTTCCTTGGATATTTAAGGTGGAATGAAGTGGAGGTCCTTGTCAACAGAGCAGCCCTAAACTTTGGGGTGCTTGTGTCTTGCTGATTTTTCATTTTCCCAATTTATACCCCCATGAGTGGAAGTGCCCTATGCTCTCTAAGCTGTGTTTTTCAGATGTTTCAGGACACACCGTACACTTCTCCAGAGTGGCTGTTGGCAATTTACATCCCGCCCATCAGTGTAGCAAGGCTCTCATTTCTCCATGGCCTGTCCTGCATTTCTGGTTTTGACACTTTTTTCAGCATGGCCCTTTTGACCGATGGGGAGCGAGACTTCTTTGTAGCGCTGATTTGCCTTTCCAGGTTGCTTGGTTGGCCAAAAAGGGCGTATGCGTTTTTTCCTGAATATATTCAGGAAAAAACGCATACGCCCTTTTTGGCCAAGGGCATCATTGTCAACATTTTGCCGCTTTTCATGTGCTTTAAAGGCGATTCGAATCTACCTCCTGAAATCTGTTTCCTGCAATTCTGCCTTGATTTCAAATCCTCTTCTTTGCCTTCCCTCAATATATTTGTGGACGAGAGTTATCATTTATAACTCTGTAGGTTTGTGAATTGCACTGCCCTGAACCTCCATTTTACAACTCGCTTTTTTGGGAGCTGGCCGCAAAAGCGCAGGATGGCTTCAGGCCCTGTTCTGGTTCCAGGGGGCAGGCTGAGCCTGTGGTTAATTCTTCTTCCTGATGGGAAAATAGAGTGACCTGTGCCTGTCCCAACACCAAGAGCTAGTCTCTCGTTGGTTCCCCGTCTTGCCGTTCATCCTCAGGACAAATTGCAACCTGTACGGAACAGGAGGTTAAAGGTGCTGATGCTCCAAGTAGGGAGATTGCTAGTAAAGCAGCTGGAATGGCGAACCCGGGCACAAGGAGATGAGAAATGAGGTGCGTTTTAGAAACCTTTCCCTATCACACGGTGTACCATCTTCTGGGTTTCTCATGCATGTTTTCGATGTAGGAAGATGCCCTTGAACCTGGAGATTTGGGACCCATGCGATGGGTACCACGCAGTATTACTTTAAAGGGTCTGTGTTTGCTCACCCAACCTCACCAAACCTCTCAGCCCCAAGAGTGTCCACCCTTATGTCTCATCCAGCTGTGGGTCTAGATATGGTCAATCCAGGTTGCATCACAGCCCCTGAACTCATTGTGTAAGAATTTCTATCTCTTTCACTGTCGTTGTTTCATGGGTTTTTCAAAGTAATTTATTTTCATAATGGGGTTTAGCTGCTTTTCACTGCTGTGTTTATGCCGCTTTACACCCACTTGACACACTAACAGAGAGATAGCAATACATAGGTTTTAAGATTATTACTAGTCAGGTATATTCTTGTGCGGTGAATAGGGCGTGTTGAGTCCAGTTCTCTGAGCAAGGAGTAGGTCTTGTCTACTACATATTGGGTTTATGGAACGGTATCTGAGCTAATTTGATACCCTTGTTTTATGTATCACCCCACCTCATCTTTCCCGTTAAGCAGCCATAGTCTGTTTTCTGCATGTGTGACTCTGTTCTGTTTTGTAATTCAGTTCAAGTGTAACGTTTTTTACATTCCCTCTAAAAGTGATACCTTATGAGAAGTGTCCTTTTCTGTGTGACTTATTTCAGTTAGAATCGTGGTACCTAAATCCACTCATCATGCTGCTACTAACCTTATGACATTGATTTCATGGCTGAGTGATATTCCATTGTACATAAGGACCACAACTTCTTTATCCATTTTTCTCTTTCCTGGGATATTTAAGGTGGAATGAAGTGGAGGTCCTTGTCAACAGAGCAGCCCTCAACTTTGTGGTGCTTGTGTCTTGCTGATTTTTCATTTTCCCAATTTATACCCCCATGAGTGGAAGTGCCCTATGCTCTCTAAGCTGTGTTTTTCAGATGTTTCAGGACACACCGTACACTTCTCCAGAGTGGCTGTTGGCAATTTACATCCCGCCCATCAGTGTAGCAAGGCTCCCATTTCTCCATGGCCTGTCCTGCATTTCTGGTTTTGACAGTTTTTTCAGCATGGCCCTTTTGACCGATGGGAAGCGAGACTTCTCTGTAGCGCTGATTTGCCTTTCCAGGTTGCTTGGTTGGCCAAAAAGGGCGTATGCGTTTTTTCCTGAATATATTCAGGAAAAAACGCATACGCCCTTTTTGGCCAAGGGCATCATTGTCAACGTTTTGCCGCTTTTCATGTGCTTTAAAGGTGGTTCGTATCTACCTCCTGAAATCTGTTTCGTGCAATTCTGCCTTGATTTCAAATCCTCTTCTTTGCCTTCCCTCAATATATTTGTGGACGAGAGTTATCATTTATAACTCTGCAGCTTTGTGAATTGCAGTGCCCTGAACCTCCATTTTACAACTCGCTTTTTTGGGAGCTGGCCGCAAAAGTGCAGGATGGCTTCAGGCCCTGTTCTTTTTCCGGGGGGCAGGCTGAGCCTGTGGTTAATTCTTCTTCCTGATGGGAAAATCGAGTGACCTGTGCCTGTCCCGACACCAAGACCTAGTCTCTCGTTCGTTCCCCGTCTTCCCGTTCATCCTCAGGACAAATTGCAACTTGTACGGAACTGGAGGTTAAAGATGCTGATGCTCCAAGTAGGGAGATTGCTAGTAAAGCGGCTGGAATGGCGAACCCGGGCACAAGGAGATGAGAAATGAGGTGCGTTTTAGAAACCTTTCCCCATCACACGGTGTACCATCTTCTGGGTTTCTCATGCATGTTTTCGATGTAGGAAGATGCCCTTGAACCTGGAGATTTGGGACCCATGCGATGGGTACCACGCAGTATTACTTTAAAGGGTCTGCGTTTGCTCACCCAACCTCACCAAACCTCTCAGCCCCAAGAGTGTCCACCCTTATGTCTCATCCAGCAGTGGGTCTAGATATGGTCAATCCAGGTTGCATCACAGCCCCTGAACGCATTGTGTAAGAATTTCTAACTCTTTCACTTTTGTTGTTTCATGGGTTTTTCAAAGTAATTTATTTTCATAATGGGGTTTAGCTGCTTTTCACTGCTGTGTTTATGCCGCTTTACACCCACTTGACACACTAACAGAGAGATATCAGTACATAGGTTTTAAGATTATTACTAGTCAGATAGATTCTTGTGTGGTGAATAGGGCGTGTTGAGTCCAGTTCTCTGAGCAAAGAGTAGGTCTTGTCTATTACATATTGGGTTTATGGAACGGTATCTGAGCTAATTTGATACCCTTGTTTTATGTATCACCCCACCTCCCCTTTCCCGTTAAGCAGCCATAGTCTGTTTTCTGCATGTGTGACTCTGTTCTGTTTTGTAATTCAGTTCAAGTGTAACGGATTTTACATTCCCTCTAAAAGTGATACCTTATGAGAAGTGTCCTTTTCTGTGTGACTTATTTCAGTTAGAATCGTCGTACCTAAATCCACTCATCATGCTGCTACTAACCTTATGACATTGATTTCATGGCTGAGAGATATTCCATTGTACATAAGGACCACAACTTCTTTATCCATTTTTCTCTTTCCTGGGATATTGAAGGTGGAATGAAGTGAAGGTCCTTGTCAACAGAGCAGCCCTCAACTTTGGGGTGCTTGTGTCTTGCTGATTTTTCATTTTCCCAATTTATACCCCCATGAGTGGAAATGCCCTATGCTCTCTAAGCTGTGTTTTTCAGATGTTTCAGGACACACCGTACACTCCTCCAGAGTGGCTGTTGGCAATTTACATCCCGCCCATCAGTGTAGCAAGGCTCCCATTTCTCCATGGTCTGTCCTGCATTTCTGGTTTTGAGACTTTTTTCAGCATGGCCCTTTTGACCAATGGGTAACAAGTCTTCTTTGTAGCGCTGATTTGCCTTTCCAGGTTGCTTGGTTGGCCAAAAAGGGCGTATGCGTTTTTTCCTGAATATATTCAGGAAAAAACGCATACGCCCTTTTTGGCCAAGGGCATCATTGTCAACGTTTTGCCGCTTTTCATGTGCTTTAAAGGCGATTCGAATCTACCTCCTGAAATCTGTTTCCTGCAATTCTGCCTTGATTTCAAATCCTCTTCTTTGCCTTCCCTCAATATATTTGTGGACGAGAGTTATCATTTATAACTCTGCAGGTTTGTGAATTGCAGTTCCCTGAAGCTCCATTTTACAACTCGCTTTTTTGGGAGCTGGCCGCAAAAGCGCAGGATGGCTTCCAGGCCCTGTTCTGGTTCCGGGGGGGAGGATGAGCCTCTGGTTAATTCTTCTTCCTGATGGGAAAATAGAGTGACCTGTGCCTGTCCCAACACCAAGAGCTAGTCTCTCACTGGTTCCCCGTCTACCCGTTCATCCTCAGGACAAATTGCAACCTGTACGGAACAGGAGGTTAAAGGTGCTGATGCTACAAGTAGGGAGATTGTTAGGAAAGCGGCTGGAATGGCGAACCCGGGCACAAGGAGAAGAGAAATGAGGTGCGTTTTAGAAACCTTTCCCCATCACATGGTGTACCATCTTTTTGTTTTCTCATGCATGTTTTCGATGTAGGAAGATGCCCTTGAAGCTGGAGATTTGGGACCCATGCGATGGGTACCACGCAGTATTACTTTAAAGGGTCTGCGTTTGCTCACCCAACCTCACCAAACCTCTCAGCCCCAAGAGTGTCCACCCTTATGTCTCATCCAGCTGTGGGTCTAGATATGGTCAATCCAGGTTGCATCACAGCCCCTGAACGCATTGTGTAAGAATTTCTCTCTCTTTCACTGTCTTTGTTTCATGGGTTTTTCAAAGTAATTTATTTTGATAATGGGGTTTAGCTGCTTTTCACTGCTGTGTTTATGCCGCTTTACACCCACTTGACACACTAACAGAGAGATATCAATACATAGGTTTTAAGATTATTACTAGTCAGATATATTCTTGTGCGGTGAATAGGGTGTGTTGAGTCCAGTTCTCTGAGCAAAGAGTAGGTCTTGTCTATTACATATTGGGTTTATGGAACGGTATCTGAGCTAATTTGATACCCTTGTTTTATGTATCACCCCACCTCACCTTTCCCGTTAAGCAGCCATAGTGTGTTTTCTGCATGTGTGACTCTGTTCTGTTTTGTAATTCAGTTCAAGTGTAACGGTTTTTACATTCCCTCTATCAGTGATACCTTATGAGAAGTGTCCTTTTCTGTGTGACTTATTTCACTTAGAATCGTCGTACCTAAATCCACTCATCATGCTGCTACTAGCCTTATGACATTGATTTCATGGCTGAGTGATATTCCATTGTACATAAGGACCACAACTTCTTTATCCATTTTTCTCTTTCCTGGGATATTGAAGGTGGAATGAAGTGGAGGTCCTTGTCAACAGAGCAGCCCTAAACTTTGGGGTGCTTGTGTCTTGCTGATTTTTCATTTTCCCAATTTATACCCCCATGAGTGGAAGTGCCCTATGCTCTCTAAGCTGTGTTTTTTAGATGTTTCAGGACACACCGTACACTTCTCCAGAGTGGCTGTTGGCAATTTACATCCCGCCCATCAGTGTAGCAAGGCTCCCATTTCTCCATGGCCTGTCCTGCATTTCTGGTTTTGAGACTTTTTTCAGCATGGCCCTTTTGACCAATGGGTAGCAAGTCTTCTTTGTAGCGCTGATTTGCCTTTCCAGGTTGCTTGGTTGGCCAAAAAGGGCGTATGCGTTTTTTCCTGTATATATTCAGGAAAAAACGCATACGCCCTTTTTGGCCAAGGGCATCATTGTCAACGTTTTGCCGCTTTTCATGTGCTTTAAAGGCGATTCGAATCTACCTCCTGAAATCTGTTTCCTGCAAATCTGCCTTGATTTCAAATCCTCTTCTTTGCCTTCCCTCAATATATTTGTGGACGAGAGTTACCATTTATAACTCTGCAGGTTTGTGAATTGCAGTGCCCTGAACCTCCATTTTACTACTCGCTTTTTTGGGAGCTGGCCGCAAAAGCGCAGGATGGCTTCAGGCCCTGTTCTTGTTCCCGGGGGGGGGATGAGCCTGTGGTTAATTCTTCTTCCTGATGGGAAAATAGAGTGACCTGTGCCTGTCCCAACACCAAGAGCTAGTCTCTCACTGGTTCCCCATCTACCCGTTCATCCTCAGGACAAATTGCAACCTGTACGGAACAGGAGGTTAAAGGTGCTGATGCTCCAAGTAGGGAGATTGTTAGTAAAGCGGCTGGAATGGCGAACCCGGGCACAAGGAGATGAGAAATGAGGTGCGTTTTAGAAACCTTTCCCCATCACACGGTGTACCATCTTTTTGTTTTCTCATGCATGTTTTCGATGTAGGAAGATGCCCTTGAACCTGGAGATTTGGGACCCATGCGATGGGTACCACGCAGTATTACTTTAAAGGGTCTGCGTTTGCTCACCCAACCTCACCAAACCTCTCAGCCCCAAGAGTGTCCACCCTTATGTCTCATCCAGCTGTGGGTCTAGATATGGTCAATCCAGGTTGCATCACAGCCCCTGAACGCATTGTGTAAGAATTTCTCTCTCTTTCACTGTCTTTGTTTCATGGGTTTTTCAAAGTAATTTATTTTGATAATGGGGTTTAGCTGCTTTTCACTGCTGTGTTTATGCCGCTTTACACCCACTTGACACACTAACAGAGAGATATCAATACATAGGTTTTAAGATTATTACTAGTCAGATATATTCTTGTGCGGTGAATAGGGTGTGTTGAGTCCAGTTCTCTGAGCAAAGAGTAGGTCTTGTCTATTACATATTGGGTTTATGGAACGGTATCTGAGCTAATTTGAAACCCTTGTTTTATGTATCACGCCACCTCACCTTTCCCGTTAAGCAGCCATAGTGTGTTTTCTGCATGTGTGACTCTGTTCTGTTTTGTAATTCAGTTCAAGTGTAACGGTTTTTACATTCCCTCTAAAAGTGATACCTTATGAGAAGTGTCCTTTTCTGTGTGACTTATTTCACTTAGAATCGTCGTACCTAAATCCACTCATCATGCTGCTACTAACCTTATGACATTGATTTCATGGCTGAGTGATATTCCATTGTACATAAGGACCACAACTTCTTTATCCATTTTTCTCTTTCCTTGGATATTTAAGGTGGAATGAAGTGGAGGTCCTTGTCAACAGAGCAGCCCTCAACTTTGGGGTGCTTGTGTCTTGCTGATTTTTCATTTTCCCAATTTATACCCCCATGAGTGGAAGTGCCCTATGCTCTCTAAGCTGTGTTTTTTAGATGTTTCAGGACACACCGTACACTTCTCCAGAGTGGCTGTTGGCAATTTACATCCCGCCCATCAGTGTAGCAAGGCTCCCATTTCTCCATGGCCTGTCCTGCATTTCTGGTTTTGAGACTTTTTTCAGCATGGCCCTTTTGACCAATGGGTAGCAAGTCTTCTTTGTAGCGCTGATTTGCCTTTCCAGGTTGCTTGGTTGGCCAAAAAGGGCGTATGCGTTTTTTCCTGAATATATTCAGGAAAAAACGCATACGCCCTTTTTGGCCAAGGGCATCATTGTCAACGTTTTGCCGCTTTTCATGTGCTTTAAAGGCGATTCGAATCTACCTCCTGAAATCTGTTTCCTGCAAATCTGCCTTGATTTCAAATCCTCTTCTTTGCCTTCCCTCAATATATTTGTGGACGAGAGTTACCATTTATAACTCTGCAGGTTTGTGAATTGCAGTGCCCTGAACCTCCATTTTACTACTCGCTTTTTTGGGAGCTGGCCGCAAAAGCGCAGGATGGCTTCAGGCCCTGTTCTTGTTCCCGGGGGGGGGATGAGCCTGTGGTTAATTCTTCTTCCTGATGGGAAAATAGAGTGACCTGTGCCTGTCCCAACACCAAGAGCTAGTCTCTCACTGGTTCCCCATCTACCCGTTCATCCTCAGGACAAATTGCAACCTGTACGGAACAGGAGGTTAAAGGTGCTGATGCTCCAAGTAGGGAGATTGTTAGTAAAGCGGCTGGAATGGCGAACCCGGGCACAAGGAGATGAGAAATGAGGTGCGTTTTAGAAACCTTTCCCCATCACACGGTGTACCATCTTTTTGTTTTCTCATGCATGTTTTCGATGTAGGAAGATGCCCTTGAACCTGGAGATTTGGGACCCATGCGATGGGTACCACGCAGTATTACTTTAAAGGGTCTGCGTTTGCTCACCCAACCTCACCAAACCTCTCAGCCCCAAGAGTGTCCACCCTTATGTCTCATCCAGCTGTGGGTCTAGATATGGTCAATCCAGGTTGCATCACAGCCCCTGAACGCATTGTGTAAGAATTTCTCTCTCTTTCACTGTCTTTGTTTCATGGGTTTTTCAAAGTAATTTATTTTGATAATGGGGTTTAGCTGCTTTTCACTGCTGTGTTTATGCCGCTTTACACCCACTTGACACACTAACAGAGAGATATCAATACATAGGTTTTAAGATTATTACTAGTCAGATATATTCTTGTGCGGTGAATAGGGTGTGTTGAGTCCAGTTCTCTGAGCAAAGAGTAGGTCTTGTCTATTACATATTGGGTTTATGGAACGGTATCTGAGCTAATTTGAAACCCTTGTTTTATGTATCACGCCACCTCACCTTTCCCGTTAAGCAGCCATAGTGTGTTTTCTGCATGTGTGACTCTGTTCTGTTTTGTAATTCAGTTCAAGTGTAACGGTTTTTACATTCCCTCTAAAAGTGATACCTTATGAGAAGTGTCCTTTTCTGTGTGACTTATTTCACTTAGAATCGTCGTACCTAAATCCACTCATCATGCTGCTACTAACCTTATGACATTGATTTCATGGCTGAGTGATATTCCATTGTACATAAGGACCACAACTTCTTTATCCATTTTTCTCTTTCCTTGGATATTTAAGGTGGAATGAAGTGGAGGTCCTTGTCAACAGAGCAGCCCTCAACTTTGGGGTGCTTGTGTCTTGCTGATTTTTCATTTTCCCAATTTATACCCCCATGAGTGGAAGTGCCCTATGCTCTCTAAGCTGTGTTTTTTAGATGTTTCAGGACTCACCGTACACTTCTCCAGAGTGGCTGTTGGCAATTTACATCCCGCCCATCAGTGTAGCAAGGCTCCCATTTCTCCATGGCCTGTCCTGCATTTCTGGTTTTGAGACTTTTTTCAGCATGGCCCTTTTGAGCGATGGGAAGCGAGACTTCTCTGTAGCGCTGATTTGCCTTTCCAGGTTGCTTGGTTGGCCAAAAAGGGCGTATGCGTTTTTTCCTGAATATATTCAGGAAAAAACGCATACGCCCTTTTTGGCCAAGGGCATCATTGTCAACGTTTT
Source organism: Balaenoptera borealis (assembly GCF_965194805.1). NCBI lineage: Eukaryota > Metazoa > Chordata > Mammalia > Artiodactyla > Balaenopteridae > Balaenoptera > Balaenoptera borealis. The sequence goes on from NW_028123817.1 coordinate 344,304, forward strand.
GCCGCTTTTCATGTGCTTTAAAGGCGATTCGTATCTACCTCCTGAAATCTGTTTCGTGCAATTCTGCCTTGATTTCAAATCCTCTTCTTTGCCTTCCCTCAATATATTTGTGGACGAGAGTTATCATTTATAACTCTGCAGGTTTGTGAATTGCAGTGCCCTGAACCTCCATTTTACAACTCGCTTTTTTGGGAGCTGGCCGCAAAAGCGCAGGATGGCTTCAGGCCCTGTTCTGGTTCCGGGGGGCAGGCTGAGCCTGTGGTTAATTCTTCTTCCTGATGGGAAAATAGAGTGACCTGTGCCTGTCCCGACACCAAGAGCTAGTCTCTCGTTGGTTCCCCGTCTTCCCGTTCATCCTCAGGACAAATTGCAACCTGTACGGAACAGGAGGTTAAAGGTGCTGATGCTCCAAGTAGGGAGATTGCTAGTAAAGCGGCTGGAATGGCGAACCCGGGCACAAGGAGATGAGAAATGAGGTGCGTTTTAGAAACCTTTCCCCATCACACGGTGTACCATCTTCTGGGTTTCTCATGCATGTTTTCGATGTAGGAACATGCCCTTGAACCTGGAGATTTGGGACCCATGCGATGGGTACCACGCAGTATTACTTTAAAGGGTCTGCGTTTGCTCACCCAACCTCACCAAAGCTCTCAGCCCCAAGAGTGTCCACCCTTATGTCTCATCCAGCTGTGGGTCTAGATATGGTCAATCCAGGTTGCATCACAGCCCCTGAACTCATTGTGTAAGAATTTCTATCTCTTTCACTGTCGTTGTTTCATGGGTTTTTCAAAGTAATTTATTTTAATAATGGGGTTTAGCTGCTTTTCACGGCTGTGTTTATGCCGCTTTACACCCACTTGACACACTAACAGAGAGATATCAATACATAGGTTTTAAGATTATTACTAGTCAGATATATTCTTGTGCGGTGAATAGGGCGTGTTGAGTCCAGTTCTCTGAGCAAGGAGTAGGTCTTGTCTACTACATATTGGGTTTATGGAACGGTATCTGAGCTAATTTGATACCCTTGTTTTATGTATCACCCCACCTCACCTTTCCCGTTAAGCAGCCATAGTGTGTTTTCTGCATGTGTGACTCTGTTCTGTTTTGTAATTCAGTTCAAGTGTAACAGTTTTTACATTCCCTCTATCAGTGATACCTTATGAGAAGTGTCCTTTTCTGTGTGACTTATTTCACTTAGAATCGTCGTACCTAAATCCACTCATCATGCTTCTACTAACCTTATGACATTGATTTCATGGCTGAGTGATATTCCATTGTACATAAGGACCACAACTTCTTTATCCATTTTTCTCTTTCCTTGGATATTTAAGGTGGAATGAAGTGGAGGTCCTTGTCAACAGAGCAGCCCTAAACTTTGGGGTGCTTGTGTCTTGCTGATTTTTCATTTTCCCAATTTATACCCCCATGAGTGGAAGTGCCCTATGCTCTCTAAGCTGTGTTTTTCAGATGTTTCAGGACACACCGTACACTTCTCCAGAGTGGCTGTTGGCAATTTACATCCCGCCCATCAGTGTAGCAAGGCTCTCATTTCTCCATGGCCTGTCCTGCATTTCTGGTTTTGACACTTTTTTCAGCATGGCCCTTTTGACCGATGGGGAGCGAGACTTCTTTGTAGCGCTGATTTGCCTTTCCAGGTTGCTTGGTTGGCCAAAAAGGGCGTATGCGTTTTTTCCTGAATATAGTCAGGAAAAAACGCATACGCCCTTTTTGGCCAAGGGCATCATTGTCAACATTTTGCCGCTTTTCATGTGCTTTAAAGGCGATTCGAATCTACCTCCTGAAATCTGTTTCCTGCAATTCTGCCTTGATTTCAAATCCTCTTCTTTGCCTTCCCTCAATATATTTGTGGACGAGAGTTATCATTTATAACTCTGAAGGTTTGTGAATTGCACTGCCCTGAACCTCCATTTTACAACTCGCTTTTTTGGGAGCTGGCCGCAAAAGCGCAGGATGGCTTCAGGCCCTGTTCTGGTTCCAGGGGGCAGGCTGAGCCTGTGGTTAATTCTTCTTCCTGATGGGAAAATAGAGTGACCTGTGCCTGTCCCAACACCAAGAGCTAGTCTCTCGTTGGTTCCCCGTCTTGCCGTTCATCCTCAGGACAAATTGCAACCTGTACGGAACAGGAGGTTAAAGGTGCTGATGCTCCAAGTAGGGAGATTGCTAGTAAAGCAGCTGGAATGGCGAACCCGGGCACAAGGAGATGAGAAATGAGGTGCGTTTTAGAAACCTTTCCCTATCACACGGTGTACCATCTTCTGGGTTTCTCATGCATGTTTTCGATGTAGGAAGATGCCCTTGAACCTGGAGATTTGGGACCCATGCGATGGGTACCACGCAGTATTACTTTAAAGGGTCTGTGTTTGCTCACCCAACCTCACCAAACCTCTCAGCCCCAAGAGTGTCCACCCTTATGTCTCATCCAGCTGTGGGTCTAGATATGGTCAATCCAGGTTGCATCACAGCCCCTGAACTCATTGTGTAAGAATTTCTATCTCTTTCACTGTCGTTGTTTCATGGGTTTTTCAAAGTAATTTATTTTCATAATGGGGTTTAGCTGCTTTTCACTGCTGTGTTTATGCCGCTTTACACCCACTTGACACACTAACAGAGAGATAGCAATACATAGGTTTTAAGATTATTACTAGTCAGGTATATTCTTGTGCGGTGAATAGGGCGTGTTGAGTCCAGTTCTCTGAGCAAGGAGTAGGTCTTGTCTACTACATATTGGGTTTATGGAACGGTATCTGAGCTAATTTGATACCCTTGTTTTATGTATCACCCCACCTCATCTTTCCCGTTAAGCAGCCATAGTCTGTTTTCTGCATGTGTGACTCTGTTCTGTTTTGTAATTCAGTTCAAGTGTAACGTTTTTTACATTCCCTCTAAAAGTGATACCTTATGAGAAGTGTCCTTTTCTGTGTGACTTATTTCAGTTAGAATCGTGGTACCTAAATCCACTCATCATGCTGCTACTAACCTTATGACATTGATTTCATGGCTGAGTGATATTCCATTGTACATAAGGACCACAACTTCTTTATCCATTTTTCTCTTTCCTGGGATATTTAAGGTGGAATGAAGTGGAGGTCCTTGTCAACAGAGCAGCCCTCAACTTTGTGGTGCTTGTGTCTTGCTGATTTTTCATTTTCCCAATTTATACCCCCATGAGTGGAAGTGCCCTATGCTCTCTAAGCTGTGTTTTTCAGATGTTTCAGGACACACCGTACACTTCTCCAGAGTGGCTGTTGGCAATTTACATCCCGCCCATCAGTGTAGCAAGGCTCCCATTTCTCCATGGCCTGTCCTGCATTTCTGGTTTTGACAGTTTTTTCAGCATGGCCCTTTTGACCGATGGGAAGCGAGACTTCTCTGTAGCGCTGATTTGCCTTTCCAGGTTGCTTGGTTGGCCAAAAAGGGCGTATGCGTTTTTTCCTGAATATATTCAGGAAAAAACGCATACGCCCTTTTTGGCCAAGGGCATCATTGTCAACGTTTTGCCGCTTTTCATGTGCTTTAAAGGTGGTTCGTATCTACCTCCTGAAATCTGTTTCGTGCAATTCTGCCTTGATTTCAAATCCTCTTCTTTGCCTTCCCTCAATATATTTGTGGACGAGAGTTATCATTTATAACTCTGCAGCTTTGTGAATTGCAGTGCCCTGAACCTCCATTTTACAACTCGCTTTTTTGGGAGCTGGCCGCAAAAGTGCAGGATGGCTTCAGGCCCTGTTCTTTTTCCGGGGGGCAGGCTGAGCCTGTGGTTAATTCTTCTTCCTGATGGGAAAATCGAGTGACCTGTGCCTGTCCCGACACCAAGACCTAGTCTCTCGTTCGTTCCCCGTCTTCCCGTTCATCCTCAGGACAAATTGCAACTTGTACGGAACTGGAGGTTAAAGATGCTGATGCTCCAAGTAGGGAGATTGCTAGTAAAGCGGCTGGAATGGCGAACCCGGGCACAAGGAGATGAGAAATGAGGTGCGTTTTAGAAACCTTTCCCCATCACACGGTGTACCATCTTCTGGGTTTCTCATGCATGTTTTCGATGTAGGAAGATGCCCTTGAACCTGGAGATTTGGGACCCATGCGATGGGTACCACGCAGTATTACTTTAAAGGGTCTGCGTTTGCTCACCCAACCTCACCAAACCTCTCAGCCCCAAGAGTGTCCACCCTTATGTCTCATCCAGCAGTGGGTCTAGATATGGTCAATCCAGGTTGCATCACAGCCCCTGAACGCATTGTGTAAGAATTTCTAACTCTTTCACTTTTGTTGTTTCATGGGTTTTTCAAAGTAATTTATTTTCATAATGGGGTTTAGCTGCTTTTCACTGCTGTGTTTATGCCGCTTTACACCCACTTGACACACTAACAGAGAGATATCAGTACATAGGTTTTAAGATTATTACTAGTCAGATAGATTCTTGTGTGGTGAATAGGGCGTGTTGAGTCCAGTTCTCTGAGCAAGGAGTAGGTCTTGTCTATTACATATTGGGTTTATGGAACGGTATCTGAGCTAATTTGATACCCTTGTTTTATGTATCACCCCACCTCCCCTTTCCCGTTAAGCAGCCATAGTCTGTTTTCTGCATGTGTGACTCTGTTCTGTTTTGTAATTCAGTTCAAGTGTAACGGATTTTACATTCCCTCTAAAAGTGATACCTTATGAGAAGTGTCCTTTTCTGTGTGACTTATTTCAGTTAGAATCGTCGTACCTAAATCCACTCATCATGCTGCTACTAACCTTATGACATTGATTTCATGGCTGAGTGATATTCCATTGTACATAAGGACCACAACTTCTTTATCCATTTTTCTCTTTCCTGGGATATTGAAGGTGGAATGAAGTGAAGGTCCTTGTCAACAGAGCAGCCCTCAACTTTGGGGTGCTTGTGTCTTGCTGATTTTTCATTTTCCCAATTTATACCCCCATGAGTGGAAATGCCCTATGCTCTCTAAGCTGTGTTTTTCAGATGTTTCAGGACACACCGTACACTCCTCCAGAGTGGCTGTTGGCAATTTACATCCCGCCCATCAGTGTAGCAAGGCTCCCATTTCTCCATGGTCTGTCCTGCATTTCTGGTTTTGAGACTTTTTTCAGCATGGCCCTTTTGACCAATGGGTAACAAGTCTTCTTTGTAGCGCTGATTTGCCTTTCCAGGTTGCTTGGTTGGCCAAAAAGGGCGTATGCGTTTTTTCCTGAATATATTCAGGAAAAAACGCATACGCCCTTTTTGGCCAAGGGCATCATTGTCAACGTTTTGCCGCTTTTCATGTGCTTTAAAGGCGATTCGAATCTACCTCCTGAAATCTGTTTCCTGCAATTCTGCCTTGATTTCAAATCCTCTTCTTTGCCTTCCCTCAATATATTTGTGGACGAGAGTTATCATTTATAACTCTGCAGGTTTGTGAATTGCAGTTCCCTGAAGCTCCATTTTACAACTCGCTTTTTTGGGAGCTGGCCGCAAAAGCGCAGGATGGCTTCAGGCCCTGTTCTGGTTCCGGGGGGGAGGATGAGCCTCTGGTTAATTCTTCTTCCTGATGGGAAAATAGAGTGACCTGTGCCTGTCCCAACACCAAGAGCTAGTCTCTCACTGGTTCCCCGTCTACCCGTTCATCCTCAGGACAAATTGCAACCTGTACGGAACAGGAGGTTAAAGGTGCTGATGCTACAAGTAGGGAGATTGTTAGTAAAGCAGCTGGAATGGCGAACCCGGGCACAAGGAGAAGAGAAATGAGGTGCGTTTTAGAAACCTTTCCCCATCACATGGTGTACCATCTTTTTGTTTTCTCATGCATGTTTTCGATGTAGGAAGATGCCCTTGAAGCTGGAGATTTGGGACCCATGCGATGGGTACCACGCAGTATTACTTTAAAGGGTCTGCGTTTGCTCACCCAACCTCACCAAACCTCTCAGCCCCAAGAGTGTCCACCCTTATGTCTCATCCAGCTGTGGGTCTAGATATGGTCAATCCAGGTTGCATCACAGCCCCTGAACGCATTGTGTAAGAATTTCTCTCTCTTTCACTGTCTTTGTTTCATGGGTTTTTCAAAGTAATTTATTTTGATAATGGGGTTTAGCTGCTTTTCACTGCTGTGTTTATGCCGCTTTACACCCACTTGACACACTAACAGAGAGATATCAATACATAGGTTTTAAGATTATTACTAGTCAGATATATTCTTGTGCGGTGAATAGGGTGTGTTGAGTCCAGTTCTCTGAGCAAAGAGTAGGTCTTGTCTATTACATATTGGGTTTATGGAACGGTATCTGAGCTAATTTGATACCCTTGTTTTATGTATCACCCCACCTCACCTTTCCCGTTAAGCAGCCATAGTGTGTTTTCTGCATGTGTGACTCTGTTCTGTTTTGTAATTCAGTTCAAGTGTAACGGTTTTTACATTCCCTCTATCAGTGATACCTTATGAGAAGTGTCCTTTTCTGTGTGACTTATTTCACTTAGAATCGTCGTACCTAAATCCACTCATCATGCTGCTACTAGCCTTATGACATTGATTTCATGGCTGAGTGATATTCCATTGTACATAAGGACCACAACTTCTTTATCCATTTTTCTCTTTCCTGGGATATTGAAGGTGGAATGAAGTGGAGGTCCTTGTCAACAGAGCAGCCCTAAACTTTGGGGTGCTTGTGTCTTGCTGATTTTTCATTTTCCCAATTTATACCCCCATGAGTGGAAGTGCCCTATGCTCTCTAAGCTGTGTTTTTTAGATGTTTCAGGACACACCGTACACTTCTCCAGAGTGGCTGTTGGCAATTTACATCCCGCCCATCAGTGTAGCAAGGCTCCCATTTCTCCATGGCCTGTCCTGCATTTCTGGTTTTGAGACTTTTTTCAGCATGGCCCTTTTGACCAATGGGTAGCAAGTCTTCTTTGTAGCGCTGATTTGCCTTTCCAGGTTGCTTGGTTGGCCAAAAAGGGCGTATGCGTTTTTTCCTGAATATATTCAGGAAAAAACGCATACGCCCTTTTTGGCCAAGGGCATCATTGTCAACGTTTTGCCGCTTTTCATGTGCTTTAAAGGCGATTCGAATCTACCTCCTGAAATCTGTTTCCTGCAAATCTGCCTTGATTTCAAATCCTCTTCTTTGCCTTCCCTCAATATATTTGTGGACGAGAGTTACCATTTATAACTCTGCAGGTTTGTGAATTGCAGTGCCCTGAACCTCCATTTTACTACTCGCTTTTTTGGGAGCTGGCCGCAAAAGCGCAGGATGGCTTCAGGCCCTGTTCTTGTTCCCGGGGGGGGGATGAGCCTGTGGTTAATTCTTCTTCCTGATGGGAAAATAGAGTGACCTGTGCCTGTCCCAACACCAAGAGCTAGTCTCTCACTGGTTCCCCATCTACCCGTTCATCCTCAGGACAAATTGCAACCTGTACGGAACAGGAGGTTAAAGGTGCTGATGCTCCAAGTAGGGAGATTGTTAGTAAAGCGGCTGGAATGGCGAACCCGGGCACAAGGAGATGAGAAATGAGGTGCGTTTTAGAAACCTTTCCCCATCACACGGTGTACCATCTTTTTGTTTTCTCATGCATGTTTTCGATGTAGGAAGATGCCCTTGAACCTGGAGATTTGGGACCCATGCGATGGGTACCACGCAGTATTACTTTAAAGGGTCTGCGTTTGCTCACCCAACCTCACCAAACCTCTCAGCCCCAAGAGTGTCCACCCTTATGTCTCATCCAGCTGTGGGTCTAGATATGGTCAATCCAGGTTGCATCACAGCCCCTGAACGCATTGTGTAAGAATTTCTCTCTCTTTCACTGTCTTTGTTTCATGGGTTTTTCAAAGTAATTTATTTTGATAATGGGGTTTAGCTGCTTTTCACTGCTGTGTTTATGCCGCTTTACACCCACTTGACACACTAACAGAGAGATATCAATACATAGGTTTTAAGATTATTACTAGTCAGATATATTCTTGTGCGGTGAATAGGGTGTGTTGAGTCCAGTTCTCTGAGCAAAGAGTAGGTCTTGTCTATTACATATTGGGTTTATGGAACGGTATCTGAGCTAATTTGAAACCCTTGTTTTATGTATCACGCCACCTCACCTTTCCCGTTAAGCAGCCATAGTGTGTTTTCTGCATGTGTGACTCTGTTCTGTTTTGTAATTCAGTTCAAGTGTAACGGTTTTTACATTCCCTCTAAAAGTGATACCTTATGAGAAGTGTCCTTTTCTGTGTGACTTATTTCACTTAGAATCGTCGTACCTAAATCCACTCATCATGCTGCTACTAACCTTATGACATTGATTTCATGGCTGAGTGATATTCCATTGTACATAAGGACCACAACTTCTTTATCCATTTTTCTCTTTCCTTGGATATTTAAGGTGGAATGAAGTGGAGGTCCTTGTCAACAGAGCAGCCCTCAACTTTGGGGTGCTTGTGTCTTGCTGATTTTTCATTTTCCCAATTTATACCCCCATGAGTGGAAGTGCCCTATGCTCTCTAAGCTGTGTTTTTTAGATGTTTCAGGACTCACCGTACACTTCTCCAGAGTGGCTGTTGGCAATTTACATCCCGCCCATCAGTGTAGCAAGGCTCCCATTTCTCCATGGCCTGTCCTGCATTTCTGGTTTTGAGACTTTTTTCAGCATGGCCCTTTTGAGCGATGGGAAGCGAGACTTCTCTGTAGCGCTGATTTGCCTTTCCAGGTTGCTTGGTTGGCCAAAAAGGGCGTATGCGTTTTTTCCTGAATATATTCAGGAAAAAACGCATACGCCCTTTTTGGCCAAGGGCATCATTGTCAACGTTTTGCCGCTTTTCATGTGCTTTAAAGGCGATTCGTATCTACCTCCTGAAATCTGTTTCGTGCAATTCTGCCTTGATTTCAAATCCTCTTCTTTGCCTTCCCTCAATATATTTGTGGACGAGAGTTATCATTTATAACTCTGCAGGTTTGTGAATTGCAGTGCCCTGAACCTCCATTTTACAACTCGCTTTTTTGGGAGCTGGCCGCAAAAGCGCAGGATGGCTTCAGGCCCTGTTCTGGTTCCGGGGGGCAGGCTGAGCCTGTGGTTAATTCTTCTTCCTGATGGGAAAATAGAGTGACCTGTGCCTGTCCCGACACCAAGAGCTAGTCTCTCGTTGGTTCCCCGTCTTCCCGTTCATCCTCAGGACAAATTGCAACCTGTACGGAACAGGAGGTTAAAGGTGCTGATGCTCCAAGTAGGGAGATTGCTAGTAAAGCGGCTGGAATGGCGAACCCGGGCACAAGGAGATGAGAAATGAGGTGCGTTTTAGAAACCTTTCCCCATCACACGGTGTACCATCTTCTGGGTTTCTCATGCATGTTTTCGATGTAGGAACATGCCCTTGAACCTGGAGATTTGGGACCCATGCGATGGGTACCACGCAGTATTACTTTAAAGGGTCTGCGTTTGCTCACCCAACCTCACCAAAGCTCTCAGCCCCAAGAGTGTCCACCCTTATGTCTCATCCAGCTGTGGGTCTAGATATGGTCAATCCAGGTTGCATCACAGCCCCTGAACTCATTGTGTAAGAATTTCTATCTCTTTCACTGTCGTTGTTTCATGGGTTTTTCAAAGTAATTTATTTTAATAATGGGGTTTAGCTGCTTTTCACGGCTGTGTTTATGCCGCTTTACACCCACTTGACACACTAACAGAGAGATATCAATACATAGGTTTTAAGATTATTACTAGTCAGATATATTCTTGTGCGGTGAATAGGGCGTGTTGAGTCCAGTTCTCTGAGCAAGGAGTAGGTCTTGTCTACTACATATTGGGTTTATGGAACGGTATCTGAGCTAATTTGATACCCTTGTTTTATGTATCACCCCACCTCACCTTTCCCGTTAAGCAGCCATAGTGTGTTTTCTGCATGTGTGACTCTGTTCTGTTTTGTAATTCAGTTCAAGTGTAACGGTTTTTACATTCCCTCTATCAGTGATACCTTATGAGAAGTGTCCTTTTCTGTGTGACTTATTTCACTTAGAATCGTCGTACCTAAATCCACTCATCATGCTGCTACTAACCTTATGACATTGATTTCATGGCTGAGTGATATTCCATTGTACATAAGGACCACAACTTCTTTATCCATTTTTCTCTTTCCTTGGATATTTAAGGTGGAATGAAGTGGAGGTCCTTGTCAACAGAGCAGCCCTAAACTTTGGGGTGCTTGTGTCTTGCTGATTTTTCATTTTCCCAATTTATACCCCCATGAGTGGAAGTGCTCTATGCTCTCTAAGCTGTGTTTTTCAGATGTTTCAGGACACACCGTACACTTCTCCAGAGTGGCTGTTGGCAATTTACATCCCGCCCATCAGTGTAGCAAGGCTCTCATTTCTCCATGGCCTGTCCTGCATTTCTGGTTTTGACACTTTTTTCAGCATGGCCCTTTTGACCGATGGGGAGCGAGACTTCTTTGTAGCGCTGATTTGCCTTTCCAGGTTGCTTGGTTGGCCAAAAAGGGCGTATGCGTTTTTTCCTGAATATATTCAGGAAAAAACGCATACGCCCTTTTTGGCCAAGGGCATCATTGTCAACATTTTGCCGCTTTTCATGTGCTTTAAAGGCGATTCGAATCTACCTCCTGAAATCTGTTTCCTGCAATTCTGCCTTGATTTCAAATCCTCTTCTTTGCCTTCCCTCAATATATTTGTGGACGAGAGTTATCATTTATAACTCTGAAGGTTTGTGAATTGCACTGCCCTGAACCTCCATTTTACAACTCGCTTTTTTGGGAGCTGGCCACAAAAGCGCAGGATGGCTTCAGGCCCTGTTCTGGTTCCAGGGGGCAGGCTGAGCCTGTGGTTAATTCTTCTTCCTGATGGGAAAATCGAGTGACCTGTGCCTGTCCCAACACCAAGAGCTAGTCTCTCGTTGGTTCCCCGTCTTGCCGTTCATCCTCAGGACAAATTGCAACCTGTACGGAACAGGAGGTTAAAGGTGCTGATGCTCCAAGTAGGGAGATTGCTAGTAAAGCAGCTGGAATGGCGAACCCGGGCACAAGGAGATGAGAAATGAGGTGCGTTTTAGAAACCTTTCCCTATCACATGGTGTACCATCTTCTGGGTTTCTCATGCATGTTTTCGATGTAGGAAGATGCCCTTGAACCTGGAGATTTGGGACCCATGCGATGGGTACCACGCAGTATTACTTTAAAGGGTCTGTGTTTGCTCACCCAACCTCACCAAACCTCTCAGCCCCAAGAGTGTCCACCCTTATGTCTCATCCAGCTGTGGGTCTAGATATGGTCAATCCAGGTTGCATCACAGCCCCTGAACTCATTGTGTAAGAATTACTATCTCTTTCACTATCATTGTTTCATGGGTTTTTCAAAGTAATTTATTTTCATAATGGGGTTTAGCTGCTTTTCACTGCTGTGTTTATGCCGCTTTACACCCACTTGACACACTAACAGAGAGATATCAATACATAGGTTTTAAGATTATTACTAGTCAGATATATTCTTGTGCGGTGAATAGGGTGTGTTGAGTCCAGTTCTCTGAGCAAAGAGTAGGTCTTGTCTATTACATATTGGGTTTATGGAACGGTATCTGAGCTAATTTGAAACCCTTGTTTTATGTATCACCCCACCTCACCTTTCCCGTTAAGCAGCCATAGTGTGTTTTCTGCATGTGTGACTCTGTTCTGTTTTGTAATTCAGTTCAAGTGTAACGGCTTTTACATTCCCTCTATAAGTGATACCTTATGAGAAGTGTCCTTTTCTGTGTGACTTATTTCACTTAGAATCGTCGTACCTAAATCCACTCATCATGCTGCTACTAGCCTTATGACATTGATTTCATGGCTGAGTGATATTCCATTGTACATAAGGACCACAACTTCTTTATCCATTTTTCTCTTTCCTGGGATATTGAAGGTGGAATGAAGTGGAGGTCCTTGTCAACAGAGCAGCCCTAAACTTTGGGGTGCTTGTGTCTTGCTGATTTTTCATTTTCCCAATTTATACCCCCATGAGTGGAAGTGCCCTATGCTCTCTAAGCTGTGTTTTTTAGATGTTTCAGGACACACCGTACACTTCTCCAGAGTGGCTGTTGGCAATTTACATCCCGCCCATCAGTGTAGCAAGGCTCCCATTTCTCCATGGCCTGTCCTGCATTTCTGGTTTTGAGACTTTTTTCAGCATGGCCATTTTGACCGACGGGTAGCGAGTCTTCTTTGTAGCGCTGATTTGCCTTTCCAGGTTGCTTGGTTGGCCAAAAAGGGCGTATGCGTTTTTTCCTGAATATATTCAGGAAAAAACGCATACGCCCTTTTTGGCCAAGGGCATCATTGTCAACGTTTTGCCGCTTTTCATGTGCTTTAACGGCGATTCGAATCTACCTCCTGAAATCTGTTTCCTGCAATTCTGCCTTGATTTCAAATCCTCTTCTTTGCCTTCCCTCAATATATTTGTGGACGAGAGTTATCATTTATAACTCTGCAGGTTTGTGAATTGCAGTTCCCTGAAGCTCCATTTTACAACTCGCTTTTTTGGGATCTGGCCGCAAAAGCGCAGGATGGCTTCAGGCCCTGTTCTGGTTCCGGGGGGGAGGATGAGCCTCTGGTTAATTCTTCTTCCTGATGGGAAAATAGAGTGACCTGTGCCTGTCCCAACACCAAGAGCTAGTCTCTCACTGGTTCCCCGTCTACCCGTTCATCCTCAGGACAAATTGCAACCTGTACGGAACAGGAGGTTAAAGGTGCTGATGCTCCAAGTAGGGAGATTGTTAGTAAAGCGGCTGGAATGGCGAACCCGGGCACAAGGAGAAGAGAAATGAGGTGCGTTTTAGAAACCTTTCCCCATCACATGGTGTACCATCTTTTTGTTTTCTCATGCATGTTTTCGATGTAGGAAGATGCCCTTGAACCTGGAGATTTGGGACCCATGCGATGGGTACCACGCAGTATTACTTTAAAGGGTCTGCGTTTGCTCACCCAAGCTCACCAAACCTCTCAGCCCCAAGAGTGTCCACCCTTATGTCTCATCCAGCTGTGGGTCTAGATATGGTCAATCCAGGTTGCATCACAGCCCCTGAACGCATTGTGTAAGAATTTCTCTCTCTTTCACTGTCTTTGTTTCATGGGTTTTTCAAAGTAATTTATTTTGATAATGGGGTTTAGCTGCTTTTCACTGCTGTGTTTATGCCGCTTTACACCCACTTGACACACTAACAGAGAGATATCAATACATAGGTTTTAAGATTATTACTAGTCAGATATATTCTTGTGCGGTGAATAGGGTGTGTTGAGTCCAGTTCTCTGAGCAAAGAGTAGGTCTTGTCTATTACATATTGGGTTTATGGAACGGTATCTGAGCTAATTTGAAACCCTTGTTTTATGTATCACCCCACCTCACCTTTCCCGTTAAGCAGCCATAGTGTGTTTTCTGCATGTGTGACTCTGTTCTGTTTTGTAATTCAGTTCAAGTGTAACGGCTTTTACATTCCCTCTATAAGTGATACCTTATGAGAAGTGTCCTTTTCTGTGTGACTTATTTCACCTAGAATCGTCGTACCTAAATCCACTCATCATGCTGCTACTAGCCTTATGACATTGATTTCATGGCTGAGTGATATTCCATTGTACATAAGGACCACAACTTCTGTATCCATTTTTCTCTTTCCTGGGATATTGAAGGTGGAATGAAGTGGAGGTCCTTGTCAACAGAGCAGCCCTAAACTTTGGGGTGCTTGTGTCTTGCTGATTTTTCATTTTCCCAATTTATACCCCCATGAGTGGAAGTGCCCTATGCTCTCTAAGCTGTGTTTTTTAGATGTTTCTGGACACACCGTACACTTCTCCAGAGTGGCTGTTGGCAATTTACATCCCGCCCATCAGTGTAGCAAGGCTCCCATTTCTCCATGGCCTGTCCTGCATTTCTGGTTTTGACACGTTTTTCAGCATGGCCCTTTTGACCGACGGGTAGCGAGTCTTCTTTGTAGCGCTGATTTGCCTTTCCAGGTTGCTTGGTTGGCCAAAAAGGGCGTATGCGTTTTTTCCTGAATATATTCAGGAAAAAACGCATACGCCCTTTTTGGCCAAGGGCATCATTGTCAACGTTTTGCCGCTTTTCATGTGCTTTAAAGGCGATTCGAATCTACCTCCTGAAATCTGTTTCCTGCAATTCTGCCTTGATTTCAAATCCACTTCTTTGCCTTCCCTCAATATATTTGTGGACGAGAGTTATCATTTATAACTCTGCAGGTTTGTGAATTGCAGTGCCCTGAAGCTCCATTTTACAACTCGCTTTTTTGGGAGCTGGCCGCAAAAGCGCAGGATGGCTTCAGGCCCTGTTCTGGTTCCGGGGGGGAGGATGAGCCTCTGGTTAATTCTTCTTCCTGATGGGAAAATAGAGTGACCTGTGCCTGTCCCAACACCAAGAGCTAGTCTCTCACTGGTTCCCCGTCTACCCGTTCATCCTCAGGACAAATTGCAACCTGTACGGAACAGGAGGTTAAAGGTGCTGATGCTCCAAGTAGGGACATTGTTAGTAAAGCGGCTGGAATGGCGAACCCGGGCACAAGGAGAAGAGAAATGAGGTGCGTTTTAGAAACCTTTCCCCATCACATGGTGTACCATCTTTTTGTTTTCTCATGCATGTTTTCGATGTAGGAAGATGCCCTTGAACCTGGAGATTTGGGACCCATGCGATGGGTACCACGCAGTATTACTTTAAAGGGTCTGCGTTTGCTCACCCAACCTCACCAAACCTCTCAGCCCCAAGAGTGTCCACCCTTATGTCTCATCCAGCTGTGGGTCTAGAAATGGTCAATCCAGGTTGCATCACAGCCCCTGAACGCATTGTGTAAGAATTTCTCTCTCTTTCACTGTCTTTGTTTCATGGGTGTTTCAAAGTAATTTATTTTGATAATGGGGTTTATCTGCTTTTCACGGCTGTGTTTATGCCGCTTTACACCCACTTGACACACTAACAGAGAGATATCAATACATAGGTTTTAAGATTATTACTAGTCAGATATATTCTTGTGCGGTGAATAGGGCGTGTTGAGTCCAGTTCTCTGAGCAAGGAGTAGGTCTTGTCTATTACATATTGGGTTTATGGAACGGTATCTGAGCTAATTTGAAACCCTTGTTTTATGTATCACCCCACCTCACCTTTCCCGTTAAGCAGCCATAGTGTGTTTTCTGCATGTGTGACTCTGTTCTGTTTTGTAATTCTGTTCAAGTGTAACGGCTTTTACATTCCATCTATAAGTGATACCTTATGAGAAGTGTCCTTTTCTGTGTGACTTATTTCACTTAGAATTGTCGTACCTAAATCCACTCATCATGCTGCTACTAGCCTTATGATATTGATTTCATGGCTGAGTGATATTCCATTGTACATAAGGACCACAACTTCTTTATCCATTTTTCTCTTTCCTGGGATATTGAAGGTGGAATGAAGTGGAGGTCCTTGTCAACAGAGCAGCCCTAAACTTTGAGGTGCTTGTGTCTTGCTGATTTTTCATTTTCCCAATTTATATCCCCATAAGTGGAAGTGCCCTATGCTCTCTAAGCTGTGTTTTTTAGATGTTTCAGGACACACCGTACACTTCTCCAGAGTGGCTGTTGGCAATTTACATCCCGCCCATCAGTTTAGCAAGGCTCCCATTTCTCCATGGCCTGTCCTGCATTTCTGGTTTTGAGACTTTTTTCAGCATGGCCCTTTTGACCGACGGGTAGCGAGTCTTCTTTGTAGCGCTGATTTGCCTTTCCAGGTTGCTTGGTTGGCCAAAAAGGGCGTATGCGTTTTTTCCTGAATATATTCAGGAAAAAACGCATACGCCCTTTGTGGCCAAGGGCATCATTGTCAACGTTTTGCCACTTTTCATGTGCTTTAAAGGCGATTCGAATCTACCTCCTGAAATCTGTTTCCTGCAATTCTGCCTTGATTTCAAATCCTCTTCTTTGCCTTCCCTCAATATATTTGTGGACGAGAGTTATCATTTATAACTCTGCAGGTTTGTGAATTGCAGTGCCCTGAAGCTCCATTTTACAACTCGCTTTTTTGGGAGCTGGCCGCAAAAGCGCAGGATGGCTTCAGGCCCTGTTCTGGTTCCGGGGGGGAGGAGGAGCCTCCGGTTAATTCTTCTTCCTGATGGGAAAATAGAGTGACCTGTGCCTGTCCCAACACCAAGAGCTAGTCTCTCACTGGTTCCCCGTCTACCCGTTCATCCTCAGGACAAATTGCAACCTGTACGGAACAGGAGGTTAAAGGTGCTGATGCTACAAGTAGGGAGATTGTTAGTAAAGCGGCTGGAATGGCGAACCCGGGCACAAGGAGAAGAGAAATGAGGTGCGTTTTAGAAACCTTTCCCCATCACATGGTGTACCATCTTTTTGTTTTCTCATGCATGTTTTCGATGTAGGAAGATGCCCTTGAACCTGGAGATTTGGGACCCATGCGATGGGTACCACGCAGTATTACTTTAAAGGGTCTGCGTTTGCTCACCCAACCTCACCAAACCTCTCAGCCCCAAGAGAGTCCACCCTTATGTCTCATCCAGCTGTGGGTCTAGATATGGTCAATCCAGGTTGCATCACAGCCCCTGAACGCATTGTGTAAGAATTTCTCTCTCTTTCACTGTCTTTGTTTCATGGGTTTTTCAAAGTAATTTATTTTGATAATGGGGTTTAGCTGCTTTTCACTGCTGTGTTTATGCCGCTTTACACCCACTTGACACACTAACAGAGAGATATCAATACATAGGTTTTAAGATTATTACTAGTCAGATATATTCTTGTGCGGTGAATAGGGTGTGTTGAGTCCAGTTCTCTGAGCAAAGAGTAGGTCTTGTCTATTACATATTGGGTTTATGGAACGGTATCTGAGCTAATTTGAAACCCTTGTTTTATGTATCACGCCACCTCACCTTTCCCGTTAAGCAGCCATAGTGTGTTTTCTGCATGTGTGACTCTGTTCTGTTTTGTAATTCAGTTCAAGTGTAACGCTTTTTACATTCCCTCCTTAAGTGATACCTTATGAGAAGTGTCCTTTTCTGTGTGACTTATTTCACTTAGAATCGTCGTACCTAAATCCACTCATCATGCTGCTACTAGCCTTATGACATTGATTTCATGGCTGAGTGATATTCCATTGTACATAAGGACCACAACTTCTTTACCCATTTTTCTCTTTCCTGGGATATTGAAGGTGGAATGAAGTGGAGGTCCTTGTCAACAGAGCAGCCCTCAACTTTGGGGTGCTTGTGTCTTGCTGATTTTTCATTTTCCCAATTTATACCCCCATGAGTGGAAGTGCCCTATGCTCTCTAAGCTGTGTTTTTTAGATGTTTCTGGACACACCGTACACTTCTCCAGAGTGGCTGTTGGCAATTTACATCCCGCCCATCAGTGTAGCAAGGCTCCCATTTCTCCATGGCCTGTCCTGCATTTCTGGTTTTGACACGTTGTTCAGCATGGCCCTTTTGACCGACGGGTAGCGAGTCTTCTTTGTAGCGCTGATTTGCCTTTCCAGGTTGCTTGGTTGGCCAAAAAGGGCGTATGCGTTTTTTCCTGAATATATTCAGGAAAAAACGCATACGCCCTTTTTGGCCAAGGGCATCATTGTCAACGTTTTGCCGCTTTTCATGTGCTTTAAAGGCGATTCGAATCTACCTCCTGAAATCTGTTTCCTGCAATTCTGCCTTGATTTCAAATCCACTTCTTTGCCTTCCCTCAATATATTTGTGGACGAGAGTTATCATTTATAACTCTGCAGGTTTGTGAATTGCAGTGCCCTGAAGCTCCATTTTACAACTCGCTTTTTTGGGAGCTGGCCGCAAAAGCGCAGGATGGCTTCAGGCCCTGTTCTGGTTCCGGGGGGGAGGATGAGCCTCTGGTTAATTCTTCTTCCTGATGGGAAAATAGAGTGACCTGTGCCTGTCCCAACACCAAGAGCTAGTCTCTCACTGGTTCCCCGTCTACCCGTTCATCCTCAGGACAAATTGCAACCTGTACGGAACAGGAGGTTAAAGGTGCTGATGCTCCAAGTAGGGAGATTGTTAGTAAAGCAGCTGGAATGGCGAACCCGGGCACAAGGAGAAGAGAAATGAGGTGCGTTTTAGAAACCTTTCCCCATCACATGGTGTACCATCTTTTTGTTTTCTCATGCATGTTTTCGATGTAGGAAGATGCCCTTGAACCTGGAGATTTGGGACCCATGCGATGGGTACCACGCAGTATTACTTTAAAGGGTCTGCGTTTGCTCACCCAACCTCACCAAACCTCTCAGCCCCAAGAGTGTCCACCCTTATGTCTCATCCAGCTGTGGGTCTAGATATGGTCAATCCAGGTTGTATCACAGCCCCTGAACTCATTGTGTAAAATTTCTATCTCTTTCACTGTCGTTGTTTCATGGGTTTTTAAAAGTAGTTTATTTTTATAATGGGGTTTAGCTGCTTTTCACTGCTGGGTTTATGCCGCTTTACACCCACTTGACACACTAACAGAGAGATATCAATACATAGGTTTTACGATTATTATTAGTCAGATATATTCTTGTGCTGTGAATAGGGCGTGTTGAGTCCAGTTCTCTGAGCAAGGAGTAGGTCTTGTCTATTACATATTGGGTGTATGGAACGGTATCTGAGCTAATTTGATACCCTTGTTTTATGTATCACCCCACCTCACCTTTCCCGTTAAGCAGCCATAGTGTGTTTTCTGCATGTGTGACTCTGTTCTGTTTGGTAATTCAGTTCAAGTGTAACGGTTTTTACATTCCCTCTATCAGTGATACCTTATGAGAAGTGTCCTTTTCTGTGTGACTTATTTCACTTAGAATCGTCGTACCTAAATCCACTCATCATGCTGCTACTAGCCTTATGACATTGATTTCATGGCTGAGTGATATTCCATTGTACATAAGGATCACCACTTCTTTATCCATTTTTCTCTTTCCTGGGATATTTAAGGTGGAATGAAGTGGAGGTCCTTGTCAAGAGAGCAGCCCTAAACTTTGGGGTGCTTTTGTGTTGCTGATTTTTCATTTTGCCAATTTATATCCCCATGAGTGGAAGTGCCCTATGCTCTCTAAGCTGTGTTTTTTAGATGTTTCAGGACACACCGTACACTTCTCCAGAGTGGCTGTTGGCAATTTACATCCCGCTCATCAGTGTAGCAAGGCTCCCATTTCTCCATGGCCTGTCCTGCATTTCTGGTTTTGACACTTTTTTCAGCATGGCCCTTTTGACCGACGGGAAGCGAGACTTCTTTGTAACACTGATTTGCCTTTCCAGGTTGCTTGGTTGGCCAAAAAGGGCGTATGCGTTTTTTCCTGAATATATTCAGGAAAAAACGCATACGCCCTTTTTGGCCAAGGGCATCATTGTCAACGTTTTGCCGCTTTTCGTGTGCTTTAAAGCGATTCGAATCTACCTCCTGAAATCTGTTTCCTGCAATTCTGCCTTGATTTCAAATCCTCTTCTTTGCCTTCCCTCAATATATTTGTGGACGAGAGTTATCATTTATAACTCTGCAGGTTTGTGAATTGCAGTGCCCTGAAGCTCCATTGTGCAACTCGCTTTTTAGGGAGCTGGCCGCAAAAGCGCAGGATGGCTTCAGGCCCTGTTCTAGTTCCGCGGGGCAGGCTGAGCCTGTGGTTAATTCTTCTTCCTGATGGGAAAATAGAGTGACCTGTGCCTGTCCCAACACCAAGAGCTAGTCTCTCATTGGTTCCCCGTCTTCCCGTTCATCCTCCGGACAAATTGCATCCTGTACGGCAGAGGAGTTTAAAGGTGCTGATGCTCCAAGTAGGGAGACTGCTAGTAGAGTGGCTGCAATCGCAAACCCGAGCACAAGGAGATGAGAAATGAGGTCCGTTTTAGAAACCTTTCCCCATCACACGGTGTACCATCTTCTGGGTTTCTCATGCATGTTTTCGATGTAGGAAGATGCCCTTGAACCTGGAGATTTGGGACCCATGCGATGGGTACCACGCAGTATTACTTTAAAGGGTCTGCATTTGCTCACCCAACCTCACCAAATCTCTCAGCCCCAAGAGTGTCCACCCTTATGTCTCATCCAACTGTGGGTCTAGATATGGTCAATCCAGTTTGCATCACAGCCCCTGAAAGAATTGTATAAGAATTTCTCTCTCTTTCACTGTCTTTGTTTCATGGGTTTTTAAAAGTAATTTATTTTTATAATGTGGTTTAGCTGCTTTTCACTGCTGTGTTTATGCCGCTTTACAGCGACTTGACACACTAACAGAGTGATATCAATACATAGGTTTTAAGATTATTACTAGTCAGATATATTCTTGTGCGGTGAATAGGGCGTGTTGAGTCCAGTTCTCTGAGCAAGGAGTAGGTCTTGTCTATTACATATTGGGTTTATGGAACGGTATCTGAGCTAGTTTGAAACCCTTGTTTTATGTATCACCCCACCTCACCTTTCCCGTTAAGCAGCCATAGTGTGTTTTCTGCATGTGTGACATTGTTCTGTTTTGTAATTCAGTTCAAGTGTAACGGTTTTTACATTCCCTCTATAAGTGATACCTTATGAGAAGTGTCTTTTTCTGTGTGACTTATTTCACTTAGAATCGTTGTACTTAAATCCACTCATCATGCTGCTACTACCCTTATGACATTGATTTCATTGCTGAGTGATATTCCATTGTACATAAGGACCACAACTTCTTTATCCATTTTTCTCTTTCCTTGGATATTTAAGGTGGAATTAAGTGGAGGTTCTTGTCAACAGAGCAGCCCTAAAGTTTTGGGTGCCTGTGTCTTGCTGATTTTTAGTTTTCCCTATTTATAAGCCCATGAGTCGATGTGCCCCTTTCTCTCTAGCTGTGTTTTTTAGATGTTTTAGGAAACACCATACCCTTCTCCAGAGTCATCATTGGCAATTTACACCCCACCCATCAGTGTAACAAGGCTCCCTTTACTCCCTGGCCTCTCCTGCTTTTCTTGTTTTTACACTTTTGTAGGAAGGCCATTTTGACCGATGGGAAGTCAGACTTCTTTGTAGAGCTGAATTGCATTTCCGGCTTGCTTGGTTGGCCACAAAGGGCCTATGGGTTTTTTCCTGAATTCATTCAGAAAAAAACGCATATGCTCTTTTTGGCCAAGTGCATCATTGTCGACGTTTTGATGTTTTTCTTGTGCTTTAGGGGTGATTCAAATCTAACTCCTGAAATCTGTTTCCTGCAATTCTGCCTTGATTTCAAATCCTCTTCGTTGCCTTCCCTCAATATATTTGTGGACGAGAGTTATCATTTATAACTCTGCATATTTGTGAATTGCAGTGCCCCTGAGCTCCATTTTTCAACTCGCGTTTTTGGGAGCTTTTCGCAGAACTGCTCGTTTGCTTCTGGCCCTACTCTGGTTCCCGGTGGCAGGCTAAGCCTTTGCTTAATTCTTCTTCCTGACTGGAAAGTAGAGTGACATGTGCCTCTCCGAACATCTAGGGCTTGGCTCTCCTTGTTTCTCCTCCTTCCCCTTCTTCCTTTGGACAAATTCCGATTTCTGTGCAACTGGATGTTGAAGGTGCTGACATCCTCAAGTGGGGAGATTTTAAGGAAAAAGGCTGGAGGGGTGAACCCAACAACCAGGAAATTAGGCGTTTTGGTGCCTTTTCCAAAATCTTCCTGATCCAACCGTGTTCCATCTTCTGGGTGTCACAGGCATGTTTTAGCTGTAGGAAAGGTCCCGTGTATGTAAGGAGAACACAAGGGATTTTTCCAAATCAGTGTCTCCCCGAACTCCAATCTGGGGAATTTTTAAGCTACTGGTACATGTGTGTTCATTAAGGGACTTGGGCCGTAGGCAGAGTCCGAACTTTAGATGATTGAAGTCTTTAGGTTCAGAAACGCTCACCATCGGCCTCCTTTAGTTTCCATTTTATCTGTAGTTGATAGATGATGTCGATATAGATATCTATTGTTTTTCAGGTTATTTCCCCTCAGGGGTTATTACAAAATATTGAGTATAGTTCCCTGTGCTATACAGTAGTTCCTTGTTGATGATATATTTTATACATAGCAGTGTGTATATGTTAATCTGAAACTGTTAATTTATCCCTCCTCCCACCTTTCCCCTTTGGTAATAAAAAATATAAGATTTTATACTTCTCAGAAATCTAGGAGCTGAAAGAGAGGTATCATTTTCAATGGAAAATCATTCCAAACAAGGTTGAAACTTCAACCAAGATTATTAGATGTACATCCTTGGAAAGAAATCACTGCATTTCTCTACTCTTGACCTGACAAATAAGACAAACCCCTCCACTGAACTTGCTTATAATAAAGTGATGGAAATATCAAATGGAAGTGTTAGAAACATCTTATTTTACACGAGCCTTATACACTGCTCTATGTTAATTACAGTTTGGCTCACACATCTGTTCATTGAAGTTACAATGTTCTCAAATTCTGTTACTGATCCTGCAGAGTGGGCCCCAACAAGGGTCTCCCTGCCCAGTGTCATTGGAGCCAACAGATCGAGACTGACTTTGGTTCAGAAGCAAAGGAAAACTTTATATTTTGATCAGAGAATGGAGAGGTGAGAGTGTGTGCTCCCCTGCGGGTTGTGGGCCGGGCTGCTGTGTAGGGATCCTGTCAGCATCAGCGGGAGGGAGGGGGCGGAGCTCTCGAGGGCCAGGTTGGCTGGAGCTCAGGCTCTATGTCGCAGAGTCTGCACGGGGCCCCACGAGCTGAGGTGTCGGCCCAGCCATTTTGCACGAGGAAATCGGGTCTGAAGTGTCGGGTGTGGGACCTCTGCATGTGGAAACCTAGGAGCAAGTGAAATTAGACAAAGCACAAAGGAAAAAATGGTTAGACTTTATTTTATTGCCCAGATTCTATTTTTATCTCCCAGGAATTTTTAATGGGCTTTGCCAGTGACAAAGCCCTCCTCTGCCTTTTGTCCCATTCCTCATTCTTGGGGTGCTGAGGGTGCAGACACGTCTTCTGTAAATGCTTCATGCTGAGTTGGGTGTCCTCATACCCGGGGGGAGGGGCAGGACTTCTCCCCAGCAGCCTCCAGGTGAGGTTGATTGTCCGCAGGCCTCCTCCCTCACTGCTCGTCTGCCTGAGCACCAGCATTGGAAGTTTTATAGATTCTAATGACCTTTAAGGGTCCAGGAAAGAGATGTGCAGAGACGCTGGGGGGGTGGGCGGTTTTACCCTGCTCCACATTGGTTCGGCCCCCTTAGGCTGATGGTTTCTGCCAGCCTAGATGCTCTGACCAGTAGTCTGTGCTTTCTTCAGTTAGGCCACTGAATTAACGTACAAACAGCACCAGGTGTCAGAGCCCTGCTTGCTCAACTCCCAGACAGTCCAGGGCCGGTGGTGATCCAGGACCATGACGGCCACTCAGTCAACGGCCTTTTGAAGTAGCCAGGAGTACAGCCGGTCTCATTGGCCGCCATCACTGCGGTGTCTGTAGGCTTTTCTATGGTGGCAGCGTTATTTACGGTTCCCCTGCCAAGTTTATTAGCTCCGCTCTGGGTGCAGTAAGTCCTGTAAGCAATAGTCTGCTCTTTTGGGGCACACTCTTGTTGTTTTCTGAGAGAAGCTCCAGGTCAAGTGATGGTCACACGAGTCGTCATGGGGGCCCATTGCCCCAGGTTGTCTCTCTGGAGGTTGGTGTTGGAGGGCCTCCTCACTCGAGGTCATTGTGCCCACGGAGCAATCCCTGCAACTTCAGGGCATGGTGGGTGGTTAGGATCACCAAGTGGCGTCCTTTTCCCTTAGGAGGGAGCTGGCCTTGTGGGCTGCTGATTTCCAGGTTTTTAGATACCCCCAGTATCCTGGTCGGATGGGGTGGCTGGCCAATGCCTGGAGGGCATTCTTGCATTGTTCCATTTCAAGTGGTCCCAGTTTTTGCACTAATACTCCAAGGGCGATTCGCCTTGGACCAGGAATGTAAAGGTCAAAGGGTTTAGCTAACTTAGGGAGGTCCAGGGCCAGGGTCTGAATTGACTGCTCTTTCCATTCTTGAAAGGCCGCTTCTGGATTCTATTCAAAAGGATCATCATCTTTTCCTTTCAGTGTTTCATATAGAGGCCCAGCTATTAGACTGTAGTTAGGGATCCAGATGCAGCAAACCCCGGTCTCCCCAGGAACCCCTAAGCTGTCTTCTAGTTTCAGGAAAGGTGAGGCTGCAAATGGCTTCTTCCCTTTCCTGGGGTGGGCTTCTCCGACCTTCTGTGCGAATGAAGCCCAGGAAGGCCACCTTAGTTTGTGATATTTGAGCCTTTTCCTTGGACACCTTCTATCTTTTATTGGCTAGGTAGTTCAGAGGCCTCCTTAGTCGGGCTGGTGATCAGAATGTCATCTGCATATTGAAGGAGGGTTCCCTTCTCCAGAGGTAGATCTTTTAGGTCTTTAGCTAACGTTTCCCCAAAGATGGTGTGGGAATTTTTGAACCCCTGGGGCAGGACGGCCCAGCAGTATTGTTTTTGTTGTAGGTTGAGTCCTGCCACTCACAGCCAAAATTTCTTGTGACTCTGGGACTAATGGAATACAGAAGAAGGCATCATTGAAGTCTAATACAGAATGCCATGTCCTGGTGGATGGTAGAATGACCAGCAGGGTGTAGGAATTAGGAACTACTAGATGTATATCCTCTGTGGCTTCACTGACTGTCCTGGCGTCCTCTAGCAGGTCCCCAGCAGCCCACGGGGCTCTTGTGGTCAGGCCCCTCCCAGGATATGGAGCTCACCTGGGCAGGTACGCAGCAGCCCACGGGGCTCTCGTGGGCAGGCCCCTCCCTGGATATGGAGCTCCCGTGGACAGGTACCCCGGCAGGGCTGGGCACACAGGAACCGTGCACATAGCCCTCATTGCAGAGCACCCCCAGCACCCCTGTCACTCAGAGCTGACACAGAGCACCTCAGAGCAGAGCTTGAACTAACAAACAGCAGCTCCAACAGGTCTGTGACCCTAGGCTTCACTCTGTGCGGCCTCCCTCTGCCTGGTCTTCCAGGGGCTTCCACTGCAGCCGGGGCACCAGGCCTCTGTCTCCACCCACCACCCCTCCTCTCCCTGACTCCTGGGTTCCTCTCATTAGCAGAGGGTCTTCTTGAAGTTGTCTCCCACTCATGGACCAGATAAAATGATTCGAAAACAAGCCAGGGCTGCCGCCCCTTATCTATCCTGACTCTCGGGACCCTACACCTGTTCCTTGGATCTGGCCGGTGCAGCAAGGCCCATTTTCTGCAACTCTGAGCCCCTGAGGGGCGAGGATTGGCTGACCTGGGCAGCCTGACCCGGCCGGCCAGCCCTTCCCAGGTGTGCCTGGGTTGAGGTCAATATAAACACCCCTCCAGGCAGCAAAAGCCTCTGCAGCTGTGCCTGACGCCATATTCTCTGCCCCGTCAGCAGTCTCGGGGTTGGGCTGGTGGGAGGGAGTAGGGCCCACGGCTCTATGAGTGGCCCAGTGTGACTGGGGCTCTGCTGGACTTTCTGCAGGAGTTGCCGGGCTGCCACCTGCTAAAGAAGAGGATGTGTCACCCATACTTGCTGCTGGAATTTCTCCCCGGGCAGAGGTGAGGAAGGAAAAAAGCAGTGGGGGCCGGGACAGGAGGGGTACCTCAGGCAGGGAAATGGAAAGCTTCCAGACGAGCGCCCGGGGCCAGGACCATCCTGGCTGGCCTGCAGGCACCAAGTCGGCCTGCGTGCTGTCGCTGGTGTGACTCCAAGCCCCTTCCTCTAGTTTTTAAAGTCTTTGCACACATTCAGGTGTTTTACCTGGGAAGGGTGGGAAAAGTTCAGCAGCAGCTGGCCTGGGGCTCAGCTCACGTTTACTCAGAGACGCCTCCTCACGGTCCCCCAGCTTTGCAATGAGGACGCTCCTCGTGTGGGGGCTGCTGGCTGCATGGGAGATGATTCCCCACCTGTGACCAACTTCAGAATTGTTTACCCCTGGAGCAAGTGCCCTGATAGGGTTTTCCTCTGTATGACCAGTGGGTTCTGTTTTTTTTTTTTTTTCTTTTTTGGTTCAAGGTAAGTTTTATTCCTCTTTTTGTATTTATGGATATAAGCATGGAAATAATTCATTCATATAAATACGTCTATGGGAAGGGCAGAACTTTTTTTTCTGTTTTATTTTTTTAAGTATTACTTATTTTTTAATTTTTGAATTTATTTTATTCATTTTTTTATACAGCAGGCTCTTATTGGTAACCTATTTTATACATATAAGTGTATATATGTCAATCCCAGGCTCGCAATTCATCCCACCACCACCACCCTGCCACTTTCCCCCCTTGGTGTCCATACATTTGTTCTCTACATCTGTGTCTCTATTTCTGCCTTGCAAACCGGTTCATCTTTACCATTTTTCTAGGTTCCACATGTATGCGTTAATATACGATATTTGTTTTTCTCTTTCTGACTTACTTCACTCTGTATGACAGTCTCTAGATCTATCCACGTCTCTACAAATGACCCAATTTCATTCCTTTTTATGGCTGAGTAATATTCCATTTTATATATGTAGCACATCTTTTCTGTTCGTCTGTCTATGGGCATTTAGGTTGCTTCCATGACCTGGCTATTGTAAATAGTGCTGCAATGAATATTGTGGTGAATATGTCTTTTTGAATTATGGTTTTCTCTGGGTATATGGCCAGTAGTGGGATTGCTGGGTCATATGGTAATTCTATTTTTAGTTTTTTAAGGAACCTCCATACTGTTCTCCATCGTGACTGTATCAATTTACATTCCCACAAATAGTGTAAGAGGGTTCCCTTTTCTCCACACCCTCTCCAGCATTTGTTGCTTGTAGATTTTCTGATGATGCCCATTCTAACTCGTGTGAGGCGATACCTCATTGTAGTTTTGGTTTATATTTCTCTAATAATTAGTGATGTTGAGCAGCTTTTCATGTGCTTCTTGGTCATCTGTATGTCTTCTTGGGACAAATGTCTATTTACGTCATCTGCCCATTTTTGGATTGGGTTGTTTGTTTTTTTACTGTTGAGCTGCATGAGCTGTTTATATACATTGGAGATTAATCCTTTGTCCATTGATTCGTTTGCAAATATTTTCTCCCATTGTGAGGGTTGTCTTTTCGTCTTGTTTGTAGTTTCCTTTGCTTTGCAAAAGCTTTTAGGTTTCATTTGCTCCCATATGTTTATTTTTTTTTATTCCATTACTCTAGGAGGTGGATCAAAAAAGATCTTGCTGTGATTTATGTCAAAGAGTATTCTTCCTATGTTTTCCTCTAAGAGTTTTATAGTGTCCGGTCTTACATTTTGGTCTCTGATCCATTTTGAGTTTATTTTTTGTGTATGGTGTTAGGGAGTGTTCTAATTTCATTCTTTTACATGTAGCTGTCCATTTTTCCCAGCACCACTTATTGAAGAGACTGTCTTTTCTCCTTTGTATACCCTTGCCTCCTTTGTCATAGATTAGTGGGCCATAGGTGTGTAGGTTTATTTCTGGGCTTTTTTTTTTCTTTTACATCTTTATTGGAGTATAATTGCTTTACAATTGTGTGTTAGTTTCTGCTGTATAAAAAAGTGAATCAGCTGTGCGTATACATATAACACCATATCCCCTCCCTCTTGCAACTCCCTCTCACTCCCTTATCCCACCCTTTTAGGTGGTCACAAAGCACAGAGCTGATCTCCCTGTGCTATGTGGCTGCTTCCCAGTAGCTATCAATTTTACATTTGGTAGTGTATATATGTCCATACCACTCTCTCACTTTGTCCGAGCTTACCCTTCCCTCTCCCCATGTCCTCAAGTCCTTTCTCTACGTCTGTGTCCTTAATCCTTTCCTGCCCCTAGGTTCTTCATAAACTTTTTTTTGAAGATTCCATATATATGTGTTAGCATACGGTATTTGTTTTTCTCTTTCTGACTTACTTCACTCTGTAGGACAGACTCTAGATCCATCCACCTCACTAAAAGTAACTCAATTTCGTTTCTTTTTATGGCTGAATAATGTTCCATTGTATATTTGTGCCACATCTTCCTTATCCATTTATCTGTTGATGGACACTTAGGTTGCTTCCATGTCCTGGCTATTGTAAATAGAGCTACAGTGAACATTGTGGTACATGACTCTTTTTGAATTATGGTTTTCTCAGGGTAAATGTCCAGGAGTGGGTTTGCTGGGTTGTATGGTAGTTCTATTTTTAGTTTTTAAGGAACCCCCATACCGTTCTCCCTAGTGGCTATATCAATTTACATTCCCACCAACAGTGCAAGAGGGTTCCCTTTGCTCCAATAAATGCCTCTCCAGCATTTATTGTTGGTAGATTTTTTGATGATGGCCATTCTGACTGGTGTGAGGTGATACCTCACTGTAGTTTTGATTTGCATTTCTCTAATGATTAGTGATGTTCAGCATCCTTTCATGTGTTTGTTGGCAACCTGTATATCTTCTTTGGAGAAATGTCTATTTAGGTCTTCTGCCCATTTTTGGATTGGGTTGTTTGGTTTTGTGATATTGAGCTACATGAGCTGCTTTTTGGAGATTAATCCTTTGCCATTTGCTTCATTTGAAAATATTTTCTCCCATTCTGATGGTTGTCTTTTCATCTTGCTTATGTTTTCCTTTGCTGTGCAAAAGAATTTATGTTTCATTCGGTCCCATTTTTTTATTTTTGTTTTTATTTCCATTTCTCTAGGAGGTGGGTCAAAAAGGATCTTGCTGTGATTTATGTCATAGACTGTTCTGCTTATGTTTTCCTCTAAGAGTTTTATAGTGGCTGGTCTTATATTTAGGTCTCTAATCCATTTTGAGTTTATTTTTGTGTATGGTGTTAGGGAGTGTACTAATTTCATTCTTTTACATGTAACTGTCCAGTTTTCCCAGCACCACTTGCTGAAGACACTGTCTTTTCTCCATTGTATACCCTTGCCTCCTTTGTCATAGATTAGTGAACCATAGGTACGTGGGTTTATCTCTGTGCTTTCTATCCTGTTCTATTGACCTATATTTCTGTTCTTGTGTCAGTACCATATTATCTTGATTACTGTAGCTTTGCAATATAGTCTGAAGTCTGGAAGTCTGATTCCTCCAGCTCTTTTTTTTCCCCCCTCAAGACTGCTTTGGCTATCCAGGGTCTTTTGTGTCTCCCTACAAATTTTAAGATTTTTTTTTCTTGTTCTGTAGAAAATGCCAAAGGTATTTTGATCGGGATTGCATTGAATCTGTAGATTGCTTTGGGTAGTATAGTCATTTTCACAATATTGATTCTTCTAATCCGAGAACATGGTATATGTCTCCATCTGTTTATATCATCTTTGATTTCTTTCATCAGTGTCTTATAGTTTTCTGAGTACAGGTCTTTTACTTCCTTAGGTAGGTTTATTCCTAGGTATTTTATTCTTTTTGTTGCAGTGGTAATGGGATTGTTTCCTTAATTTCTCTTTCTGATCTTTCATTGTTAGTGTATAGGAATGCAAGCAATTTCTGTGCATTAATTTTGTATCCTGCAACTTTACCAAATTCATTGATTAGCTCCAGTGGTTTTCTGGTGGCATCTTTAGGATTCTCTATCTATGATATCATGTCATCTGCAAACAGTGACAATTTTACTTCTTCTTTTCCTTTTTGTATTCCTTTTATTTCTTTTTCTTCTCTGATTGCCATGGCTAGGACTTCCAAAACTATGTTGAATAGCAGTGGTGAGAGTGGACATCCTCGTCTTGTTCCTGATCTTAGAGGAAACGCTTTCAGTTTTTCACCATTGAGAATGTTGTTTTCTGTGGGTTTGTCATATATGGCCTTTATTATGTTGAGGTAGTTTCCCTCTATGCCCACACTCTGCAGAGTTTTTATCGTAAATGAGTGTTGAATTTTCTCAAAATCTTTTCCTTCATCTATTGAGATGATCATATGCTTTTATTCTACAATTTGTTAATATGGTGTATCACATTGATTTGTGTATATTGAAGAATCCTCGCATCCCTGGGATAAACCCCACTTGATCATGGTGTATGATCCTTTTCATGTGTTGTTCGATTCTGTTTGCTAGTATTTTGTTGAGGATTTTTACATCTATATTCATCAGTGATATTGGTCTATAATTTTCTTTCCTTGTAGTATCTCTGTCTGATTTTGGTATCAGGGTGATGGTGGTCTCATAGAATGAGTTTGGGAGTGTTCCTTCCGCTGCAATTGTTTTGAAGAATTTGAGAAGGTTGGGTGTTAGCTCTGCTCTAAATGTTTGATAGAATTCACCTGTGATGCCATCTGGTTCTGGACTTTTGTTTGTTGGAAGATTTTTAATCACAGTTTCAATTTCATTGCTTGTGATAGGTTTGTTCATATTTTCTATTTCTTCCTGGTTCAGTCTTAGAAGGTTATCCCTTTCTAAGAATTTGTCCATTTCTTCCAGATTGTCCATTTTATTGGCCTAGAGTTGCTTGTAGTAGTCTCTTAGGATGCTTTGTATTCCTGTGGTGTCTGTTATAACTTCTGCTTTTTCACTTCTAATTTTGTTGATTTGCGTCCTCTCCCTCTTTTTCTGGAGTCCGGCTAAAGGTTGATCATTTTTGCTTATCTTCTCAAAGAACCAGCTTTTAGTTTTATTGATCTTTGCTTTCGTTTTCTTTGTTTCTATTTCATTTATTTCTGCTCTGATCTTTATGATTTCTTTCCTTCTACTAACTTTGGGTTTTGTTCTTCTTTCTCTAGTTCCTCTAGGTGTAAGGTTAGATTGTTTATTTGAGATTTTTCTTGTTTCTTGAGGTAAGCTTGTATTGCTATAAACTTCCCTCTTAGAACTCCTTTTGCTGCATCCCATAGGTTTTGGATCATCGTGTTTTTGTTGTCATTTGTCTCTAGGTAGTTTTTGATTTCCTCTTTGGTTTCTTCAGTGATCTCTTGGTTATTTAGTAACGTATTGTTTAGCCTCCATGTGTTTGTGTTTTTTACGGTTTTTTCCGTGTAATTGATTTCTAATCTCATAGCATTGTGGTCGGAACAGCTGCTTGATATGATTTCAGTTTTCTTAAATTTACTGAGGCTTTATCTGTGACCCAAGATGTGATCTATCCTGGAGAATGTTCCGTGTGCAGTTGAGAAGAACGTGTAATCTGCTGTTTTTGGATGGAATGTCCTATAAATATCAATTAACTCTATCTGGTCTATTGTGTCATTTAAAGCTTGTGTTTCCTTATTAATTGTCTGTCTGGCTGATCTCCACTGGTGTAAGTGAGCTGTTAAAGTCCCCCGCTATTATTGTGTTACTGTCGATTTCCTCTTTTATAGCTGTTAGCAGTTGCCTTATACATTGAGCTGCTCCTATTTTGGGTACATATATATTTATAGTTGTTATATCTTCTTCTTGGATTGATCCCCTGACCATTATGTAGTGCCTTTCCTCGTCTCTTGTAACATTCTTTATTTTAAAGTCTATTTTATCTGATATGAGTATTGCTACTCCAGCTTTCTTTTGATTTTCATTTGCATAGAATATATTTTTCCATCGCCTCACTTTGAGTCTGTATGTGTCCCTAGGTCTGAAATGGATCTCTTGTAGACAGCATATATATGGGTCTTGTTTTTGTATCCATTCAGCGAGCCTGTGTCTTTTGGTTGGAACATGTAGTGCATTCACGTTTAAGGTAATTATCGATATGTATGTTCCTACTACTATTTTCTTAATTGTTATGGGTTTGTCTTGGTGGGTCCTTTTCTTCTCTTGTGTTTCCCACTTAGAGAAGTTCCTTTAGCATTTGGTGTAGAGCTGGTTTCATGGTGCTGAATTCTCTTAGCTTTTGCTTGTCTGTAAGGCTTTTGATTTCTCCATCAAATCTGAATGAGCTCTTTGCAGGGTGGAGTACTCTTGGTTGTAGGTTCTTCCCTTTCATCACTTTAAATTTATCATGCCACTTCCTTCTGGCTTGTAGATTTTCTGCTGAGAAATCAGTTGTTATCCTTATGGGAGTTCCCTTGTATGTTATTTGTCATTTTTCCCTTGCTGCTTTCAATCATTTTTCTTTGTCGTTAATTTTTGTCAATTTGATTACTATGTGTCTTGTCATTTTTCTCCTTTGGTTTATCCTGCCTGGGACACTCTGTGCTTCTGGACTTGGGTGGCTATTTCTTTTCCCATGCTAGGGAAGTTTTTGACCATTATCTCTTTAAATATATTCTCGGGTCCTTTCTCTCTCTCTTCTCCTTCTGGGACCCCTATAATGCGAATGTTGTTGCGTTTAAAGTTGTCCCAGAGGACTCTTGGGGTGTCTTCGTTTATTTTCATTCTTTTTCTTTATTCTGTTCCATGGCAGTGATTTCCACCTTTCTGTCTTCCAGGTCACTTATCCGTTCTTCTGCCACAGTTATTCTGCTACTGATTCCTTCTAGTGTATTTTTCATTTCAGTTATTCCATTGTTCACCTCTGTTTGTTTGTTCTTTAATTCTTCTAGGTGTTTGTTCCTTAATTCTTCTAGGTCTTTGTTAAACATTTCTTGCATCTTCTCGATCTTTGCCTCCTTTCTTTTTCCAAGGTCTTGGCTCAACTTCACTATCATTATTCTGAATTTTTTTTCTGGAAGGTTCCCTATCTCCACCTCATTTCGTTTTTTTTTCTGGGGTTTTATCTTGTTCCTTGATCTGGTATAAAGTCCTCTGCCTTTTCATTTTGTCTATCTTTCTGTGAATGTGGTTTTCCTTCCACAGGCTGCAGAATTGTAGTTCTTCTTGCTTCTGCTGTCTGCTCTCCGGTGGATGAGTCTATCTTAGAGGCTTGTGCAAGCTTCCTGATGGGAAGGACTGGTGGTGGGTAGAGCTGGGTGTTGCTTTGGTGGGCAGAGCTTTAATCCGCTTGTCTACGGATTAAATAAAACTTTAATAAAAAGTTTAATCCGCTTGTCTGCTGATGCATGGGGCTGGGTTCCCTCCCTGTTGGTTGTTTGGCCTGAGGCGACCCAGCCCTGGAGCCTACCTTGCTCTTGGTGGGGCTAATGGCGGACTCTGGGAGGGCTCACACCAAGGAGTATTTCCCAGAACTTCTGCTGCCAGTGTCGTTGTCCTCACGGTGAGCCACAGCCACAGCCACCACCTGCCTCTGCAAGAGACCCTCTAAAAGTAGCAGGTAGTTCTGGTCATTCTCCTACAGGGTCACTGCTCCTTCCCCTGGGTCCTGATGTGCACACTACTTTGTGTGTGCCCTCCAAGAGTGGAGTATCTGAGTGGAGTTGAGACTCTGAGACTCTGTGTGGAGTTGCACAGACTCTGGGTCCTGTGAAGCTTCGATGTTTTGTGATTCTAGAAATCCTATAGGAGACGGTCCACAGCAGGTGACGCTAATGTTGTCAGTAGAGGTGTTGAAGCCAAAGATCTGCAGTTCCAACTAGAGGTGCCGATGTACATACAGGACAAAATCATCTCGTGTGAATGTAGTTCAGGCATGTTTAAGATGAATGCAGTCATGTTAATGCCTACCATATTCTATCTTGAGCCTCTCCTCAGGGACCCCCTCCTCAGTTCCTGAGGCTCCTGTAAGTCATGTACAGGGGACTGGAGAGTGGGCTCTGTCCAGTCTGAGCCCTGAGTTACCCTGTGTGTATCTTAGGATACTTTGTATTTCTGTGGTGTCTGTTGTAACATCATCTCTTTCATTTCAGATTTATTTGGGCCCTCTCTTTTTAAAAAAACATACTACTGTTGTCTTTTATTCTCTACAGAAGTTTAATAAGTGTTTGATCTACTATCCTTACCCTATGTATACTTTTTGCAGTGAGATTTTTACTTTTCTTTGTTTCCTTGTTACTATCAATAATTAGTGAGACTTCTTTTAAGCTACCTTCAACATTGCTTATAAAGCTGCTTTATTAGTGATGACAGAGCCTTAATGGAAGTCATGTTCTGGTTGTAAATTAGAATGCAATGTGCCAGCAAATAGCCCCTTAAGTTTATGTCTCATTACTTCTTGTTCTTTTTTTAATTTAATTTTTATTTTTTGTCAGAGCAAATTTAATTAAAATGTTTTGTTTCTTCTAGGTGTGAAAGATGTGGTTCTTTTAAACATATACATATATCTATTCTTCTTTGGATCATTTTCCCATGTAGGTTATGACACGATGTTGAGTAGTCTTGTCTTGGTATTATGTAGGTCTTTGGTGATTACATATTTCACATGTGTTTCTATATCTATCTTAACCCCAATATCCTAATGTATCCAATCCTCACACCTTTCCATTTGGTGAACCATAAGTTTGTTTAATGAATCTGTGATTGCATTTCTCTGTGGAAATATTTTCATTGGTATCAATTTTTAGCTAAGACCTATAAGTGATATTATAGGATATGTGTCTTTTGCTTTCTGACTTAGTACAATTTGCCTGATTACCTCAAGAATCATACATGGTGCTGCAAATGGCATTGTTTCATTTTTTTCCCTGGCTAATATTCCATCTGTACGTGTACCAGTTCTTCTTTGGCCACGCACCTCTTGATGGACTTTCTGGTTGCCTCCATGTCTTGGCTATTGTAATACTGCTGCAATGCACATTTGCTTGCCTGTGTCTTTCCAGTTATATCTTCTTATGTTATAGGCCAAGGAGTGGGCTTGCTGTATCATATGGTAGCTCAGTGTGTATGTTTTAAAGGCACCACCATTCAGTTCTCATTAGTGGCTCTTTCCAGGTTACGTCCCACTTAAAATTGAGGGTATGCATTTCTCCAAAACACCTTCAATATTTATTGTTTGTAGTTTTCTTGCTGATGGTTATTCTAATGGGTGCGAGCTGATGCCTATCTGTGGTTGAATTTGCATGTGTCCCATAATCTGTTGAAATTGAGCTTTAAAGCATGCCCTTTTTATTTATCAAACTGTGATTACAGCTCAGTTCTTCAAAGTGTTTTCTTAAAGTAAGTGTCACATTTTGAAAATTTTTGGCCATTACCTCCCTCAAGACATTTTGAGGGCACGTTTCATTTACAGCCCTGAAGTACTTGTTCATATGAAGTGACCATTAGCACAGGTTTTAAAGCTGCTTTTGCAGGTAACGGCCAGAGGGTGGCAGCCTTTCTACGTTCCTAATTTGGTAAATAGGGAAAGAGACCTTCAGCCCCAAGAGTGTCCAGCTTTATTTCTCATCCAGCTGTGGGTCTAGATATGGTCAATCCAGGTTGCATCACAGCCCCGGAACGAATTACGTAAAAATTTTCCCTCTATCACTGTCTTTGTTTTTTGGAATTTTTAAGTAATTTATTTTTATAATGGGGTTTACCTGATTTTCACTGCTGTGTTTATGCCCCTTTACACCCACTTGATTCACTTACAGAGGGACATCAATACATAGGTTTTAAGATTATTACTAGTCAGATATATTCTTGTGCAGCGAATAGGGCGTGTTGAGTCCAGTTCTCTGAGCAAGGAGTAGGTCTTGTCTATTACATATTGGGTTTATGGAACGGTATCTGAGCTAATTTGAAACCCTTGTTTTATGTATCACCCCACCTCACCTTTCCCGTTAAGCAGCCATACTGTGTTTTCTGCATGTGTGACTCTGTTCTGTTTTGTAATTCAGTTCAAGTGTAACGGTTTTTACATTCCCTCTATAAGTGATACCTTATGAGAAGTGTCCTTTTCTGTGTGACTTATTTCACTTAGAATCGTCGTACCTAAATCCACTCATCATGCTGCTACTAGCCTTATGACATTGATTTCATGGCTGAGTGATATTCCATTGTACATAAGGACCACAACTTCTTTATCCATTTTTCTCTTTCCTGGGATATTGAAGGTGGAATGAAGTGGAGGTCCTTGTCAACAGAGCAGCCCTCAACTTGGGGGTGCTTGTGTCTTGCTGATTTTTCATTTTCCCAATTTATACCCCCATGAGTGGAAGTGCCCTATGCTCTCTAAGCTGTGTTTTTTAGATGTTTCAGGACTCACCGTACACTTCTCCAGAGTGGCTGTTGGCAATTTACATCCCGCCCATCAGTGTAGCAAGGCTCCCATTTCTCCATGGCCTGTCCTGCATTTCTGGTTTTGACACTTTTTTCAGCATGGCCCTTTTGACCGATGGGTAGCGAGTCTTCTTTGTAGTGCTGATTTGCCTTTCCAGGTTGCTTGGTTGGCCAAAAAGGGCGTATGCGTTTTTTCCTGAATATATTCAGGAAAAAACGCATACGCCCTTTTTGGCCAAGGGCATCATTGTCAACGTTTTGCCACTTTTCATGTGCTTTAAAGGCGATTCGAATCTACCTCCTGAAATCTGTTTCCTGCAATTCTGCCTTGATTTCAAATCGTCTTCTTTGCCTTCCCTCAATATATTTGTGGATGAGAGTTATCATTTATAACTCTGCAGGTTTGTGAATTGCAGTGCCCTCAAGCTCCATTTTACAACTCGCTTTTTTGGGAGCTGGCCGCAAAAGCGCAGGATGGCTTCAGGCCCTCATCTGGTTCCGGGGGGCAGGCTGAACCTGTAGTTAATTCTTCTTCCTGATGGGAAAATAGAGTGACCTGTGCCTGTCCCAACACCAAGAGCTAGTCTCTCATTGGTTCCACGTCTTCCCGTTCATCCTCAGGACAAATTGCAACCTGTACGGAACAGGAGGTTAAAGGTGCTGATGCTCCAAGTAGGGAGATTGCTAGTAAAGCGGCTGGAATGGCGAACCCGGGCACAAGGAGATGAGAAATGAGGTGCGTTTTAGAAACCTTTCCCCATCACACGGTGTACCATCTTCTGGGTTTCTCATGCATGTTTTCGATGTAACAAGATGCCCTTGAACCTGGAGATTGGGACCCATGCGATGGGTACCACGCAGTATTACTTTAAAAGGTCTGCGTTTGCTCACCCAACCTCACCAAACCTCTCAGCCCCAAGAGTGTCCACCCTTATGTCTCATCCAGCTGTGTGTCTAGATATGGTCAATCCAGGATGCATCACAGCCCCTGAACTCATTGTGTAGGAATTTCTCTCTCTTTCACTGTCTTTGTTTCATGGGTTTTTCAAAGTAATTTATTTTTATAATGGGGTTTAGCTGCTTTTCACTGCTGTGTTTATGCCGCCTTACACCCACGTGACACACTAACAGAGAGATATCAATACATAGGTTTTAAGATTATTACTAGTCAGATATATTCTTGTGCGGTGAATAGGGCGTGTTGAGTCCAGTTCTCTGAGCAAGGAGTAGGTCTTGTCTATTACATATTGGTTTTATGGAACGGTATCTGAGCTAATTTGAAACCCTTGTTTTATGTATCACCCCACCTCACCTTTCCCGTTAAGCAGCCATAGTGTGTTTTCTGCATGTGTGACTCTGTTCTGTTTTGTAATTCAGTTCAAGTGTAACGGTTTTTACATTCCCTCTATAAGTGATACCTTATGAGAAGTGTCCTTTTCTGTGTGACTTATTTCACTTAGAATCGTCGTACCTAAATCCACTCATCATGCTGCTACTAGCTTTATGACATTGATTTCATGGCTGAGTGATATTCCATTGTACATAAGGACCACAACTTCTTTATCCATTTTTCTCTTTCCTGGGATATTGAAGGTGGAATGAAGTGGAGGTCCTTGTCAACAGAGCAGCCCTAAACTTTGGGGTGCTTGTGTCTTGCTGATTTTTCATTTTCCCAATTTATACCCCCATGAGTGGAAGTGCCCTATTCTCTCTAAGCTGTGTTTTTTAGATGTTTCAGGACACACCGTACACTTCTCCAGAGTGGCTGTTGGCAATTTACATCCCGCCCATCAGTGTAGCAAGGCTCCCTTGCCTCCCTGGCCTCTCCTGCTTTTCTTGTTTTACACTTTTTTAGGAAGGCCATTTTGACCGATGGGAAGTCAGACTTCTTTGTAGCGCTGAATTGCATTTCCGGCTTGCTTGGTTGGCCAAAAAGGGCCTATGGGTTTTTTCCTGAATTCATTCAGAAAAAAACGCATATGCTCTTTTTGGCCAAGTGCATCATTGTCGACGTTTTGCCGCTTTTCATGTGCTTTAGGGGTGATTCGAATCTATCTCCTGAAATCTGTTTCCTGCAATTCTGCCTTGATTTCAAATCCTATTCGTTGCCTTCCCTCAATATATTTGTTGACGAGAGTTATCATTTATAATTCTGCAGGTTTGTGAATTGCAGTGCCCCTGAGCTCCATTTGTCAACTCGCTTTTTTGGGAGCTTTCCGCAGAACCGCTCGTTTGCTTCTGGACCTACTCTGGTTCCCGGTGGCAAGCTAAGCCTTTGCTTAATTCTTCTTCCTGACTGGAAAGTAGAGTGACATGTGCCTCTCCGAACATCTAGGGCTTGGCTCTCCTTGTTTCTCCTCCTTCCCCTTCTTCCTTTGGACAAATTCCGATTTCTGTGCAACTGGATGTTGAAGGTGCTGACATCCTCTAGTGGGGAGATTTTAAGGAAAAAGGCTGGAGGGGTGAACCCAACAACCAGGAAATTAGGCGTTTTGGTGCCTTTTCCAAAATCTTCCTGATCCAACCGTGTTCCATCTTCTGGGTGTCACAGGCATGTTTTAGCTGTAGGAAAGGTCCCGTGTATGTAAGGAGAACACAAGGGATTTTTCCAAATCAGTGTCTCCCCGAACTCCAATCTGGGGAATTTTTAAGCTACTGGTACATGTGTGTTCATTAAGGGACTTGGGCCGTAGGCAGAGTCCGAACTTTAGATGATTGAAGTCTTCAGGTTCAGAAACGCTCACCATCGGCCTCCTTTAGTTTCCATTTTATCTGTAGTTGATAGATGATGTCGATATAGATATCTATTGTTTTTCAGATTATTTCCCCTCAGGGGTCATTACAAAATATTGAGTATAGTTCCCTGTGCTATACAGTAGTTCCTTGTTGATGATATATTTTATACATAGCAGTGTGTATATGTTAATCTGAAACTGTTAATTTATCCCTCCTCCCACCTTTCCCCTTTGGTAATAAAAAATATAAGATTTTATACTTCTCAGAAATCTAGGAGCTGAAAGAGAGGTATCATTTTCAATGGAAAATCATTCCAAACAAGGTTGAAACTTCAACCAAGATTATTAGATGTACATCCTTGGAAAGAAATCACTGCATTTCTCTACTCTTGACCTGACAAATAAGACAATCCCCTCCACTGAACTTGCTTATAATAAAGTGATGGAAATATCAAATGGAAGTGTTAGAAACATCTTATTTTACACGAGCCTTATACACTGCTCTATGTTAATTACAGTTTGGCTCACACATCTGTTCATTGAAGTTACAATGTTCTCAAATTCTGTTACTGATCCTGCAGAGTGGGCCCCAACAAGGGTCTCCCTGCCCAGTGTCATTGGAGCCAACAGATCGAGACTGACTTTGGTTCAGAAGCAAAGGAAAACTTTATATTTTGATCAGAGAATGGAGAGGTGAGAGTGTGTGCTCCCCTGCGGGTTGTGGGCCGGGCTGCTGTGTAGGGATCCTGTCAGCATCAGCGGGAGGGAGGGGGCGGAGCTCTCGAGGGCCAGGTTGGCTGGAGCTCAGGCTCTATGTCGCAGAGTCTGCACGGGGCCCCACGAGCTGAGGTGTCGGCCCAGCCATTTTGCACGAGGAAATCGGGTCTGAAGTGTCGGGTGTGGGACCTCTTCATGTGGAAACCTAGGAGCAAGTGAAATTAGACAAAGCACAAAGGAAAAAATGGTTAGACTTTATTTTATTGCCCAGATTCTATTTTTATCTCCCAGGAATTTTTAATGGGCTTTGCCAGTGACAAAGCCCTCCTCTGCCTTTTGTCCCATTCCTCATTCTTGGGGCGCTGAGGGTGCAGACACGTCTTCTGTAAATGCTTCATGCTGAGTTGGGTGTCCTCATACCCGGGGGGAGGGGCAGGACTTCTCCCCAGCAGCCTCCAGGTGAGGTTGATTGTCCGCAGGCCTCCTCCCTCACTGCTCGTCTGCCTGAGCACCAGCATTGGAAGTTTTATAGATTCTAATGACCTTTAAGGGTCCAGGAAAGAGATGTGCAGAGACGCTGGGGGGGTGGGCGGTTTTACCCTGCTCCACATTGGTTCGGCCCCCTTAGGCTGACGGTTTCTGCCAGCCTAGATGCTCTGACCAGTAGTCTGTGCTTTCTTCAGTTAGGCCACTGAATTAACGTACAAACAGCACCAGGTGTCAGAGCCCTGCTTGCTCAACTCCCAGACAGTCCAGGGCCGGTGGTGATCCAGGACCATGACGGCCACTCAGTCAACGGCCTTTTGAAGTAGCCAGGAGTACAGCCGGTCTCATTGGCCGCCGTCACTGCGGTGTCTGTAGGCTTTTCTATGGTGGCAGCGTTATTTACGGTTCCCCTGCCAAGTTTATTAGCTCCGCTCTGGGTGC
Source organism: Balaenoptera borealis (assembly GCF_965194805.1). NCBI lineage: Eukaryota > Metazoa > Chordata > Mammalia > Artiodactyla > Balaenopteridae > Balaenoptera > Balaenoptera borealis. Next base: position 384,534 of record NW_028123817.1, read on the forward strand.
AGTAAGTCCTGTAAGCAATAGTCTGCTCTTTTGGGGCACACTCTTGTTGTTTTCTGAGAGAAGCTCCAGGTCAAGTGATGGTCACATGAGTCGTCATGGGGGCCCATTGCCCCAGGTTGTCTCTCTGGAGGTTGGTGTTGGAGGGCCTCCTCACTCGAGGTCATTGTGCCCACGGAGCAATCCCTGCAACTTCAGGGCATGGTGGGTGGTTAGGATCACCAAGTGGCGTCCTTTTCCCTTAGGAGGGAGCTGGCCTTGTGGGCTGCTGATTTCCAGGTTTTTAGATACCCCCAGTATCCTGGTCGGATGGGGTGGCTGGCCAATGCCTGGAGGGCATTCTTGCATTGTTCCATTTCAAGTGGTCCCAGTTTTTGCACTAATACTCCAAGGGCGATTCGCCTTGGACCAGGAATGTAAAGGTCAAAGGGTTTAGCTAACTTAGGGAGGTCCAGGGCCAGGGTCTGAATTGACTGCTCTTTCCATTCTTGAAAGGCCCCTTCTGGATTCTATTCAAAAGGATCATCATCTTTTCCTTTCAGTGTTTCATATAGAGGCCCAGTCTAACTATTAGACTGTAGTTAGGGATCCAGATGCAGCAAACCCCGGTCTCCCCAGGAACCCCTAAGCTGTCTTCTAGTTTCAGGAAAGGTGAGGCTGCAAATGGCTTCTTCCCTTTCCTGGGGTGGGCTTCTCCGACCTTCTGTGCGAATGAAGCCCAGGAAGGCCACCTTAGTTTGTGATATTTGAGCCTTTTCCTTGGACACCTTCTATCTTTTATTGGCTAGGTAGTTCAGAGGCCTCCTTAGTCGGGCTGGTGATCAGAATGTCATCTGCATATTGAAGGAGGGTTCCCTTCTCCAGAGGTAGATCTTTTAGGTCTTTAGCTAACGTTTCCCCAAAGATGGTGTGGGAATTTTTGAACCCCTGGGGCAGGACGGCCCAGCAGTATTGTTTTTGTTGTAGGTTGAGTCCTGCCACTCACAGCCAAAATTTCTTGTGACTCTGGGACTAATGGAATACAGAAGAAGGCATCATTGAAGTCTAATACAGAATGCCATGTCCTGGTGGATGGTAGAATGACCAGCAGGGTGTAGGAATTAGGAACTACTAGATGTATATCCTCTGTGGCTTCACTGACTGTCCTGGCGTCCTCTACCAGGTCCCCAGCAGCCCACGGGGCTCTTGTGGTCAGGCCCCTCCCAGGATATGGAGCTCACCTGGGCAGGTACGCAGCAGCCCACGGGGCTCTCGTGGGCAGGCCCCTCCCTGGATATGGAGCTCCCGTGGACAGGTACCCCGGCAGGGCTGGGCACACAGGAACCGTGCACATAGCCCTCATTGCAGAGCACCCCCAGCACCCCTGTCACTCAGAGCTGACACAGAGCACCTCAGAGCAGAGCTTGAACTAACAAACAGCAGCTCCAACAGGTCTGTGACCCTAGGCTTCACTCTGTGCGGCCTCCCTCTGCCTGGTCTTCCAGGGGCTTCCACTGCAGCCGGGGCACCAGGCCTCTGTCTCCACCCACCACCCCTCCTCTCCCTGACTCCTGGGTTCCTCTCATTAGCAGAGGGTCTTCTTGAAGTTGTCTCCCACTCATGGACCAGATAAAATGATTCGAAAACAAGCCAGGGCTGCCGCCCCTTATCTATCCTGACTCTCGGGACCCTACACCTGTTCCTTGGATCTGGCCGGTGCAGCAAGGCCCATTTTCTGCAACTCTGAGCCCCTGAGGGGCGAGGATTGGCTGACCTGGGCAGCCTGACCCGGCCGGCCAGCCCTTCCCAGGTGTGCCTGGGTTGAGGTCAATATAAACACCCCTCCAGGCAGCAAAAGCCTCTGCAGCTGTGCCTGACGCCATATTCTCTGCCCCGTCAGCAGTCTCGGGGTTGGGCTGGTGGGAGGGAGTAGGGCCCACGGCTCTATGAGTGGCCCAGTGTGACTGGGGCTCTGCTGGACTTTCTGCAGGAGTTGCCGGGCTGCCACCTGCTAAAGAAGAGGATGTGTCACCCATACTAGCTGCTGGAATTTCTCCCCGGGCAGAGGTGAGGAAGGAAAAAAGCAGTGGGGGCCGGGACAGGAGGGGTACCTCAGGCAGGGAAATGGAAAGCTTCCAGACGAGCGCCCGGGGCCAGGACCATCCTGGCTGGCCTGCAGGCACCAAGTCGGCCTGCGTGCTGTCGCTGGTGTGACTCCAAGCCCCTTCCTCTAGTTTTTAAAGTCTTTGCACACATTCAGGTGTTTTACCTGGGAAGGGTGGGAAAAGTTCAGCAGCAGCTGGCCTGGGGCTCAGCTCACGTTTACTCAGAGACGCCTCCTCACGGTCCCCCAGCTTTGCAATGAGGACGCTCCTCGTGTGGGGGCTGCTGGCTGCATGGGAGATGATTCCCCACCTGTGACCAACTTCAGAATTGTTTACCCCTGGAGCAAGTGCCCTGATAGGGTTTTCCTCTGTATGACCAGTGGGTTCTGTTTTTTTTTTTTTTTCTTTTTTGGTTCAAGGTAAGTTTTATTCCTCTTTTTGTATTTATGGATATAAGCATGGAAATAATTCATTCATATAAATACGTCTATGGGAAGGACAGAACTTTTTTTTCTGTTTTATTTTTTTAAGTATGATTTATTTTTTAATTTTTGAATTTATTTTATTCATTTTTTTATACAGCAGGCTCTTATTGGTAACCTATTTTATACATATAAGTGTATATATGTCAATCCCAGGCTCGCAATTCATCCCACCACCACCACCCTGCCACTTTCCCCCCTTGGTGTCCATACATTTGTTCTCTACATCTGTGTCTCTATTTCTGCCTTGCAAACCGGTTCATCTTTACCATTTTTCTAGGTTCCACATGTATGCGTTAATATACGATATTTGTTTTTCTCTTTCTGACTTACTTCACTCTGTATGACAGTCTCTAGATCTATCCACGTCTCTACAAATGACCCAATTTCATTCCTTTTTATGGCTGAGTAATATTCCATTTTATATATGTAGCACATCTTTTCTGTTCGTCTGTCTATGGGCATTTAGGTTGCTTCCATGACCTGGCTATTGTAAACAGTGCTGCAATGAATATTGTGGTGAATATGTCTTTTTGAATTATGGTTTTCTCTGGGTATATGGCCAGTAGTGGGATTGCTGGGTCATATGGTAATTCTATTTTTAGTCTTTTAAGGAACCTCCATACTGTTCTCCATCGTGACTGTATCAATTTACATTCCCACAAATAGTGTAAGAGGGTTCCCTTTTCTCCACACCCTCTCCAGCATTTGTTGCTTGTAGATTTTCTGATGATGCCCATTCTAACTCGTGTGAGGCGATACCTCATTGTAGTTTTGGTTTATATTTCTCTAATAATTAGTGATGTTGAGCAGCTTTTCATGTGCTTCTTGGTCATCTGTATGTCTTCTTGGGACAAATGTCTATTTACGTCATCTGCCCATTTTTGGATTGGGTTGTTTGTTTTTTTACTGTTGAGCTGCATGAGCTGTTTATATACATTGGAGATTAATCCTTTGTCCATTGATTCGTTTGCAAATATTTTCTCCCATTGTGAGGGTTGTCTTTTCGTCTTGTTTGTAGTTTCCTTTGCTTTGCAAAAGCTTTTAGGTTTCATTTGCTCCCATATGTTTATTTTTTTTTTTATTCCATTACTCTAGGAGGTGGATCAAAAAAGATCTTGCTGTGATTTATGTCAAAGAGTATTCTTCCTGTGTTTTCCTCTAAGAGTTTTATAGTGTCCGGTCTTACATTTCGGTCTCTAATCCATTTTGAGTTTATTTTTTGTGTATGGTGTTAGGGAGTGTTCTAATTTCATTCTTTTACATGTAGCTGTCCATTTTTCCCAGCACCACTTATTGAAGAGACTGTCTTTTCTCCTTTGTATACCCTTGCCTCCTTTGTCATAGATTAGTGGGCCATAGGTGTGTAGGTTTATCTCTGGGCTTTTTTTTTTCTTTTACATCTTTATTGGAGTATAATTGCTTTACAATTGTGTGTTAGTTTCTGCTGTATAAAAAAGTGAATCAGCTGTGCGTATACATATAACACCATATCCCCTCCCTCTTGCACCTCCCTCTCACTCCCTTATCCCACCCTTTTAGGTGGTCACAAAGCACAGAGCTGATCTCCCTGTGCTATGTGGCTGCTTCCCAGTAGCTATCAATTTTACATTTGGTAGTGTATATATGTCCATACCACTCTCTCACTTTGTCCCAGCTTACCCTTCCCTCTCCCCATGTCCTCAAGTCCTTTCTCTACGTCTGTGTCCTTAATCCTTTCCTGCCCCTAGGTTCTTCATAAACTTTTTTTTTTAAGATTCCATATATATGTGTTAGCATACGGTATTTGTTTTTCTCTTTCTGACTTACTTCACTCTGTAGGACAGACTCTAGATCCATCCACCTCACTAAAAATAACTCAATTTCGTTTCTTTTTATGGCTGAATAATGTTCCATTGTATATATTTGCCACATCTTCTTTATCCATTTATCTGTTGATGGACACTTAGGTTGCTTCCATGTCCTGGCTATTGTAAATAGAGCTACAGTGAACATTGTGGTACATGACTCTTTTTGAATTATGGTTTTCTCAGGGTAAATGTCCAGGAGTGGTTTTGCTGGGTTGTATGGTAGTTCTATTTTTAGTGTTTAAGGAACCCCCATACCTTTCTCCCTAGTGGCTATATCAATTTACATTCCCACCAACAGTGCAAGAGGGTTCCCTTTGCTCCAATAAATGCCTCTCCAGCATTTATTGTTGGTAGATTTTTTGATGATGGCCATTCTGACTGGTGTGAGGTGATACCTCACTGTAGTTTTGATTTGCATTTCTCTAATGATTAGTGATGTTCAGCATCCTTTCATGTGTTTGTTGGCAACCTGTATATCTTCTTTGGAGAAATGTCTATTTAGGTCTTCTGCCCATTTTTGGATTGGGTTGTTTGGTTTTGTGATATTGAGCTACATGAGCTGCTTTTTGGAGATTAATCCTTTGCCATTTGCTTCATTTGAAAATATTTTCTCCCATTCTGATGGTTGTCTTTTCATCTTGCTTATGTTTTCCTTTGCTGTGCAAAAGAATTTATGTTTCATTCGGTCCCATTTTTTTATTTTTGTTTTTATTTCCATTTCTCTAGGAGGTGGGTCAAAAAGGATCTTGCTGTGATTTATGTCATAGACTGTTCTGCTTATGTTTTCCTCTAAGAGTTTTATAGTGGCTGGTCTTATATTTAGGTCTCTAATCCATTTTGAGTTTATTTTTGTGTATGGTGTTAGGGAGTGTACTAATTTCATTCTTTTACATGTAACTGTCCAGTTTTCCCAGCACCACTTGCTGAAGACACTGTCTTTTCTCCATTGTATACCCTTGCCTCCTTTGTCATAGATTAGTGAACCATAGGTACGTGGGTTTATCTCTGTGCTTTCTATCCTGTTCTATTGACCTATATTTCTGTTTTTGTGTCAGTACCATATTATCTTGATTACTGTAGCTTTGCAATATAGTCTGAAGTCTGGAAGTCTGATTCCTCCAGCTCTTTTTTTTCCCCCCTCAAGACTGCTTTGGCTATCCAGGGTCTTTTGTGTCTCCCTACAAATTTTAAGATTTTTTTTTCTTGTTTTGTAGAAAATGCCAAATGTATTTTGATCGGGATTGCATTGAATCTGTAGATTGCTTTGGGTAGTATAGTCATTTTCACAATATTGATTCTTCTAATCCGAGAACATGGTATATGTCTCCATCTGTTTATATCATCTTTGATTTCTTTCATCAGTGTCTTATAGTTTTCTGAGTACAGGTCTTTTACTTCCTTAGGTAGGTTTATTCCTAGGTATTTTATTCTTTGTGTAGCAGTGGTAATGGGATTGTTTCCTTAATTTCTCTTTCTGATCTTTCATTGTTAGTGTATAGGAATGCAAGCAATTTCTGTGCATTAATTTTGTATCCTGCAACTTTACCAAATTCATTGATTAGCTCCAGTGGTTTTCTGGTGGCATCTTCAGGATTCTCTTTCTATGATATCATGTCATCTGCAAACAGTGACAATTTTACTTCTTCTTTTCCTTTTTGTATTCCTTTTATTTCTTTTTCTTCTCTGATTGCCATGGCTAGGACTTCCAAAACTATGTTGAATAGCAGTGGTGAGAGTGGACATCCTCGTCTTGTTCCTGATCTTAGAGGAAACGCTTTCATTTTTTCACCATTGAGAATGCTGTTTGCTGTGGGTTTGTCATATATGGCCTTTATTATGTTGAGGTAGTTTCCCTCTATGCCCACACTCTGCAGAGTTTTTATCGTAAATGAGTGTTGAATTTTCTCAAAATCTTTTCCTTCCTCTATTGAGATGATCATATGCTTTTATTCTACAATTTGTTAATATGGTGTATCACATTGATTTGTGTATATTGAAGAATCCTTGCATCCCTGGGATAAACCCCACTTGATCATGGTGTATGATCCTTTTAATGTGTTGTTCGATTCTGTTTGCTAGTATTTTGTTGAGGATTTTTACATCTATATTCATCAGTGATATTGGTCTATAATTTTCTTTCCTTGTAGTATCTCTGTCTGATTTTGGTATCAGGGTGATGGTGGTCTCATAGAATGAGTTTGGGAGTGTTCCTTCCCCTGCAATTGTTTTGAAGAATTTGAGAAGGTTGGGTGTTAGCTCTTCTCTAAATGTTTGATAGAATTCACCTGTGATGCCATCTGGTTCTGGACTTTTGTTTGTTGGAAGATTTTTAATCACAGTTTCAATTTCATTGCTTGTGATAGGTTTGTTCATATTTTCTATTTCTTCCTGGTTCAGTCTTAGAAGGTTATCCCTTTCTAAGAATTTGTCCATTTCTTCCAGATTGTCCATTTTATTGGCCTAGAGTTGCTTGTAGTAGTCTCTTAGGATGCTTTGTATTCCTGTGGTGTCTGTTGTAACTTCTGCTTTTTCACTTCTAATTTTGTTGATTTGCGTCCTCTCCCTCTTTTTCTGGAGTCTGGCTAAAGGTTGATCATTTTTGCTTATCTTCTCAAAGAACCAGCTTTTAGTTTTATTGATCTTTGCTTTCGTTTTCTTTGTTTCTATTTCATTTATTTCTGCTCTGATCTTTATGATTTCTTTCCTTCTACTAACTTTGGGTTTTGTTCTTCTTTCTCTAGTTCCTCTAGGTGTAAGGTTAGATTGTTTATTTGAGATTTTTCTTGTTTCTTGAGGTAGGCTTGTATTGCTATAAACTTCCCTCTTAGAACTCCTTTTGCTGCATCCCATAGGTTTTGGATCATCGTGTTTTTGTTGTCATTTGTCTCTAGGTAGTTTTTGATTTCCTCTTTGGTTTCTTCAGTGATCTCTTGGTTATTTAGTAACGTATTGTTTAGCCTCCATGTGTTTGTGTTTTTTACGGTTTTTTCCGTGTAATTGATTTCTAATCTCATAGCATTGTGGTCGGAACAGCTGCTTGATATGATTTCAGTTTTCTTAAATTTACTGAGGCTTTATCTGTGACCCAAGATGTGATCTATCCTGGAGAATGTTCCGTGTGCAGTTGAGAAGAACGTGTAATCTGCTGTTTTTGGATGGAATGTCCTATAAATATCAATTAACTCTATCTGGTCTATTGTGTCATTTAAAGCTTGTGTTTCCTTATTAATTGTCTGTCTGGCTGATCTCCACTGGTGTAAGTGAGCTGTTAAAGTCCCCCGCTATTATTGTGTTACTGTCGATTTCCTCTTTTATAGCTGTTAGCAGTTGCCTTATACATTGAGCTGCTCCTATTTTGGGTACATATATATTTATAGTTGTTATATCTTCTTCTTGGATTGATCCCCTGACCATTATGTAGTGCCTTTCCTCGTCTCTTGTAACATTCTTTATTTTAAAGTCTATTTTATCTGATATGAGTATTGCTACTCCAGCTTTCTTTTGATTTTCATTTGCATAGAATATATTTTTCCATCGCCTCACTTTGAGTCTGTATGTGTCCCTAGGTCTGAAATGGATCTCTTGTAGACAGCATATATATGGGTCTTGTTTTTGTATCCATTCAGCGAGCCTGTGTCTTTTGGTTGGAACATGTAGTGCATTCACGTTTAAGGTAATTATCGATATGTATGTTCCTACTACTATTTTCTTAATTGTTATGGGTTTGTCTTGGTGGGTCCTTTTCTTCTCTTGTGTTTCCCACTTAGAGAAGTTCCTTTAGCATTTGGTGTAGAGCTGGTTTCATGGTGCTGAATTCTCTTAGCTTTTGCTTGTCTGTAAGGCTTTTGATTTCTCCATCAAATCTGAATGAGCTCTTTGCAGGGTGGAGTACTCTTGGTTGTAGGTTCTTCCCTTTCATCACTTTAAATTTATCATGCCACTTCCTTCTGGCTTGTAGATTTTCTGCTGAGAAATCAGTTGTTATCCTTATGGGAGTTCCCTTGTATGTTATTTGTCATTTTTCCCTTGCTGCTTTCAATCATTTTTCTTTGTCGTTAATTTTTGTCAATTTGATTACTATGTGTCTTGTCATTTTTCTCCTTTGGTTTATCCTGCCTGGGACACTCTGTGCTTCTGGACTTGGGTGGCTATTTCTTTTCCCATGCTAGGGAAGTTTTTGACCATAATCTCTTCAAATATATTCTCGGGTCCTTTCTCTCTCTCTTCTCCTTCTGGGACCCCTATAATGCGAATGTTGTTGCGTTTAAAGTTGTCCCAGAGGACTCTTGGGGTATCTTCGTTTATTTTCATTCTTTTTCTTTATTCTGTTCCATGGCAGTGATTTCCACCTTTCTGTCTTCCAGGTCACTTATCCGTTCTTCTGCCACAGTTATTCTGCTACTGATTCCTTCTAGTGTATTTTTCATTTCAGTTATTCCATTGTTCACCTCTGTTTGTTTGTTCTTTAATTCTTCTAGGTGTTTGTTCCTTAATTCTTCTAGGTCTTTGTTAAACATTTCTTGCATCTTCTCGATCTTTGCCTCCTTTCTTTTTCCAAGGTCTTGGCTCAACTTCACTATCATTATTCTGAATTCTTTTTCTGGAAGTTTCCCTATCTCCACCTCATTTCATTTTTTTTCTGGGGTTTTATCTTGTTCCTTGATCTGGTATAAAGTCCTCTGCCTTTTCATTTTGTCTATCTTTCTGTGAATGTGGTTTTCCTTCCACAGGCTGCAGAATTGTAGTTCTTCTTGCTTCTGCTGTCTGCTCTCCGGTGGATGAGTCTATCTTAGAGGCTTGTGCAAGCTTCCTGATGGGAGGGACTGGTGGTGGGTAGAGCTGGGTGTTGCTTTGGTGGGCAGAGCTTTAATCCGCTTGTCTACGGATTAAATAAAACTTTAATAAAAAGTTTAATCCGCTTGTCTGCTGATGCATGGGGCTGGGTTCCCTCCCTGTTGGTTGTTTGGCCTGAGGCGACCCAGCCCTGGAGCCTACCTTGCTCTTGGTGGGGCTAATGGCGGACTCTGGGAGGGCTCACACCAAGGAGTATTTCCCAGAACTTCTGCTGCCAGTGTCGTTGTCCTCACGGTGAGCCACAGCCACAGCCACCACCTGCCTCTGCAGGAGACCCTCTAAAAGTAGCAGGTAGTTCTGGTCATTCTCCTACAGGGTCACTGCTCCTTCCCCTGGGTCCTGATGTGCACACTACTTTGTGTGTGCCCTCCAAGAGTGGAGTATCTGAGTGGAGTTGAGACTCTGAGACTCTGTGTGGAGTTGCACAGACTCTGGGTCCTGTGAAGCTTCGATGTTTTGTGATTCTAGAAATCCTATAGGAGACGGTCCACAGCAGGTGACGCTAATGTTGTCAGTAGAGGTGTTGAAGCCAAAGATCTGCAGTTCCAACTAGAGGTGCCGATGTACATACAGGACAAAATCATCTCGTGTGAATGTAGTTCAGGCATGTTTAAGATGAATGCAGTCATGTTAATGCCTACCATATTCTATCTTGAGCCTCTCCTCAGGGACCCCCTCCTCAGTTCCTGAGGCTCCTGTAAGTCATGTACAGGGGACTGGAGAGTGGGCTCTGTCCAGTCTGAGCCCTGAGTTACCCTGTGTGTATCTTAGGATACTTTGTATTTCTGTGGTGTCTGTTGTAACATCATCTCTTTCATTTCAGATTTATTTGGGCCCTCTCTTTTTAAAAAAACATACTACTGTTGTCTTTTATTCTCTACAGAAGTTTAATAAGTGTTTGATCTACTATCCTTACCCTATGTATACTTTTTGCAGTGAGATTTTTACTTTTCTTTGTTTCCTTGTTACTATCAATAATTAGTGAGACTTCTTTTAAGCTACCTTCAACATTGCTTATAAAGCTGCTTTATTAGTGATGACAGAGCCTTAATGGAAGTCATGTTCTGGTTGTAAATTAGAATGCAATGTGCCAGCAAATAGCCCCTTAAGTTTATGTCTCATTACTTCTTGTTCTTTTTTTAATTTAATTTTTATTTTTTGTCAGAGCAAATTTAATTAAAATGTTTTGTTTCTTCTAGGTGTGAAAGATGTGGTTCTTTTAAACATATACATATATCTATTCTTCTTTGGATCATTTTCCCATGTAGGTTATGACACGATGTTGAGTAGTCTTGTCTTGGTATTACGTAGGTCTTTGGTGATTACATATTTCACATGTGTTTCTATATCTATCTTAACCCCAATATCCTAATGTATCCAATCCTCACACCTTTCCATTTGGTGAACCATAAGTTTGTTTCATGAATCTGTGATTGCATTTCTCTGTGGAAATATTTTCATTGGTATCAATTTTTAGCTAAGACCTATAAGTGATATTATAGGATATGTGTCTTTTGCTTTCTGACTTAGTACAATTTGCCTGATTACCTCAAGAATCATACATGGTGCTGCAAATGGCATTGTTTCATTTTTTTCCCTGGCTAATATTCCATCTGTACGTGTACCAGTTCTTCTTTGGCCACGCACCTCTTGATGGACTTTCTGGTTGCCTCCATGTCTTGGCTATTGTAATACTGCTGCAATGCACATTTGCTTGCCTGTGTCTTTCCAGTTATATCTTCTTATGTTATAGGCCAAGCAGTGGGCTTGCTGTATCATATGGTAGCTCAGTGTGTATGTTTTAAAGGCACCACCATTCAGTTCTCATTAGTGGCTCTTTCCAGGTTACGTCCCACTTAAAATTGAGGGTATGCATTTCTCCAAAACACCTTCAATATTTATTGTTTGTAGTTTTCTTGCTGATGGTTATTCTAATGGGTGCGAGCTGATGCCTATCTGTGGTTGAATTTGCATGTGTCCCATAATCTGTTGAAATTGAGCTTTAAAGCATGCCCTTTTTATTTATCAAACTGTGATTACAGCTCAGTTCTTCAAAGTGTTTTCTTAAAGTAAGTGTCACATTTTGAAAATTTTTGGCCATTACCTCCCTCAAGACATTTTGAGGGCACGTTTCATTTACAGCCCTGAAGTACTTGTTCATATGAAGTGACCATTAGCACAGGTTTTAAAGCTGCTTTTGCAGGTAACGGCCAGAGGGTGGCAGCCTTTCTACGTTCCTAATCTGGTAAATAGGGAAAGAGACCTTCAGCCCCAAGAGTGTCCAGCTTTATTTCTCATCCAGCTGTGGGTCTAGATATGGTCACACCAGGTTGCATCACAGCCCCGGAACGAATTACGTAAAAATTTTCCCTCTATCACTGTCTTTGTTTTTTGGAATTTTTAAGTAATTTATTTTTATAATGGGGTTTACCTGATTTTCACTGCTGTGTTTATGCCCCTTTACACCCACTTGATTCACTTACAGAGGGACATCAATACATAGGTTTTAAGATTATTACTAGTCAGATATATTCTTGTGCGGCGAATAGGGCGTGTTGAGTCCAGTTCTCTGAGCAAGGAGTAGGTCTTGTCTATTACATATTGGGTTTATGGAACGGTATCTGAGCTAATTTGAAACCCTTGTTTTATGTATCACCCCACCTCACCTTTCCCGTTAAGCAGCCATACTGTGTTTTCTGCATGTGTGACTCTGTTCTGTTTTGTAATTCAGTTCAAGTGTAACGCTTTTTACATTCCCTCTATAAGTGATACCTTATGAGAAGTGTCCTTTTCTGTGTGACTTATTTCACTTAGAATCGTCGTACCTAAATCCACTCATCATGCTGCTACTAGCCTTATGACATTGATTTCATGGCTGAGTGATATTCCATTGTACATAAGGACCACAACTTCTTTATCCATTTTTCTCTTTCCTGGGATATTGAAGGTGGAATGAAGTGGAGGTCCTTGTCAACAGAGCAGCCCTAAACTTTGGGGTGCTTGTGTCTTGCTGATTTTTCATTTTCCCAATTTATACCCCCATGAGTGGAAGTGCCCTATGCTCTCTAAGCTGTGTTTTTTAGATGTTTCAGGACACACCGTACACTTCTCCAGAGTGGCTGTTGGCAATTTACAACCCGCCCATCAGTGTGGCAAGGCTCCCATTTCTCCATGGCCTGTCCTGCATTTCTGGTTTTGAGACATTTTTCAGCATGGCCCTTTTGACCGATGGGTAGCGAGTCTTCTTTGTAGCGCTGATTTGCCTTTCCAGGTTGCTTGGTTGGCCAAAAAGGGCGTATGCGTTTTTTCCTGAATATATTCAGGAAAAAACGCATACGCCCTTTTTGGCCAAGGGCATCATTGTCAACGTTTTGCCGCTTTTCATGTGCTTTAAAGGCGATTCGAATCTACCTCCTGAAATCTGTTTCCTGCAATTCTGCCTTGATTTCAAATCCTCTTCTTTGCCTTCCCTCAATATATTTGTGGACGAGAGTTATCATTTATAACTCTGCAGGTTTGTGAATTGCAGTGCCCTGAACCTCCATTTTACAACTCGCCTTTTTGGGAGATGGCCGCAAAAGCGCAGGATGGCTTCAGGCCCTGTTCTGGTTCCGGGGGGCAGGATGAGCCTGTGGTTAATTCTTCTTCCTGATGGGAAAATAGAGTGACCTCTGCATGTCCCAACACCAAGAGCTAGTCTCTCATTGGTTCCATGTCTTCTCGTTCATCCTCAGGACAAATTGCAACCTGTACGGAACAGGAGGTTAAAGATGCTGATGCTCCAAGTAGGGAGATTGCTAGTAAAGCGGCTGTTATGGCGAACCCGGGCACAAGGAGATGAGAAATGAGGTACGTTTTAGAAACCTTTCCCCATCACACGGTGTACCATCTTCTGGGTTTCTCATGCATGTTTTCAATGTAGGAAGATGCCCTTGAACCTGGAGATTTGGGACCCATGCGATGGGTACCACGCAGTATTACTTTAAAGGGTCTGCGTTTGCTCACCCAACCTCACCAAACCTCTCAGCCCCAAGAGTGTCCACCCTTATGTCTCATCCAGCTGTGGGTCTAGATATGGTCAATCCAGGATGCATCACAGCCCCTGAACTCATTGTGTAGGAATTTCTCTCTCTTTCACTGTCTTTGTTTCATGGGTTTTTCAAAGTAATTTATGTTTATAATGGGGTTTAGCTGCTTTTCACTGCTGTGTTTATGCTGCCTTACACCCACGTGACACACTAACAGAGAGATATCAATACATAGGTTTTAAGATTATTACTAGTCAGATATATTCTTGTGCGGTGAATAGGGCGTGTTGAGTCCAGTTCTCTGAGCAAGGAGTAGGTCTTGTCTATTACATATTGGTTTTATGGAACGGTATCTGAGCTAATTTGAAACCCTTGTTTTATGTATCACCCCACCTCACCTTTCCCGTTAAGCAGCCATAGTGTGTTTTCTGCATGTGTGACTCTGTTCTGTTTTGTAATTCAGTTCAAGTGTAACGGTTTTTACATTCCCTCTATAAGTGATACCTTATGAGAAGTGTCCTTTTCTGTGTGACTTATTTCACTTAGAATCGTCGTACCTAAATCCACTCATCATGCTGCTACTAGCTTTATGACATTGATTTCATGGCTGAGTGATATTCCATTGTACATAAGGACCACAACTTCTTTATCCATTTTTCTCTTTCCTGGGATATTGAAGGTGGAATGAAGTGGAGGTCCTTGTCAACAGAGCAGCCCTAAACTTTGGGGTGCTTGTGTCTTGCTGATTTTTCATTTTCCCAATTTATACCCCCATGAGTGGAAGTGCCCTATTCTCTCTAAGCTGTGTTTTTTAGATGTTTCAGGACACACCGTACACTTCTCCAGAGTGGCTGTTGGCAATTTACATCCCGCCCATCAGTGTAGCAAGGCTCCCTTGCCTCCCTGGCCTCTCCTGCTTTTCTTGTTTTACACTTTTTTAGGAAGGCCATTTTGACCGATGGGAAGTCAGACTTCTTTGTAGCGCTGAATTGCATTTCCGGCTTGCTTGGTTGGCCAAAAAGGGCCTATGGGTTTTTTCCTGAATTCATTCAGAAAAAAACGCATATGCTCTTTTTGGCCAAGTGCATCATTGTCGACGTTTTGCCGCTTTTCATGTGCTTTAGGGGTGATTCGAATCTATCTCCTGAAATCTGTTTCCTGCAATTCTGCCTTGATTTCAAATCCTCTTCGTTGCCTTCCCTCAATATATTTGTTGACGAGAGTTATCATTTATAATTCTGCAGGTTTGTGAATTGCAGTGCCCCTGAGCTCCATTTGTCAACTCGCTTTTTTGGGAGCTTTCCGCAGAACCGCTCGTTTGCTTCTGGACCTACTCTGGTTCCCGGTGGCAAGCTAAGCCTTTGCTTAATTCTTCTTCCTGACTGGAAAGTAGAGTGACATGTGCCTCTCCGAACATCTAGGGCTTGGCTCTCCTTGTTTCTCCTCCTTCCCCTTCTTCCTTTGGACAAATTCCGATTTCTGTGCAACTGGATGTTGAAGGTGCTGACATCCTCTAGTGGGGAGATTTTAAGGAAAAAGGCTGGAGGGGTGAACCCAACAACCAGGAAATTAGGCGTTTTGGTGCCTTTTCCAAAATCTTCCTGATCCAACCGTGTTCCATCTTCTGGGTGTCACAGGCATGTTTTAGCTGTAGGAAAGGTCCCGTGTATGTAAGGAGAACACAAGGGATTTTTCCAAATCAGTGTCTCCCCGAACTCCAATCTGGGGAATTTTTAAGCTACTGGTACATGTGTGTTCATTAAGGGACTTGGGCCGTAGGCAGAGTCCGAACTTTAGATGATTGAAGTCTTCAGGTTCAGAAACGCTCACCATCGGCCTCCTTTAGTTTCCATTTTATCTGTAGTTGATAGATGATGTCGATATAGATATCTATTGTTTTTCAGATTATTTCCCCTCAGGGGTCATTACAAAATATTGAGTATAGTTCCCTGTGCTATACAGTAGTTCCTTGTTGATGATATATTTTATACATAGCAGTGTGTATATGTTAATCTGAAACTGTTAATTTATCCCTCCTCCCACCTTTCCCCTTTGGTAATAAAAAATATAAGATTTTATACTTCTCAGAAATCTAGGAGCTGAAAGAGAGGTATCATTTTCAATGGAAAATCATTCCAAACAAGGTTGAAACTTCAACCAAGATTATTAGATGTACATCCTTGGAAAGAAATCACTGCATTTCTCTACTCTTGACCTGACAAATAAGACAATCCCCTCCACTGAACTTGCTTATAATAAAGTGATGGAAATATCAAATGGAAGTGTTAGAAACATCTTATTTTACACGAGCCTTATACACTGCTCTATGTTAATTACAGTTTGGCTCACACATCTGTTCATTGAAGTTACAATGTTCTCAAATTCTGTTACTGATCCTGCAGAGTGGGCCCCAACAAGGGTCTCCCTGCCCAGTGTCATTGGAGCCAACAGATCGAGACTGACTTTGGTTCAGAAGCAAAGGAAAACTTTATATTTTGATCAGAGAATGGAGAGGTGAGAGTGTGTGCTCCCCTGCGGGTTGTGGGCCGGGCTGCTGTGTAGGGATCCTGTCAGCATCAGCGGGAGGGAGGGGGCGGAGCTCTCGAGGGCCAGGTTGGCTGGAGCTCAGGCTCTATGTCGCAGAGTCTGCACGGGGCCCCACGAGCTGAGGTGTCGGCCCAGCCATTTTGCACGAGGAAATCGGGTCTGAAGTGTCGGGTGTGGGACCTCTTCATGTGGAAACCTAGGAGCAAGTGAAATTAGACAAAGCACAAAGGAAAAAATGGTTAGACTTTATTTTATTGCCCAGATTCTATTTTTATCTCCCAGGAATTTTTAATGGGCTTTGCCAGTGACAAAGCCCTCCTCTGCCTTTTGTCCCATTCCTCATTCTTGGGGCGCTGAGGGTGCAGACACGTCTTCTGTAAATGCTTCATGCTGAGTTGGGTGTCCTCATACCCGGGGGGAGGGGCAGGACTTCTCCCCAGCAGCCTCCAGGTGAGGTTGATTGTCCGCAGGCCTCCTCCCTCACTGCTCGTCTGCCTGAGCACCAGCATTGGAAGTTTTATAGATTCTAATGACCTTTAAGGGTCCAGGAAAGAGATGTGCAGAGACGCTGGGGGGGTGGGCGGTTTTACCCTGCTCCACATTGGTTCGGCCCCCTTAGGCTGACGGTTTCTGCCAGCCTAGATGCTCTGACCAGTAGTCTGTGCTTTCTTCAGTTAGGCCACTGAATTAACGTACAAACAGCACCAGGTGTCAGAGCCCTGCTTGCTCAACTCCCAGACAGTCCAGGGCCGGTGGTGATCCAGGACCATGACGGCCACTCAGTCAACGGCCTTTTGAAGTAGCCAGGAGTACAGCCGGTCTCATTGGCCGCCGTCACTGCGGTGTCTGTAGGCTTTTCTATGGTGGCAGCGTTATTTACGGTTCCCCTGCCAAGTTTATTAGCTCCGCTCTGGGTGCAGTAAGTCCTGTAAGCAATAGTCTGCTCTTTTGGGGCACACTCTTGTTGTTTTCTGAGAGAAGCTCCAGGTCAAGTGATGGTCACATGAGTCGTCATGGGGGCCCATTGCCCCAGGTTGTCTCTCTGGAGGTTGGTGTTGGAGGGCCTCCTCACTCGAGGTCATTGTGCCCACGGAGCAATCCCTGCAACTTCAGGGCATGGTGGGTGGTTAGGATCACCAAGTGGCGTCCTTTTCCCTTAGGAGGGAGCTGGCCTTGTGGGCTGCTGATTTCCAGGTTTTTAGATACCCCCAGTATCCTGGTCGGATGGGGTGGCTGGCCAATGCCTGGAGGGCATTCTTGCATTGTTCCATTTCAAGTGGTCCCAGTTTTTGCACTAATACTCCAAGGGCGATTCGCCTTGGACCAGGAATGTAAAGGTCAAAGGGTTTAGCTAACTTAGGGAGGTCCAGGGCCAGGGTCTGAATTGACTGCTCTTTCCATTCTTGAAAGGCCCCTTCTGGATTCTATTCAAAAGGATCATCATCTTTTCCTTTCAGTGTTTCATATAGAGGCCCAGTCTAACTATTAGACTGTAGTTAGGGATCCAGATGCAGCAAACCCCGGTCTCCCCAGGAACCCCTAAGCTGTCTTCTAGTTTCAGGAAAGGTGAGGCTGCAAATGGCTTCTTCCCTTTCCTGGGGTGGGCTTCTCCGACCTTCTGTGCGAATGAAGCCCAGGAAGGCCACCTTAGTTTGTGATATTTGAGCCTTTTCCTTGGACACCTTCTATCTTTTATTGGCTAGGTAGTTCAGAGGCCTCCTTAGTCGGGCTGGTGATCAGAATGTCATCTGCATATTGAAGGAGGGTTCCCTTCTCCAGAGGTAGATCTTTTAGGTCTTTAGCTAACGTTTCCCCAAAGATGGTGTGGGAATTTTTGAACCCCTGGGGCAGGACGGCCCAGCAGTATTGTTTTTGTTGTAGGTTGAGTCCTGCCACTCACAGCCAAAATTTCTTGTGACTCTGGGACTAATGGAATACAGAAGAAGGCATCATTGAAGTCTAATACAGAATGCCATGTCCTGGTGGATGGTAGAATGACCAGCAGGGTGTAGGAATTAGGAACTACTAGATGTATATCCTCTGTGGCTTCACTGACTGTCCTGGCGTCCTCTACCAGGTCCCCAGCAGCCCACGGGGCTCTTGTGGTCAGGCCCCTCCCAGGATATGGAGCTCACCTGGGCAGGTACGCAGCAGCCCACGGGGCTCTCGTGGGCAGGCCCCTCCCTGGATATGGAGCTCCCGTGGACAGGTACCCCGGCAGGGCTGGGCACACAGGAACCGTGCACATAGCCCTCATTGCAGAGCACCCCCAGCACCCCTGTCACTCAGAGCTGACACAGAGCACCTCAGAGCAGAGCTTGAACTAACAAACAGCAGCTCCAACAGGTCTGTGACCCTAGGCTTCACTCTGTGCGGCCTCCCTCTGCCTGGTCTTCCAGGGGCTTCCACTGCAGCCGGGGCACCAGGCCTCTGTCTCCACCCACCACCCCTCCTCTCCCTGACTCCTGGGTTCCTCTCATTAGCAGAGGGTCTTCTTGAAGTTGTCTCCCACTCATGGACCAGATAAA
This sequence comes from Balaenoptera borealis, assembly GCF_965194805.1. Lineage (NCBI taxonomy): Eukaryota > Metazoa > Chordata > Mammalia > Artiodactyla > Balaenopteridae > Balaenoptera > Balaenoptera borealis. The sequence goes on from NW_028123817.1 coordinate 402,904, forward strand.
ATGATTCGAAAACAAGCCAGGGCTGCCGCCCCTTATCTATCCTGACTCTCGGGACCCTACACCTGTTCCTTGGATCTGGCCGGTGCAGCAAGGCCCATTTTCTGCAACTCTGAGCCCCTGAGGGGCGAGGATTGGCTGACCTGGGCAGCCTGACCCGGCCGGCCAGCCCTTCCCAGGTGTGCCTGGGTTGAGGTCAATATAAACACCCCTCCAGGCAGCAAAAGCCTCTGCAGCTGTGCCTGACGCCATATTCTCTGCCCCGTCAGCAGTCTCGGGGTTGGGCTGGTGGGAGGGAGTAGGGCCCACGGCTCTATGAGTGGCCCAGTGTGACTGGGGCTCTGCTGGACTTTCTGCAGGAGTTGCCGGGCTGCCACCTGCTAAAGAAGAGGATGTGTCACCCATACTAGCTGCTGGAATTTCTCCCCGGGCAGAGGTGAGGAAGGAAAAAAGCAGTGGGGGCCGGGACAGGAGGGGTACCTCAGGCAGGGAAATGGAAAGCTTCCAGACGAGCGCCCGGGGCCAGGACCATCCTGGCTGGCCTGCAGGCACCAAGTCGGCCTGCGTGCTGTCGCTGGTGTGACTCCAAGCCCCTTCCTCTAGTTTTTAAAGTCTTTGCACACATTCAGGTGTTTTACCTGGGAAGGGTGGGAAAAGTTCAGCAGCAGCTGGCCTGGGGCTCAGCTCACGTTTACTCAGAGACGCCTCCTCACGGTCCCCCAGCTTTGCAATGAGGACGCTCCTCGTGTGGGGGCTGCTGGCTGCATGGGAGATGATTCCCCACCTGTGACCAACTTCAGAATTGTTTACCCCTGGAGCAAGTGCCCTGATAGGGTTTTCCTCTGTATGACCAGTGGGTTCTGTTTTTTTTTTTTTTTCTTTTTTGGTTCAAGGTAAGTTTTATTCCTCTTTTTGTATTTATGGATATAAGCATGGAAATAATTCATTCATATAAATACGTCTATGGGAAGGACAGAACTTTTTTTTCTGTTTTATTTTTTTAAGTATGATTTATTTTTTAATTTTTGAATTTATTTTATTCATTTTTTTATACAGCAGGCTCTTATTGGTAACCTATTTTATACATATAAGTGTATATATGTCAATCCCAGGCTCGCAATTCATCCCACCACCACCACCCTGCCACTTTCCCCCCTTGGTGTCCATACATTTGTTCTCTACATCTGTGTCTCTATTTCTGCCTTGCAAACCGGTTCATCTTTACCATTTTTCTAGGTTCCACATGTATGCGTTAATATACGATATTTGTTTTTCTCTTTCTGACTTACTTCACTCTGTATGACAGTCTCTAGATCTATCCACGTCTCTACAAATGACCCAATTTCATTCCTTTTTATGGCTGAGTAATATTCCATTTTATATATGTAGCACATCTTTTCTGTTCGTCTGTCTATGGGCATTTAGGTTGCTTCCATGACCTGGCTATTGTAAACAGTGCTGCAATGAATATTGTGGTGAATATGTCTTTTTGAATTATGGTTTTCTCTGGGTATATGGCCAGTAGTGGGATTGCTGGGTCATATGGTAATTCTATTTTTAGTCTTTTAAGGAACCTCCATACTGTTCTCCATCGTGACTGTATCAATTTACATTCCCACAAATAGTGTAAGAGGGTTCCCTTTTCTCCACACCCTCTCCAGCATTTGTTGCTTGTAGATTTTCTGATGATGCCCATTCTAACTCGTGTGAGGCGATACCTCATTGTAGTTTTGGTTTATATTTCTCTAATAATTAGTGATGTTGAGCAGCTTTTCATGTGCTTCTTGGTCATCTGTATGTCTTCTTGGGACAAATGTCTATTTACGTCATCTGCCCATTTTTGGATTGGGTTGTTTGTTTTTTTACTGTTGAGCTGCATGAGCTGTTTATATACATTGGAGATTAATCCTTTGTCCATTGATTCGTTTGCAAATATTTTCTCCCATTGTGAGGGTTGTCTTTTCGTCTTGTTTGTAGTTTCCTTTGCTTTGCAAAAGCTTTTAGGTTTCATTTGCTCCCATATGTTTATTTTTTTTTTTATTCCATTACTCTAGGAGGTGGATCAAAAAAGATCTTGCTGTGATTTATGTCAAAGAGTATTCTTCCTGTGTTTTCCTCTAAGAGTTTTATAGTGTCCGGTCTTACATTTTGGTCTCTGATCCATTTTGAGTTTATTTTTTGTGTATGGTGTTAGGGAGTGTTCTAATTTCATTCTTTTACATGTAGCTGTCCATTTTTCCCAGCACCACTTATTGAAGAGACTGTCTTTTCTCCTTTGTATACCCTTGCCTCCTTTGTCATAGATTAGTGGGCCATAGGTGTGTAGGTTTATCTCTGGGCTTTTTTTTTTCTTTTACATCTTTATTGGAGTATAATTGCTTTACAATTGTGTGTTAGTTTCTGCTGTATAAAAAAGTGAATCAGCTGTGCGTATACATATAACACCATATCCCCTCCCTCTTGCACCTCCCTCTCACTCCCTTATCCCACCCTTTTAGGTGGTCACAAAGCACAGAGCTGATCTCCCTGTGCTATGTGGCTGCTTCCCAGTAGCTATCAATTTTACATTTGGTAGTGTATATATGTCCATACCACTCTCTCACTTTGTCCCAGCTTACCCTTCCCTCTCCCCATGTCCTCAAGTCCTTTCTCTACGTCTGTGTCCTTAATCCTTTCCTGCCCCTAGGTTCTTCATAAACTTTTTTTTTTAAGATTCCATATATATGTGTTAGCATACGGTATTTGTTTTTCTCTTTCTGACTTACTTCACTCTGTAGGACAGACTCTAGATCCATCCACCTCACTAAAAATAACTCAATTTCGTTTCTTTTTATGGCTGAATAATGTTCCATTGTATATATGTGCCACATCTTCTTTATCCATTTATCTGTTGATGGACACTTAGGTTGCTTCCATGTCCTGGCTATTGTAAATAGAGCTACAGTGAACATTGTGGTACATGACTCTTTTTGAATTATGGTTTTCTCAGGGTAAATGTCCAGGAGTGGTTTTGCTGGGTTGTATGGTAGTTCTATTTTTAGTGTTTAAGGAACCCCCATACCTTTCTCCCTAGTGGCTATATCAATTTACATTCCCACCAACAGTGCAAGAGGGTTCCCTTTGCTCCAATAAATGCCTCTCCAGCATTTATTGTTGGTAGATTTTTTGATGATGGCCATTCTGACTGGTGTGAGGTGATACCTCACTGTAGTTTTGATTTGCATTTCTCTAATGATTAGTGATGTTCAGCATCCTTTCATGTGTTTGTTGGCAACCTGTATATCTTCTTTGGAGAAATGTCTATTTAGGTCTTCTGCCCATTTTTGGATTGGGTTGTTTGGTTTTGTGATATTGAGCTACATGAGCTGCTTTTTGGAGATTAATCCTTTGCCATTTGCTTCATTTGAAAATATTTTCTCCCATTCTGATGGTTGTCTTTTCATCTTGCTTATGTTTTCCTTTGCTGTGCAAAAGAATTTATGTTTCATTCGGTCCCATTTTTTTATTTTTGTTTTTATTTCCATTTCTCTAGGAGGTGGGTCAAAAAGGATCTTGCTGTGATTTATGTCATAGACTGTTCTGCTTATGTTTTCCTCTAAGAGTTTTATAGTGGCTGGTCTTATATTTAGGTCTCTAATCCATTTTGAGTTTATTTTTGTGTATGGTGTTAGGGAGTGTACTAATTTCATTCTTTTACATGTAACTGTCCAGTTTTCCCAGCACCACTTGCTGAAGACACTGTCTTTTCTCCATTGTATACCCTTGCCTCCTTTGTCATAGATTAGTGAACCATAGGTACGTGGGTTTATCTCTGTGCTTTCTATCCTGTTCTATTGACCTATATTTCTGTTTTTGTGTCAGTACCATATTATCTTGATTACTGTAGCTTTGCAATATAGTCTGAAGTCTGGAAGTCTGATTCCTCCAGCTCTTTTTTTTCCCCCCTCAAGACTGCTTTGGCTATCCAGGGTCTTTTGTGTCTCCCTACAAATTTTAAGATTTTTTTTTCTTGTTTTGTAGAAAATGCCAAATGTATTTTGATCGGGATTGCATTGAATCTGTAGATTGCTTTGGGTAGTATAGTCATTTTCACAATATTGATTCTTCTAATCCGAGAACATGGTATATGTCTCCATCTGTTTATATCATCTTTGATTTCTTTCATCAGTGTCTTATAGTTTTCTGAGTACAGGTCTTTTACTTCCTTAGGTAGGTTTATTCCTAGGTATTTTATTCTTTGTGTAGCAGTGGTAATGGGATTGTTTCCTTAATTTCTCTTTCTGATCTTTCATTGTTAGTGTATAGGAATGCAAGCAATTTCTGTGCATTAATTTTGTATCCTGCAACTTTACCAAATTCATTGATTAGCTCCAGTGGTTTTCTGGTGGCATCTTCAGGATTCTCTTTCTATGATATCATGTCATCTGCAAACAGTGACAATTTTACTTCTTCTTTTCCTTTTTGTATTCCTTTTATTTCTTTTTCTTCTCTGATTGCCATGGCTAGGACTTCCAAAACTATGTTGAATAGCAGTGGTGAGAGTGGACATCCTCGTCTTGTTCCTGATCTTAGAGGAAACGCTTTCATTTTTTCACCATTGAGAATGCTGTTTGCTGTGGGTTTGTCATATATGGCCTTTATTATGTTGAGGTAGTTTCCCTCTATGCCCACACTCTGCAGAGTTTTTATCGTAAATGAGTGTTGAATTTTCTCAAAATCTTTTCCTTCCTCTATTGAGATGATCATATGCTTTTATTCTACAATTTGTTAATATGGTGTATCACATTGATTTGTGTATATTGAAGAATCCTTGCATCCCTGGGATAAACCCCACTTGATCATGGTGTATGATCCTTTTAATGTGTTGTTCGATTCTGTTTGCTAGTATTTTGTTGAGGATTTTTACATCTATATTCATCAGTGATATTGGTCTATAATTTTCTTTCCTTGTAGTATCTCTGTCTGATTTTGGTATCAGGGTGATGGTGGTCTCATAGAATGAGTTTGGGAGTGTTCCTTCCCCTGCAATTGTTTTGAAGAATTTGAGAAGGTTGGGTGTTAGCTCTTCTCTAAATGTTTGATAGAATTCACCTGTGATGCCATCTGGTTCTGGACTTTTGTTTGTTGGAAGATTTTTAATCACAGTTTCAATTTCATTGCTTGTGATAGGTTTGTTCATATTTTCTATTTCTTCCTGGTTCAGTCTTAGAAGGTTATCCCTTTCTAAGAATTTGTCCATTTCTTCCAGATTGTCCATTTTATTGGCCTAGAGTTGCTTGTAGTAGTCTCTTAGGATGCTTTGTATTCCTGTGGTGTCTGTTGTAACTTCTGCTTTTTCACTTCTAATTTTGTTGATTTGCGTCCTCTCCCTCTTTTTCTGGAGTCTGGCTAAAGGTTGATCATTTTTGCTTATCTTCTCAAAGAACCAGCTTTTAGTTTTATTGATCTTTGCTTTCGTTTTCTTTGTTTCTATTTCATTTATTTCTGCTCTGATCTTTATGATTTCTTTCCTTCTACTAACTTTGGGTTTTGTTCTTCTTTCTCTAGTTCCTCTAGGTGTAAGGTTAGATTGTTTATTTGAGATTTTTCTTGTTTCTTGAGGTAGGCTTGTATTGCTATAAACTTCCCTCTTAGAACTCCTTTTGCTGCATCCCATAGGTTTTGGATCATCGTGTTTTTGTTGTCATTTGTCTCTAGGTAGTTTTTGATTTCCTCTTTGGTTTCTTCAGTGATCTCTTGGTTATTTAGTAACGTATTGTTTAGCCTCCATGTGTTTGTGTTTTTTACGGTTTTTTCCGTGTAATTGATTTCTAATCTCATAGCATTGTGGTCGGAACAGCTGCTTGATATGATTTCAGTTTTCTTAAATTTACTGAGGCTTTATCTGTGACCCAAGATGTGATCTATCCTGGAGAATGTTCCGTGTGCAGTTGAGAAGAACGTGTAATCTGCTGTTTTTGGATGGAATGTCCTATAAATATCAATTAACTCTATCTGGTCTATTGTGTCATTTAAAGCTTGTGTTTCCTTATTAATTGTCTGTCTGGCTGATCTCCACTGGTGTAAGTGAGCTGTTAAAGTCCCCCGCTATTATTGTGTTACTGTCGATTTCCTCTTTTATAGCTGTTAGCAGTTGCCTTATACATTGAGCTGCTCCTATTTTGGGTACATATATATTTATAGTTGTTATATCTTCTTCTTGGATTGATCCCCTGACCATTATGTAGTGCCTTTCCTCGTCTCTTGTAACATTCTTTATTTTAAAGTCTATTTTATCTGATATGAGTATTGCTACTCCAGCTTTCTTTTGATTTTCATTTGCATAGAATATATTTTTCCATCGCCTCACTTTGAGTCTGTATGTGTCCCTAGGTCTGAAATGGATCTCTTGTAGACAGCATATATATGGGTCTTGTTTTTGTATCCATTCAGCGAGCCTGTGTCTTTTGGTTGGAACATGTAGTGCATTCACGTTTAAGGTAATTATCGATATGTATGTTCCTACTACTATTTTCTTAATTGTTATGGGTTTGTCTTGGTGGGTCCTTTTCTTCTCTTGTGTTTCCCACTTAGAGAAGTTCCTTTAGCATTTGGTGTAGAGCTGGTTTCATGGTGCTGAATTCTCTTAGCTTTTGCTTGTCTGTAAGGCTTTTGATTTCTCCATCAAATCTGAATGAGCTCTTTGCAGGGTGGAGTACTCTTGGTTGTAGGTTCTTCCCTTTCATCACTTTAAATTTATCATGCCACTTCCTTCTGGCTTGTAGATTTTCTGCTGAGAAATCAGTTGTTATCCTTATGGGAGTTCCCTTGTATGTTATTTGTCATTTTTCCCTTGCTGCTTTCAATCATTTTTCTTTGTCGTTAATTTTTGTCAATTTGATTACTATGTGTCTTGTCATTTTTCTCCTTTGGTTTATCCTGCCTGGGACACTCTGTGCTTCTGGACTTGGGTGGCTATTTCTTTTCCCATGCTAGGGAAGTTTTTGACCATAATCTCTTCAAATATATTCTCGGGTCCTTTCTCTCTCTCTTCTCCTTCTGGGACCCCTATAATGCGAATGTTGTTGCGTTTAAAGTTGTCCCAGAGGACTCTTGGGGTATCTTCGTTTATTTTCATTCTTTTTCTTTATTCTGTTCCATGGCAGTGATTTCCACCTTTCTGTCTTCCAGGTCACTTATCCGTTCTTCTGCCACAGTTATTCTGCTACTGATTCCTTCTAGTGTATTTTTCATTTCAGTTATTCCATTGTTCACCTCTGTTTGTTTGTTCTTTAATTCTTCTAGGTGTTTGTTCCTTAATTCTTCTAGGTCTTTGTTAAACATTTCTTGCATCTTCTCGATCTTTGCCTCCTTTCTTTTTCCAAGGTCTTGGCTCAACTTCACTATCATTATTCTGAATTCTTTTTCTGGAAGGTTCCCTATCTCCACCTCATTTCATTTTTTTTCTGGGGTTTTATCTTGTTCCTTGATCTGGTATAAAGTCCTCTGCCTTTTCATTTTGTCTATCTTTCTGTGAATGTGGTTTTCCTTCCACAGGCTGCAGAATTGTAGTTCTTCTTGCTTCTGCTGTCTGCTCTCCGGTGGATGAGTCTATCTTAGAGGCTTGTGCAAGCTTCCTGATGGGAGGGACTGGTGGTGGGTAGAGCTGGGTGTTGCTTTGGTGGGCAGAGCTTTAATCCGCTTGTCTACGGATTAAATAAAACTTTAATAAAAAGTTTAATCCGCTTGTCTGCTGATGCATGGGGCTGGGTTCCCTCCCTGTTGGTTGTTTGGCCTGAGGCGACCCAGCCCTGGAGCCTACCTTGCTCTTGGTGGGGCTAATGGCGGACTCTGGGAGGGCTCACACCAAGGAGTATTTCCCAGAACTTCTGCTGCCAGTGTCGTTGTCCTCACGGTGAGCCACAGCCACAGCCACCACCTGCCTCTGCAGGAGACCCTCTAAAAGTAGCAGGTAGTTCTGGTCATTCTCCTACAGGGTCACTGCTCCTTCCCCTGGGTCCTGATGTGCACACTACTTTGTGTGTGCCCTCCAAGAGTGGAGTATCTGAGTGGAGTTGAGACTCTGAGACTCTGTGTGGAGTTGCACAGACTCTGGGTCCTGTGAAGCTTCGATGTTTTGTGATTCTAGAAATCCTATAGGAGACGGTCCACAGCAGGTGACGCTAATGTTGTCAGTAGAGGTGTTGAAGCCAAAGATCTGCAGTTCCAACTAGAGGTGCCGATGTACATACAGGACAAAATCATCTCGTGTGAATGTAGTTCAGGCATGTTTAAGATGAATGCAGTCATGTTAATGCCTACCATATTCTATCTTGAGCCTCTCCTCAGGGACCCCCTCCTCAGTTCCTGAGGCTCCTGTAAGTCATGTACAGGGGACTGGAGAGTGGGCTCTGTCCAGTCTGAGCCCTGAGTTACCCTGTGTGTATCTTAGGATACTTTGTATTTCTGTGGTGTCTGTTGTAACATCATCTCTTTCATTTCAGATTTATTTGGGCCCTCTCTTTTTAAAAAAACATACTACTGTTGTCTTTTATTCTCTACAGAAGTTTAATAAGTGTTTGATCTACTATCCTTACCCTATGTATACTTTTTGCAGTGAGATTTTTACTTTTCTTTGTTTCCTTGTTACTATCAATAATTAGTGAGACTTCTTTTAAGCTACCTTCAACATTGCTTATAAAGCTGCTTTATTAGTGATGACAGAGCCTTAATGGAAGTCATGTTCTGGTTGTAAATTAGAATGCAATGTGCCAGCAAATAGCCCCTTAAGTTTATGTCTCATTACTTCTTGTTCTTTTTTTAATTTAATTTTTATTTTTTGTCAGAGCAAATTTAATTAAAATGTTTTGTTTCTTCTAGGTGTGAAAGATGTGGTTCTTTTAAACATATACATATATCTATTCTTCTTTGGATCATTTTCCCATGTAGGTTATGACACGATGTTGAGTAGTCTTGTCTTGGTATTACGTAGGTCTTTGGTGATTACATATTTCACATGTGTTTCTATATCTATCTTAACCCCAATATCCTAATGTATCCAATCCTCACACCTTTCCATTTGGTGAACCATAAGTTTGTTTCATGAATCTGTGATTGCATTTCTCTGTGGAAATATTTTCATTGGTATCAATTTTTAGCTAAGACCTATAAGTGATATTATAGGATATGTGTCTTTTGCTTTCTGACTTAGTACAATTTGCCTGATTACCTCAAGAATCATACATGGTGCTGCAAATGGCATTGTTTCATTTTTTTCCCTGGCTAATATTCCATCTGTACGTGTACCAGTTCTTCTTTGGCCACGCACCTCTTGATGGACTTTCTGGTTGCCTCCATGTCTTGGCTATTGTAATACTGCTGCAATGCACATTTGCTTGCCTGTGTCTTTCCAGTTATATCTTCTTATGTTATAGGCCAAGCAGTGGGCTTGCTGTATCATATGGTAGCTCAGTGTGTATGTTTTAAAGGCACCACCATTCAGTTCTCATTAGTGGCTCTTTCCAGGTTACGTCCCACTTAAAATTGAGGGTATGCATTTCTCCAAAACACCTTCAATATTTATTGTTTGTAGTTTTCTTGCTGATGGTTATTCTAATGGGTGCGAGCTGATGCCTATCTGTGGTTGAATTTGCATGTGTCCCATAATCTGTTGAAATTGAGCTTTAAAGCATGCCCTTTTTATTTATCAAACTGTGATTACAGCTCAGTTCTTCAAAGTGTTTTCTTAAAGTAAGTGTCACATTTTGAAAATTTTTGGCCATTACCTCCCTCAAGACATTTTGAGGGCACGTTTCATTTACAGCCCTGAAGTACTTGTTCATATGAAGTGACCATTAGCACAGGTTTTAAAGCTGCTTTTGCAGGTAACGGCCAGAGGGTGGCAGCCTTTCTACGTTCCTAATCTGGTAAATAGGGAAAGAGACCTTCAGCCCCAAGAGTGTCCAGCTTTATTTCTCATCCAGCTGTGGGTCTAGATATGGTCACACCAGGTTGCATCACAGCCCCGGAACGAATTACGTAAAAATTTTCCCTCTATCACTGTCTTTGTTTTTTGGAATTTTTAAGTAATTTATTTTTATAATGGGGTTTACCTGATTTTCACTGCTGTGTTTATGCCCCTTTACACCCACTTGATTCACTTACAGAGGGACATCAATACATAGGTTTTAAGATTATTACTAGTCAGATATATTCTTGTGCGGCGAATAGGGCGTGTTGAGTCCAGTTCTCTGAGCAAGGAGTAGGTCTTGTCTATTACATATTGGGTTTATGGAACGGTATCTGAGCTAATTTGAAACCCTTGTTTTATGTATCACCCCACCTCACCTTTCCCGTTAAGCAGCCATACTGTGTTTTCTGCATGTGTGACTCTGTTCTGTTTTGTAATTCAGTTCAAGTGTAACGCTTTTTACATTCCCTCTATAAGTGATACCTTATGAGAAGTGTCCTTTTCTGTGTGACTTATTTCACTTAGAATCGTCGTACCTAAATCCACTCATCATGCTGCTACTAGCCTTATGACATTGATTTCATGGCTGAGTGATATTCCATTGTACATAAGGACCACAACTTCTTTATCCATTTTTCTCTTTCCTGGGATATTGAAGGTGGAATGAAGTGGAGGTCCTTGTCAACAGAGCAGCCCTAAACTTTGGGGTGCTTGTGTCTTGCTGATTTTTCATTTTCCCAATTTATACCCCCATGAGTGGAAGTGCCCTATGCTCTCTAAGCTGTGTTTTTTAGATGTTTCAGGACACACCGTACACTTCTCCAGAGTGGCTGTTGGCAATTTACAACCCACCCATCAGTGTGGCAAGGCTCCCATTTCTCCATGGCCTGTCCTGCATTTCTGGTTTTGAGACATTTTTCAGCATGGCCCTTTTGACCGATGGGTAGCGAGTCTTCTTTGTAGCGCTGATTTGCCTTTCCAGGTTGCTTGGTTGGCCAAAAAGGGCGTATGCGTTTTTTCCTGAATATATTCAGGAAAAAACGCATACGCCCTTTTTGGCCAAGGGCATCATTGTCAACGTTTTGCCGCTTTTCATGTGCTTTAAAGGCGATTCGAATCTACCTCCTGAAATCTGTTTCCTGCAATTCTGCCTTGATTTCAAATCGTCTTCTTTGCCTTCCCTCAATATATTTGTGGACGAGAGTTATCATTTATAACTCTGCAGGTTTGTGAATTGCAGTGCCCTGAAGCTCCATTTTACAAGTCGCTTTTTTGGGAGCAGGCCGCAAAAGAGCAGGATGGCTTCAGGCGCTCTTCTGGTTCCCGGGGGCAGGCTGAGCCTGTAGTTAATTCTTCTTCCTGATGGGAAAATAGAGTGACCTGTGCCTGTCCCAACACCAAGAGCTAGTCTCTCATTGGTTCCACGTCTTCCCGTTCATCCTCAGGACAAATTGCAACCTGTACGGAACAGGAGGTTAAAGGTGCTGATGCTCCAAGTAGGGAGATTGCTAGTAAAGCGGCTGGAATGGCGAACCCGGGCACAAGGAGATGAGAAATGACGTGCGTTTTAGAAACCTTTCCCCATCACACGGTGTACCATCTTCTGGGTTTCTCATGCATGTTTTCGATGTAGCAAGATGCCCTTGAACCTGGAGATTTGGGACCCATGCGATGGGTACCACGCAGTATTACTTTAAAGGGTCTGCGTTTGCTCACCCAACCTCACCAAACCTCTCAGCCCCAAGAGTGTCCACCCTTATGTCTCATCCAGCTGTGGGTCTAGATATGGTCAATCCAGGTTGCATCACAGCCCCTGAACGCATTGTGTAAGAATTTCTCTCTCTTTCACTGTCTTTGTTTCATGGGTTTTTCAAAGTAATTTATTTTTATAATGGGGTTTAGCTGCTTTTCACTGCTGTGTTTATGCCGCTTTACACCCACTTGACACACTAACAGAGAGATATCAATACCTAGGTTTTAAGATTATTACTAGTCAGATATATTCTTGTGCGGTGAATAGGGCGTGTTGAGTCCAGTTCTCTGAGCAAGGAGTAGGTCTTATCTATTACATATTGGTTTTATGGAACGGTATCTGAGCTAATTTGAAACCCTTGTTTTATGTATCACCCCACCTCACCTTTCCCGTTAAGCAGCCATAGTGTGTTTTCTGCATGTGTGACTCTGTTCTGTTTTGTAATTCAGTTCAAGTGTAACGGTTTTTACATTCCCTCTATAAGTGATACCTTATGAGAAGTGTCCTTTTCTGTGTGACTTATTTCACTTAGAATCGTCGTACCTAAATCCACTCATCATGCTGCTACTAGCCTTATGACATTGATTTCATGGCTGAGTGATATTCCATTGTATATAAGGACCACAACTTCTTTATCCATTTTTCTCTTTCCTGGGATATTGAAGGTGGAATGAAGTGGAGGTCCTTGTCAAGAGAGCAGCCCTAAACTTTGGGGTTCTTGTCTCTTGCTGATTTTTAATTTTCCCAATGTATACCCCCATGAGTGGAAGTGCCCTATGCTCTGTAGCTTTGCTTTTTAGACGTTTCAGGACTCACCGTACACTTCTCCAGAGTGGCTGTTGGCAATTTACATCCCGCCCATCAGTGTAGCATGGCTCCCATTTCTCCATGGCCTTTCCTGCATTTCTGGTTTTGACACTTTTTTCTGCACGGCCATTTTGACCAATGGGTAGCGAGACTTCTTTGTAGCGCTGATTTGCCTTTCCAGGTTGCTTGGTTGGCCAAAAAGGGCGTATGCGTGTTTTCCTGAATATATTCAGGAAAAAACGCATACGCCCTTTTTGGCCAAGGGCATCATTGTCAACGTTTTGCCGCTTTTCATGTGCTTTAAAGGCGATTCGAATCTACCTCCTGAAATCTGGTTCCTGCAATTCTGCCTTGATTTCAAATCCTCTTCTTTGCCTTCCCTCAATATATTTGTGGACGAGAGTTATCATTTATAACTCTGCAGGTTTGTGAATTGCAGTGCCCTGAACCTCCATTTTACAACTCGCCTTTTTGGGAGATGGCCGCAAAAGCGCAGGATGGCTTCAGGCCCTGTTCTGGTTCCGGGGGGCAGGATGAACCTGTGGTTAATTCTTCTTCCTGATGGGAAAATAGAGTGACCTCTGCATGTCCCAACACCAAGAGCTAGTCTCTCATTGGTTCCATGTCTTCTCGTTCATCCTCAGGACAAATTGCAATCTGTACGGAACAGGAGGTTAAAGATGCTGATGCTCCAAGTAGGGAGATTGCTAGTAAAGCGGCTGTTATGGCGAACCCGGGCACAAGGAGATGAGAAATGAGGTACGTTTTAGAAAGCTTTCCCCATCACACGGTGTACCATCTTCTGGGTTTCTCATGCATGTTTTCAATGTAGGAAGATGCCCTTGAACCTGGAGATTTGGGACCCATGCGATGGGTACCACGCAGTGTTACTTTAAAGGGTCTGCGTTTGCTCACCCAACCTCACCAAACCTCTCAGCCCCAAGAGTGTCCACCCTTATGTCTCATCCAGCTGTGGGTCTAGATATGGTCAATCCAGGTTGCATCACAGCCCCTGAACGCATTGTGTAAGAATTTCTCTCTCTTTCACTGTCTTTGTTTCATGGGTTTGTAAAAGTAATTTATTTTTATAATGGGGTTTAGCTGCTTTTCACTGCTGTGTTTATGCCGCTTTACACCCACTTGACACACTAACAGAGAGATATCAATACCTAGGTTTTAAGATTATTACTAGTCAGATATATTCTTGTGCGGTGAATAGGGCGTGTTGAGTCCAGTTCTCTGAGCAAGGAGTAGGTCTTATCTATTACATATTGGTTTTATGGAACGGTATCTGAGCTAATTTGAAACCCTTGTTTTATGTATCACCCCACCTCACCTTTCCCGTTAAGCAGCCATAGTCTGTTTTCTGCATGTGTGACTCTGTTCTGTTTTGTAATTCAGTTCAAGTGTAACGGTTTTTACATTCCCTCTATAAGTGATACATTATGAGAAGTGTCCTTTTCTGTGTGACTTATTTCACTTAGAATCGTCGTACCTAAATCCACTCATCATGCTGCTACTAGCCTTATGACATTGATTTCATGGCTGAGTGATATTGCATTGTATATAAGGACCACAACTTCTTTATCCATTTTTCTCTTTCCTGGGATATTGAAGGTGGAATGAAGTGGAGGTCCTTGTCAAGAGAGCAGCCCTAAACTTTGGGGTGCTTGTCTCTTGCTGATTTTTAATTTTCCCAATGTATACCCCCATGAGTGGAAGTGCCCTATGCTCTGTAGCTTTGCTTTTTAGACGTTTCAGGACTCACCGTACACTTCTCCAGAGTGGCTGTTGGCAATTTACATCCCGCCCATCAGTGTAGCATGGCTCCCATTTCTCCATGGCCTTTCCTGCATTTCTGGTTTTGACACTTTTTTCTGCACGGCCATTTTGACCAATGGGTAGCGAGACTTCTTTGTAGCGCTGATTTGCCTTTCCAGGTTGCTTGGTTGGCCAAAAAGGGCGTATGCGTTTTTTCCTGAATATATTCAGGAAAAAACGCATACGCCCTTTTTGGCCAAGGGCATCATTGTCAACGTTTTGCCGCTTTTCATGTGCTTTAAAGGCGATTCGAATCTACCTCCTGAAATCTGTTTCCTGCAATTCTGCCTTGATTTCAAATCCTCTTCTTTGCCTTCCCTCAATATATTTGTGGACGAGAGTTATCATTTATAACTCTGCAGGTTTGTGAATTGCAGTGCCCTGAACCTCCATTTTACAACTCGCCTTTTTGGGAGATGGCCGCAAAAGCGCAGGATGGCTTCAGGCCCTGTTCTGGTTCCGGGGGGCAGGATGAGCCTGTGGTTAATTCTTCTTCCTGATGGGAAAATAGAGTGACCTCTGCATGTCCCAACACCAAGAGCTAGTCTCTCATTGGTTCCATGTCTTCTCGTTCATCCTCAGGACAAATTGCAACCTGTACGGAACAGGAGGTTAAAGATGCTGATGCTCCAAGTAGGGAGATTGCTAGTAAAGCGGCTGTTATGGCGAACCCGGGCACAAGGAGATGAGAAATGAGGTACGTTTTAGAAACCTTTCCCCATCACACGGTGTACCATCTTCTGGGTTTCTCATGCATGTTTTCAATGTAGGAAGATGCCCTTGAACCTGGAGATTTGGGACCCATGCGATGGGTACCACGCAGTATTACTTTAAAGGGTCTGCGTTTGCTCACCCAACCTCACCAAACCTCTCAGCCCCAAGAGTGTCCACCCTTATGTCTCATCCAGCTGTGGGTCTAGATATGGTCAATCCAGGTTGCATCACAGCCCCTGAACGCATTGTGTAAGAATTTCGCTCTCTTTCACTGTCTTTGTTTCATGGGTTTTTCAAAGTAATTTATTTTTATAATGGGGTTTAGCTGCTTTTCACTGCTGTGTTTATGCTGCTTTACACCCACTTGACACACTAACAGAGAGATATCAATACATAGGTTTTAAGATTATTACTAGTCAGATATATTCTTGTGTGGTGAATAGGGCGTGTTGAGTCCAGTTCTCTGAGCAAGGAGTAGGTCTTGTCTATTACATATTGGTTTTATGGAACGGTATCTGAGCTAATTTGAAACCCTTGTTTTATGTATCACCCCACCTCACCTTTCCCGTTAAGCAGCCATAGTGTGTTTTCTGCATGTGTGACTCTGTTCTGTTTTGTAATTCAGTTCAAGTGTAACGGTTTTTACATTCCCTCTAAAAGTGATACCTTATGAGAAGTGTCCTTTTCTGTGTGACTTATTTCACTTAGAATCGTCGTACCTAAATCCACTCATCATGCTGCTACTAGCCTTATGACATTGATTTCATGGCTGAGTGATATTCCATTGTATATAAGGACCACAACTTCTTTATCCATTTTTCTCTTTCCTGGGATATTGAAGGTGGAATGAAGTGGAGGTCCTTGTCAAGAGAGCAGCCCTAAACTTTGGGGTGCTTGTCTCTTGCTGATTTTTAATTTTCCCAATGTATACCCCCATGAGTGGAAGTGCCCTATGCTCTCTAAGCTTTGCTTTTTAGACGTTTCAGGACTCACCGTACACTTCTCCAGAGTGGCTGTTGGCAATTTACATCCCGCCCATCAGTGTAGCATGGCTCCCATTTCTCCATGGCCTTTCCTGCATTTCTGGATTTGACACTTTTTTCAGCATGGCCATTTTGACCAATGGGTAGCGAGACTTCTTTGTAGCGCTGATTTGCCTTTCCAGGTTGCTTGGTTGGCCAAAAAGGGCGTATGCGTTTTTTCCTGAATATATTCAGGAAAAAACGCATACGCCCTTTTTGGCCAAGGGCATCATTGTCAACGTTTTGCCGCTTTTCATGTGCTTTAAAGGCGATTCGAATCTACCTCCTGAAATTTGTTTCCTGCAATTCTGCCTTGATTTCAAATCCTCTTCTTTGCCTTCCCTCAATATATTTGTGGACGAGAGTTATCATTTATAACTCTGCAGGTTTGTGAATTGCAGTGCCCTGAACCTCCATTTTACAACTCGCGTTTTTGGGAGCTGGCCGCAAAAGCGCAGGATGGCTTCAGACCCTGTTCTGGTTCCGGGGGGCAGGCTGAGCCTGTGGTTAATTCTTCTTCCTGATGGGAAAATAGAGTGACCTGTGCCTGTCCCTACACCAAGAGCTAGTCTCTCATTGGTTCCCCGTCTTCCCGTTCATCCCCAGGACAAATTGCAACTTGTACGGAACAGGAGGTTAAAGGTGCTGATGCTCCAAGTAGGGAGATTGTTAGTAAAGCGGCTGGAATGGCGAACCCGGGCACAAGGAGAAGAGAAATGAGGTGCGTTTTAGAAACCTTTCCCCATCACATGGTGTACCATTTTTTGTTTTCTCATGCATGTTTTCAATGTAGGAAGATGCCCTTGAACCTGGAGATTTGGGACCCATGCGATGGGTACCACGCAGTATTACTTTAAAGGGTCTGCGTTTGCTCACCCAACCTCACCAAACCTCTCAGCCCCAAGAGTGTCCACCCTTATGTCTCATCCAGCTGTGGGTCTAGAAATGGTCAATCCAGGTTGCATCACAGCCCCTGAACGCATTGTGTAAGAATTTCTCTCTCTTTCTCTGTCTTTGTTTCATGGGTTTTTCAAAGTAATTTATTTTCATAATGGGGTTTAGCTGCTTTTCACTGCTGTGTTTATGCCACTTTACACCCACTTGACACACTAACAGAGAGATATCAATACCTAGGTTTTAAGATTATTACTAGTCAGATATATTCTTGTGCGGTGAATAGGGCGTGTTGAGTCCAGTTCTCTGAGCAAGGAGTAGGTCTTGTCTATTACATATTGGGTTTATGGAACGGTATCTGAGCTAATTTGAAACCCTTGTTTTATGTATCACCCCACCTCACCTTTCCCGTTAAGCAGCCATAGTGTGTTTTCTGCATGTGTGACTCTGTTCTGTTTTGTAATTCAGTTCAAGTGTAACGGTTTTTACATTCCCTCTATAAGTGATACCTTATGAGAAGTGTCCTTTTCTGTGTGACTTATTTCACTTAGAATCGTCGTACCTAAATCCACTCATCATGCTGCTATTAGCCTTATGACATTGATTTCATGGCTGAGTGATATTCCATTGTACATAAGGACCACAACTTCTTTATCCATTTTTCTCCCTCCTGGGATATTGAAGGTGGAATGAAGTGGAGGTCCTTGTCAACAGAGCAGCCCTAAACTTTGGGGTGCTTGTGTCTTGCTGATTTTTCATTTTCCCAATTTATACCCCCATGAGTGGAAGTGCCCTATGCTCTCTAAGCTGTGTTTTTTAGATGTTTCAGGACACACCGTACACTTCTCCAGAGTGGCTGTTGGCAATTTACATCCCGCCCATCAGTGTAGCAAGGCTCCCATTTCTCCATGGCCTGTCCTGCATTTCTGGTTTTGAGACTTTTTTCAGCATGGCCCTTTTGACCGATGGGTAGCGAGTCTTCTTTGTAGCCCTGATTTGCCTTTCCAGGTTGCTTGGTTGGCCAAAAAGGGCGTATGCGTTTTTTCCTGAATATATTCAGGAAAAAACGCATACGCCCTTTTTGGCCAAGGGCATCATTGTCAACGTTTTGCCGCTTTTCATGTGCTTTAAAGGCGATTCGAATCTACCTCCTGAAATCTGTTTCCTGCAATTCTGCCTTGATTTGAAGTCCTCTTCTTTGCCTTCCCTTAATATATTTGTGGACGAAAGTTATCATTTATAACTCTGCAGGTTTGTGAATTGCAGTGCCCTGAAGCTCCATTTTACAACTCGCTTTTTTGGGAGCTGGCCACAAAATCGCAGGATGGCTTCAGTCCCTGTTCTGGTTCCGGGGGGGAGGATGAGCCTGTGGTTAATTCTTCTTCCTGATGGGAAAATAGAGTGACCTGTGCCTGTCCCTACACCAAGAGCTAGTCTCTCATTGGTTCCACGTCTTCTCGTTCATCCTCAGGACAAATTGCAACCTGTACGGAACAGGAGGTTAAAGGTGCTGATGCTCCAAGTAGGGAGATTGTTAGTAAAGCGGCTGGAATGGCGATCCCGGGCACAAGGAGAAGAGAAATGAGGTGCGTTTTAGAAACCTTTCCCCATCATATGGTGTACCATCTTTATGTTTTCTCATGCATGTTTTCGATGTAGGAAGATGCCCTTGAACCTGGAGATTTGGGACCCATGCGATGGGTACCACGCAGTATTACTTTAAAGGGTCTGTGTTTGCTCACCCAACCTCACCAAACCTCTCAGCCCCAAGAGTGTCCACCCTTATGTCTCATCCAGCTGTGGGTCTAGAAATGGTCAATCCAGGTTGCATCACAGCCCCTGAACGCATTGTGTAAGAATTTCTCTCTCTTTCACTGTCTTTGTTTCATGGGTTTTTCAAAGTAATTTATTTTTATAATGGGGTTTAGCTGCTTTTCACTGCTGTGTTTATGCCGCTTTACACCCACTTGACACACTAACAGAGAGATATCAATACATAGGTTTTAAGATTATTACTAGTCAGATATATTCTTGTGCGGTGAATAGGGCGTGTTGAGTCCAGTTCTCTGAGCAAGGAGTAGGTCTTGTCTATTACATATTGGGTTTATGGAACGGTATCTGAGCTAATTTGAAACCCTTGTTTTATGTATCACCCCACCTCACCTTTCCCGTTAAGCAGCCATAGTGTGTTTTCTGCATGTGTGACTCTGTTCTGTTTTGTAATTCAGTTCAAGTGTAACGGTTTTTACATTCCCTCTATAAGTGATACCTTATGAGAAGTGTCCTTTTCTGTGTGACTTATTTCACTTAGAATCGTCGTACCTAAATCCACTCATCATGCTGCTATTAGCCTTATGACATTGATTTCATGGCTGAGTGATATTCCATTGTACATAAGGACCACAACTTCTTTATCCATTTTTCTCCCTCCTGGGATATTGAAGGTGGAATGAAGTGGAGGTCCTTGTCAACAGAGCAGCCCTAAACTTTGGGGTGCTTGTGTCTTGCTGATTTTTCATTTTCCCAATTTATACCCCCATGAGTGGAAGTGCCCTATGCTCTCTAAGCTGTGTTTTTTAGATGTTTCAGGACACACCGTACACTTCTCCAGAGTGGCTGTTGGCAATTTACATCCCGCCCATCAGTGTAGCAAGGCTCCCATTACTCCATGGCCTGTCCTGCATTTCTGGTTTTGAGACTTTTTTCAGCATGGCCCTTTTGACCGATGGGTAGCGAGTCTTCTTTGTAGCCCTGATTTGCCTCTCCAGGTTGCTTGGTTGGCCAAAAAGGGCGTATGCGTTTTTTCCTGAATATATTCAGGAAAAAACACATACGCCCTTTTTGGCCAAGGGCATCATTGTCAACGTTTTGCCGCTTTTCATGTGCTTTAAAGGTGATTCGAATCTACCTCCTGAAATCTGTTTCCTGCATTTCTGCCTTGATTTCAAATCCTCTTCTTTGCCTTCCCTCAATATATTTGTGGACGAGAGTTATCATTTATAACTCTGCAGGTTTGTGAATTGCAGTGCCCTGAAGCTCCATTTTACAACTCGCTTTTTTGGGAGCTGGCCGCAAAAGCGCAGGATGGCTTCAGGCCCTGTTCTGGTTCCGGGGGGAGGATGAGCCTGTGGTTAATTCTTCTTCCTGATGGGAAAATAGAGTGACCTGTGCCTGTCCCAACACCAAGAGCTAGTCTCTCACTGGTTCCCCGTCTACCCGTTCATCCTCAGGACAAATTGCAACCTGTACGGAACAGGAGGTTAAAGGTGCTGATGCTCCAAGTAGGGAGATTGTTAGTAAAGCGGATGGAATGGCGAACCCGGGCACAAGGAGAAGAGAAATGAGGTGCGTTTTAGAAAACTTTCCCCATCACATGGTGTACCATCTTTTTGTTTTCTCATGCATGTTTTCGATGTAGGAAGATGCCCTTGAACCTGGAGATTTGGGACCCATGCGATGGGTACCACGCAGTATTACTTTAAAGGGTCTGCGTTTGCTCACCCAACCTCACCAAACCTCTCAGCCCCAAGAGTGTCCACCTTTATGTCTCATCCAGCTGTGGGTCTAGATATGGTCAATCCAGGTTGCATCACAGCCCCTGAACTCATTGTGTAAGAATTTCTCTCTCTTTCACTGTCTTTGTTTCATGGGTTTTTGAAAGTAATTTATTTTTATAATGGGGTTTAGCTGCTTTTCACTGCTGTGTTTATGCCGCTTTACACCCACTTGACACACTAACAGAGAGATATCAATACCTAGGTTTTAAGATTATTACTAGTCAGATATATTCTTGTGCGGTGAATAGGGCGTGTTGAGTCCAGTTCTCTGAGCAAGGAGTAGGTCTTGTCTATTACATATTGGGTTTATGGAACGGTATCTGAGCTAATTTGAAACCTTTGTTTTATGTATCACCCCACTCACCTTTCCCGTTAAGCAGCCATAGTGTGTTTTCTGCATGTGTGACTCTGTTCTGTTTTGTAATTCAGTTCAAGTGTAACGGTTTTTACATTCCCTCTATAAGTGATACCTTATGAGAAGTGTCCTTTTCTGTGTGACTTATTTCACTTAGAATCGTCGTACCTAAATCCACTCATCATGCTGCTACTAGCCTTATGACATTGATTTCCTGGCTGAGTGATATTCCATTGTACATAAGGACCACAACTTCTTTATCCATTTTTCTCTTTCCTGGGATATTGAAGGTGGAATGAAGTGGAGGTCCTTGTCGACAGAGCAGCACTAAACGTTGGGGTGCTTGTGTCTTGCTGATTTTTCATTTTCCCAATTTATACCCCCATGAGTGGAAGTGCCCTAAGCTCTCTAAGCTATGTTTTTTAGATGTTTCAGGACACACCGTACACTTCTCCAGAGTGGCTGTTGGCAATTTACATCCCGCCCATCAGTGTAGCAAGGCTCCCATTTCTCCATGGCCTGTCCTGCATTTCTGGTTTTGAGACTTTTTTCAGCATGGCCCTTTTGACCGATGGGTAGCGAGTCTTCTTTGTAGCCCTGATTTGCCTTTCCAGGTTGCTTGGTTGGCCAAAAAGGGCGTATGCGTTTTTTCCTGAATATATTCAGGAAAAAACGCATACGCCCTTTTTGGCCAAGGGCATCATTGTCAACGTTTTGCCGCTTTTCATGTGCTTTAAAGGCGATTCGAATCTACCTCCTGAAATCTGTTTCCTGCAATTCTGCCTTGATTTCAAATCCTCTTCTTTGCCTTCCCTCAATATATTTGTGGACGAGAGTTATCATTTATAACTCTGCAGGTTTGGGAATTGCAGTGCCCTGAAGCTCCATTGTACAACTCGCTTTTTTGGGAGCTGGCCGCAAAAGCGCAGGATGGCTTCAGGCCCTGTTCTGGTTCCGGGGGGGAGGATGAGCCTGTGGTTAATTCTTCTTCCTGATGGGAAAATAGAGTGACCTGTGCCTGTCCCAACACCAAGAGCTAGTCTCTCACTGGTTCCCCGTCTACCCGTTCATCCTCAGGACAAATTGCAACCTGTACGGAACAGGAGGTTAAAGGTGCTGATGCTCCAAGTAGGGAGATTGTTAGTAAAGCGGATGGAATGGCGAACCCGGGCACAAGGAGAAGAGAAATGAGGTGCGTTTTAGAAACCTTTCCCCATCACATGGTGTACCATCTTTTTGTTTTCTCATGCATGTTTTCGATGTAGGAAGATGTCCTTGAACCTGGAGATTTGGGACCCATGCGATGGGTACCACGCAGTATTACTTTAAAGGGTCTGCGTTTGCTCACCCAACCTCACCAAACCTCTCAGCCCCAAGAGTGTCCACCCTTATGTCTCATCCAGCTGTGGGTCTAGATATGGTCAATCCAGGTTGCATCACAGCCCCTGAACGCATTGTGTAAGAATTTCTCTCTCTTTCACTGTCTTTGTTTCATGGGTTTTTCGAAGTAATTTATTTTTATAATGGGGTTTAGCTGCTTTTCACTGCTGTGTTTATGCCGCTTTACACCCACTTGACACACTAACAGAGAGATATCAATACCTAGGTTTTAAGATTATTACTAGTCAGATATATTCTTGTGCGGTGAATAGGGCGTGTTGAGTCCAGTTCTCTGAGCAAGGAGTAGGTCTTGTCTATTACATATTGGGTTTATGGAACGGTATCTGAGCTAATTTGAAACCCTTGTTTTATGTATCACCCCACCTCACCTTTCCCGTTAAGCAGCCATAGTGTGTTTTCTGCATGTGTGACTCTGTTCTGTTTTGTAATTCAGTTCAAGTGTAACGGTTTTTACATTCCCTCTATAAGTGATACCTTATGAGAAGTGTCCTTTTCTGTGTGACTTATTTCACTTAGAATCGTCGTACCTAAATCCACTCATCATGCTGCTACTAGCCTTATGACATTGATTTCCTGGCTGAGTGATATTCCATTGTACATAAGGACCACAACTTCTTTATCCATTTTTCTCTTTCCTGGGATATTGAAGGTGGAATGAAGTGGAGGTCCTTGTCAACAGAGCAGCCCTAAACTTTGGGGTGCTTGTGTCTTGCTGATTTTTCATTTTCCCAATTTATACCCCCATGAGTGGAAGTGCCCTATGCTCTCTAAGCTGTGTTTTTTAGATGTTTCAGGACACACCGTACACTTCTCCAGAGTGGCTGTTGGCAATTTACATCCCGCCCATCAGTGTAGCAAGGCTCCCATTTCTCCATGGCCTGTCCTGCATTTCTGGTTTTGAGACTTTTTTCAGCATGGCCCTTTTGACCGATGGGTAGCGAGTCTGCTTTGTCGCGCTGATTTGCCTTTCCAGGTTGCTTGGTTGGCCAAAAAGGGCGTATGCGTTTTTTCCTGAATATATTCAGGAAAAAACGCATATGCCCTTTTTGGCCAAGGGCATCATTGTCAACGTTTTGCCGCTTTTCATGTGCTTTAAAGGCGCTTCGAATCTACCTCCTGAAATCTGTTTCCTACAATTCTGCCTTGATTTCAAATCCTCTTCTTTGCCTTCCCTCAATATATTTGTGGACGAGAGTTATCATTTATAACTCTGTAGGTTTGTGAATTGCAGTGCCCTGAAGCTCCATTTTACAACTCGCTTTTTTGGGAGCTGGCCGCAAAAGCGCAGGATGGCTTCAGGCCCTGTTCTGGTTCCGGGGGGGAGGATGAGCCTGTGGTTAATTCTTCTTCCTGATGGGAAAATAGAGTGACCTGTGCCTGTCCCAACACCAAGAGCTAGTCTCTCACTGGTTCCCCGTCTACCCGTTCATCCTCAGGACAAATTGCAACCTGTACGGAACAGGAGGTTAAAGGTGCTGATGCTCCAAGTAGGGACATTGTTAGTAAAGCGGCTGGAATGGCGAACCCGGGCACAAGGAGAAGAGAAATGAGGTGCGTTTTAGAAACCTTTCCCCATCACATGGTGTACCATCTTTTTGTTTTCTCATGCATGTTTTCGATGTAGGAAGATGCCCTTGAACCTGGAGATTTGGGACCCATGCGATGGGTACCACGCAGTATTACTTTAAAGGGTCTGCGTTTGCTCACCCAACCTCACCAAACCTCTCAGCCCCAAGAGTGTCCACCCTTATGTCTCATCCAGCTGTGGGTCTAGATATGGTCAATCCAGGTTGCATCACAGCCCCTGAACGCATTGTGTAAGAATTTCTCTCTCTTTCACTGTCTTTGTTTCATGGGTTTTTCAAAGTAATTTATTTTTATAATGGGGTTTAGCTGCTTTTCACTGCTGTGTTTATGCCGCTTTACACCCACTTGACACACTAACAGAGAGATATCAATACATAGGTTTTAAGATTATTACTAGTCAGATATATTCTTGTGCGGTGAATAGGGCGTGTTGAGTCCAGTTCTCTGAGCAAGGAGTAGGTCTTGTCTATTACATATTGGGTTTATGGAACGGTATCTGAGCTAATTTGAAACCCTTTTTTTATGTATCACCCCACCTCACCTTTCCCGTTAAGCAGCCATAGTGTGTTTTCTGCATGTGTGACTCTGTTCTGTTTTGTAATTCAGTTCAAGTGTAACGGTTTTTACATTCCCTCTATAAGTGATACCTTATGAGAAGTGTCCTTTTCTGTGTGACTTATTTCACTTAGAATCGTCGTACCTAAATCCACTCATCATGCTGCTATTAGCCTTATGACATTGATTTCATGGCTGAGTGATATTCCATTGTACATAAGGACCACAACTTCTTTATCCATTTTTCTCCCTCCTGGGATATTGAAGGTGGAATGAAGTGGAGGTCCTTGTCAACAGAGCAGCCCTAAACTTTGGGGTGCTTGTGTCTTGCTGATTTTTCATTTTCCCAATTTATACCCCCATGAGTGGAAGTGCCCTATGCTCTCTAAGCTGTGTTTTTTAGATGTTTCAGGACACACCGTACACTTCTCCAGAGTGGCTGTTGGCAATTTACATCCCGCCCATCAGTGTAGCAAGGCTCCCATTTCTCCATGGCCTGTCCTGCATTTCTGGTTTTGAGACTTTTTTCAGCATGGCCCTTTTGACCGATGGGTAGCGAGTCTTCTTTGTAGCCCTGATTTGCCTTTCCAGGTTGCTTGGTTGGCCAAAAAGGGCGTATGCGTTTTTTCCTGAATATATTCAGGAAAAAACGCATACGCCCTTTTTGGCCAAGAGCATCATTGTCAACGTTTTGCCGCTTTTCATGTGCTTTAAAGGCGATTCGAATCTACCTCCTGAAATCTGTTTCCTGCATTTCTGCCTTGATTTCAAATCCTCTTCTTTGCCTTCCCTCAATATATTTGTGGACGAGAGTTATCATTTATAACTCTGCAGGTTTGTGAATTGCAGTGCCCTGAAGCTCCATTTTACAACTCGCGTTCTTGGGAGCTGGCCGCAAAAGCGCAGGATGGCTTCAGGCCCTGTTCTGGTTCCGGGGGGCAGGCTGAGCCTGTGGTTAATTCTTCTTCCTGATGGGAAAATAGAGTGACCTGTGCCTGTCCCTACACCAAGAGCTAGTCTCTCATTGGTTCCACGTCTTCTCGTTCATCCTCAGGACAAATTGCAACCTGTATGGAACAGGAGGTTAAAGGTGCTGATGCTCCAAGTAGGGAGATTGTTAGTAAAGCGGCTGGAATGGCGATCCCGGGCACAAGGAGAAGAGAAATGAGGTGCGTTTTAGAAACCTTTCCCCATCATATGGTGTACCATCTTTATGTTTTCTCATGCATGTTTTCGATGTAGGAAGATGCCCTTGAACCTGGAGATTTGGGACCCATGCGATGGGTACCACGCAGTATTACTTTAAAGGGTCTGCGTTTGCTCACCCAACCTCAACAAACCTCTCAGCCCCAAGAGTGTCCACCCTTATGTCTCATCCAGCTGTGGGTCTAGAAATGGTCAATCCAGGTTGCATCACAGCCCCTGAACGCATTGTGTAAGAATTTCTCTCTCTTTCACTGTCTTTGTTTCATGGGTTTTTCAAAGTAATTTATTTTTATAATGGGGTTTAGCTGCTTTTCACTGCTGTGTTTATGCCGCTTTACACCCACTTGACACACTAACAGAGAGATATCAATACATAGGTTTTAAGATTATTACTAGTCAGATATATTCTTGTGCGGTGAATAGGGCGTGTTGAGTCCAGTTCTCTGAGCAAGGAGTAGGTCTTGTCTATTACATATTGGGTTTATGGAACGGTATCTGAGCTAATTTGAAACCCTTGTTTTATGTATCACCCCACCTCACCTTTCCCGTTAAGCAGCCATAGTGTGTTTTCTGCATGTGTGACTCTGTTCTGTTTTGTAATTCAGTTCAAGTGTAACGGTTTTTACATTCCCTCTATAAGTGATACCTTATGAGAAGTGTCCTTTTCTGTGTGACTTATTTCACTTAGAATCGTCGTACCTAAATCCACTCATCATGCTGCTACTAGCCTTATGACATTGATTTCCTGGCTGAGTGATATTCCATTGTACATAAGGACCACAACTTCTTTATCCATTTTTCTCTTTCCTGGGATATTGAAGGTGGAATGAAGTGGAGGTCCTTGTCGACAGAGCAGCACTAAACGTTGGGGTGCTTGTGTCTTGCTGATTTTTCATTTTCCCAATTTATACCCCCATGAGTGGAAGTGCCCTAAGCTCTCTAAGCTATGTTTTTTAGATGTTTCAGGACACACCGTACACTTCTCCAGAGTGGCTGTTGGCAATTTACATCCCGCCCATCAGTGTAGCAAGGCTCCCATTTCTCCATGGCCTGTCCTGCATTTCTGGTTTTGAGACTTTTTTCAGCATGGCCCTTTTGACCGATGGGTAGCGAGTCTTCTTTGTAGCCCTGATTTGCCTTTCCAGGTTGCTTGGTTGGCCAAAAAGGGCGTATGCGTTTTTTCCTGAATATATTCAGGAAAAAATGCATACGCCCTTTTTGGCCAAGGGCATCATTGTCAACGTTTTGCCGCTTTTCATGTGCTTTAAAGGCGATTCGAATCTACCTCCTGAAATCTGTTTCCTGCAATTCTGCCTTGATTTCAAATCCTCTTCTTTGCCTTCCCTCAATATATTTGTGGACGAGAGTTATCATTTATAACTCTGCAGGTTTGGGAATTGCAGTGCCCTGAAGCTCCATTGTACAACTCGCTTTTTTGGGAGCTGGCCGCAAAAGCGCAGGATGGCTTCAGGCCCTGTTCTGGTTCCGGGGGGGAGGATGAGCCTGTGGTTAATTCTTCTTCCTGATGGGAAAATAGAGTGACCTGTGCCTGTCCCAACACCAAGAGCTAGTCTCTCACTGGTTCCCCGTCTACCCGTTCATCCTCAGGACAAATTGCAACCTGTACGGAACAGGAGGTTAAAGGTGCTGATGCTCCAAGTAGGGAGATTGTTAGTAAAGCGGCTGGAATGGCGAACCCGGGCACAAGGAGAAGAGAAATGAGGTGCGTTTTAGAAACCTTTCCCCATCACATGGTGTACCATCTTTTTGTTTTCTCATGCATGTTTTCGATGTAGGAAGATGTCCTTGAACCTGGAGATTTGGGACCCATGCGATGGGTACCACGCAGTATTACTTTAAAGGGTCTGCGTTTGCTCACCCAACCTCACCAAACCTCTCAGCCCCAAGAGTGTCCACCCTTATGTCTCATCCAGCTGTGGGTCTAGATATGGTCAATCCAGGTTGCATCACAGCCCCTGAACGCATTGTGTAAGAATTTCTCTCTCTTTCACTGTCTTTGTTTCATGGGTTTTTCGAAGTAATTTATTTTTATAATGGGGTTTAGCTGCTTTTCACTGCTGTGTTTATGCCGCTTTACACCCACTTGACACACTAACAGAGAGATATCAATACCTAGGTTTTAAGATTATTACTAGTCAGATATATTCTTGTGCGGTGAATAGGGCGTGTTGAGTCCAGTTCTCTGAGCAAGGAGTAGGTCTTGTCTATTACATATTGGGTTTATGGAACGGTATCTGAGCTAATTTGATACCCTTGTTTTATGTATCACCCCACCTCACCTTTCCCGTTAAGCAGCCATAGTGTGTTTTCTGCATGTGTGACTCTGTTCTGTTTTGTAATTCAGTTCAAGTGTAACGGTTTTTACACTCCCTCTATAAGTGATACCTTATGAGAAGTGTCCTTTTCTGTGTGACTTATTTCACTTAGAATCGTCGTACCTAAATCCACTCATCATGCTGCTACTAGCCTTATGACATTGATTTCCTGGCTGAGTGATATTCCATTGTACATAAGGACCACAACTTCTTTATCCATTTTTCTCTTTCCTGGGATATTGAAGGTGGAATGAAGTGGAGGTCCTTGTCAACAGAGCAGCCCTAAACTTTGGGGTGCTTGTGTCTTGCTGATTTTTCATTTTCCCAATTTATACCCCCATGAGTGGAAGTGCCCTATGCTCTCTAAGCTGTGTTTTTTAGATGTTTCAGGACACACCGTACACTTCTCCAGAGTGGCTGTTGGCAATTTACATCCCGCCCATCAGTGTAGCAAGGCTCCCATTTCTCCATGGCCTGTCCTGCATTTCTGGTTTTGAGACTTTTTTCAGCATGGCCCTTTTGACCGATGGGTAGCGAGTCTGCTTTGTCGCGCTGATTTGCCTTTCCAGGTTGCTTGGTTGGCCAAAAAGGGCGTATGCGTTTTTTCCTGAATATATTCAGGAAAAAACGCATATGCCCTTTTTGGCCAAGGGCATCATTGTCAACGTTTTGCCGCTTTTCATGTGCTTTAAAGGCGCTTCGAATCTACCTCCTGAAATCTGTTTCCTACAATTCTGCCTTGATTTCAAATCCTCTTCTTTGCCTTCCCTCAATATATTTGTGGACGAGAGTTATCATTTATAACTCTGTAGGTTTGTGAATTGCAGTGCCCTGAAGCTCCATTTTACAACTCGCTTTTTTGGGAGCTGGCCGCAAAAGCGCAGGATGGCTTCAGGCCCTGTTCTGGTTCCGGGGGGGAGGATGAGCCTGTGGTTAATTCTTCTTCCTGATGGGAAAATAGAGTGACCTGTGCCTGTCCCAACACCAAGAGCTAGTCTCTCACTGGTTCCCCGTCTACCCGTTCATCCTCAGGACAAATTGCAACCTGTACGGAACAGGAGGTTAAAGGTGCTGATGCTCCAAGTAGGGAGATTGTTAGTAAAGCGGCTGGAATGGCGAACCCGGGCACAAGGAGAAGAGAAATGAGGTGCGTTTTAGAAACCTTTCCCCATCACATGGTGTACCATCTTTTTGTTTTCTCATGCATGTTTTCGATGTAGGAAGATGCCCTTGAACCTGGAGATTTGGGACCCATGCGATGGGTACCACGCAGTATTACTTTAAAGGGTCTGCGTTTGCTCACCCAACCTCACCAAACCTCTCAGCCCCAAGAGTGTCCACCCTTATGTCTCATCCAGCTGTGGGTCTAGATATGGTCAATCCAGGTTGCATCACAGCCCCTGAACGCATTGTGTAAGAATTTCTCTCTCTTTCACTGTCTTTGTTTCATGGGTTTTTCAAAGTAATTTATTTTTATAATGGGGTTTAGCTGCTTTTCACTGCTGTGTTTATGCCGCTTTACACCCACTTGACACACTAACAGAGAGATATCAATACATAGGTTTTAAGATTATTACTAGTCAGATATATTCTTGTGCGGTGAATAGGGCGTGTTGAGTCCAGTTCTCTGAGCAAGGAGTAGGTCTTGTCTATTACATATTGGGTTTATGGAACGGTATCTGAGCTAATTTGAAACCCTTTTTTTATGTATCACCCCACCTCACCTTTCCCGTTAAGCAGCCATAGTGTGTTTTCTGCATGTGTGACTCTGTTCTGTTTTGTAATTCAGTTCAAGTGTAACGGTTTTTACATTCCCTCTATAAGTGATACCTTATGAGAAGTGTCCTTTTCTGTGTGACTTATTTCACTTAGAATCGTCGTACCTATATCCACTCATCATGCTGCTATTAGCCTTATGACATTGATTTCATGGCTGAGTGATATTCCATTGTACATAAGGACCACAACTTCTTTATCCATTTTTCTCCCTCCTGGGATATTGAAGGTGGAATGAAGTGGAGGTCCTTGTCAACAGAGCAGCCCTAAACTTTGGGGTGCTTGTGTCTTGCTGATTTTTCATTTTCCCAATTTATACCCCCATGAGTGGAAGTGCCCTATGCTCTCTAAGCTGTGTTTTTTAGATGTTTCAGGACACACCGTACACTTCTCCAGAGTGGCTGTTGGCAATTTACATCCCGCCCATCAGTGTAGCAAGGCTCCCATTTCTCCATGGCCTTTCCTGCATTTCTGGTTTTGAGACTTTTTTCAGCATGGCCCTTTTGACCGATGGGTAGCGAGTCTTCTTTGTAGCCCTGATTTGCCTTTCCAGGTTGCTTGGTTGGCCAAAAAGGGCGTATGCGTTTTTTCCTGAATATATTCAGGAAAAAATGCATACGCCCTTTTTGGCCAAGGGCATCATTGTCAACGTTTTGCCGCTTTTCATGTGCTTTAAAGGCGATTCGAATCTACCTCCTGAAATCTGTTTCCTGCAATTCTGCCTTGATTTCAAATCCTCTTCTTTGCCTTCCCTCAATATATTTGTGGACGAGAGTTATCATTTATAACTCTGCAGGTTTGGGAATTGCAGTGCCCTGAAGCTCCATTGTACAACTCGCTTTTTTGGGAGCTGGCCGCAAAAGCGCAGGATGGCTTCAGGCCCTGTTCTGGTTCCGGGGGGGAGGATGAGCCTGTGGTTAATTCTTCTTCCTGATGGGAAAATAGAGTGACCTGTGCCTGTCCCAACACCAAGAGCTAGTCTCTCACTGGTTCCCCGTCTACCCGTTCATCCTCAGGACAAATTGCAACCTGTACGGAACAGGAGGTTAAAGGTGCTGATGCTCCAAGTAGGGAGATTGTTAGTAAAGCGGCTGGAATGGCGACCCCGGGCACAAGGAGAAGAGAAATGAGGTGCGTTTTAGAAACCTTTCCCCATCACATGGTGTACCATCTTTTTGTTTTCTCATGCATGTTTTCGATGTAGGAAGATGTCCTTGAACCTGGAGATTTGGGACCCATGCGATGGGTACCACGCAGTATTACTTTAAAGGGTCTGCGTTTGCTCACCCAACCTCACCAAACCTCTCAGCCCCAAGAGTGTCCACCCTTATGTCTCATCCAGCTGTGGGTCTAGATATGGTCAATCCAGGTTGCATCACAGCCCCTGAACGCATTGTGTAAGAATTTCTCTCTCTTTCACTGTCTTTGTTTCATGGGTTTTTCGAAGTAATTTATTTTTATAATGGGGTTTAGCTGCTTTTCACTGCTGTGTTTATGCCGCTTTACACCCACTTGACACACTAACAGAGAGATATCAATACCTAGGTTTTAAGATTATTACTAGTCAGATATATTCTTGTGCGGTGAATAGGGCGTGTTGAGTCCAGTTCTCTGAGCAAGGAGTAGGTCTTGTCTATTACATATTGGGTTTATGGAACGGTATCTGAGCTAATTTGATACCCTTGTTTTATGTATCACCCCACCTCACCTTTCCCGTTAAGCAGCCATAGTGTGTTTTCTGCATGTGTGACTCTGTTCTGTTTTGTAATTCAGTTCAAGTGTAACGGTTTTTACACTCCCTCTATAAGTGATACCTTATGAGAAGTGTCCTTTTCTGTGTGACTTATTTCACTTAGAATCGTCGTACCTAAATCCACTCATCATGCTGCTACTAGCCTTATGACATTGATTTCCTGGCTGAGTGATATTCCATTGTACATAAGGACCACAACTTCTTTATCCATTTTTCTCTTTCCTGGGATATTGAAGGTGGAATGAAGTGGAGGTCCTTGTCAACAGAGCAGCCCTAAACTTTGGGGTGCTTGTGTCTTGCTGATTTTTCATTTTCCCAATTTATACCCCCATGAGTGGAAGTGCCCTATGCTCTCTAAGCTGTGTTTTTTAGATGTTTCAGGACACACCGTACACTTCTCCAGAGTGGCTGTTGGCAATTTACATCCCGCCCATCAGTGTAGCAAGGCTCCCATTTCTCCATGGCCTGTCCTGCATTTCTGGTTTTGAGACTTTTTTCAGCATGGCCCTTTTGACCGATGGGTAGCGAGTCTGCTTTGTCGCGCTGATTTGCCTTTCCAGGTTGCTTGGTTGGCCAAAAAGGGCGTATGCGTTTTTTCCTGAATATATTCAGGAAAAAACGCATACGCCCTTTTTGGCCAAGGGCATCATTGTCAACGTTTTGCCGCTTTTCATGTGCTTTAAAGGCGCTTCGAATCTACCTCCTGAAATCTGTTTCCTACAATTCTGCCTTGATTTCAAATCCTCTTCTTTGCCTTCCCTCAATATATTTGTGGACGAGAGTTATCATTTATAACTCTGTAGGTTTGTGAATTGCAGTGCCCTGAAGCTCCATTTTACAACTCGCTTTTTTGGGAGCTGGCCGCAAAAGCGCAGGATGGCTTCAGGCCCTGTTCTGGTTCCGGGGGGGAGGATGAGCCTGTGGTTAATTCTTCTTCCTGATGGGAAAATAGAGTGACCTGTGCCTGTCCCAACACCAAGAGCTAGTCTCTCACTGGTTCCCCGTCTACCCGTTCATCCTCAGGACAAATTGCAACCTGTACGGAACAGGAGGTTAAAGGTGCTGATGCTCCAAGTAGGGAGATTGTTAGTAAAGCGGCTGGAATGGCGAACCCGGGCACAAGGAGAAGAGAAATGAGGTGCGTTTTAGAAACCTTTCCCCATCACATGGTGTACCATCTTTTTGTTTTCTCATGCATGTTTTCGATGTAGGAAGATGCCCTTGAACCTGGAGATTTGGGACCCATGCGATGGGTACCACGCAGTATTACTTTAAAGGGTCTGCGTTTGCTCACCCAACCTCACCAAACCTCTCAGCCCCAAGAGTGTCCACCCTTATGTCTCATCCAGCTGTGGGTCTAGATATGGTCAATCCAGGTTGCATCACAGCCCCTGAACGCATTGTGTAAGAATTTCTCTCTCTTTCACTGTCTTTGTTTCATGGGTTTTTCAAAGTAATTTATTTTTATAATGGGGTTTAGCTGCTTTTCACTGCTGTGTTTATGCCGCTTTACACCCACTTGACACACTAACAGAGAGATATCAATACATAGGTTTTAAGATTATTACTAGTCAGATATATTCTTGTGCGGTGAATAGGGCGTGTTGAGTCCAGTTCTCTGAGCAAGGAGTAGGTCTTGTCTATTACATATTGGGTTTATGGAACGGTATCTGAGCTAATTTGAAACCCTTTTTTTATGTATCACCCCACCTCACCTTTCCCGTTAAGCAGCCATAGTGTGTTTTCTGCATGTGTGACTCTGTTCTGTTTTGTAATTCAGTTCAAGTGTAACGGTTTTTACATTCCCTCTATAAGTGATACCTTATGAGAAGTGTCCTTTTCTGTGTGACTTATTTCACTTAGAATCGTCGTACCTATATCCACTCATCATGCTGCTATTAGCCTTATGACATTGATTTCATGGCTGAGTGATATTCCATTGTACATAAGGACCACAACTTCTTTATCCATTTTTCTCCCTCCTGGGATATTGAAGGTGGAATGAAGTGGAGGTCCTTGTCAACAGAGCAGCCCTAAACTTTGGGGTGCTTGTGTCTTGCTGATTTTTCATTTTCCCAATTTATACCCCCATGAGTGGAAGTGCCCTATGCTCTCTAAGCTGTGTTTTTTAGATGTTTCAGGACACACCGTACACTTCTCCAGAGTGGCTGTTGGCAATTTACATCCCGCCCATCAGTGTAGCAAGGCTCCCATTTCTCCATGGCCTGTCCTGCATTTCTGGTTTTGAGACTTTTTTCAGCATGGCCCTTTTGACCGATGGGTAGCGAGTCTTCTTTGTACCGCTGATTTGCCTTTCCAGGTTGCTTGGTTGGCCAAAAAGGGCGTATGCGTTTTTTCCTGAATATATTCAGGAAAAAACGCATACGCCCTTTTTGGCCAAGGGCATCATTGTCAACGTTTTGCCGCTTTTCATGTGCTTTAAAGGCGATTCGAATCTACCTCCTGAAATCTGTTTCCTGCATTTCTGCCTTGATTTCAAATCCTCTTCTTTGCCTTCCCTCAATATATTTGTGGACGAGAGTTATCATTTATAACTCTGCAGGTTTGTGAATTGCAGTGCCCTGAAGCTCCATTGTACAACTCGCTTTTTTGGGAGCTGGCCGCAAAAGCGCAGGATGGCTTCAGGCCCTGTTCTGGTTCCGGGGGGGAGGATGAGCCTGTGGTTAATTCTTCTTCCTGATGGGAAAATAGAGTGACCTGTGCCTGTCCCAACACCAAGAGCTAGTCTCTCACTGGTTCCCCGTCTACCCGTTCATCCTCAGGACAAATTGCAACCTGTACGGAACAGGAGGTTAAAGGTGCTGATGCTCCAAGTAGGGAGATTGTTAGTAAAGCGGCTGGAATGGAGAACCCGGGCACAAGGAGAAGAGAAATGAGGTGCGTTTTAGAAACCTTTCCCCATCACATGGTGTACCATCTTTTTGTTTTCTCATGCATGTTTTCGATGTAGGAAGATGCCCTTGAACCTGGAGATTTGGGACCCATGCGATGGGTACCACGCAGTATTACTTTAAAGGGTCTGCGTTTGCTCACCCAACCTCACCAAACCTCTCAGCCCCAAGAGTGTCCACCCTTATGTCTCATCCAGCTGTGGGTCTAGATATGGTCAATCCAGGTTGCATCACAGCCCCTGAACGCATTGTGTAAGAATTTCTCTCTCTTTCACTGTCTTTGTTTCATGGGTTTTTCAAAGTAATTTATTTTTATAATGGGGTTTAGCTGCTTTTCACTGCTGTGTTTATGCCGCTTTACACCCACTTGACACACTAACAGAGAGATATCAATACATAGGTTTTAAGATTATTACTAGTCAGATATATTCTTGTGCGGTGAATAGGGCGTGTTGAGTCCAGTTCTCTGAGCAAGGAGTAGGTCTTGTCTATTACATATTGGGTTTATGGAACGGTATCTGAGCTAATTTGAAACCCTTGTTTTATGTATCACCCCACCTCACCTTTCCCGTTAAGCAGCCATAGTGTGTTTTCTGCATGTGTGACTCTGTTCTGTTTTGTAATTCAGTTCAAGTGTAACGGTTTTTACATTCCCTCTATAAGTGATACCTTATGAGAAGTGTCCTTTTCTGTGTGACTTATTTCACTTAGAATCGTCGTACCTAAATCCACTCATCATGCTGCTATTAGCCTTATGACATTGATTTCATGGCTGAGTGATATTCCATTGTACATAAGGACCACAACTTCTTTATCCATTTTTCTCCCTCCTGGGATATTGAAGGTGGAATGAAGTGGAGGTCCTTGTCAACAGAGCAGCCCTAAACTTTGGGGTGCTTGTGTCTTGCTGATTTTTCATTTTCCCAATTTATACCCCCATGAGTGGAAGTGCCCTATGCTCTCTAAGCTGTGTTTTTTAGATGTTTCAGGACACACCGTACACTTCTCCAGAGTGGCTGTTGGCAATTTACATCCCGCCCATCAGTGTAGCAAGGCTCCCATTTCTCCATGGCCTTTCCTGCATTTCTGGTTTTGAGACTTTTTTCAGCATGGCCCTTTTGACCGATGGGTAGCGAGTCTTCTTTGTAGCCCTGATTTGCCTTTCCAGGTTGCTTGGTTGGCCAAAAAGGGCGTATGCGTTTTTTCCTGAATATATTCAGGAAAAAACGCATACGCCCTTTTTGGCCAAGGGCATCATTGTCAACGTTTTGCCGCTTTTCATGTGCTTTAAAGGCGATTCGAATCTACCTCCTGAAATCTGTTTCCTGCATTTCTGCCTTGATTTCAAATCCTCTTCTTTGCCTTCCCTCAATATATTTGTGGACGAGAGTTATCATTTATAACTCTGCAGGTTTGGGAATTGCAGTGCCCTGAAGCTCCATTGTACAACTCGCTTTTTTGGGAGCTGGCCGCAAAAGCGCAGGATGGCTTCAGGCCCTGTTCTGGTTCCGGGGGGGAGGATGAGCCTGTGGTTAATTCTTCTTCCTGATGGGAAAATAGAGTGACCTGTGCCTGTCCCAACACCAAGAGCTAGTCTCTCACTGGTTCCCCGTCTACCCGTTCATCCTCAGGACAAATTGCAACCTGTACGGAACAGGAGGTTAAAGGTGCTGATGCTCCAAGTAGGGAGATTGTTAGTAAAGCGGCTGGAATGGCGAACCCGGGCACAAGGAGAAGAGAAATGAGGTGCGTTTTAGAAACCTTTCCCCATCACATGGTGTACCATCTTTTTGTTTTCTCATGCATGTTTTCGATGTAGGAAGATGCCCTTGAACCTGGAGATTTGGGACCCATGCGATGGGTACCACGCAGTATTACTTTAAAGGGTCTGCGTTTGCTCACCCAACCTCACCAAACCTCTCAGCCCCAAGAGTGTCCACCCTTATGTCTCATCCAGCTGTGGGTCTAGATATGGTCAATCCAGGTTGCATCACAGCCCCTGAACGCATTGTGTAAGAAATTCTCTCTCTTTCACTGTCTTTGTTTCATGGGTTTTTCAAAGTAATTTATTTTTATAATGGGGTTTAGCTGCTTTTCACTGCTGTGTTTATGCCGCTTTACACCCACTTGACACACTAACAGAGAGATATCAATACATAGGTTTTAAGATTATTACTAGTCAGATATATTCTTGTGCGGTGAATAAGGCGTGTTGAGTCCAGTTCTCTGAGCAAGGAGTAGGTCTTGTCTATTACATATTGGGTTTATGGAACGG
This sequence comes from Balaenoptera borealis, assembly GCF_965194805.1. NCBI lineage: Eukaryota > Metazoa > Chordata > Mammalia > Artiodactyla > Balaenopteridae > Balaenoptera > Balaenoptera borealis. Next base: position 439,574 of record NW_028123817.1, read on the forward strand.
TATCTGAGCTAATTTGAAACCCTTGTTTTATGTATCACCCCACCTTACCTTTCCCGTTAAGCAGCCATAGTGTGTTTTCTGCATGTGTGACTCTGTTCTGTTTTGTAATTCAGTTCAAGTGTAACGGTTTTTACATTCCCTCTATAAGTGATACCTTATGAGAAGTGTCCTTTTCTGTGTGACTTATTTCACTTAGAATCGTCGTACCTAAATCCACTCATCATGCTGCTATTAGCCTTATGACATTGATTTCATGGCTGAGTGATATTCCATTGTACATAAGGACCACAACTTCTTTATCCATTTTTCTCCCTCCTGGGATATTGAAGGTGGAATGAAGTGGAGGTCCTTGTCAACAGAGCAGCCCTAAACTTTGGGGTGCTTGTGTCTTGCTGATTTTTCATTTTCCCAATTTATACCCCCATGAGTGGAAGTGCCCTATGCTCTCTAAGCTGTGTTTTTTAGATGTTTCAGGACACACCGTACACTTCTCCAGAGTGGCTGTTGGCAATTTACATCCCACCCATCAGTGTAGCAAGGCTCCCATTTCTCCATGGCCTGTCCTGCATTTCTGGTTTTGAGACTTTTTTCAGCATGGCCCTTTTGACCGATGGGTAGCGAGTCTTCTTTGTAGCCCTGATTTGCCTTTCCAGGTTGCTTGGTTGGCCAAAAAGGGCGTATGCGTTTTTTCCTGAATATATTCAGGAAAAAACGCATACGCCCTTTTTGGCCAAGAGCATCATTGTCAACGTTTTGCCGCTTTTCATGTGCTTTAAAGGCGATTCGAATCTACCTCCTGAAATCTGTTTCCTGCATTTCTGCCTTGATTTCAAATCCTCTTCTTTGCCTTCCCTAAATATATTTGTGGACGAGAGTTATCATTTATAACTCTGCAGGTTTGTGAATTGCAGTGCCCTGAAGCTCCATTTTACAACTCGCTTTTTTGGGAGCTGGACGCAAAAGCGCAGGATGGCTTCAGGCCCTGTTCTGGTTCCGGGGGGGAGGATGAGCCTGTGGTTAATTCTTCTTCCTGATGGGAAAATAGAGTGACCTGTGCCTGTCCCAACAACAAGAGCTAGTCTCTCACTGGTTCCCCGTATTCCCGTTCATCCTCAGGACAAATTGCAACCTGTACGGAACAGGAGGTTAAAGGTGCTGATGCTCCAAGTAGGGAGATTGTTAGTAAAGCGGCTGGAATGGCGACCCCGGGCACAAGGAGAAGAGAAATGAGGTGCGTTTTAGAAACCTTTCCCCATCACATGGTGTACCATCTTTTTGTTTTCTCATGCATGTTTTCGATGTAGGAAGATGCCCTTGAACCTGGAGATTTGGGACCCATGCGATGGGTACCACGCAGTATTACTTTAAAGGGTCTGCGTTTGCTCACCCAACCTCACCAAACCTCTCAGCCCCAAGAGTGTCCACCCTTATGTCTCATCCAGCTGTGGGTCTAGATATGGTCAATCCAGGTTGCATCACAGCCCCTGAACGCATTGTGTAAGAATTTCTCTCTCTTTCACTGTCTTTGTTTCATGGGTTTGTAAAAGTAATTTATTTTTTTAATGGGGTTTAGCTGCTTTTCACTGCTGTGTTTATGCCGCTTTACACCCACTTGACACACTAACAGAGAGATATCAATACATAGGTTTTAAGATTATTACTAGTCAGATATATTCTTGTGCGGTGAATAGGGCGTGTTGAGTCCAGTTCTCTGAGCAAGGAGTACGTCTTGTCTATTACATATTGGGTTTATGGAATGGTATCTGAGCTAATTTGAAACCCTTGTTTTATGTATCACCCCACCTCACCTTTCCCGTTAAGCAGCCATAGTGTGTTTTCTGCATGTGTGACTCTGTTCTGTTTTGTAATTCAGTTCAAGTTTAACGGGTTTTACATTCCCTCTATAAGTGATACCTTATGAGAAGTGTCCCTTTCTGTGTGACTTATTTCACTTAGAATCGTCGTACCTAAATCCACTCATCATGCTGCTATTAGCCTTATGACATTGATTTCATGGCTGAGTGATATTCCATTGTACATAAGGACCACAACTTCTTTATCCATTTTTCTCCCTCCTGGGATATTGAAGGTGGAATGAAGTGGAGGTCCTTGTCAACAGAGCAGCCCTAAACTTTGGGGTGCTTGTGTCTTGCTGATTTTTCATTTTCCCAATTTATACCCCCATGAGTGGAAGTGCCCTATGCTCTCTAAGCTGTGTTTTTTAGATGTTTCAGGACACACCGTACACTTCTCCAGAGTGGCTGTTGGCAATTTACATCCCGCCCATCAGTGTAGCAAGGCTCCCATTTCTCCATGGCCTGTCCTGCATTTCTGGTTTTGAGACTTTTTTCAGCATGGCCCTTTTGACCGATGGGTAGCGAGTCTTCTTTGTACCGCTGATTTGCCTTTCCAGGTTGCTTGGTTGGCCAAAAAGGGCGTATGCGTTTTTTCCTGAATATATTCAGGAAAAAACGCATACGCCCTTTTTGGCCAAGGGCATCATTGTCAACGTTTTGCCGCTTTTCATGTGCTTTAAAGGCGATTCGAATCTACCTCCTGAAATCTGTTTCCTGCAATTCTGCCTTGATTTCAAATCCTCTTCTTTGCCTTCCCTCAATATATTTGTGGACGAGAGTTATCATTTATAACTCTGCAGGTTTGTGAATTGCAGTGCCCTGAAGCTCCATTTTACAACTCGCGTTCTTGGGAGCTGGCCGCAAAAGCGCAGGATGGCTTCAGGCCCTGTTCTGGTTCCGGGGGGCAGGCTGAGCCTGTGGTTAATTCTTCTTCCTGATGGGAAAATAGAGTGACCTGTGCCTGTCCCTACACCAAGAGCTAGTCTCTCATTGGTTCCACGTCTTCTCGTTCATCCTCAGGACAAATTGCAACCTGTACGGAACAGGAGGTTAAAGGTGCTGATGCTCCAAGTAGGGAGATTGTTAGTAAAGCGGCTGGAATGGCGATCCCGGGCACAAGGAGAAGAGAAATGAGGTGCGTTTTAGAAACCTTTCCCCATCATATGGTGTACCATCTTTATGTTTTCTCATGCATGTTTTCGATGTAGGAAGATGCCCTTGAACCTGGAGATTTGGGACCCATGCGATGGGTACCACGCAGTATTACTTTAAAGGGTCTGCGTTTGCTCACCCAACCTCACCAAACCTCTCAGCCCCAAGAGTGTCCACCCTTATGTCTCATCCAGCTGTGGGTCTAGAAATGGTCAATCCAGGTTGCATCACAGCCCCTGAACGCATTGTGTAAGAATTTCTCTCTCTTTCACTGTCTTTGTTTCATGGGTTTTTCAAAGTAATTTATTTTTATAATGGGGTTTAGCTGCTTTTCACTGCTGTGTTTATGCCGCTTTACACCCACTTGACACACTAACAGAGAGATATCAATACATAGGTTTTAAGATTATTACTAGTCAGATATATTCTTGTGCGGTGAATAGGGCGTGTTGAGTCCAGTTCTCTGAGCAAGGAGTAGGTCTTGTCTATTACATATTGGGTTTATGGAACGGTATCTGAGCTAATTTGAAACCCTTGTTTTATGTATCACCCCACCTCACCTTTCCCGTTAAGCAGCCATAGTGTGTTTTCTGCATGTGTGACTCTGTTCTGTTTTGTAATTCAGTTCAAGTGTAACGGTTTTTACATTCCCTCTATAAGTGATACCTTATGAGAAGTGTCCTTTTCTGTGTGACTTATTTCACTTAGAATCGTCGTACCTAAATCCACTCATCATGCTGCTACTAGCCTTATGACATTGATTTCCTGGCTGAGTGATATTCCATTGTACATAAGGACCACAACTTCTTTATCCATTTTTCTCTTTCCTGGGATATTGAAGGTGGAATGAAGTGGAGGTCCTTGTCGACAGAGCAGCACTAAACGTTGGGGTGCTTGTGTCTTGCTGATTTTTCATTTTCCCAATTTATACCCCCATGAGTGGAAGTGCCCTAAGCTCTCTAAGCTATGTTTTTTAGATGTTTCAGGACACACCGTACACTTCTCCAGAGTGGCTGTTGGCAATTTACATCCCGCCCATCAGTGTAGCAAGGCTCCCATTTCTCCATGGCCTGTCCTGCATTTCTGGTTTTGAGACTTTTTTCAGCATGGCCCTTTTGACCGATGGGTAGCGAGTCTTCTTTGTAGCCCTGATTTGCCTTTCCAGGTTGCTTGGTTGGCCAAAAAGGGCGTATGCGTTTTTTCCTGAATATATTCAGGAAAAAATGCATACGCCCTTTTTGGCCAAGGGCATCATTGTCAACGTTTTGCCGCTTTTCATGTGCTTTAAAGGCGATTCGAATCTACCTCCTGAAATCTGTTTCCTGCAATTCTGCCTTGATTTCAAATCCTCTTCTTTGCCTTCCCTCAATATATTTGTGGACGAGAGTTATCATTTATAACTCTGCAGGTTTGGGAATTGCAGTGCCCTGAAGCTCCATTGTACAACTCGCTTTTTTGGGAGCTGGCCGCAAAAGCGCAGGATGGCTTCAGGCCCTGTTCTGGTTCCGGGGGGGAGGATGAGCCTGTGGTTAATTCTTCTTCCTGATGGGAAAATAGAGTGACCTGTGCCTGTCCCAACACCAAGAGCTAGTCTCTCACTGGTTCCCCGTCTACCCGTTCATCCTCAGGACAAATTGCAACCTGTACGGAACAGGAGGTTAAAGGTGCTGATGCTCCAAGTAGGGAGATTGTTAGTAAAGCGGCTGGAATGGCGACCCCGGGCACAAGGAGAAGAGAAATGAGGTGCGTTTTAGAAACCTTTCCCCATCACATGGTGTACCATCTTTTTGTTTTCTCATGCATGTTTTCGATGTAGGAAGATGTCCTTGAACCTGGAGATTTGGGACCCATGCGATGGGTACCACGCAGTATTACTTTAAAGGGTCTGCGTTTGCTCACCCAACCTCACCAAACCTCTCAGCCCCAAGAGTGTCCACCCTTATGTCTCATCCAGCTGTGGGTCTAGATATGGTCAATCCAGGTTGCATCACAGCCCCTGAACGCATTGTGTAAGAATTTCTCTCTCTTTCACTGTCTTTGTTTCATGGGTTTTTCGAAGTAATTTATTTTTATAATGGGGTTTAGCTGCTTTTCACTGCTGTGTTTATGCCGCTTTACACCCACTTGACACACTAACAGAGAGATATCAATACCTAGGTTTTAAGATTATTACTAGTCAGATATATTCTTGTGCGGTGAATAGGGCGTGTTGAGTCCAGTTCTCTGAGCAAGGAGTAGGTCTTGTCTATTACATATTGGGTTTATGGAACGGTATCTGAGCTAATTTGATACCCTTGTTTTATGTATCACCCCACCTCACCTTTCCCGTTAAGCAGCCATAGTGTGTTTTCTGCATGTGTGACTCTGTTCTGTTTTGTAATTCAGTTCAAGTGTAACGGTTTTTACACTCCCTCTATAAGTGATACCTTATGAGAAGTGTCCTTTTCTGTGTGACTTATTTCACTTAGAATCGTCGTACCTAAATCCACTCATCATGCTGCTACTAGCCTTATGACATTGATTTCCTGGCTGAGTGATATTCCATTGTACATAAGGACCACAACTTCTTTATCCATTTTTCTCTTTCCTGGGATATTGAAGGTGGAATGAAGTGGAGGTCCTTGTCAACAGAGCAGCCCTAAACTTTGGGGTGCTTGTGTCTTGCTGATTTTTCATTTTCCCAATTTATACCCCCATGAGTGGAAGTGCCCTATGCTCTCTAAGCTGTGTTTTTTAGATGTTTCAGGACACACCGTACACTTCTCCAGAGTGGCTGTTGGCAATTTACATCCCGCCCATCAGTGTAGCAAGGCTCCCATTTCTCCATGGCCTGTCCTGCATTTCTGGTTTTGAGACTTTTTTCAGCATGGCCCTTTTGACCGATGGGTAGCGAGTCTGCTTTGTCGCGCTGATTTGCCTTTCCAGGTTGCTTGGTTGGCCAAAAAGGGCGTATGCGTTTTTTCCTGAATATATTCAGGAAAAAACGCATATGCCCTTTTTGGCCAAGGGCATCATTGTCAACGTTTTGCCGCTTTTCATGTGCTTTAAAGGCGCTTCGAATCTACCTCCTGAAATCTGTTTCCTACAATTCTGCCTTGATTTCAAATCCTCTTCTTTGCCTTCCCTCAATATATTTGTGGACGAGAGTTATCATTTATAACTCTGTAGGTTTGTGAATTGCAGTGCCCTGAAGCTCCATTTTACAACTCGCTTTTTTGGGAGCTGGCCGCAAAAGCGCAGGATGGCTTCAGGCCCTGTTCTGGTTCCGGGGGGGAGGATGAGCCTGTGGTTAATTCTTCTTCCTGATGGGAAAATAGAGTGACCTGTGCCTGTCCCAACACCAAGAGCTAGTCTCTCACTGGTTCCCCGTCTACCCGTTCATCCTCAGGACAAATTGCAACCTGTACGGAACAGGAGGTTAAAGGTGCTGATGCTCCAAGTAGGGAGATTGTTAGTAAAGCGGCTGGAATGGCGAACCCGGGCACAAGGAGAAGAGAAATGAGGTGCGTTTTAGAAACCTTTCCCCATCACATGGTGTACCATCTTTTTGTTTTCTCATGCATGTTTTCGATGTAGGAAGATGCCCTTGAACCTGGAGATTTGGGACCCATGCGATGGGTACCACGCAGTATTACTTTAAAGGGTCTGCGTTTGCTCACCCAACCTCACCAAACCTCTCAGCCCCAAGAGTGTCCACCCTTATGTCTCATCCAGCTGTGGGTCTAGATATGGTCAATCCAGGTTGCATCACAGCCCCTGAACGCATTGTGTAAGAATTTCTCTCTCTTTCACTGTCTTTGTTTCATGGGTTTTTCAAAGTAATTTATTTTTATAATGGGGTTTAGCTGCTTTTCACTGCTGTGTTTATGCCGCTTTACACCCACTTGACACACTAACAGAGAGATATCAATACATAGGTTTTAAGATTATTACTAGTCAGATATATTCTTGTGCGGTGAATAGGGCGTGTTGAGTCCAGTTCTCTGAGCAAGGAGTAGGTCTTGTCTATTACATATTGGGTTTATGGAACGGTATCTGAGCTAATTTGAAACCCTTTTTTTATGTATCACCCCACCTCACCTTTCCCGTTAAGCAGCCATAGTGTGTTTTCTGCATGTGTGACTCTGTTCTGTTTTGTAATTCAGTTCAAGTGTAACGGTTTTTACATTCCCTCTATAAGTGATACCTTATGAGAAGTGTCCTTTTCTGTGTGACTTATTTCACTTAGAATCGTCGTACCTATATCCACTCATCATGCTGCTATTAGCCTTATGACATTGATTTCATGGCTGAGTGATATTCCATTGTACATAAGGACCACAACTTCTTTATCCATTTTTCTCCCTCCTGGGATATTGAAGGTGGAATGAAGTGGAGGTCCTTGTCAACAGAGCAGCCCTAAACTTTGGGGTGCTTGTGTCTTGCTGATTTTTCATTTTCCCAATTTATACCCCCATGAGTGGAAGTGCCCTATGCTCTCTAAGCTGTGTTTTTTAGATGTTTCAGGACACACCGTACACTTCTCCAGAGTGGCTGTTGGCAATTTACATCCCGCCCATCAGTGTAGCAAGGCTCCCATTTCTCCATGGCCTGTCCTGCATTTCTGGTTTTGAGACTTTTTTCAGCATGGCCCTTTTGACCGATGGGTAGCGAGTCTTCTTTGTACCGCTGATTTGCCTTTCCAGGTTGCTTGGTTGGCCAAAAAGGGCGTATGCGTTTTTTCCTGAATATATTCAGGAAAAAACGCATACGCCCTTTTTGGCCAAGGGCATCATTGTCAACGTTTTGCCGCTTTTCATGTGCTTTAAAGGCGATTCGAATCTACCTCCTGAAATCTGTTTCCTGCATTTCTGCCTTGATTTCAAATCCTCTTCTTTGCCTTCCCTCAATATATTTGTGGACGAGAGTTATCATTTATAACTCTGCAGGTTTGTGAATTGCAGTGCCCTGAAGCTCCATTGTACAACTCGCTTTTTTGGGAGCTGGCCGCAAAAGCGCAGGATGGCTTCAGGCCCTGTTCTGGTTCCGGGGGGGAGGATGAGCCTGTGGTTAATTCTTCTTCCTGATGGGAAAATAGAGTGACCTGTGCCTGTCCCAACACCAAGAGCTAGTCTCTCACTGGTTCCCCGTCTACCCGTTCATCCTCAGGACAAATTGCAACCTGTACGGAACAGGAGGTTAAAGGTGCTGATGCTCCAAGTAGGGAGATTGTTAGTAAAGCGGCTGGAATGGAGAACCCGGGCACAAGGAGAAGAGAAATGAGGTGCGTTTTAGAAACCTTTCCCCATCACATGGTGTACCATCTTTTTGTTTTCTCATGCATGTTTTCGATGTAGGAAGATGCCCTTGAACCTGGAGATTTGGGACCCATGCGATGGGTACCACGCAGTATTACTTTAAAGGGTCTGCGTTTGCTCACCCAACCTCACCAAACCTCTCAGCCCCAAGAGTGTCCACCCTTATGTCTCATCCAGCTGTGGGTCTAGATATGGTCAATCCAGGTTGCATCACAGCCCCTGAACGCATTGTGTAAGAATTTCTCTCTCTTTCACTGTCTTTGTTTCATGGGTTTTTCAAAGTAATTTATTTTTATAATGGGGTTTAGCTGCTTTTCACTGCTGTGTTTATGCCGCTTTACACCCACTTGACACACTAACAGAGAGATATCAATACATAGGTTTTAAGATTATTACTAGTCAGATATATTCTTGTGCGGTGAATAGGGCGTGTTGAGTCCAGTTCTCTGAGCAAGGAGTAGGTCTTGTCTATTACATATTGGGTTTATGGAACGGTATCTGAGCTAATTTGAAACCCTTGTTTTATGTATCACCCCACCTCACCTTTCCCGTTAAGCAGCCATAGTGTGTTTTCTGCATGTGTGACTCTGTTCTGTTTTGTAATTCAGTTCAAGTGTAACGGTTTTTACATTCCCTCTATAAGTGATACCTTATGAGAAGTGTCCTTTTCTGTGTGACTTATTTCACTTAGAATCGTCGTACCTAAATCCACTCATCATGCTGCTATTAGCCTTATGACATTGATTTCATGGCTGAGTGATATTCCATTGTACATAAGGACCACAACTTCTTTATCCATTTTTCTCCCTCCTGGGATATTGAAGGTGGAATGAAGTGGAGGTCCTTGTCAACAGAGCAGCCCTAAACTTTGGGGTGCTTGTGTCTTGCTGATTTTTCATTTTCCCAATTTATACCCCCATGAGTGGAAGTGCCCTATGCTCTCTAAGCTGTGTTTTTTAGATGTTTCAGGACACACCGTACACTTCTCCAGAGTGGCTGTTGGCAATTTACATCCCGCCCATCAGTGTAGCAAGGCTCCCATTTCTCCATGGCCTTTCCTGCATTTCTGGTTTTGAGACTTTTTTCAGCATGGCCCTTTTGACCGATGGGTAGCGAGTCTTCTTTGTAGCCCTGATTTGCCTTTCCAGGTTGCTTGGTTGGCCAAAAAGGGCGTATGCGTTTTTTCCTGAATATATTCAGGAAAAAACGCATACGCCCTTTTTGGCCAAGGGCATCATTGTCAACGTTTTGCCGCTTTTCATGTGCTTTAAAGGCGCTTCGAATCTACCTCCTGAAATCTGTTTCCTGCATTTCTGCCTTGATTTCAAATCCTCTTCTTTGCCTTCCCTCAATATATTTGTGGACGAGAGTTATCATTTATAACTCTGCAGGTTTGTGAATTGCAGTGCCCTGAAGCTCCATTGTACAACTCGCTTTTTTGGGAGCTGGCCGCAAAAGCGCAGGATGGCTTCAGGCCCTGTTCTGGTTCCGGGGGGGAGGATGAGCCTGTGGTTAATTCTTCTTCCTGATGGGAAAATAGAGTGACCTGTGCCTGTCCCAACACCAAGAGCTAGTCTCTCACTGGTTCCCCGTCTACCCGTTCATCCTCAGGACAAATTGCAACCTGTACGGAACAGGAGGTTAAAGGTGCTGATGCTCCAAGTAGGGAGATTGTTAGTAAAGCGGCTGGAATGGCGAACCCGGGCACAAGGAGAAGAGAAATGAGGTGCGTTTTAGAAACCTTTCCCCATCACATGGTGTACCATCTTTTTGTTTTCTCATGCATGTTTTCGATGTAGGAAGATGCCCTTGAACCTGGAGATTTGGGACCCATGCGATGGGTACCACGCAGTATTACTTTAAAGGGTCTGCGTTTGCTCACCCAACCTCACCAAACCTCTCAGCCCCAAGAGTGTCCACCCTTATGTCTCATCCAGCTGTGGGTCTAGATATGGTCAATCCAGGTTGCATCACAGCCCCTGAACGCATTGTGTAAGAATTTCTCTCTCTTTCACTGTCTTTGTTTCATGGGTTTTTCAAAGTAATTTATTTTTATAATGGGGTTTAGCTGCTTTTCACTGCTGTGTTTATGCCGCTTTACACCCACTTGACACACTAACAGAGAGATATCAATACATAGGTTTTAAGATTATTACTAGTCAGATATATTCTTGTGCGGTGAATAGGGCGTGTTGAGTCCAGTTCTCTGAGCAAGGAGTAGGTCTTGTCTATTACATATTGGGTTTATGGAACGGTATCTGAGCTAATTTGAAACCCTTTTTTTATGTATCACCCCACCTCACCTTTCCCGTTAAGCAGCCATAGTGTGTTTTCTGCATGTGTGACTCTGTTCTGTTTTGTAATTCAGTTCAAGTGTAACGGTTTTTACATTCCCTCTATAAGTGATACCTTATGAGAAGTGTCCTTTTCTGTGTGACTTATTTCACTTAGAATCGTCGTACCTATATCCACTCATCATGCTGCTATTAGCCTTATGACATTGATTTCATGGCTGAGTGATATTCCATTGTACATAAGGACCACAACTTCTTTATCCATTTTTCTCCCTCCTGGGATATTGAAGGTGGAATGAAGTGGAGGTCCTTGTCAACAGAGCAGCCCTAAACTTTGGGGTGCTTGTGTCTTGCTGATTTTTCATTTTCCCAATTTATACCCCCATGAGTGGAAGTGCCCTATGCTCTCTAAGCTGTGTTTTTTAGATGTTTCAGGACACACCGTACACTTCTCCAGAGTGGCTGTTGGCAATTTACATCCCGCCCATCAGTGTAGCAAGGCTCCCATTTCTCCATGGCCTGTCCTGCATTTCTGGTTTTGAGACTTTTTTCAGCATGGCCCTTTTGACCGATGGGTAGCGAGTCTTCTTTGTACCGCTGATTTGCCTTTCCAGGTTGCTTGGTTGGCCAAAAAGGGCGTATGCGTTTTTTCCTGAATATATTCAGGAAAAAACGCATACGCCCTTTTTGGCCAAGGGCATCATTGTCAACGTTTTGCCGCTTTTCATGTGCTTTAAAGGCGATTCGAATCTACCTCCTGAAATCTGTTTCCTGCATTTCTGCCTTGATTTCAAATCCTCTTCTTTGCCTTCCCTCAATATATTTGTGGACGAGAGTTATCATTTATAACTCTGCAGGTTTGTGAATTGCAGTGCCCTGAAGCTCCATTGTACAACTCGCTTTTTTGGGAGCTGGCCGCAAAAGCGCAGGATGGCTTCAGGCCCTGTTCTGGTTCCGGGGGGGAGGATGAGCCTGTGGTTAATTCTTCTTCCTGATGGGAAAATAGAGTGACCTGTGCCTGTCCCAACACCAAGAGCTAGTCTCTCACTGGTTCCCCGTCTACCCGTTCATCCTCAGGACAAATTGCAACCTGTACGGAACAGGAGGTTAAAGGTGCTGATGCTCCAAGTAGGGAGATTGTTAGTAAAGCGGCTGGAATGGAGAACCCGGGCACAAGGAGAAGAGAAATGAGGTGCGTTTTAGAAACCTTTCCCCATCACATGGTGTACCATCTTTTTGTTTTCTCATGCATGTTTTCGATGTAGGAAGATGCCCTTGAACCTGGAGATTTGGGACCCATGCGATGGGTACCACGCAGTATTACTTTAAAGGGTCTGCGTTTGCTCACCCAACCTCACCAAACCTCTCAGCCCCAAGAGTGTCCACCCTTATGTCTCATCCAGCTGTGGGTCTAGATATGGTCAATCCAGGTTGCATCACAGCCCCTGAACGCATTGTGTAAGAATTTCTCTCTCTTTCACTGTCTTTGTTTCATGGGTTTTTCAAAGTAATTTATTTTTATAATGGGGTTTAGCTGCTTTTCACTGCTGTGTTTATGCCGCTTTACACCCACTTGACACACTAACAGAGAGATATCAATACATAGGTTTTAAGATTATTACTAGTCAGATATATTCTTGTGCGGTGAATAGGGCGTGTTGAGTCCAGTTCTCTGAGCAAGGAGTAGGTCTTGTCTATTACATATTGGGTTTATGGAACGGTATCTGAGCTAATTTGAAACCCTTGTTTTATGTATCACCCCACCTCACCTTTCCCGTTAAGCAGCCATAGTGTGTTTTCTGCATGTGTGACTCTGTTCTGTTTTGTAATTCAGTTCAAGTGTAACGGTTTTTACATTCCCTCTATAAGTGATACCTTATGAGAAGTGTCCTTTTCTGTGTGACTTATTTCACTTAGAATCGTCGTACCTAAATCCACTCATCATGCTGCTATTAGCCTTATGACATTGATTTCATGGCTGAGTGATATTCCATTGTACATAAGGACCACAACTTCTTTATCCATTTTTCTCCCTCCTGGGATATTGAAGGTGGAATGAAGTGGAGGTCCTTGTCAACAGAGCAGCCCTAAACTTTGGGGTGCTTGTGTCTTGCTGATTTTTCATTTTCCCAATTTATACCCCCATGAGTGGAAGTGCCCTATGCTCTCTAAGCTGTGTTTTTTAGATGTTTCAGGACACACCGTACACTTCTCCAGAGTGGCTGTTGGCAATTTACATCCCGCCCATCAGTGTAGCAAGGCTCCCATTTCTCCATGGCCTTTCCTGCATTTCTGGTTTTGAGACTTTTTTCAGCATGGCCCTTTTGACCGATGGGTAGCGAGTCTTCTTTGTAGCCCTGATTTGCCTTTCCAGGTTGCTTGGTTGGCCAAAAAGGGCGTATGCGTTTTTTCCTGAATATATTCAGGAAAAAACGCATACGCCCTTTTTGGCCAAGGGCATCATTGTCAACGTTTTGCCGCTTTTCATGTGCTTTAAAGGCGATTCGAATCTACCTCCTGAAATCTGTTTCCTGCATTTCTGCCTTGATTTCAAATCCTCTTCTTTGCCTTCCCTCAATATATTTGTGGACGAGAGTTATCATTTATAACTCTGCAGGTTTGTGAATTGCAGTGCCCTGAAGCTCCATTGTACAACTCGCTTTTTTGGGAGCTGGCCGCAAAAGCGCAGGATGGCTTCAGGCCCTGTTCTGGTTCCGGGGGGGAGGATGAGCCTGTGGTTAATTCTTCTTCCTGATGGGAAAATAGAGTGACCTGTGCCTGTCCCAACACCAAGAGCTAGTCTCTCACTGGTTCCCCGTCTACCCGTTCATCCTCAGGACAAATTGCAACCTGTACGGAACAGGAGGTTAAAGGTGCTGATGCTCCAAGTAGGGAGATTGTTAGTAAAGCGGCTGGAATGGCGAACCCGGGCACAAGGAGAAGAGAAATGAGGTGCGTTTTAGACACCTTTCTCCATCACATGGTGTACCATCTGTTTGTTTTCTCATGCATGTTTTCGATGTAGGAAGATGCCCTTGAACCTGGAGATTTGGGACCCATGCGATGGGTACCACGCAGTATTACTTTAAAGGGTCTGCGTTTGCTCACCCAACCTCACCAAACCTCTCAGCCCCAAGAGTGTCCACCCTTATGTCTCATCCAGCTGTGGGTCTAGATATGGTCAATCCAGGTTGCATCACAGCCCCTGAACGCATTGTGTAAGAAATTCTCTCTCTTTCACTGTCTTTGTTTCATGGGTTTTTCAAAGTAATTTATTTTTATAATGGGGTTTAGCTGCTTTTCACTGCTGTGTTTATGCCGCTTTACACCCACTTGACACACTAACAGAGAGATATCAATACATAGGTTTTAAGATTATTACTAGTCAGATATATTCTTGTGCGGTGAATAAGGCGTGTTGAGTCCAGTTCTCTGAGCAAGGAGTAGGTCTTGTCTATTACATATTGGGTTTATGGAACGGTATCTGAGCTAATTTGAAACCCTTGTTTTATGTATCACCCCACCTTACCTTTCCCGTTAAGCAGCCATAGTGTGTTTTCTGCATGTGTGACTCTGTTCTGTTTTGTAATTCAGTTCAAGTGTAACGGTTTTTACATTCCCTCTATAAGTGATACCTTATGAGAAGTGTCCTTTTCTGTGTGACTTATTTCACTTAGAATCGTCGTACCTAAATCCACTCATCATGCTGCTATTAGCCTTATGACATTGATTTCATGGCTGAGTGATATTCCATTGTACATAAGGACCACAACTTCTTTATCCATTTTTCTCCCTCCTGGGATATTGAAGGTGGAATGAAGTGGAGGTCCTTGTCAACAGAGCAGCCCTAAACTTTGGGGTGCTTGTGTCTTGCTGATTTTTCATTTTCCCAATTTATACCCCCATGAGTGGAAGTGCCCTATGCTCTCTAAGCTGTGTTTTTTAGATGTTTCAGGACACACCGTACACTTCTCCAGAGTGGCTGTTGGCAATTTACATCCCACCCATCAGTGTAGCAAGGCTCCCATTTCTCCATGGCCTGTCCTGCATTTCTGGTTTTGAGACTTTTTTCAGCATGGCCCTTTTGACCGATGGGTAGCGAGTCTTCTTTGTAGCCCTGATTTGCCTTTCCAGGTTGCTTGGTTGGCCAAAAAGGGCGTATGCGTTTTTTCCTGAATATATTCAGGAAAAAACGCATACGCCCTTTTTGGCCAAGAGCATCATTGTCAACGTTTTGCCGCTTTTCATGTGCTTTAAAGGCGATTCGAATCTACCTCCTGAAATCTGTTTCCTGCATTTCTGCCTTGATTTCAAATCCTCTTCTTTGCCTTCCCTAAATATATTTGTGGACGAGAGTTATCATTTATAACTCTGCAGGTTTGTGAATTGCAGTGCCCTGAAGCTCCATTTTACAACTCGCTTTTTTGGGAGATGGCCGCAAAAGCGCAGGATGGCTTCAGGCCCTGTTCTGGTTCCGGGGGGGAGGATGAGCCTGTGGTTAATTCTTCTTCCTGATGGGAAAATAGAGTGACCTGTGCCTGTCCCAACAACAAGAGCTAGTCTCTCACTGGTTCCCCGTATTCCCGTTCATCCTCAGGACAAATTGCAACCTGTACGGAACAGGAGGTTAAAGGTGCTGATGCTCCAAGTAGGGAGATTGTTAGTAAAGCGGCTGGAATGGCGACCCCGGGCACAAGGAGAAGAGAAATGAGGTGCGTTTTAGAAACCTTTCCCCATCACATGGTGTACCATCTTTTTGTTTTCTCATGCATGTTTTCGATGTAGGAAGATGCCCTTGAACCTGGAGATTTGGGACCCATGCGATGGGTACCACGCAGTATTACTTTAAAGGGTCTGCGTTTGCTCACCCAACCTCACCAAACCTCTCAGCCCCAAGAGTGTCCACCCTTATGTCTCATCCAGCTGTGGGTCTAGATATGGTCAATCCAGGTTGCATCACAGCCCCTGAACGCATTGTGTAAGAATTTCTCTCTCTTTCACTGTCTTTGTTTCATGGGTTTGTAAAAGTAATTTATTTTTTTAATGGGGTTTAGCTGCTTTTCACTGCTGTGTTTATGCCGCTTTACACCCACTTGACACACTAACAGAGAGATATCAATACATAGGTTTTAAGATTATTACTAGTCAGATATATTCTTGTGCGGTGAATAGGGCGTGTTGAGTCCAGTTCTCTGAGCAAGGAGTACGTCTTGTCTATTACATATTGGGTTTATGGAATGGTATCTGAGCTAATTTGAAACCCTTGTTTTATGTATCACCCCACCTCACCTTTCCCGTTAAGCAGCCATAGTGTGTTTTCTGCATGTGTGACTCTGTTCTGTTTTGTAATTCAGTTCAAGTTTAACGGGTTTTACATTCCCTCTATAAGTGATACCTTATGAGAAGTGTCCCTTTCTGTGTGACTTATTTCACTTAGAATCGTCGTACCTAAATCCACTCATCATGCTGCTATTAGCCTTATGACATTGATTTCATGGCTGAGTGATATTCCATTGTACATAAGGACCACAACTTCTTTATCCATTTTTCTCCCTCCTGGGATATTGAAGGTGGAATGAAGTGGAGGTCCTTGTCAACAGAGCAGCCCTAAACTTTGGGGTGCTTGTGTCTTGCTGATTTTTCATTTTCCCAATTTATACCCCCATGAGTGGAAGTGCCCTATGCTCTCTAAGCTGTGTTTTTTAGATGTTTCAGGACACACCGTACACTTCTCCAGAGTGGCTGTTGGCAATTTACATCCCGCCCATCAGTGTAGCAAGGCTCCCATTTCTCCATGGCCTGTCCTGCATTTCTGGTTTTGAGACTTTTTTCAGCATGGCCCTTTTGACCGATGGGTAGCGAGTCTTCTTTGTACCGCTGATTTGCCTTTCCAGGTTGCTTGGTTGGCCAAAAAGGGCGTATGCGTTTTTTCCTGAATATATTCAGGAAAAAACGCATACGCCCTTTTTGGCCAAGGGCATCATTGTCAACGTTTTGCCGCTTTTCATGTGCTTTAAAGGCGATTCGAATCTACCTCCTGAAATCTGTTTCCTGCAATTCTGCCTTGATTTCAAATCCTCTTCTTTGCCTTCCCTCAATATATTTGTGGACGAGAGTTATCATTTATAACTCTGCAGGTTTGTGAATTGCAGTGCCCTGAAGCTCCATTTTACAACTCGCGTTCTTGGGAGCTGGCCGCAAAAGCGCAGGATGGCTTCAGGCCCTGTTCTGGTTCCGGGGGGCAGGCTGAGCCTGTGGTTAATTCTTCTTCCTGATGGGAAAATAGAGTGACCTGTGCCTGTCCCTACACCAAGAGCTAGTCTCTCATTGGTTCCACGTCTTCTCGTTCATCCTCAGGACAAATTGCAACCTGTACGGAACAGGAGGTTAAAGGTGCTGATGCTCCAAGTAGGGAGATTGTTAGTAAAGCGGCTGGAATGGCGATCCCGGGCACAAGGAGAAGAGAAATGAGGTGCGTTTTAGAAACCTTTCCCCATCATATGGTGTACCATCTTTATGTTTTCTCATGCATGTTTTCGATGTAGGAAGATGCCCTTGAACCTGGAGATTTGGGACCCATGCGATGGGTACCACGCAGTATTACTTTAAAGGGTCTGCGTTTGCTCACCCAACCTCACCAAACCTCTCAGCCCCAAGAGTGTCCACCCTTATGTCTCATCCAGCTGTGGGTCTAGAAATGGTCAATCCAGGTTGCATCACAGCCCCTGAACGCATTGTGTAAGAATTTCTCTCTCTTTCACTGTCTTTGTTTCATGGGTTTTTCAAAGTAATTTATTTTTATAATGGGGTTTAGCTGCTTTTCACTGCTGTGTTTATGCCGCTTTACACCCACTTGACACACTAACAGAGAGATATCAATACATAGGTTTTAAGATTATTACTAGTCAGATATATTCTTGTGCGGTGAATAGGGCGTGTTGAGTCCAGTTCTCTGAGCAAGGAGTAGGTCTTGTCTATTACATATTGGGTTTATGGAACGGTATCTGAGCTAATTTGAAACCCTTGTTTTATGTATCACCCCACCTCACCTTTCCCGTTAAGCAGCCATAGTGTGTTTTCTGCATGTGTGACTCTGTTCTGTTTTGTAATTCAGTTCAAGTGTAACGGTTTTTACATTCCCTCTATAAGTGATACCTTATGAGAAGTGTCCTTTTCTGTGTGACTTATTTCACTTAGAATCGTCGTACCTAAATCCACTCATCATGCTGCTATTAGCCTTATGACATTGATTTCATGGCTGAGTGATATTCCATTGTACATAAGGACCACAACTTCTTTATCCATTTTTCTCCCTCCTGGGATATTGAAGGTGGAATGAAGTGGAGGTCCTTGTCAACAGAGCAGCCCTAAACTTTGGGGTGCTTGTGTCTTGCTGATTTTTCATTTTCCCAATTTATACCCCCATGAGTGGAAGTGCCCTATGCTCTCTAAGCTGTGTTTTTTAGATGTTTCAGGACACACCGTACACTTCTCCAGAGTGGCTGTTGGCAATTTACATCCCGCCCATCAGTGTAGCAAGGCTCCCATTACTCCATGGCCTGTCCTGCATTTCTGGTTTTGAGACTTTTTTCAGCATGGCCCTTTTGACCGATGGGTAGCGAGTCTTCTTTGTAGCCCTGATTTGCCTCTCCAGGTTGCTTGGTTGGCCAAAAAGGGCGTATGCGTTTTTTCCTGAATATATTCAGGAAAAAACACATACGCCCTTTTTGGCCAAGGGCATCATTGTCAACGTTTTGCCGCTTTTCATGTGCTTTAAAGGTGATTCGAATCTACCTCCTGAAATCTGTTTCCTGCATTTCTGCCTTGATTTCAAATCCTCTTCTTTGCCTTCCCTCAATATATTTGTGGACGAGAGTTATCATTTATAACTCTGCAGGTTTGTGAATTGCAGTGCCCTGAAGCTCCATTTTACAACTCGCTTTTTTGGGAGCTGGCCGCAAAAGCGCAGGATGGCTTCAGGCCCTGTTCTGGTTCCGGGGGGAGGATGAGCCTGTGGTTAATTCTTCTTCCTGATGGGAAAATAGAGTGACCTGTGCCTGTCCCAACACCAAGAGCTAGTCTCTCACTGGTTCCCCGTCTACCCGTTCATCCTCAGGACAAATTGCAACCTGTACGGAACAGGAGGTTAAAGGTGCTGATGCTCCAAGTAGGGAGATTGTTAGTAAAGCGGCTGGAATGGCGAACCCGGGCACAAGGAGAAGAGAAATGAGGTGCGTTTTAGAAAACTTTCCCCATCACATGGTGTACCATCTTTTTGTTTTCTCATGCATGTTTTCGATGTAGGAAGATGCCCTTGAACCTGGAGATTTGGGACCCATGCGATGGGTACCACGCAGTATTACTTTAAAGGGTCTGCGTTTGCTCACCCAACCTCACCAAACCTCTCAGCCCCAAGAGTGTCCACCTTTATGTCTCATCCAGCTGTGGGTCTAGATATGGTCAATCCAGGTTGCATCACAGCCCCTGAACGCATTGTGTAAGAAATTCTCTCTCTTTCACTGTCTTTGTTTCATGGGTGTTTCAAAGTAATTTATTTTTATAATGGGGTTTAGCTGCTTTTCACTGCTGTGTTTATGCCGCTTTACACCCACTTGACACACTAACAGAGAGATATCAATACCTAGGTTTTAAGATTATTACTAGTCAGATATATTCTTGTGCGGTGAATAGGGCGTGTTGAGTCCAGTTCTCTGAGCAAGGAGTAGATCTTGTCTATTACATATTGGGTTTATGGAACGGTATCTGAGCTAATTTGAAACCTTTGTTTTATGTATCACCCCACCTCACCTTTCCCGTTAAGCAGCCATAGTGTGTTTTCTGCATGTGTGACTCTGTTCTGTTTTGTAATTCAGTTCAAGTGTAACGGTTTTTACATTCCCTCTATAAGTGATACCTTATGAGAAGTGTCCTTTTCTGTGTGACTTATTTCACTTAGAATCGTCGTACCTAAATCCACTCATCATGCTGCTACTAGCCTTATGACATTGATTTCCTGGCTGAGTGATATTCCATTGTACATAAGGACCACAACTTCTTTATCCATTTTTCTCCCTCCTGGGATATTGAAGGTGGAATGAAGTGGAGGTCCTTGTCGACAGAGCAGCACTAAACGTTGGGGTGCTTGTGTCTTGCTGATTTTTCATTTTCCCAATTTATACCCCCATGAGTGGAAGTGCCCTAAGCTCTCTAAGCTGTGTTTTTTAGATGTTTCAGGACACACCGTACACTTCTCCAGAGTGGCTGTTGGCAATTTACATCCCGCCCATCAGTGTAGCAAGGCTCCCATTTCTCCATGGCCTGTCCTGCATTTCTGGTTTTGAGACTTTTTTCAGCATGGCCCTTTTGACCGATGGGTAGCGAGTCTTCTTTGTAGCCCTGATTTGCCTTTCCAGGTTGCTTGGTTGGCCAAAAAGGGCGTATGCGTTTTTTCCTGAATATATTCAGGAAAAAACGCATACGCCCTTTTTGGCCAAGGGCATCATTGTCAACGTTTTGCCGCTTTTCATGTGCTTTAAAGGCGATTCGAATCTACCTCCTGAAATCTGTTTCCTGCAATTCTGCCTTGATTTCAAATCCTCTTCTTTGCCTTCCCTCAATATATTTGTGGACGAGAGTTATCATTTATAACTCTGCAGGTTTGGGAATTGCAGTGCCCTGAAGCTCCATTGTACAACTCGCTTTTTTGGGAGCTGGCCGCAAAAGCGCAGGATGGCTTCAGGCCCTGTTCTGGTTCCGGGGGGGAGGATGAGCCTGTGGTTAATTCTTCTTCCTGATGGGAAAATAGAGTGACCTGTGCCTGTCCCAACACCAAGAGCTAGTCTCTCACTGGTTCCCCGTCTACCCGTTCATCCTCAGGACAAATTGCAACCTGTACGGAACAGGAGGTTAAAGGTGCTGATGCTCCAAGTAGGGAGATTGTTATTAAAGCGGATGGAATGGCGAACCCGGGCACAAGGAGAAGAGAAATGAGGTGCGTTTTAGAAACCTTTCCCCATCACATGGTGTACCATCTTTTTGTTTTCTCATGCATGTTTTCGATGTAGGAAGATGTCCTTGAACCTGGAGATTTGGGACCCATGCGATGGGTACCACGCAGTATTACTTTAAAGGGTCTGCGTTTGCTCACCCAACCTCACCAAACCTCTCAGCCCCAAGAGTGTCCACCCTTATGTCTCATCCAGCTGTGGGTCTAGATATGGTCAATCCAGGTTGCATCACAGCCCCTGAACGCATTGTGTAAGAATTTCTCTCTCTTTCACTGTCTTTGTTTCATGGGTTTTTCGAAGTAATTTATTTTTATAATGGGGTTTAGCTGCTTTTCACTGCTGTGTTTATGCCGCTTTACACCCACTTGACACACTAACAGAGAGATATCAATACCTAGGTTTTAAGATTATTACTAGTCAGATATATTCTTGTGCGGTGAATAGGGCGTGTTGAGTCCAGTTCTCTGAGCAAGGAGTAGGTCTTGTCTATTACATATTGGGTTTATGGAACGGTATCTGAGCTAATTTGAAACCCTTGTTTTATGTATCACCCCACCTCACCTTTCCCGTTAAGCAGCCATAGTGTGTTTTCTTCAAGTGTGACTCTGTTCTGTTTTGTAATTCAGTTCAAGTGTAACGGTTTTTACAGTCCCTCTATAAGTGATACCTTATGAGAAGTGTCCTTTTCTGTGTGACTTATTTCACTTAGAATCGTCGTACCTAAATCCACTCATCATGCTGCTACTAGCCTTATGACATTGATTTCCTGGCTGAGTGATATTCCATTGTACATAAGGACCACAACTTCTTTATCCATTTTTCTCTTTCCTGGGATATTGAAGGTGGAATGAAGTGGAGGTCCTTGTCAACAGAGCAGCCCTAAACTTTGGGGTGCTTGTGTCTTGCTGATTTTTCATTTTCCCAATTCATACCGCCATGAGTGGAAGTGCCCTATGCTCTCTAAGCTGTGTTTTTTAGATGTTTCAGGACACACCGTACACTTCTCCAGAGTGGCTGTTGGCAATTTACATCCCGCCCATCAGTGTAGCAAGGCTCCCATTTCTCCATGGCCTGTCCTGCATTTCTGGTTTTGACACGTTTTTCAGCATGGCCCTTTTGACCGACGGGTAGCGAGTCTTCTTTGTAGCGCTGATTTGCCTTTCCAGGTTGCTTGGTTGGCCAAAAAGGGCGTATGCGTTTTTTCCTGAATATATTCAGGAAAAAACGCATACGCCCTTTTTGGCCAAGGGCATCATTGTCAACGTTTTGCCGCTTTTCATGTGCTTTAAAGGCGATTCGAATCTACCTCCTGAAATCTGTTTCCTGCAATTCTGCCTTGATTTCAAATCCTCTTCTTTGCCTTCCCTCAATATATTTGTGGACGAGAGTTATCATTTATAACTCTGCAGGTTTGGGAATTGCAGTGCCCTGAAGCTCCATTGTACAACTCGCTTTTTTGGGAGCTGGCCGCAAAAGCGCAGGATGGCTTCAGGCCCTGTTCTGGTTCCGGGGGGGAGGATGAGCCTGTGGTTAATTCTTCTTCCTGATGGGAAAATAGAGTGACCTGTGCCTGTCCCAACACCAAGAGCTAGTCTCTCACTGGTTCCCCGTCTACCCGTTCATCCTCAGGACAAATTGCAACCTGTACGGAACAGGAGGTTAAAGGTGCTGATGCTCCAAGTAGGGAGATTGTTAGTAAAGCGGCTGGAATGGCGAACCCGGGCACAAGGAGAAGAGAAATGAGGTGCGTTTTAGAAACCTTTCCACATCACACGGTGTACCATCTTCTGGGTTTCTCATGCATGTTTTCGATGTAGGAAGATGCCCTTGAACCTGGAGATTTGGGACCCATGCGATGGGTACCACGCAGTATTACTTTAAAGGGTCTGCGTTTGCTCACCCAACCTCACCAAACCTCTCAGCCCCAAGAGTGTCCACCCTTATGTCTCATCCAGCTGTGGGTCTAGATATGGTCAATCCAGGTTGCATCACAGCCCCTGAACGCATTGTGTAAGAATTTCTCTCTCTTTCACTGTCTTTGTTTCATGGGTTTGTAAAAGTAATTTATTTTTATAATGGGGTTTAGCTGCTTTTCACTGCTGTGTTTATGCCGC
Organism: Balaenoptera borealis; assembly: GCF_965194805.1. Taxonomy (NCBI): domain Eukaryota; kingdom Metazoa; phylum Chordata; class Mammalia; order Artiodactyla; family Balaenopteridae; genus Balaenoptera; species Balaenoptera borealis. Next base: position 462,294 of record NW_028123817.1, read on the forward strand.
TTTTCACCCACTTGACACACTAACAGAGAGATATCAATACATAGGTTTTAAGATTATTACTAGTCAGATATATTCTTGTGCGGTGAATAGGGCGTGTTGAGTCCAGTTCTCTGAGTAAGGAGTAGGTCTTGTCTATTACATATTGGGTTTATGGAACGGTATCTGAGCTAATTTGAAACCCTTGTTTTATGTATCACCCCACCTCACCTTTCCCGTTAAGCAGCCATAGTGTGTTTTCTGCCTGTGTGACTCTGTTCTGTTTTGTAATTCAGTTCAAGTGTAACGGTTTTTACATTCCCTCTATAAGTGATACCTTATGAGAAGTGTCCTTTTCTGTGTGACTTTTTTCACTTAGAATCGTCGTACCTAAATCCACTCATCATGCTGCTACTAGCCTTATGACATTGATTTCATGGCTGAGTGATATTCCATTGTACATAAGGACCACAACTTCTTTATCCATTTTTCTCTTTCCTGGGATATTGAAGGTGGAATGAAGTGGAGGTCCTTGTCAACAGAGCAGCCCTAAACTTTGGGGTGCTTGTGTCTTGCTGAATTTTCATTTTCCCAATTTATACCCCCATGAGTGGAAGTGCCCTATGCTCTCTAAGCTGTGTTTTTTAGATGTTTCAGGACACACCGTACACTTCTCCAGAGTGGCTGTTGGCAATTTACATCCCGCCCATCAGTGTAGCAAGGCTCCCATTTCTCCATGGCCTGTCCTGCATTTCTGGTTTTGAGACTTTTTTCAGCATGGCCCTTTTGACCGATGGGTAGCGAGTCTGCTTTGTCGCGCTGATTTGCCTTTCCAGGTTGCTTGGTTGGCCCAAAAGGGCGTATGCGTTTTTTCCTGAATATATTCAGGAAAAAACGCATACGACCTTTTTGGCCAAGGGCATCATTGTCAACGTTTTGCTGCTTTTCATGTGCTTTAAAGGCGATTCGAATCTACCTCCTGAAATCTGTTTCCTGCAATTCTGCCTTGATTTCAAATCCTCTTCTTTGCCTTCCCTCAATATATTTGTGGACGAGAGTTATCATTTATAACTCTGCAGGTTTGTGAATTGCAGTGCCCTGAAGCTCCATTTTACAACTCGCTTTTTTGGGAGCTGGCCGCAAAAGCACAGGATGGCTTCAGGCCCTGTTCTGGTTCCGGGGGGGAGGATGAGCCTGTGGTTAATTCTTCTTCCTGATGGGAAAATAGAGTGACCTGTGCCTGTCCCAACACCAAGAGCTAGTCTCTCACTGGTTCCCCGTCTACCCGTTCATCCTCAGGACAAATTGCAACCTGTACGGAACAGGAGGTTAAAGGTGCTGATGCTCCAAGTAGGGAGATTGTTAGTAAAGCGGCTGGAATGGCGAACCCCGGCACAAGGAGAAGAGAAATGAGGTGCGTTTTAGAAACCTTTCCAGATCACACGGTGTACCATCTTCTGGGTTTCTCATGCATGTTTTCGATGTAGGAAGATGCCCTTGAACCTGGAGATTTGGGACCCATGCGATGGGTACCACGCAGTATTACTTTAAAGGGTCTGCGTTTGCTCACCCAACCTCACCAAACCTCTCAGCCCCAAGAGTGTCCACCCTTATGTCTCATCCAGCTGTGGGTCTAGATATGGTCAATCCAGGTTGCATCACAGCCCCTGAACGCATTGTGTAAGAATTTCTCTCTCTTTCACTGTCTTTGTTTCATGGGTTTGTAAAAGAAATTTATTTTTATAAATGGGTTTAACTGCTTTTCACTGCTGTGTTTATGCCGCTTTTCACCCACTTGACACACTAACAGAGAGATATCAATACATAGGTTTTAAGATTATTACTAGTGAGATATATTCTTGTGCGGTGAATAGGGCGTGTTGAGTCCAGTTCTCTGAGCAAGGAGTAGGTCTTGTCTATTACATATTGGGTTTATGGAACGGTATCTGAGCTAATTTGAAACCCTTGTTTTATGTATCACCCCACCTCACCTTTCCCGTTAAGCAGCCATAGTGTGTTTTCTGCCTGTGTGACTCTGTTCTGTTTTGTAATTCAGTTCAAGTGTAACGGTTTTTACATTCCCTCTATAAGTGATACCTTATGAGAAGTGTCATTTTCTGTGTGACTTATTTCACTTAGAATCGTCGTACCTAAATCCACTCATCATGCTGCTACTAGCCTTATGACATTGATTTCATGGCTGAGTGATATTCCATTGTACATAAGGACCACAACTTCTTTATCCATTTTTCTCTTTCCTGGGATATTGAAGGTGGAATGAAGTGGAGGTCCTTGTCAACAGAGCAGCCCTAAACTTTGGGGTGCTTGTGTCTTGCTGATTTTTCATTTTCCCAATTTATACCCCCATGAGTGGAAGTGCCCTATGCTCTCTAAGCTGTGTTTTTTAGATGTTTCAGGACACACCGTACACTTCTCCAGAGTGGCTGTTGGCAATTTACATCCCGCCCATCAGTGTAGCGAGGCTCCCATTTCTCCATGGCCTGTCCTGCATTTCTGGTTTTGAGACTTTTTTCAGCATGGCCCTTTTGACCGACGGGTAGCGAGTCTCCTTTGTAGTGCTGATTTGCCTTTCCAGGTTGCTTGGTTGGCCAAAAAGGGCGTATGCGTTTTTTCCTGAATATATTCAGGAAAAAATGCATACGCCCTTTTTGGCCAAGGGCATCATTGTCAACGTTTTGCCGCTTTTCATGTGCTTTAAAGGCGATTCGAATCTACCTCCTGAAATCTGTTTCCTGCATTTCTGCCTTGATTTCAAATCCTCTTCTTTGCCTTCCCTCAATATATTTGTGGACGAGTGTTATCATTTATAACTCTGCAGGTTTGTGAATTGCAGTGCCCTGAAGCTCCATTGTACAACTCGCTTTTTTGGGAGCTGGCCGCAAAAGCGCAGGATGGCTTCAGGCCCTGTTCTGGTTCCGGGGGGGAGGATGAGCCTGTGGTTAATTCTTCTTCCTGATGGGAAAATAGAGTGACCTGTGCCTGTCCCAACACCAAGAGCTAGTCTCTCACTGGTTCCCCGTCTACCCGTTCATCCTCAGGACAAATTGCAACCTGTACGGAACAGGAGGTTAAAGGTGCTGATGCTCCAAGTAGGGAGATTGTTAGTAAAGCGGCTGGAATGGCGAACCCGGGCACAAGGAGAAGAGAAATGAGGTGCCTTTTAGAAACCTTTCCCCATCACATGGTGTACCATCTTTTTGTTTTCTCATGCATGTTTTCGATGTAGGAAGATGCCCTTGAACCTGGAGATTTGGGACCCATGCGATGGGTACCACGCAGTATTACTTTAAAGGGTCTGTGTTTGCTCACCCAACCTCACCAAACCTCTCAGCCCCAAGAGTGTCCACCCTTATGTCTCATCCAGCTGTGGGTCTAGATATGGTCAATCCAGGTTGCATCACAGCCCCTGAACGCATTGTGTAAGAATTTCTCTCTCTTTCACTGTCTTTGTTTCATGGGTTTTTCAAAGTAATTTATTTTTATAATGGGGTTTAGCTGCTTTTCACTGCTGTGTTTATGCCGCTTTACACCCACTTGACACACTAACAGAGAGATATCAATACATAGGTTTTAAGATTATTACTAGTCAGATATATTCTTGTGCGGTGAATAGGGCGTGTTGAGTCCAGTTCTCTGAGCAAGGAGTAGGTCTTGTCTATTACATATTGGGTTTATGGAACGGTATCTGAGCTAATTTGAAACCCTTGTTTTATGTATCACCCCACCTTACCTTTCCCGTTAAGCAGCCATAGTGTGTTTTCTGCATGTGTGACTCTGTTCTGTTTTGTAATTCAGTTCAAGTGTAACGGTTTTTACATTCCCTCTATAAGTGATACCTTATGAGAAGTGTCCTTTTCTGTGTGACTTATTTCACTTAGAATCGTCGTACCTAAATCCACTCATCATGCTGCTATTAGCCTTATGACATTGATTTCATGGCTGAGTGATATTCCATTGTACATAAGGACCACAACTTCTTTATCCATTTTTCTCCCTCCTGGGATATTGAAGGTGGAATGAAGTGGAGGTCCTTGTCAACAGAGCAGCCCTAAACTTTGGGGTGCTTGTGTCTTGCTGATTTTTCATTTTCCCAATTTATACCCCCATGAGTGGAAGTGCCCTATGCTCTCTAAGCTGTGTTTTTTAGATGTTTCAGGACACACCGTACACTTCTCCAGAGTGGCTGTTGGCAATTTACATCCCGCCCATCAGTGTAGCAAGGCTCCCATTTCTCCATGGCCTGTCCTGCATTTCTGGTTTTGAGACTTTTTTCAGCATGGCCCTTTTGACCGATGGGTAGCGAGTCTTCTTTGTAGCCCTGATTTGCCTTTCCAGGTTGCTTGGTTGGCCAAAAAGGGCATATGCGTTTTTTCCTGAATATATTCAGGAAAAAACGCATACGCCCTTTTTGGCCAAGAGCATCATTGTCAACGTTTTGCCGCTTTTCATGTGCTTTAAAGGCGATTCGAATCTACCTCCTGAAATCTGTTTCCTGCATTTCTGCCTTGATTTCAAATCCTCTTCTTTGCCTTCCCTCAATATATTTGTGGACGAGAGTTATCATTTATAACTCTGCAGGTTTGTGAATTGCAGTGCCCTGAAGCTCCATTTTACAACTCGCTTTTTTGGGAGCTGGCCGCAAAAGCGCAGGATGGCTTCAGGCCCTGTTCTGGTTCCGGGGGGGAGGATGAGCCTGTGGTTAATTCTTCTTCCTGATGGGAAAATAGAGTGACCTGTGCCTGTCCCAACAACAAGAGCTAGTCTCTCACTGGTTCCCCGTATTCCCGTTCATCCTCAGGACAAATTGCAACCTGTACGGAACAGGAGGTTAAAGGTGCTGATGCTCCAAGTAGGGAGATTGTTAGTAAAGCGGCTGGAATGGCGAACCCGGGCACAAGGAGAAGAGAAATGAGGTGCGTTTTAGAAACCTTTCCCCATCACATGGTGTACCATCTTTTTGTTTTCTCATGCATGTTTTCGATGTAGGAAGATGCCCTTGAACCTGGAGATTTGGGACCCATGCGATGGGTACCACGCAGTATTACTTTAAAGGGTCTGCGTTTGCTCACCCAACCTCACCAAACCTCTCAGCCCCAAGAGTGTCCACCCTTATGTCTCATCCAGCTGTGGGTCTAGATATGGTCAATCCAGGTTGCATCACAGCCCCTGAACGCATTGTGTAAGAATTTCTCTCTCTTTCACTGTCTTTGTTTCATGGGTTTTTCAAAGTAATTTATTTTTATAATGGGGTTTAGCTGCTTTTCACTGCTGTGTTTATGCCGCTTTACACCCACTTGACACACTAACAGAGAGATATCAATACATAGGTTTTAAGATTATTACTAGTCAGATATATTCTTGTGCGGTGAATAGGGCGTGTTGAGTCCAGTTCTCTGAGCAAGGAGTAGGTCTTGTCTATTACATATTGGGTTTATGGAACGGTATCTGAGCTAATTTGAAACCCTTGTTTTATGTATCACCCCACCTTACCTTTCCCGTTAAGCAGCCATAGTGTGTTTTCTGCATGTGTGACTCTGTTCTGTTTTGTAATTCAGTTCAAGTGTAACGGTTTTTACATTCCCTCTATAAGTGATACCTTATGAGAAGTGTCCTTTTCTGTGTGACTTATTTCACTTAGAATCGTCATACCTAAATCCACTCATCATGCTGCTATTAGCCTTATGACATTGATTTCATGGCTGAGTGATATTCCATTGTACATAAGGACCACAACTTCTTTATCCATTTTTCTCCCTCCTGGGATATTGAAGGTGTAATGAAGTGGAGGTCCTTGTCAACAGAGCAGCCCTAAACTTTGGGGTGCTTGTGTCTTGCTGATTTTTCATTTTCCCAATTTATACCCCCATGAGTGGAAGTGCCCTATGCTCTCTAAGCTGTGTTTTTTAGATGTTTCAGGACACACCGTACACTTCTCCAGAGTGGCTGTTGGCAATTTATATCCCGCCCATCAGTGTAGCAAGGCTCCCATTTCTCCATGGCCTGTCCTGCATTTCTGGTTTTGAGACTTTTTTCAGCATGGCCCTTTTGACCGATGGGTAGCGAGTCTTCTTTGTAGCCCTGATTTGCCTTTCCAGGTTGCTTGGTTGGCCAAAAAGGGCGTATGCGTTTTTTCCTGAATATATTCAGGAAAAAACGCATACGCCCTTTTTGGCCAAGGGCATCATTGTCAACGTTTTGCCGCTTTTCATGTGCTTTAAAGGCGCTTCGAATCTACCTCCTGAAATCTGTTTCCTGCATTTCTGTCTTGATTTCAAATCCTCTTCTTTGCCTTCCCTCAATATATTTGTGGACGAGAGTTATCATTTATAACTCTGCAGGTTTGTGAATTGCAGTGCCCTGAAGCTCCATTGTACAACTCGCTTTTTTGGGAGCTGGCCGCAAAAGCGCAGGATGGCTTCAGGCCCTGTTCTGGTTCCGGGGGGGAGGATGAGCCTGTGGTTAATTCTTCTTCCTGATGGGAAAATAGAGTGACCTGTGCCTGTCCCAACACCAAGAGCTAGTCTCTCACTGGTTCCCCGTCTACCCGTTCATCCTCAGGACAAATTGCAACCTGTACGGAACAGGAGGTTAAAGGTGCTGATGCTCCAAGTAGGGAGATTGTTAGTAAAGCGGCTGGAATGGCGAACCCGGGCACAAGGAGAAGAGAAATGAGGTGCGTTTTAGAAACCTTTCCCCATCACATGGTGTACCATCTTTTTGTTTTCTCATGCATGTTTTCGATGTAGGAAGATGCCCTTGAACCTGGAGATTTGGGACCCATGCGATGGGTACCACGCAGTATTACTTTAAAGGGTCTGCGTTTGCTCACCCAACCTCACCAAACCTCTCAGCCCCAAGAGTGTCCACCCTTATGTCTCATCCAGCTGTGGGTCTAGATATGGTCAATCCAGGTTGCATCACAGCCCCTGAACGCATTGTGTAAGAATTTCTCTCTCTTTCACTGTCTTTGTTTCATGGGTTTTTCAAAGTAATTTATTTTTATAATGGGGTTTAGCTGCTTTTCACTGCTGTGTTTATGCCGCTTTACACCCACTTGACACACTAACAGAGAGATATCAATACATAGGTTTTAAGATTATTACTAGTCAGATATATTCTTGTGTGGTGAATAGGGCGTGTTGAGTCCAGTTCTCTGAGCAAGGAGTAGGTCTTGTCTATTACATATTGGGTTTATGGAACGGTATCTGAGCTAATTTCAAACCCTTGTTTTATGTATCACCCCACCTCACCTTTCCCGTTAAGCAGCCATAGTGTGTTTTCTGCATGTGTGACTCTGTTCTGTTTTGTAATTCAGTTCAAGTGTAACGGTTTTTACAGTCCCTCTATAAGTGATACCTTATGAGAAGTGTCCTTTTCTGTGTGACTTATTTCACTTAGAATCGTCGTACCTAAATCCACTCATCATGCTGCTACTAGCCTTATGACATTGATTTCCTGGCTGAGTGATATTCCATTGTACATAAGGACCACAACTTCTTTATCCATTTTTCTCTTTCCTGGGATATTGAAGGTGGAATGAAGTGGAGGTCCTTGTCAACAGAGCAGCCCTAAACTTTGGGGTGCTTGTGTCTTGCTGAATTTTCATTTTCCCAATTTATACCCCCATGAGTGGAAGTGCCCTATGCTCTCTAAGCTGTGTTTTTTAGATGTTTCAGGACACACCGTACACTTCTCCAGAGTGGCTGTTGGCAATTTACATCCCGCCCATCAGTGTAGCAAGGCTCCCATTTCTCCATGGCCTGTCCTGCATTTCTGGTTTTGAGACTTTTTTCAGCATGGCCCTTTTGACCGATGGGTAGCGAGTCTGCTTTGTCGCGCTGATTTGCCTTTCCAGGTTGCTTGGTTGGCCAAAAAGGGCGTATGCGTTTTTTCCTGAATATATTCAGGAAAAAAGGCATACGCGCTTTTTGGCCAAGGGCATCATTGTCAACGTTTTGCCGCTTTTCATGTGCTTTAAAGGCGATTCGAATCTACCTCCTGAAATCTGTTTCCTACAATTCTGCCTTGATTTCAAATCCTCTTCTTTGCCTTCCCTCAATATATTTGTGGACGAGAGTTATCATTTATAACTCTGCAGGTTTGTGAATTGCAGTGCCCTGAAGCTCCATTGTACAACTCGCTTTTTTGGGAGCTGGCCGCAAAAGCACAGGATGGCTTCAGGCCCTTTTCTGGTTCCGGGGGGGAGGATGAGCCTGTGGTTAATTCTTCTTCCTGATGGGAAAATAGAGTGACCTGTGCCTGTCCCAACACCAAGAGCTAGTCTCTCACTGGTTCCCCGTCTACCCGTTCATCCTCAGGACAAATTGCCACCTGTACAGAACAGGAGGTTAAAGGTGCTGATGCTCCAAGTAGGGAGATTGTTAGTAAAGCGGCTGGAATGGCGAACCCGGGCACAAGGAGAAGAGAAATGAGGTGCGTTTTAGAAACCTTTCCACATCACACGGTGTACCATCTTCTGGGTTTCTCATGCATGTTTTCGATGTAGGAAGATGCCCTTGAACCTGGAGATTTGGGACCCATGCGATGGGTACCACGCAGTATTACTTTAAAGGGTCTGCGTTTGCTCACCCAACCTCACCAAACCTCTCAGCCCCAAGAGTGTCCACCCTTATGTCTCATCCAGCTGTGGGTCTAGATATGGTCAATCCAGGTTGCATCACAGCCCCTGAACGCATTGTGTAAGAATTTCTCTCTCTTTCACTGTCTTTGTTTCATGGGTTTTTCAAAGTAATTTATTTTTATAATGGGGTTTAGCTGCTTTTCACTGCTGTGTTTATGCCGCTTTTCACCCACTTGACACACTAACAGAGAGATATCAATACATAGGTTTCAAAATTATTACTAGTGAGATATATTCTTGTGCGGTGAATAGGGCGTGTTGAGTCCAGTTCTCTGAGCAAGGAGTAGGTCTTGTCTATTACATATTGGGTTTATGGAACGGTATCTGAGCTAATTTGAAACCCTTGTTTTATGTATCACCCCACCTCACCTTTCCCGTTAAGCAGCCATAGTGTGTTTTCTGCCTGTGTGACTCTGTTCTGTTTTGTAATTCAGTTCAAGTGTAACGGTTTTTACATTCCCTCTATAAGTGATAACTTATGAGAAGTGTCCTTTTCTGTGTGACTTATTTCACTTAGAATCGTCGTACCTAAATCCACTCATCATGCTGCTACTAGCCTTATGACATTGATTTCCTGGCTGAGTGATATTCCATTGTACATAAGGACCACAACTTCTTTATCCATTTTTCTCTTTCCTGGGATATTGAAGGTGGAATGAAGTGGAGGTCCTTGTCAACAGAGCAGCCCTAAACTTTGGGGTGCTTGTGTCTTGCTGAATTTTCATTTTCCCAATTTATACCCCCATGAGTGGAAGTGCCCTATGCTCTCTAAGCTGTGTTTTTTAGATGTTTCAGGACACACCGTACACTTCTCCAGAGTGGCTGTTGGCAATTTACATCCCGCCCATCAGTGTAGCAAGGCTCCCATTTCTCCATGGCCTGTCCTGCATTTCTGGTTTTGAGACTTTTTTCAGAATGGCCCTTTTGACCGATGGGTAGCGAGTCTGCTTTGTAGCGCTGATTTGCCTTTTCAGGTTGCTTGGTTGGCCAAAAAGGGCGTATGCGTTTTTTCCTGAATATATTCAGGAAAAAACGCATACGCCCTTTTTGGCCAAGGGCATCATTGTCAACGTTTTGCCGCTTTTCATGTGCTTTAAAGGCGATTCGAATCTACCTCCTGAAATCTGTTTCCTACAATTCTGCCTTGATTTCAAATCCTCTTCTTTGCCTTCCCTCAATATATTTGTGGACGAGAGTTATCATTTATAACTCTGCAGGTTTGTGAATTGCAGTGCCCTGAAGCTCCATTTTACAACTCGCTTTTTTGGGAGCTGGCCGCAAAAGCGCAGGATGGCTTCAGGCCCTGTTCTGGTTCCGGGGGGGAGGATGAGCCTGTGGTTAATTCTTCTTCCTGATGGGAAAATAGAGTGACCTGTGCCTGTCCCAACACCAAGAGCTAGTCTCTCACTGGTTCCCCGTCTACCCGTTCATCCTCAGGACAAATTGCAACCTGTACGGAACAGGAGGTTAAAGGTGCTGATGCTCCAAGTAGGGAGATTGTTAGTAAAGCGGCTGGAATGGCGAACCCGGGCACAAGGAGAAGAGAAATGAGGTGCGTTTTAGAAACCTTTCCCCATCACATGGTGTACCATCTTTTTGTTTTCTCATGCATGTTTTCGATGTAGGAAGATGCCCTTGAACCTGGAGATTTGGGACCCATGCGATGGGTACCACGCAGTATTACTTTAAAGGGTCTGCGTTTGCTCACCCAACCTCACCAAACCTCTCAGCCCCAAGAGTGTCCACCCTTATGTCTCATCCAGCTGTGGGTCTAGATATGGTCAATCCAGGTTGCATCACAGCCCCTGAACGCATTGTGTAAGAATTTCTCTCTCTTTCACTGTCTTTGTTTCATGGGTTTTTCAAAGTAATTTATTTTTATAATGGGGTTTAGCTGCTTTTCACTGCTGTGTTTATGCCGCTTTACACCCACTTGACACACTAACAGAGAGATATCAATACATAGGTTTTAAGATTATTACTAGTCAGATATATTCTTGTGCGGTGAATAGGGCGTGTTGAGTCCAGTTCTCTGAGCAAGGAGTAGGTCTTGTCTATTACATATTGGGTTTATGGAACGGTATCTGAGCTAATTTGAAACCCTTTTTTTATGTATCACCCCACCTCACCTTTCCCGTTAAGCAGCCATAGTGTGTTTTCTGCATGTGTGACTCTGTTCTGTTTTGTAATTCAGTTCAAGTGTAACGGTTTTTACATTCCCTCTATAAGTGATACCTTATGAGAAGTGTCCTTTTCTGTGTGACTTATTTCACTTAGAATCGTCGTACCTAAATCCACTCATCATGCTGCTATTAGCCTTATGACATTGATTTCATGGCTGAGTGATATTCCATTGTACATAAGGACCACAACTTCTTTATCCATTTTTCTCCCTCCTGGGATATTGAAGGTGGAATGAAGTGGAGGTCCTTGTCAACAGAGCAGCCCTAAACTTTGGGGTGCTTGTGTCTTGCTGATTTTTCATTTTCCCAATTTATACCCCCATGAGTGGAAGTGCCCTATGCTCTCTAAGCTGTGTTTTTTAGATGTTTCAGGACACACCGGACACTTCTCCAGAGTGGCTCTTGGCAATTTACATCCCGCCCATCAGTGTAGCAAGGCTCCCATTTCTCCATGGCCTGTCCTGCATTTCTGGTTTTGAGACTTTTTTCAGCATGGCCCTTTTGACCGATGGGTAGCGAGTCTTCTTTGTAGCCCTGATTTGCCTTTCCAGGTTGCTTGGTTGGCCAAAAAGGGCGTATGCGTTTTTTCCTGAATATATTCAGGAAAAAACGCATACGCCCTTTTTGGCCAAGGGCATCATTGTCAACGTTTTGCCGCTTTTCATGTGCTTTAAAGGCGATTCGAATCTACCTCCTGAAATCTGTTTCCTGCATTTCTGCCTTGATTTCAAATCCTCTTCTTTGCCTTCCCTCAATATATTTGTGGACGAGAGTTATCATTTATAACTCTGCAGGTTTGTGAATTGCAGTGCCCTGAAGCTCCATTGTACAACTCGCTTTTTTGGGAGCTGGCCGCAAAAGCGCAGGATGGCTTTAGGCCCTGTTCTGGTTCCGGGGGGGAGGATGAGCCTGTGGTTAATTCTTCTTCCTGATGGGAAAATAGAGTGACCTGTGCCTGTCCCAACACCAAGAGCTAGTCTCTCACTGGTTCCCCGTCTACCCGTTCATCCTCAGGACAAATTGCAACCTGTACGGAACAGGAGGTTAAAGGTGCTGATGCTCCAAGTAGGGAGATTGTTAGTAAAGCGGCTGGAATGGCGACCCCGGGCACAAGGAGAAGAGAAATGAGGTGCGTTTTAGAAACCTTTCCCCATCACATGGTGTACCATCTTTTTGTTTTCTCATGCATGTTTTCGATGTAGGAAGATGCCCTTGAACCTGGAGATTTGGGACCCATGCGATGGGTACCACGCAGTATTACTTTAAAGGGTCTGCGTTTGCTCACCCAACCTCACCAAACCTCTCAGCCCCAAGAGTGTCCACCCTTATGTCTCATCCAGCTGTGGGTCTAGATATGGTCAATCCAGGTTGCATCACAGCCCCTGAACGCATTGTGTAAGAATTTCTCTCTCTTTCACTGTCTTTGTTTCATGGGTTTTTCAAAGTAATTTATTTTTATAATGGGGTTTAGCTGCTTTTCACTGCTGTGTTTATGCCGCTTTACACCCACTTGACACACTAACAGAGAGATATCAATACATAGGTTTTAAGATTATTACTAGTCAGATATATTCTTGTGCGGTGAATAGGGCGTGTTGAGTCCAGTTCTCTGAGCAAGGAGTAGGTCTTGTCTATTACATATTGGGTTTATGGAACGGTATCTGAGCTAATTTGAAACCCTTTTTTTATGTATCACCCCACCTCACCTTTCCCGTTAAGCAGCCATAGTGTGTTTTCTGCATGTGTGACTCTGTTCTGTTTTGTAATTCAGTTCAAGTGTAACGGTTTTTACATTCCCTCTATAAGTGATACCTTATGAGAAGTGTCCTTTTCTGTGTGACTTATTTCACTTAGAATCGTCGTACCTAAATCCACTCATCATGCTGCTATTAGCCTTATGACATTGATTTCATGGCTGAGTGATATTCCATTGTACATAAGGACCACAACTTCTTTATCCATTTTTCTCCCTCCTGGGATATTGAAGGTGGAATGAAGTGGAGGTCCTTGTCAACAGAGCAGCCCTAAACTTTGGGGTGCTTGTGTCTTGCTGATTTTTCATTTTCCCAATTTATACCCCCATGAGTGGAAGTGCCCTATGCTCTCTAAGCTGTGTTTTTTAGATGTTTCAGGACACACCGTACACTTCTCCAGAGTGGCTGTTGGCAATTTACATCCCGCCCATCAGTGTAGCAAGGCTCCCATTTCTCCATGGCCTTTCCTGCATTTCTGGTTTTGAGACTTTTTTCAGCATGGCCCTTTTGACCGATGGGTAGCGAGTCTTCTTTGTAGCCCTGATTTGCCTTTCCAGGTTGCTTGGTTGGCCAAAAAGGGCGTATGCGTTTTTTCCTGAATATATTCAGGAAAAAACGCATACGCCCTTTTTGGCCAAGGGCATCATTGTCAACGTTTTGCCGCTTTTCATGTGCTTTAAAGGCGATTCGAATCTACCTCCTGAAATCTGTTTCCTGCATTTCTGCCTTGATTTCAAATCCTCTTCTTTGCCTTCCCTCAATATATTTGTGGACGAGAGTTATCATTTATAACTCTGCAGGTTTGTGAATTGCAGTGCCCTGAAGCTCCATTGTACAACTCGCTTTTTTGGGAGCTGGCCGCAAAAGCGCAGGATGGCTTCAGGCCCTGTTCTGGTTCCGGGGGGGAGGATGAGCCTGTGGTTAATTCTTCTTCCTGATGGGAAAATAGAGTGACCTGTGCCTGTCCCAACACCAAGAGCTAGTCTCTCACTGGTTCCCCGTCTACCCGTTCATCCTCAGGACAAATTGCAACCTGTACGGAACAGGAGGTTAAAGGTGCTGATGCTCCAAGTAGGGAGATTGTTAGTAAAGCGGCTGGAATGGCGAACCCGGGCACAAGGAGAAGAGAAATGAGGTGCGTTTTAGAAACCTTTCCCCATCACATGGTGTACCATCTTTTTGTTTTCTCATGCATGTTTTCGATGTAGGAAGATGCCCTTGAACCTGGAGATTTGGGACCCATGCGATGGGTACCACGCAGTATTACTTTAAAGGGTCTGCGTTTGCTCACCCAACCTCACCAAACCTCTCAGCCCCAAGAGTGTCCACCCTTATGTCTCATCCAGCTGTGGGTCTAGATATGGTCAATCCAGGTTGCATCACAGCCCCTGAACGCATTGTGTAAGAAATTCTCTCTCTTTCACTGTCTTTGTTTCATGGGTTTTTCAAAGTAATTTATTTTTATAATGGGGTTTAGCTGCTTTTCACTGCTGTGTTTATGCCGCTTTACACCCACTTGACACACTAACAGAGAGATATCAATACATAGGTTTTAAGATTATTACTAGTCAGATATATTCTTGTGCGGTGAATAAGGCGTGTTGAGTCCAGTTCTCTGAGCAAGGAGTAGGTCTTGTCTATTACATATTGGGTTTATGGAACGGTATCTGAGCTAATTTGAAACCCTTGTTTTATGTATCACCCCACCTTACCTTTCCCGTTAAGCAGCCATAGTGTGTTTTCTGCATGTGTGACTCTGTTCTGTTTTGTAATTCAGTTCAAGTGTAACGGTTTTTACATTCCCTCTATAAGTGATACCTTATGAGAAGTGTCCTTTTCTGTGTGACTTATTTCACTTAGAATCGTCGTACCTAAATCCACTCATCATGCTGCTATTAGCCTTATGACATTGATTTCATGGCTGAGTGATATTCCATTGTACATAAGGACCACAACTTCTTTATCCATTTTTCTCCCTCCTGGGATATTGAAGGTGGAATGAAGTGGAGGTCCTTGTCAACAGAGCAGCCCTAAACTTTGGGGTGCTTGTGTCTTGCTGATTTTTCATTTTCCCAATTTATACCCCCATGAGTGGAAGTGCCCTATGCTCTCTAAGCTGTGTTTTTTAGATGTTTCAGGACACACCGTACACTTCTCCAGAGTGGCTGTTGGCAATTTACATCCCACCCATCAGTGTAGCAAGGCTCCCATTTCTCCATGGCCTGTCCTGCATTTCTGGTTTTGAGACTTTTTTCAGCATGGCCCTTTTGACCGATGGGTAGCGAGTCTTCTTTGTAGCCCTGATTTGCCTTTCCAGGTTGCTTGGTTGGCCAAAAAGGGCGTATGCGTTTTTTCCTGAATATATTCAGGAAAAAACGCATACGCCCTTTTTGGCCAAGAGCATCATTGTCAACGTTTTGCCGCTTTTCATGTGCTTTAAAGGCGATTCGAATCTACCTCCTGAAATCTGTTTCCTGCATTTCTGCCTTGATTTCAAATCCTCTTCTTTGCCTTCCCTCAATATATTTGTGGACGAGAGTTATCATTTATAACTCTGCAGGTTTGTGAATTGCAGTGCCCTGAAGCTCCATTTTACAACTCGCTTTTTTGGGAGCTGGCCGCAAAAGCGCAGGATGGCTTCAGGCCCTGTTCTGGTTCCGGGGGGGAGGATGAGCCTGTGGTTAATTCTTCTTCCTGATGGGAAAATAGAGTGACCTGTGCCTGTCCCAACAACAAGAGCTAGTCTCTCACTGGTTCCCCGTATTCCCGTTCATCCTCAGGACAAATTGCAACCTGTACGGAACAGGAGGTTAAAGGTGCTGATGCTCCAAGTAGGGAGATTGTTAGTAAAGCGGCTGGAATGGCGACCCCGGGCACAAGGAGAAGAGAAATGAGGTGCGTTTTAGAAACCTTTCCCCATCACATGGTGTACCATCTTTTTTGTTTTCTCATGCATGTTTTCGATGTAGGAAGATGCCCTTGAACCTGGAGATTTGGGACCCATGCGATGGGTACCACGCAGTATTACTTTAAAGGGTCTGCGTTTGCTCACCCAACCTCACCAAACCTCTCAGCCCCAAGAGTGTCCACCCTTATGTCTCATCCAGCTGTGGGTCTAGAAATGGTCAATCCAGGTTGCATCACAGCCCCTGAACGCATTGTGTAAGAATTTCTCTCTCTTTCACTGTCTTTGTTTCATGGGTTTTTCAAAGTAATTTATTTTTATAATGGGGTTTAGCTGCTTTTCACTGCTGTGTTTATGCCGCTTTACACCCACTTGACACACTAACAGAGAGATATCAATACATAGGTTTTACGATTATTACTAGTCAGATATATTCTTGTGCGGTGAATAGGGCGTGTTGAGTCCAGTTCTCTGAGCAAGGAGTAGGTCTTGTCTATTACATATTGGGTTTATGGAACGGTATCTGAGCTAATTTGAAACCCTTGTTTTATGTATCACCCCACCTCACCTTTCCCGTTAAGCAGCCATAGTGTGTTTTCTGCATGTGTGACTCTGTTCTGTTTTGTAATTCAGTTCAAGTGTAACGGTTTTTACAGTCCCTCTATAAGTGATACCTTATGAGAAGTGTCCTTTTCTGTGTGACTTATTTCACTTAGAATCGTCGTACCTAAATCCACTCATCATGCTGCTATTAGCCTTATGACATTGATTTCATGGCTGAGTGATATTCCATTGTACATAAGGACCACAACTTCTTTATCCATTTTTCTCCCTCCTGGGATATTGAAGGTGGAATGAAGTGGAGGTCCTTGTCAACAGAGCAGCCCTAAACTTTGGGGTGCTTGTGTCTTGCTGATTTTTCATTTTCCCAATTTATACCCCCATGAGTGGAAGTGCCCTATGCTCTCTAAGCTGTGTTTTTTAGATGTTTCAGGACACACCGTACACTTCTCCAGAGTGGCTGTTGGCAATTTACATCCCGCCCATCAGTGTAGCAAGGCTCCCATTTCTCCATGGCCTGTCCTGCATTTCTGGTTTTGAGACTTTTTTCAGCATGGCCCTTTTGACCGATGGGTAGCGAGTCTTCTTTGTAGCCCTGATTTGCCTTTCCAGGTTGCTTGGTTGGCCAAAAAGGGCGTATGCGTTTTTTCCTGAATATATTCAGGAAAAAACGCATACGCCCTTTTTGGCCAAGGGCATCATTGTCAACGTTTTGCCGCTTTTCATGTGCTTTAAAGGCGATTCGAATCTACCTCCTGAAATCTGTTTCCTGCATTTCTGCCTTGATTTCAAATCCTCTTCTTTGCCTTCCCTCAATATATTTGTGGACGAGAGTTATCATTTATAACTCTGCAGGTTGGTGAATTGCAGTGCCCTGAAGCTCCATTGTACAACTCGCTTTTTTGGGAGCTGGCCGCAAAAGCGCAGGATGGCTTCAGGCCCTGTTCTGGTTCCGGGGGGGAGGATGAGCCTGTGGTTAATTCTTCTTCCTGATGGGAAAATAGAGTGACCTGTGCCTGTCCCAACACCAAGAGCTAGTCTCTCACTGGTTCCCCGTCTACCCGTTCATCCTCAGGACAAATTGCAACCTGTACGGAACAGGAGGTTAAAGGTGCTGATGCTCCAAGTAGGGAGATTGTTAGTAAAGCGGCTGGAATGGCGACCCCGGGCACAAGGAGAAGAGAAATGAGGTGCGTTTTAGAAACCTTTCCCCATCACATGGTGTACCATCTTTTTGTTTTCTCATGCATGTTTTCGATGTAGGAAGATGCCCTTGAACCTGGAGATTTGGGACCCATGCGATGGGTACCACGCAGTATTACTTTAAAGGGTCTGCGTTTGCTCACCCAACCTCACCAAACCTCTCAGCCCCAAGAGTGTCCACCCTTATGTCTCATCCAGCTGTGGGTCTAGATATGGTCAATCCAGGTTGCATCACAGCCCCTGAACGCATTGTGTAAGAATTTCTCTCTCTTTCACTGTCTTTGTTTCATGGGTTTTTCAAAGTAATTTATTTTTATAATGGGGTTTAGCTGCTTTTCACTGCTGTGTTTATGCCGCTTTACACCCACTTGACACACTAACAGAGAGATATCAATACATAGGTTTTAAGATTATTACTAGTCAGATATATTCTTGTGCGGTGAATAGGGCGTGTTGAGTCCAGTTCTCTGAGCAAGGAGTAGGTCTTGTCTATTACATATTGGGTTTATGGAACGGTATCTGAGCTAATTTGAAACCCTTTTTTTATGTATCACCCCACCTCACCTTTCCCGTTAAGCAGCCATAGTGTGTTTTCTGCATGTGTGACTCTGTTCTGTTTTGTAATTCAGTTCAAGTGTAACGGTTTTTACATTCCCTCTATAAGTGATACCTTATGAGAAGTGTCCTTTTCTGTGTGACTTATTTCACTTAGAATCGTCGTACCTAAATCCACTCATCATGCTGCTATTAGCCTTATGACATTGATTTCATGGCTGAGTGATATTCCATTGTACATAAGGACCACAACTTCTTTATCCATTTTTCTCCCTCCTGGGATATTGAAGGTGGAATGAAGTGGAGGTCCTTGTCAACAGAGCAGCCCTAAACTTTGGGGTGCTTGTGTCTTGCTGATTTTTCATTTTCCCAATTTATACCCCCATGAGTGGAAGTGCCCTATGCTCTCTAAGCTGTGTTTTTTAGATGTTTCAGGACACACCGTACACTTCTCCAGAGTGGCTGTTGGCAATTTACATCCCGCCCATCAGTGTAGCAAGGCTCCCATTTCTCCATGGCCTTTCCTGCATTTCTGGTTTTGAGACTTTTTTCAGCATGGCCCTTTTGACCGATGGGTAGCGAGTCTTCTTTGTAGCCCTGATTTGCCTTTCCAGGTTGCTTGGTTGGCCAAAAAGGGCGTATGCGTTTTTTCCTGAATATATTCAGGAAAAAACGCATACGCCCTTTTTGGCCAAGGGCATCATTGTCAACGTTTTGCCGCTTTTCATGTGCTTTAAAGGCGATTCGAATCTACCTCCTGAAATCTGTTTCCTGCATTTCTGCCTTGATTTCAAATCCTCTTCTTTGCCTTCCCTCAATATATTTGTGGACGAGAGTTATCATTTATAACTCTGCAGGTTTGTGAATTGCAGTGCCCTGAAGCTCCATTGTACAACTCGCTTTTTTGGGAGCTGGCCGCAAAAGCGCAGGATGGCTTCAGGCCCTGTTCTGGTTCCGGGGGGGAGGATGAGCCTGTGGTTAATTCTTCTTCCTGATGGGAAAATAGAGTGACCTGTGCCTGTCCCAACACCAAGAGCTAGTCTCTCACTGGTTCCCCGTCTACCCGTTCATCCTCAGGACAAATTGCAACCTGTACGGAACAGGAGGTTAAAGGTGCTGATGCTCCAAGTAGGGAGATTGTTAGTAAAGCGGCTGGAATGGCGAACCCGGGCACAAGGAGAAGAGAAATGAGGTGCGTTTTAGAAACCTTTCCCCATCACATGGTGTACCATCTTTTTGTTTTCTCATGCATGTTTTCGATGTAGGAAGATGCCCTTGAACCTGGAGATTTGGGACCCATGCGATGGGTACCACGCAGTATTACTTTAAAGGGTCTGCGTTTGCTCACCCAACCTCACCAAACCTCTCAGCCCCAAGAGTGTCCACCCTTATGTCTCATCCAGCTGTGGGTCTAGATATGGTCAATCCAGGTTGCATCACAGCCCCTGAACGCATTGTGTAAGAAATTCTCTCTCTTTCACTGTCTTTGTTTCATGGGTTTTTCAAAGTAATTTATTTTTATAATGGGGTTTAGCTGCTTTTCACTGCTGTGTTTATGCCGCTTTACACCCACTTGACACACTAACAGAGAGATATCAATACATAGGTTTTAAGATTATTACTAGTCAGATATATTCTTGTGCGGTGAATAAGGCGTGTTGAGTCCAGTTCTCTGAGCAAGGAGTAGGTCTTGTCTATTACATATTGGGTTTATGGAACGGTATCTGAGCTAATTTGAAACCCTTGTTTTATGTATCACCCCACCTTACCTTTCCCGTTAAGCAGCCATAGTGTGTTTTCTGCATGTGTGACTCTGTTCTGTTTTGTAATTCAGTTCAAGTGTAACGGTTTTTACATTCCCTCTATAAGTGATACCTTATGAGAAGTGTCCTTTTCTGTGTGACTTATTTCACTTAGAATCGTCGTACCTAAATCCACTCATCATGCTGCTATTAGCCTTATGACATTGATTTCATGGCTGAGTGATATTCCATTGTACATAAGGACCACAACTTCTTTATCCATTTTTCTCCCTCCTGGGATATTGAAGGTGGAATGAAGTGGAGGTCCTTGTCAACAGAGCAGCCCTAAACTTTGGGGTGCTTGTGTCTTGCTGATTTTTCATTTTCCCAATTTATACCCCCATGAGTGGAAGTGCCCTATGCTCTCTAAGCTGTGTTTTTTAGATGTTTCAGGACACACCGTACACTTCTCCAGAGTGGCTGTTGGCAATTTACATCCCGCCCATCAGTGTAGCAAGGCTCCCATTTCTCCATGGCCTTTCCTGCATTTCTGGTTTTGAGACTTTTTTCAGCATGGCCCTTTTGACCGATGGGTAGCGAGTCTTCTTTGTAGCCCTGATTTGCCTTTCCAGGTTGCTTGGTTGGCCAAAAAGGGCGTATGCGTTTTTTCCTGAATATATTCAGGAAAAAACGCATACGCCCTTTTTGGCCAAGGGCATCATTGTCAACGTTTTGCCGCTTTTCATGTGCTTTAAAGGCGATTCGAATCTACCTCCTGAAATCTGTTTCCTGCATTTCTGCCTTGATTTCAAATCCTCTTCTTTGCCTTCCCTCAATATATTTGTGGACGAGAGTTATCATTTATAACTCTGCAGGTTTGTGAATTGCAGTGCCCTGAAGCTCCATTGTACAACTCGCTTTTTTGGGAGCTGGCCGCAAAAGCGCAGGATGGCTTCAGGCCCTGTTCTGGTTCCGGGGGGGAGGATGAGCCTGTGGTTAATTCTTCTTCCTGATGGGAAAATAGAGTGACCTGTGCCTGTCCCAACACCAAGAGCTAGTCTCTCACTGGTTCCCCGTCTACCCGTTCATCCTCAGGACAAATTGCAACCTGTACGGAACAGGAGGTTAAAGGTGCTGATGCTCCAAGTAGGGAGATTGTTAGTAGAGCGGCTGGAATGGCGACCCCGGGCACAAGGAGAAGAGAAATGAGGTGCGTTTTAGAAACCTTTCCCCATCACATGGTGTACCATCTTTTTGTTTTCTCATGCATGTTTTCGATGTAGGAAGATGCCCTTGAACCTGGAGATTTGGGACCCATGCGATGGGTACCACGCAGTATTACTTTAAAGGGTCTGCGTTTGCTCACCCAACCTCACCAAACCTCTCAGCCCCAAGAGTGTCCACCCTTATGTCTCATCCAGCTGTGGGTCTAGATATGGTCAATCCAGGTTGCATCACAGCCCCTGAACGCATTGTGTAAGAAATTCTCTCTCTTTCACTGTCTTTGTTTCATGGGTTTTTCAAAGTAATTTATTTTTATAATGGGGTTTAGCTGCTTTTCACTGCTGTGTTTATGCCGCTTTACACCCACTTGACACACTAACAGAGAGATATCAATACATAGGTTTTAAGATTATTACTAGTCAGATATATTCTTGTGCGGTGAATAAGGCGTGTTGAGTCCAGTTCTCTGAGCAAGGAGTAGGTCTTGTCTATTACATATTGGGTTTATGGAACGGTATCTGAGCTAATTTGAAACCCTTGTTTTATGTATCACCCCACCTTACCTTTCCCGTTAAGCAGCCATAGTGTGTTTTCTGCATGTGTGACTCTGTTCTGTTTTGTAATTCAGTTCAAGTGTAACGGTTTTTACATTCCCTCTATAAGTGATACCTTATGAGAAGTGTCCTTTTCTGTGTGACTTATTTCACTTAGAATCGTCGTACCTAAATCCACTCATCATGCTGCTATTAGCCTTATGACATTGATTTCATGGCTGAGTGATATTCCATTGTACATAAGGACCACAACTTCTTTATCCATTTTTCTCCCTCCTGGGATATTGAAGGTGGAATGAAGTGGAGGTCCTTGTCAACAGAGCAGCCCTAAACTTTGGGGTGCTTGTGTCTTGCTGATTTTTCATTTTCCCAATTTATACCCCCATGAGTGGAAGTGCCCTATGCTCTCTAAGCTGTGTTTTTTAGATGTTTCAGGACACACCGTACACTTCTCCAGAGTGGCTGTTGGCAATTTACATCCCGCCCATCAGTGTAGCAAGGCTCCCATTTCTCCATGGCCTTTCCTGCATTTCTGGTTTTGAGACTTTTTTCAGCATGGCCCTTTTGACCGATGGGTAGCGAGTCTTCTTTGTAGCCCTGATTTGCCTTTCCAGGTTGCTTGGTTGGCCAAAAAGGGCGTATGCGTTTTTTCCTGAATATATTCAGGAAAAAACGCATACGCCCTTTTTGGCCAAGGGCATCATTGTCAACGTTTTGCCGCTTTTCATGTGCTTTAAAGGCGATTCGAATCTACCTCCTGAAATCTGTTTCCTGCATTTCTGCCTTGATTTCAAATCCTCTTCTTTGCCTTCCCTCAATATATTTGTGGACGAGAGTTATCATTTATAACTCTGCAGGTTTGTGAATTGCAGTGCCCTGAAGCTCCATTGTACAACTCGCTTTTTTGGGAGCTGGCCGCAAAAGCGCAGGATGGCTTCAGGCCCTGTTCTGGTTCCGGGGGGGAGGATGAGCCTGTGGTTAATTCTTCTTCCTGATGGGAAAATAGAGTGACCTGTGCCTGTCCCAACACCAAGAGCTAGTCTCTCACTGGTTCCCCGTCTACCCGTTCATCCTCAGGACAAATTGCAACCTGTACGGAACAGGAGGTTAAAGGTGCTGATGCTCCAAGTAGGGAGATTGTTAGTAAAGCGGCTGGAATGGCGACCCCGGGCACAAGGAGAAGAGAAATGAGGTGCGTTTTAGAAACCTTTCCCCATCACATGGTGTACCATCTTTTTGTTTTCTCATGCATGTTTTCGATGTAGGAAGATGCCCTTGAACCTGGAGATTTGGGACCCATGCGATGGGTACCACGCAGTATTACTTTAAAGGGTCTGCGTTTGCTCACCCAACCTCACCAAACCTCTCAGCCCCAAGAGTGTCCACCCTTATGTCTCATCCAGCTGTGGGTCTAGATATGGTCAATCCAGGTTGCATCACAGCCCCTGAACGCATTGTGTAAGAAATTCTCTCTCTTTCACTGTCTTTGTTTCATGGGTTTTTCAAAGTAATTTATTTTTATAATGGGGTTTAGCTGCTTTTCACTGCTGTGTTTATGCCGCTTTACACCCACTTGACACACTAACAGAGAGATATCAATACATAGGTTTTAAGATTATTACTAGTCAGATATATTCTTGTGCGGTGAATAAGGCGTGTTGAGTCCAGTTCTCTGAGCAAGGAGTAGGTCTTGTCTATTACATATTGGGTTTATGGAACGGTATCTGAGCTAATTTGAAACCCTTGTTTTATGTATCACCCCACCTTACCTTTCCCGTTAAGCAGCCATAGTGTGTTTTCTGCATGTGTGACTCTGTTCTGTTTTGTAATTCAGTTCAAGTGTAACGGTTTTTACATTCCCTCTATAAGTGATACCTTATGAGAAGTGTCCTTTTCTGTGTGACTTATTTCACTTAGAATCGTCGTACCTAAATCCACTCATCATGCTGCTATTAGCCTTATGACATTGATTTCATGGCTGAGTGATATTCCATTGTACATAAGGACCACAACTTCTTTATCCATTTTTCTCCCTCCTGGGATATTGAAGGTGGAATGAAGTGGAGGTCCTTGTCAACAGAGCAGCCCTAAACTTTGGGGTGCTTGTGTCTTGCTGATTTTTCATTTTCCCAATTTATACCCCCATGAGTGGAAGTGCCCTATGCTCTCTAAGCTGTGTTTTTTAGATGTTTCAGGACACACCGTACACTTCTCCAGAGTGGCTGTTGGCAATTTACATCCCGCCCATCAGTGTAGCAAGGCTCCCATTTCTCCATGGCCTTTCCTGCATTTCTGGTTTTGAGACTTTTTTCAGCATGGCCCTTTTGACCGATGGGTAGCGAGTCTTCTTTGTAGCCCTGATTTGCCTTTCCAGGTTGCTTGGTTGGCCAAAAAGGGCGTATGCGTTTTTTCCTGAATATATTCAGGAAAAAACGCATACGCCCTTTTTGGCCAAGGGCATCATTGTCAACGTTTTGCCGCTTTTCATGTGCTTTAAAGGCGATTCGAATCTACCTCCTGAAATCTGTTTCCTGCATTTCTGCCTTGATTTCAAATCCTCTTCTTTGCCTTCCCTCAATATATTTGTGGACGAGAGTTATCATTTATAACTCTGCAGGTTTGTGAATTGCAGTGCCCTGAAGCTCCATTGTACAACTCGCTTTTTTGGGAGCTGGCCGCAAAAGCGCAGGATGGCTTCAGGCCCTGTTCTGGTTCCGGGGGGGAGGATGAGCCTGTGGTTAATTCTTCTTCCTGATGGGAAAATAGAGTGACCTGTGCCTGTCCCAACACCAAGAGCTAGTCTCTCACTGGTTCCCCGTCTACCCGTTCATCCTCAGGACAAATTGCAACCTGTACGGAACAGGAGGTTAAAGGTGCTGATGCTCCAAGTAGGGAGATTGTTAGTAAAGCGGCTGGAATGGCGACCCCGGGCACAAGGAGAAGAGAAATGAGGTGCGTTTTAGAAACCTTTCCCCATCACATGGTGTACCATCTTTTTGTTTTCTCATGCATGTTTTCGATGTAGGAAGATGCCCTTGAACCTGGAGATTTGGGACCCATGCGATGGGTACCACGCAGTATTACTTTAAAGGGTCTGCGTTTGCTCACCCAACCTCACCAAACCTCTCAGCCCCAAGAGTGTCCACCCTTATGTCTCATCCAGCTGTGGGTCTAGATATGGTCAATCCAGGTTGCATCACAGCCCCTGAACGCATTGTGTAAGAAATTCTCTCTCTTTCACTGTCTTTGTTTCATGGGTTTTTCAAAGTAATTTATTTTTATAATGGGGTTTAGCTGCTTTTCACTGCTGTGTTTATGCCGCTTTACACCCACTTGACACACTAACAGAGAGATATCAATACATAGGTTTTAAGATTATTACTAGTCAGATATATTCTTGTGCGGTGAATAAGGCGTGTTGAGTCCAGTTCTCTGAGCAAGGAGTAGGTCTTGTCTATTACATATTGGGTTTATGGAACGGTATCTGAGCTAATTTGAAACCCTTGTTTTATGTATCACCCCACCTTACCTTTCCCGTTAAGCAGCCATAGTGTGTTTTCTGCATGTGTGACTCTGTTCTGTTTTGTAATTCAGTTCAAGTGTAACGGTTTTTACATTCCCTCTATAAGTGATACCTTATGAGAAGTGTCCTTTTCTGTGTGACTTATTTCACTTAGAATCGTCGTACCTAAATCCACTCATCATGCTGCTATTAGCCTTATGACATTGATTTCATGGCTGAGTGATATTCCATTGTACATAAGGACCACAACTTCTTTATCCATTTTTCTCCCTCCTGGGATATTGAAGGTGGAATGAAGTGGAGGTCCTTGTCAACAGAGCAGCCCTAAACTTTGGGGTGCTTGTGTCTTGCTGATTTTTCATTTTCCCAATTTATACCCCCATGAGTGGAAGTGCCCTATGCTCTCTAAGCTGTGTTTTTTAGATGTTTCAGGACACACCGTACACTTCTCCAGAGTGGCTGTTGGCAATTTACATCCCACCCATCAGTGTAGCAAGGCTCCCATTTCTCCATGGCCTGTCCTGCATTTCTGGTTTTGAGACTTTTTTCAGCATGGCCCTTTTGACCGATGGGTAGCGAGTCTTCTTTGTAGCCCTGATTTGCCTTTCCAGGTTGCTTGGTTGGCCAAAAAGGGCGTATGCGTTTTTTCCTGAATATATTCAGGAAAAAACGCATACGCCCTTTTTGGCCAAGAGCATCATTGTCAACGTTTTGCCGCTTTTCATGTGCTTTAAAGGCGATTCGAATCTACCTCCTGAAATCTGTTTCCTGCATTTCTGCCTTGATTTCAAATCCTCTTCTTTGCCTTCCCTCAATATATTTGTGGACGAGAGTTATCATTTATAACTCTGCAGGTTTGTGAATTGCAGTGCCCTGAAGCTCCATTTTACAACTCGCTTTTTTGGGAGCTGGCCGCAAAAGCGCAGGATGGCTTCAGGCCCTGTTCTGGTTCCGGGGGGGAGGATGAGCCTGTGGTTAATTCTTCTTCCTGATGGGAAAATAGAGTGACCTGTGCCTGTCCCAACAACAAGAGCTAGTCTCTCACTGGTTCCCCGTATTCCCGTTCATCCTCAGGACAAATTGCAACCTGTACGGAACAGGAGGTTAAAGGTGCTGATGCTCCAAGTAGGGAGATTGTTAGTAAAGCGGCTGGAATGGCGACCCCGGGCACAAGGAGAAGAGAAATGAGGTGCGTTTTAGAAACCTTTCCCCATCACATGGTGTACCATCTTTTTTGTTTTCTCATGCATGTTTTCGATGTAGGAAGATGCCCTTGAACCTGGAGATTTGGGACCCATGCGATGGGTACCACGCAGTATTACTTTAAAGGGTCTGCGTTTGCTCACCCAACCTCACCAAACCTCTCAGCCCCAAGAGTGTCCACCCTTATGTCTCATCCAGCTGTGGGTCTAGAAATGGTCAATCCAGGTTGCATCACAGCCCCTGAACGCATTGTGTAAGAATTTCTCTCTCTTTCACTGTCTTTGTTTCATGGGTTTTTCAAAGTAATTTATTTTTATAATGGGGTTTAGCTGCTTTTCACTGCTGTGTTTATGCCGCTTTACACCCACTTGACACACTAACAGAGAGATATCAATACATAGGTTTTACGATTATTACTAGTCAGATATATTCTTGTGCGGTTAATAGGGCGTGTTGAGTCCAGTTCTCTGAGCAAGGAGTAGGTCTTGTCTATTACATATTGGGTTTATGGAACGGTATCTGAGCTAATTTGAAACCCTTGTTTTATGTATCACCCCACCTCACCTTTCCCGTTAAGCAGCCATAGTGTGTTTTCTGCATGTGTGACTCTGTTCTGTTTTGTAATTCAGTTCAAGTGTAACGGTTTTTACAGTCCCTCTATAAGTGATACCTTATGAGAAGTGTCCTTTTCTGTGTGACTTATTTCACTTAGAATCGTCGTACCTAAATCCACTCATCATGCTGCTATTAGCCTTATGACATTGATTTCATGGCTGAGTGATATTCCATTGTACATAAGGACCACAACTTCTTTATCCATTTTTCTCCCTCCTGGGATATTGAAGGTGGAATGAAGTGGAGGTCCTTGTCAACAGAGCAGCCCTAAACTTTGGGGTGCTTGTGTCTTGCTGATTTTTCATTTTCCCAATTTATACCCCCATGAGTGGAAGTGCCCTATGCTCTCTAAGCTGTGTTTTTTAGATGTTTCAGGACACACCGTACACTTCTCCAGAGTGGCTGTTGGCAATTTACATCCCGCCCATCAGTGTAGCAAGGCTCCCATTTCTCCATGGCCTGTCCTGCATTTCTGGTTTTGAGACTTTTTTCAGCATGGCCCTTTTGACCGATGGGTAGCGAGTCTTCTTTGTAGCCCTGATTTGCCTTTCCAGGTTGCTTGGTTGGCCAAAAAGGGCGTATGCGTTTTTTCCTGAATATATTCAGGAAAAAACGCATACGCCCTTTTTGGCCAAGGGCATCATTGTCAACGTTTTGCCGCTTTTCATGTGCTTTAAAGGCGATTCGAATCTACCTCCTGAAATCTGTTTCCTGCATTTCTGCCTTGATTTCAAATCCTCTTCTTTGCCTTCCCTCAATATATTTGTGGACGAGAGTTATCATTTATAACTCTGCAGGTTGGTGAATTGCAGTGCCCTGAAGCTCCATTGTACAACTCGCTTTTTTGGGAGCTGGCCGCAAAAGCGCAGGATGGCTTCAGGCCCTGTTCTGGTTCCGGGGGGGAGGATGAGCCTGTGGTTAATTCTTCTTCCTGATGGGAAAATAGAGTGACCTGTGCCTGTCCCAACAACAAGAGCTAGTCTCTCACTGGTTCCCCGTATTCCCGTTCATCCTCAGGACAAATTGCAACCTGTACGGAACAGGAGGTTAAAGGTGCTGATGCTCCAAGTAGGGAGATTGTTAGTAAAGCGGCTGGAATGGCGACCCCGGGCACAAGGAGAAGAGAAATGAGGTGCGTTTTAGAAACCTTTCCCCATCACATGGTGTACCATCTTTTTTGTTTTCTCATGCATGTTTTCGATGTAGGAAGATGCCCTTGAACCTGGAGATTTGGGACCCATGCGATGGGTACCACGCAGTATTACTTTAAAGGGTCTGCGTTTGCTCACCCAACCTCACCAAACCTCTCAGCCCCAAGAGTGTCCACCCTTATGTCTCATCCAGCTGTGGGTCTAGAAATGGTCAATCCAGGTTGCATCACAGCCCCTGAACGCATTGTGTAAGAATTTCTCTCTCTTTCACTGTCTTTGTTTCATGGGTTTTTCAAAGTAATTTATTTTTATAATGGGGTTTAGCTGCTTTTCACTGCTGTGTTTATGCCGCTTTACACCCACTTGACACACTAACAGAGAGATATCAATACATAGGTTTTACGATTATTACTAGTCAGATATATTCTTGTGCGGTTAATAGGGCGTGTTGAGTCCAGTTCTCTGAGCAAGGAGTAGGTCTTGTCTATTACATATTGGGTTTATGGAATGGTATCTGAGCTAATTTGAAACCCTTGTTTTATGTATCACCCCACCTCACCTTTCCCGTTAAGCAGCCATAGTGTGTTTTCTGCATGTGTGACTCTGTTCTGTTTTGTAATTCAGTTCAAGTGTAACGGTTTTTACATTCCCTCTATAAGTGATACCTTATGAGAAGTGTCCTTTTCTGTGTGACTTATTTCACTTAGAATCGTCGTACCTAAATCCACTCATCATGCTGCTATTAGCCTTATGACATTGATTTCATGGCTGAGTGATATTCCATTGTACATAAGGACCACAACTTCTTTATCCATTTTTCTCCCTCCTGGGATATTGAAGGTGGAATGAAGTGGAGGTCCTTGTCAACAGAGCAGCCCTAAACTTTGGGGTGCTTGTGTCTTGCTGATTTTTCATTTTCCCAATTTATACCCCCATGAGTGGAAGTGCCCTATGCTCTCTAAGCTGTGTTTTTTAGATGTTTCAAGACACACCGTACACTTCTCCAGAGTGGCTGTTGGCAATTTACATCCCGCCCATCAGTGTAGCAAGGCTCCCATTTCTCCATGGCCTGTCCTGCATTTCTGGTTTTGAGACTTTTTTCAGCATGGCCCTTTTGACCGATGGGTAGCGAGTCTTCTTTGTAGCCCTGATTTGCCTTTCCAGGTTGCTTGGTTGGCCAAAAAGGGCGTATGCGTTTTTTCCTGAATATATTCAGGAAAAAACGCATACGCCCTTTTTGGCCAAGGGCATCATTGTCAACGTTTTGCCGCTTTTCATGTGCTTTAAAGGCGATTCGAATCTACCTCCTGAAATCTGTTTCCTGCATTTCTGCCTTGATTTCAAATCCTCTTCTTTGCCTTCCCTCAATATATTTGTGGACGAGAGTTATCATTTATAACTCTGCAGGTTTGTGAATTGCAGTGCCCTGAAGCTCCATTGTACAACTCGCTTTTTTGGGAGCTGGCCGCAAAAGCGCAGGATGGCTTCAGGCCCTGTTCTGGTTCCGGGGGGGGAGGATGAGCCTGTGGTTAATTCTTCTTCCTGATGGGAAAATAGAGTGACCTGTGCCTGTCCCAACACCAAGAGCTAGTCTCTCACTGGTTCCCCGTCTACCCGTTCATCCTCAGGACAAATTGCAACCTGTACGGAACAGGAGGTTAAAGGTGCTGATGCTCCAAGTAGGGAGATTGTTAGTAAAGCGGCTGGAATGGCGAACCCGGGCACAAGGAGAAGAGAAATGAGGTGCGTTTTAGAAACCTTTCCCCATCACATGGTGTACCATCTTTTTGTTTTCTCATGCATGTTTTCGATGTAGGAAGATGCCCTTGAACCTGGAGATTTGGGACCCATGCGATGGGTACCACGCAGTATTACTTTAAAGGGTCTGCGTTTGCTCACCCAACCTCACCAAACCTCTCAGCCCCAAGAGTGTCCACCCTTATGTCTCATCCAGCTGTGGGTCTAGAAATGGTCAATCCAGGTTGCATCACAGCCCCTGAACGCATTGTGTAAGAATTTCTCTCTCTTTCACTGTCTTTGTTTCATGGGTTTTTCAAAGTAATTTATTTTTATAATGGGGTTTAGCTGCTTTTCACTGCTGTGTTTATGCCGCTTTACACCCACTTGACACACTAACAGAGAGATATCAATACATAGGTTTTAAGATTATTACTAGTCAGATATATTCTTGTGCGGTGAATAGGGCGTGTTGAGTCCAGTTCTCTGAGCAAGGAGTAGGTCTTGTCTATTACATATTGGGTTTATGGAACGGTATCTGAGCTAATTTGAAACCCTTGTTTTATGTATCACCCCACCTCACCTTTCCCGTTAAGCAGCCATAGTGTGTTTTCTGCATGTGTGACTCTGTTCTGTTTTGTAATTCAGTTCAAGTGTAAAGGTTTTTACATTCCCTCTATAAGTGATACCTTATGAGAAGTGTCCTTTTCTGTGTGACTTATTTCACTTAGAATCGTCGTACCTAAATCCACTCATCATGCTGCTATTAGCCTTATGACATTGATTTCATGGCTGAGTGATATTCCATTGTACATAAGGACCACAACTTCTTTATCCATTTTTCTCCCTCCTGGGATATTGAAGGTGGAATGAAGTGGAGGTCCTTGTCAACAGAGCAGCCCTAAACTTTGGGGTGCTTGTGTCTTGCTGATTTTTCATTTTCCCAATTTATACCCCCATGAGTGGAAGTGCCCTATGCTCTCTAAGCTGTGTTTTTTAGATGTTTCAGGACACACCGTACACTTCTCCAGAGTGGCTGTTGGCAATTTACATCCCGCCCATCAGTGTAGCAAGGCTCCCATTTCTCCATGGCCTGTCCTGCATTTCTGGTTTTGAGACTTTTTTCAGCATGGCCCTTTTGACCGATGGGTAGCGAGTCTTCTTTGTAGCCCTGATTTGCCTTTCCAGGTTGCTTGGTTGGCCAAAAAGGGCGTATGCGTTTTTTCCTGAATATATTCAGGAAAAAACGCATACGCCCTTTTTGGCCAAGGGCATCATTGTCAACGTTTTGCCACTTTTCATGTGCTTTAAAGGCGATTCGAATCTACCTCCTGAAATCTGTTTCCTGCATTTCTGCCTTGATTTCAAATCCTCTTCTTTGCCTTCCCTCAATATATTTGTGGACGAGAGTTATCATTTATAACTCTGCAGGTTTGTGAATTGCAGTGCCCTGAAGCTCCATTGTACAACTCGCTTTTTTGGGAGCTGGCCGCAAAAGCGCAGGATGGCTTCAGGCCCTGTTCTGGTTCCGGGGGGGAGGATGAGCCTGTGGTTAATTCTTCTTCCTGATGGGAAAATAGAGTGACCTGTGCCTGTCCCAACACCAAGAGCTAGTCTCTCACTGGTTCCCCGTCTACCCGTTCATCCTCAGGACAAATTGCCACCTGTACGGAACAGGAGGTTAAAGGTGCTGATGCTCCAAGTAGGGAGATTGTTAGTAAAGCGGCTGGAATGGCGAACCCGGGCACAAGGAGAAGAGAAATGAGGTGCGTTTTAGAAACCTTTCCCCATCACATGGTGTACCATCTTTTTGTTTTCTCATGCATGTTTTCGATGTAGGAAGATGCCCTTGAACCTGGAGATTTGGGACCCATGCGATGGGTACCACGCAGTATTACTTTAAAGGGTCTGCGTTTGCTCACCCAACCTCACCAAACCTCTCAGCCCCAAGAGTGTCCACCCTTATGTCTCATCCAGCTGTGGGTCTAGATATGGTCAATCCAGGTTGCATCACAGCCCCTGAACGCATTGTGTAAGAATTTCTCTCTCTTTCACTGTCTTTGTTTCATGGGTTTTTCAAAGTAATTTATTTTTATAATGGGGTTTAGCTGCTTTTCACTGCTGTGTTTATGCCGCTTTACACCCACTTGACACACTAACAGAGAGATATCAATACATAGGTTTTAAGATTATTACTAGTCAGATATATTCTTGTGCGGTGAATAGGGCGTGTTGAGTCCAGTTCTCTGAGCAAGGAGTAGGTCTTGTCTATTACATATTGGGTTTATGGAACGGTATCTGAGCTAATTTGAAACCCTTGTTTTATGTATCACCCCACCTTACCTTTCCCGTTAAGCAGCCATAGTGTGTTTTCTGCATGTGTGACTCTGTTCTGTTTTGTAATTCAGTTCAAGTGTAACGGTTTTTACATTCCCTCTATAAGTGATACCTTATGAGAAGTGTCCTTTTCTGTGTGACTTATTTCACTTAGAATCGTCGTACCTAAATCCACTCATCATGCTGCTATTAGCCTTATGACATTGATTTCATGGCTGAGTGATATTCCATTGTACATAAGGACCACAACTTCTTTATCCATTTTTCTCCCTCCTGGGATATTGAAGGTGGAATGAAGTGGAGGTCCTTGTCAACAGAGCAGCCCTAAACTTTGGGGTGCTTGTGTCTTGCTGATTTTTCATTTTCCCAATTTATACCCCCATGAGTGGAAGTGCCCTATGCTCTCTAAGCTGTGTTTTTTAGATGTTTCAGGACACACCGTACACTTCTCCAGAGTGGCTGTTGGCAATTTACATCCCGCCCATCAGTGTAGCAAGGCTCCCATTTCTCCATGGCCTGTCCTGCATTTCTGGTTTTGAGACTTTTTTCAGCATGGCCCTTTTGACCGATGGGTAGCGAGTCTTCTTTGTAGCCCTGATTTGCCTTTCCAGGTTGCTTGGTTGGCCAAAAAGGGCGTATGCGTTTTTTCCTGAATATATTCAGGAAAAAACGCATACGCCCTTTTTGGCCAAGGGCATCATTGTCAACGTTTTGCCACTTTTCATGTGCTTTAAAGGCGATTCGAATCTACCTCCTGAAATCTGTTTCCTGCATTTCTGCCTTGATTTCAAATCCTCTTCTTTGCCTTCCCTCAATATATTTGTGGACGAGAGTTATCATTTATAACTCTGCAGGTTTGTGAATTGCAGTGCCCTGAAGCTCCATTGTACAACTCGCTTTTTTGGGAGCTGGCCGCAAAAGCGCAGGATGGCTTCAGGCCCTGTTCTGGTTCCGGGGGGGAGGATGAGCCTGTGGTTAATTCTTCTTCCTGATGGGAAAATAGAGTGACCTGTGCCTGTCCCAACACCAAGAGCTAGTCTCTCACTGGTTCCCCGTCTACCCGTTCATCCTCAGGACAAATTGCCACCTGTACGGAACAGGAGGTTAAAGGTGCTGATGCTCCAAGTAGGGAGATTGTTAGTAAAGCGGCTGGAATGGCGAACCCGGGCACAAGGAGAAGAGAAATGAGGTGCGTTTTAGAAACCTTTCCCCATCACATGGTGTACCATCTTTTTGTTTTCTCATGCATGTTTTCGATGTAGGAAGATGCCCTTGAACCTGGAGATTTGGGACCCATGCGATGGGTACCACGCAGTATTACTTTAAAGGGTCTGCGTTTGCTCACCCAACCTCACCAAACCTCTCAGCCCCAAGAGTGTCCACCCTTATGTCTCATCCAGCTGTGGGTCTAGAAATGGTCAATCCAGGTTGCATCACAGCCCCTGAACGCATTGTGTAAGAATTTCTCTCTCTTTCACTGTCTTTGTTTCATGGGTTTTTCAAAGTAATTTATTTTTATAATGGGGTTTAGCTGCTTTTCACTGCTGTGTTTATGCCGTTTTACACCCACTTGACACACTAACAGAGAGATATCAATACATAGGTTTTACGATTATTACTAGTCAGATATATTCTTGTGCGGTTAATAGGGCGTGTTGAGTCCAGTTCTCTGAGCAAGGAGTAGGTCTTGTCTATTACATATTGGGTTTATGGAACGGTATCTGAGCTAATTTGAAACCCTTGTTTTATGTATCACCCCACCTCACCTTTCCCGTTAAGCAGCCATAGTGTGTTTTCTGCATGTGTGACTCTGTTCTGTTTTGTAATTCAGTTCAAGTGTAACGGTTTTTACAGTCCCTCTATAAGTGATACCTTATGAGAAGTGTCCTTTTCTGTGTGACTTATTTCACTTAGAATCGTCGTACCTAAATCCACTCATCATGCTGCTATTAGCCTTATGACATTGATTTCATGGCTGAGTGATATTCCATTGTACATAAGGACCACAACTTCTTTATCCATTTTTCTCCCTCCTGGGATATTGAAGGTGGAATGAAGTGGAGGTCCTTGTCAACAGAGCAGCCCTAAACTTTGGGGTGCTTGTGTCTTGCTGATTTTTCATTTTCCCAATTTATACCCCCATGAGTGGAAGTGCCCTATGCTCTCTAAGCTGTGTTTTTTAGATGTTTCAAGACACACCGTACACTTCTCCAGAGTGGCTGTTGGCAATTTACATCCCGCCCATCAGTGTAGCAAGGCTCCCATTTCTCCATGGCCTGTCCTGCATTTCTGGTTTTGAGACTTTTTTCAGCATGGCCCTTTTGACCGATGGGTAGCGAGTCTTCTTTGTAGCCCTGATTTGCCTTTCCAGGTTGCTTGGTTGGCCAAAAAGGGCGTATGCATTTTTTCCTGAATATATTCAGGAAAAAACGCATACGCCCTTTTTGGCCAAGGGCATCATTGTCAACGTTTTGCCGCTTTTCATGTGCTTTAAAGGCGATTCGAATCTACCTCCTGAAATCTGTTTCCTGCATTTCTGCCTTGATTTCAAATCCTCTTCTTTGCCTTCCCTCAATATATTTGTGGACGAGAGTTATCATTTATAACTCTGCAGGTTTGTGAATTGCAGTGCCCTGAAGCTCCATTGTACAACTCGCTTTTTTGGGAGCTGGCCGCAAAAGCGCAGGATGGCTTCAGGCCCTGTTCTGGTTCCGGGGGGGAGGATGAGCCTGTGGTTAATTCTTCTTCCTGATGGGAAAATAGAGTGACCTGTGCCTGTCCCAACACCAAGAGCTAGTCTCTCACTGGTTCCCCGTCTACCCGTTCATCCTCAGGACAAATTGCAACCTGTACGGAACAGGAGGTTAAAGGTGCTGATGCTCCAAGTAGGGAGATTGTTAGTAAAGCGGCTGGAATGGCGACCCCGGGCACAAGGAGAAGAGAAATGAGGTGCGTTTTAGAAACCTTTCCCCATCACATGGTGTACCATCTTTTTGTTTTCTCATGCATGTTTTCGATGTAGGAAGATGCCCTTGAACCTGGAGATTTGGGACCCATGCGATGGGTACCACGCAGTATTACTTTAAAGGGTCTGCGTTTGCTCACCCAACCTCACCAAACCTCTCAGCCCCAAGAGTGTCCACCCTTATGTCTCATCCAGCTGTGGGTCTAGAAATGGTCAATCCAGGTTGCATCACAGCCCCTGAACGCATTGTGTAAGAATTTCTCTCTCTTTCACTGTCTTTGTTTCATGGGTTTTTCAAAGTAATTTATTTTTATAATGGGGTTTAGCTGCTTTTCACTGCTGTGTTTATGCCGCTTTACACCCACTTGACACACTAACAGAGAGATATCAATACATAGGTTTTAAGATTATTACTAGTCAGATATATTCTTGTGCGGTGAATAGGGCGTGTTGAGTCCAGTTCTCTGAGCAAGGAGTAGGTCTTGTCTATTACATATTGGGTTTATGGAACGGTATCTGAGCTAATTTGAAACCCTTGTTTTATGTATCACCCCACCTCACCTTTCCCGTTAAGCAGCCATAGTGTGTTTTCTGCATGTGTGACTCTGTTCTGTTTTGTAATTCAGTTCAAGTGTAAAGGTTTTTACATTCCCTCTATAAGTGATACCTTATGAGAAGTGTCCTTTTCTGTGTGACTTATTTCACTTAGAATCGTCGTACCTAAATCCACTCATCATGCTGCTATTAGCCTTATGACATTGATTTCATGGCTGAGTGATATTCCATTGTACATAAGGACCACAACTTCTTTATCCATTTTTCTCCCTCCTGGGATATTGAAGGTGGAATGAAGTGGAGGTCCTTGTCAACAGAGCAGCCCTAAACTTTGGGGTGCTTGTGTCTTGCTGATTTTTCATTTTCCCAATTTATACCCCCATGAGTGGAAGTGCCCTATGCTCTCTAAGCTGTGTTTTTTAGATGTTTCAGGACACACCGTACACTTCTCCAGAGTGGCTGTTGGCAATTTACATCCCGCCCATCAGTGTAGCAAGGCTCCCATTTCTCCATGGCCTGTCCTGCATTTCTGGTTTTGAGACTTTTTTCAGCATGGCCCTTTTGACCGATGGGTAGCGAGTCTTCTTTGTAGCCCTGATTTGCCTTTCCAGGTTGCTTGGTTGGCCAAAAAGGGCGTATGCGTTTTTTCCTGAATATATTCAGGAAAAAACGCATACGCCCTTTTTGGCCAAGGGCATCATTGTCAACGTTTTGCCACTTTTCATGTGCTTTAAAGGCGATTCGAATCTACCTCCTGAAATCTGTTTCCTGCATTTCTGCCTTGATTTCAAATCCTCTTCTTTGCCTTCCCTCAATATATTTGTGGACGAGAGTTATCATTTATAACTCTGCAGGTTTGTGAATTGCAGTGCCCTGAAGCTCCATTGTACAACTCGCTTCTTTGGGAGCTGGCCGCAAAAGCGCAGGATGGCTTCAGGCCCTGTTCTGGTTCCGGGGGGGAGGATGAGCCTGTGGTTAATTCTTCTTCCTGATGGGAAAATAGAGTGACCTGTGCCTGTCCCAACACCAAGAGCTAGTCTCTCACTGGTTCCCCGTCTACCCGTTCATCCTCAGGACAAATTGCAACCTGTACGGAACAGGAGGTTAAAGGTGCTGATGCTCCAAGTAGGGAGATTGTTAGTAAAGCGGCTGGAATGGCGAACCCGGGCACAAGGAGAAGAGAAATGAGGTGCGTTTTAGAAACCTTTCCCCATCACATGGTGTACCATCTTTTTGTTTTCTCATGCATGTTTTCGATGTAGGAAGATGCCCTTGAACCTGGAGATTTGGGACCCATGCGATGGGTACCACGCAGTATTACTTTAAAGGGTCTGCGTTTGCTCACCCAACCTCACCAAACCTCTCAGCCCCAAGAGTGTCCACCCTTATGTCTCATCCAGCTGTGGGTCTAGAAATGGTCAATCCAGGTTGCATCACAGCCCCTGAACGCATTGTGTAAGAATTTCTCTCTCTTTCACTGTCTTTGTTTCATGGGTTTTTCAAAGTAATTTATTTTTATAATGGGGTTTAGCTGCTTTTCACTGCTGTGTTTATGCCGCTTTACACCCACTTGACACACTAACAGAGAGATATCAATACATAGGTTTTAAGATTATTACTAGTCAGATATATTCTTGTGCGGTGAATAGGGCGTGTTGAGTCCAGTTCTCTGAGCAAGGAGTAGGTCTTGTCTATTACATATTGGGTTTATGGAACGGTATCTGAGCTAATTTGAAACCCTTGTTTTATGTATCACCCCACCTTACCTTTCCCGTTAAGCAGCCATAGTGTGTTTTCTGCATGTGTGACTCTGTTCTGTTTTGTAATTCAGTTCAAGTGTAACGGTTTTTACATTCCCTCTATAAGTGATACCTTATGAGAAGTGTCCTTTTCTGTGTGACTTATTTCACTTAGAATCGTCGTACCTAAATCCACTCATCATGCTGCTATTAGCCTTATGACATTGATTTCATGGCTGAGTGATATTCCATTGTACATAAGGACCACAACTTCTTTATCCATTTTTCTCTTTCCTGGGATATTGAAGGTGGAATGAAGTGGAGGTCCTTGTCAACAGAGCAGCCCTAAACTTTGGGGTGCTTGTGTCTTGCTGATTTTTCATTTTCCCAATTTATACCCCCATGAGTGGAAGTGCCCTATGCTCTCTAAGCTGTGTTTTTTAGATGTTTCAGGACACACCGTACACTTCTCCAGAGTGGCTGTTGGCAATTTACATCCCACCCATCAGTGTAGCAAGGCTCCCATTTCTCCATGGCCTGTCCTGCATTTCTGGTTTTGAGACTTTTTTCAGCATGGCCCTTTTGACCGATGGGTAGCGAGTCTTCTTTGTAGCCCTGATTTGCCTTTCCAGGTTGCTTGGTTGGCCACAAAGGGCGTATGCGTTTTTTCCTGAATATATTCAGGAAAAAACGCATACGCCCTTTTTGGCCAAGAGCATCATTGTCAACGTTTTGCCGCTTTTCATGTGCTTTAAAGGCGATTCGAATCTACCTCCTGAAATCTGTTTCCTGCATTTCTGCCTTGATTTCAAATCCTCTTCTTTGCCTTCCCTCAATATATTTGTGGACGAGAGTTATCATTTATAACTCTGCAGGTTTGTGAATTGCAGTGCCCTGAAGCTCCATTGTACAACTCGCTTTTTTGGGAGCTGGCCGCAAAAGCGCAGGATGGCTTCAGGCCCTGTTCTGGTTCCGGGGGGGAGGATGAGCCTGTGGTTAATTCTTCTTCCTGATGGGAAAATAGAGTGACCTGTGCCTGTCCCAACAACAAGAGCTAGTCTCTCACTGGTTCCCCGTCTACCCGTTCATCCTCAGGACAAATTGCAACCTGTACGGAACAGGAGGTTAAAGGTGCTGATGCTCCAAGTAGGGAGATTGTTAGTAAAGCGGCTGGAATGGCGACCCCGGGCACAAGGAGAAGAGAAATGAGGTGCGTTTTAGAAACCTTTCCCCATCACATGGTGTACCATCTTTTTTGTTTTCTCATGCACGTTTTCGATGTAGGAAGATGCCCTTGAACCTGGAGATTTGGGACCCATGCGATGGGTACCACGCAGTATTACTTTAAAGGGTCTGCGTTTGCTCACCCAACCTCACCAAACCTCTCAGCCCCAAGAGTGTCCACCCTTATGTCTCATCCAGCTGTGGGTCTAGAAATGGTCAATCCAGGTTGCATCACAGCCCCTGAACGCATTGTGTAAGAATTTCTCTCTCTTTCACTGTCTTTGTTTCATGGGTTTTTCAAAGTAATTTATTTTTATAATGGGGTTTAGCTGCTTTTCACTGCTGTGTTTATGCCGCTTTACACCCACTTGACACACTAACAGAGAGATATCAATACATAGGTTTTACGATTATTACTAGTCAGATATATTCTTGTGCGGTTAATAGGGCGTGTTGAGTCCAGTTCTCTGAGCAAGGAGTAGGTCTTGTCTATTACATATTGGGTTTATGGAACGGTATCTGAGCTAATTTGAAACCCTTGTTTTATGTATCACCCCACCTCACCTTTCCCGTTAAGCAGCCATAGTGTGTTTTCTGCATGTGTGACTCTGTTCTGTTTTGTAATTCAGTTCAAGTGTAACGGTTTTTACATTCCCTCTATAAGTGATACCTTATGAGAAGTGTCCTTTTCTGTGTGACTTATTTCACTTAGAATCGTCGTACCTAAATCCACTCATCATGCTGCTATTAGCCTTATGACATTGATTTCATGGCTGAGTGATATTCCATTGTACATAAGGACCACAACTTCTTTATCCATTTTTCTCTTTCCTTGGATATTGAAGGTGGAATGAAGTGGAGGTCCTTGTCAACAGAGCAGCCCTAAACTTTGGGGTGCTTGTGTCTTGCTGATTTTTCATTTTCCCAATTTATACCCCCATGAGTGGAAGTGCCCTATGCTCTCTAAGCTGTGTTTTTTAGATGTTTCAGGACACACCGTACACTTCTCCAGAGTGGCTGTTGGCAATTTACATCCCGCCCATCAGTGTAGCAAGGCTCCCATTTCTCCATGGCCTGTCCTGCATTTCTGGTTTTGAGACTTTTTTCAGCATGGCCCTTTTGACCGATGGGTAGCGAGTCTTCTTTGTAGCCCTGATTTGCCTTTCCAGGTTGCTTGGTTGGCCAAAAAGGGCGTATGCGTTTTTTCCTGAATATATTCAGGAAAAAACGCATACGCCCTTTTTGGCCAAGGGCATCATTGTCAACGTTTTGCCGCTTTTCATGTGCTTTAAAGGCGATTCGAATCTACCTCCTGAAATCTGTTTCCTGCATTTCTGCCTTGATTTCAAATCCTCTTCTTTGCCTTCCCTCAATATATTTGTGGACGAGAGTTATCATTTATAACTCTGCAGGTTTGTGAATTGCAGTGCCCTGAAGCTCCATTGTACAACTCGCTTTTTTGGGAGCTGGCCGCAAAAGCGCAGGATGGCTTCAAGCCCTGTTCTGGTTCCGGGGGGGAGGATGAGCCTGTGGTTAATTCTTCTTCCTGATGGGAAAATAGAGTGACCTGTGCCTGTCCCAACACCAAGAGCTAGTCTCTCACTGGTTCCCCGTCTACCCGTTCATCCTCAGGACAAATTGCAACCTGTACGGAACAGGAGGTTAAAGGTGCTGATGCTCCAAGTAGGGAGATTGTTAGTAAAGCGGCTGGAATGGCGACCCCGGGCACAAGGAGAAGAGAAATGAGGTGCGTTTTAGAAACCTTTCCCCATCACATGGTGTACCATCTTTTTGTTTTCTCATGCATGTTTTCGATGTAGGAAGATGCCCTTGAACCTGGAGATTTGGGACCCATGCGATGGGTACCACGCAGTATTACTTTAAAGGGTCTGCGTTTGCTCACCCAACCTCACCAAACCTCTCAGCCCCAAGAGTGTCCACCCTTATGTCTCATCCAGCTGTGGGTCTAGAAATGGTCAATCCAGGTTGCAACACAGCCCCTGAACGCATTGTGTAAGAATTTCTCTCTCTTTCACTGTCTTTGTTTCATGGGTTTTTCAAAGTAATTTATTTTTATAATGGGGTTTAGCTGCTTTTCACTGCTGTGTTTATGCCGCTTTACACCCACTTGACACACTAACAGAGAGATATCAATACATAGGTTTTAAGATTATTACTAGTCAGATATATTCTTGTGCGGTGAATAGGGCGTGTTGAGTCCAGTTCTCTGAGCAAGGAGTAGGTCTTGTCTATTACATATTGGGTTTATGGAACGGTATCTGAGCTAATTTGAAACCCTTGTTTGATGTATCACCCCACCTCACCTTTCCCGTTAAGCAGCCATAGTGTGTTTTCTGCATGAGTGATTCTGTTCTGTTTTGTAATTCAGTTCAAGTGTAACGGTTTTTACAGTCCCTCTATAAGTGATACCTTATGAGAAGTGTCCTTTTCTGTGTGACTTATTTCACTTAGAATCGTCGTACCTAAATCCACTCATCATGCTGCTACTAGCCTTATGACATTGATTTCATGGCTGAGTGATATTCCATTGTACATAAGGACCACAACTTCTTTATCCATTTTTCTCTTTCCTGGGATATTGAAGGTGGAATGAAGTGGAGGTCCTTGTCAACAGAGCAGCCCTAAACTTTGGGGTGCTTGTGTCTTGCTGATTTTTCATTTTCCCAATTTATACCCCCATGAGTGGAAGTGCCCTATGCTCTCTAAGCTGTGTTTTTTAGATGTTTCAGGACACACCGTACACTTCTCCAGAGTGGCTGTTGGCAATTTACATCCCGCCCATCAGTGTAGCAAGGCTCCCATTTCTCCATGGCCTGTCCTGCATTTCTGGTTTTGACACGTTTTTCAGCATGGCCCTTTTGACCGATGGGTAGCGAGTCTTCTTTGTAGCGCTGATTTGCCTTTCCAGGTTGCTTGGTTGGCCAAAAAGGGCGTATGTGTTTTTTCCTGAATATATTCAGGAAAAAACGCATACGCCCTTTTTAGCCAAGAGCATCATTGTCAACGTTTTGCCGCTTTTCATGTGCTTTAAAGGCGATTCGAATCTACCTCCTGAAATCTGTTTCCTGCATTTCTGCCTTGATTTCAAATCCTCTTCTTTGCCTTCCCTCAATATATTTGTGGACAAGAGTTATCATTTATAACTCTGCAGGTTTGTGAATTGCAGTGCCCTGAAGCTCCATTGTACAACTCGCTTTTTTGGGAGCTGGCCGCAAAAGCGCAGGATGGCTTCAGGCCCTGTTCTGGTTCCGGGGGGAGGATGAGCCTGTGGTTAATTCTTCTTCCTGATGGGAAAATAGAGTGACCTGTGCCTGTCCCAACAACAAGAGCTAGTCTCTCACTGGTTCCCCGTATTCCCGTTCATCCTCAGGACAAATTGCAACCTGTACGGAACAGGAGGTTAAAGGTGCTGATGCTCCAAGTAGGGAGATTGTTAGTAAAGCGGCTGGAATGGCGACCCCGGGCACAAGGAGAAGAGAAATGAGGTGCGTTTTAGAAACCTTTCCCCATCACATGGTGTACCATCTTTTTTGTTTTCTCATGCACGTTTTCGATGTAGGAAGATGCCCTTGAACCTGGAGATTTGGGACCCATGCGATGGGTACCACGCAGTATTACTTTAAAGGGTCTGCGTTTGCTCACCCAACCTCACCAAACCTCTCAGCCCCAAGAGTGTCCACCCTTATGTCTCATCCAGCTGTGGGTCTAGAAATGGTCAATCCAGGTTGCATCACAGCCCCTGAACGCATTGTGTAAGAATTTCTCTCTCTTTCACTGTCTTTGTTTCATGGGTTTTTCAAAGTAATTTATTTTTATAATGGGGTTTAGCTGCTTTTCACTGCTGTGTTTATGCCGCTTTACACCCACTTGACACACTAACAGAGAGATATCAATACATAGGTTTTACGATTATTACTAGTCAGATATATTCTTGTGCGGTTAATAGGGCGTGTTGAGTCCAGTTCTCTGAGCAAGGAGTAGGTCTTGTCTATTACATATTGGGTTTATGGAACGGTATCTGAGCTAATTTGAAACCCTTGTTTTATGTATCACCCCACCTCACCTTTCCCGTTAAGCAGCCATAGTGTGTTTTCTGCATGTGTGACTCTGTTCTGTTTTGTAATTCAGTTCAAGTGTAACGGTTTTTACATTCCCTCTATAAGTGATACCTTATGAGAAGTGTCCTTTTCTGTGTGACTTATTTCACTTAGAATCGTCGTACCTAAATCCACTCATCATGCTGCTATTAGCCTTATGACATTGATTTCATGGCTGAGTGATATTCCATTGTACATAAGGACCACAACTTCTTTATCCATTTTTCTCCCTCCTGGGATATTGAAGGTGGAATGAAGTGGAGGTCCTTGTCAACAGAGCAGCCCTAAACTTTGGGGTGCTTGTGTCTTGCTGATTTTTCATTTTCCCAATTTATACCCCCATGAGTGGAAGTGCCCTATGCTCTCTAAGCTGTGTTTTTTAGATGTTTCAAGACACACCGTACACTTCTCCAGAGTGGCTGTTGGCAATTTACATCCCGCCCATCAGTGTAGCAAGGCTCCCATTTCTCCATGGCCTGTCCTGCATTTCTGGTTTTGAGACTTTTTTCAGCATGGCCCTTTTGACCGATGGGTAGCGAGTCTTCTTTGTAGCCCTGATTTGCCTTTCCAGGTTGCTTGGTTGGCCAAAAAGGGCGTATGCGTTTTTTCCTGAATATATTCAGGAAAAAACGCATACGCCCTTTTTGGCCAAGGGCATCATTGTCAACGTTTTGCCGCTTTTCATGTGCTTTAAAGGCGATTCGAATCTACCTCCTGAAATCTGTTTCCTGCATTTCTGCCTTGATTTCAAATCCTCTTCTTTGCCTTCCCTCAATATATTTGTGGACGAGAGTTATCATTTATAACTCTGCAGGTTTGTGAATTGCAGTGCCCTGAAGCTCCATTGTACAACTCGCTTTTTTGGGAGCTGGCCGCAAAAGCGCAGGATGGCTTCAGGCCCTGTTCTGGTTCCGGGGGGGAGGATGAGCCTGTGGTTAATTCTTCTTCCTGATGGGAAAATAGAGTGACCTGTGCCTGTCCCAACACCAAGAGCTAGTCTCTCACTGGTTCCCCGTCTACCCGTTCATCCTCAGGACAAATTGCAACCTGTACGGAACAGGAGGTTAAAGGTGCTGATGCTCCAAGTAGGGAGATTGTTAGTGAAGCGGCTGGAATGGCGACCCCGGGCACAAGGAGAAGAGAAATGAGGTGCGTTTTAGAAACCTTTCCCCATCACATGGTGTACCATCTTTTTGTTTTCTCATGCATGTTTTCGATGTAGGAAGATGCCCTTGAACCTGGAGATTTGGGACCCATGCGATGGGTACCACGCAGTATTACTTTAAAGGGTCTGCGTTTGCTCACCCAACCTCACCAAACCTCTCAGCCCCAAGAGTGTCCACCCTTATGTCTCATCCAGCTGTGGGTCTAGATATGGTCAATCCAGGTTGCATCACAGCCCCTGAACGCATTGTGTAAGAATTTCTCTCTCTTTCACTGTCTTTGTTTCATGGGTTTTTCAAAGTAATTTATTTTTATAATGGGGTTTAGCTGCTTTTCACTGCTGTGTTTATGCCGCT
The DNA here is from genome assembly GCF_965194805.1 of Balaenoptera borealis. Classification (NCBI taxonomy): domain Eukaryota; kingdom Metazoa; phylum Chordata; class Mammalia; order Artiodactyla; family Balaenopteridae; genus Balaenoptera; species Balaenoptera borealis. The sequence goes on from NW_028123817.1 coordinate 506,300, forward strand.
TTACACCCACTTGACACACTAACAGAGAGATATCAATACATAGGTTTTAAGATTATTACTAGTCAGATATATTCTTGTGCGGTGAATAGGGCGTGTTGAGTCCAGTTCTCTGAGCAAGGAGTAGGTCTTGTCTATTACATATTGGGTTTATGGAACGGTATCTGAGCTAATTTGAAACCCTTGTTTGATGTATCACCCCACCTCACCTTTCCCGTTAAGCAGCCATAGTGTGTTTTCTGCATGAGTGACTCTGTTCTGTTTTGTAATTCAGTTCAAGTGTAACGGTTTTTACAGTCCCTCTATAAGTGATACCTTATGAGAAGTGTCCTTTTCTGTGTGACTTATTTCACTTAGAATCGTCGTACCTAAATCCACTCATCATGCTGCTACTAGCCTTATGACATTGATTTCATGGCTGAGTGATATTCCATTGTACATAAGGACCACAACTTCTTTATCCATTTTTCTCTTTCCTGGGATATTGAAGGTGGAATGAAGTGGAGGTCCTTGTCAACAGAGCAGCCCTAAACTTTGGGGTGCTTGTGTCTTGCTGATTTTTCATTTTCCCAATTTATACCCCCATGAGTGGAAGTGACCTATGCTCTCTAAGCTGTGTTTTTTAGATGTTTCAAGACACACCGTACACTTCTCCAGAGTGGCTGTTGGCAATTTACATCCCGCCCATCAGTGTAGCAAGGCTCCCATTTCTCCATGGCCTGTCCTGCATTTCTGGTTTTGACACGTTTTTCAGCATGGCCCTTTTGACCGATGGGTAGCGAGTCTTCTTTGTAGCGCTGATTTGCCTTTCCAGGTTGCTTGGTTGGCCAAAAAGGGCGTATGCGTTTTTTCCTGAATATATTCAGGAAAAAACGCATACGCCCTTTTTGGCCAAGGGCATCATTGTCAACGTTTTGCCGCTTTTCATGTGCTTTAAAGGCGATTCGAATCTACCTCCTGAAATCTGTTTCCTGCAATTCTGCCTTGATTTCAAATCCTCTTCTTTGCCTTCCCTCAATATATTTGTGGACGAGAGTTATCATTTATAACTCTGCAGGTTTGGGAATTGCAGTGCCCTGAACCTCCATTTTACAACTCGCTTTTTTGGGAGCTGGCCGCAAAAGCGCAGGATGGCTTCAGGCCCTGTTCTGGTTCCGGGGGGGAGGATGAGCCTGTGGTTAATTCTTCTTCCTGATGGGAAAATAGAGTGACCTGTGCCTGTCCCAACACCAAGAGCTAGTCTCTCACTGGTTCCCCGTCTACCCGTTCATCCTCAGGACAAATTGCAACCTGTACGGAACAGGAGGTTAAAGGTGCTGATGCTCCAAGTAGGGAGATTGTTAGTAAAGCGGCTGGAATGGCGAACCCGGGCACAAGGAGAAGAGAAATGAGGTGCGTTTTAGAAACCTTTCCACATCACACGGTGTACCATCTTCTGGGTTTCTCATGCATGTTTTCGATGTAGGAAGATGCCCTTGAACCTGGAGATTTGGGACCCATGCGATGGGTACCACGCAGTATTACTTTAAAGGGTCTGCATTTGCTCACCCAACCTCACCAAACCTCTCAGCCCCAAGAGTGTCCACCCTTATGTCTCATCCAGCTGTGGGTCTAGATATGGTCAATCCAGGTTGCATCACAGCCCCTGAACGCATTGTGTAAGAATTTCTCTCTCTTTCACTGTCTTTGTTTCATGGGTTTGTAAAAGAAATTTATTTTTATAATGGGGTTTAGCTGCTTTTCACTGCTGTGTTTATGCCACTTTTCACCCACTTGACACACTAACAGAGAGATATCAATACATAGGTTTTAAGATTATTACTAGTCAGATATATTCTTGTGCGGTGAATAGGGCGTGTTGAGTCCAGTTCTCTGAGCAAGGAGTAGGTCTTGTCTATTACATATTGGGTTTATGGAACGGTATCTGAGCTAATTTGAAACCCTTGTTTTATGTATCACCCCACCTCACCTTTCCCGTTAAGCAGCCATAGTGTGTTTTCTGCCTGTGTGACTCTGTTCTGTTTTGTAATTCAGTTCAAGTGTAACGGTTTTTACATTCCCTCTATAAGTGATACCTTATGAGAAGTGTCCTTTTCTGTGTGACTTATTTCACTTAGAATCGTCGTACCTAAATCCACTCATCATGCTGCTACTAGCCTTATGACATTGATTTCATGGCTGAGTGATATTCCATTGTACATAAGGACCACAACTTCTTTATCCATTTTTCTCTTTCCTGGGATATTGAAGGTGGAATGAAGTGGAGGTCCTTGTCAACAGAGCAGCCCTAAACTTTGGGGTGCTTGTGTCTTGCTGAATTTTCATTTTCCCAATTTATACCCCCATGAGTGGAAGTGCCCTATGCTCTCTAAGCTGTGTTTTTTAGATGTTTCAGGACACACCGTACACTTCTCCAGAGTGGCTGTTGGCAATTTACATCCCGCCCATCAGTGTAGCAAGGCTCCCATTTCTCCATGGCCTGTCCTGCATTTCTGGTTTTGAGACTTTTTTCAGCATGTACCCTTTTGACCGATGGGTAGCGAGTCTGCTTTGTCGCGCTGATTTGCCTTTCCAGGTTGCTTGGTTGGCCAAAAAGGGCGTATGCGTTTTTTCCTGAATATATTCAGGAAAAAAGGCATACGCCCTTTTTGGCCAAGGGCATCATTGTCAACGTTTTGCCGCTTTTCATGTGCTTTAAAGGCGATTCGAATCTACCTCCTGAAATCTGTTTCCTACAATTCTGCCTTGATTTCAAATCCTCTTCTTTGCCTTCCCTCAATATATTTGTGGACGAGAGTTATCATTTATAACTCTGCAGGTTTGTGAATTGCAGTGCCCTGAAGCTCCATTTTACAACTCGCTTTTTTGGGAGCTGGCCGCAAAAGCACAGGATGGCTTCAGGCCCTGTTCTGGTTCCGGGGGGGAGGATGAGCCTGTGGTTAATTCTTCTTCCTGATGGGAAAATAGAGTGACCTTTGCCTGTCCCAACACCAAGAGCTAGTCTCTCACTGGTTCCCCGTCTACCCGTTCATCCTCAGGACAAATTGCAACCTGTACGGAACAGGAGGTTAAAGGTGCTGATGCTCCAAGTAGGGAGATTGTTAGTAAAGCGGCTGGAATGGCGAACCCGGGCACAAGGAGAAGAGAAATGAGGTGCGTTTTAGAAACCTTTCCCCATCACATGGTGTACCATCTTTTTGTTTTCTCATGCATGTTTTCGATGTAGGAAGATGCCCTTGAACCTGGAGATTTGGGACCCATGCGATGGGTACCACGCAGTATTACTTTAAAGGGTCTGCGTTTGCTCACCCAACCTCACCAAACCTCTCAGCCCCAAGAGTGTCCACCCTTATGTCTCATCCAGCTGTGGGTCTAGATATGGTCAATCCAGGTTGCATCACAGCCCCTGAACGCATTGTGTAAGAATTTCTCTCTCTTTCACTGTCTTTGTTTCATGGGTTTGTAAAAGTAATTTATTTTTATAATGGGGTTTAGCTGCTTTTCACTGCTGTGTTTATGCCGCTTTTCACCCACTTGACACACTAACAGAGAGATATCAATACATAGGTTTTAAGATTATTACTAGTCAGATATATTCTTGTGCGGTGAATAGGGCGTGTTGGGTCCAGTTCTCTGAGCAAGGAGTAGGTCTTGTCTATTACATATTGGGTTTATGGAACGGTATCTGAGCTAATTTGAAACCCTTGTTTTATGTATCACCCCACCTCACCTTTCCCGTTAAGCAGCCATAGTGTGTTTTCTGCCTGTGTGACTCTGTTCTGTTTTGTAATTCAGTTCAAGTGTAACGGTTTTTACATTCCCTCTATAAGTGATACCTTATGAGAAGTGTCCTTTTCTGTGTGACTTATTTCACTTAGAATCGTCGTACCTAAATCCACTCATCATGCTGCTACTAGCCTTATGACATTGATTTCATGGCTGAGTGATATTCCATTGTACATAAGGACCACAACTTCTTTATCCATTTTTCTCTTTCCTGGGATATTGAAGGTGGAATGAAGTGGAGGTCCTTGTCAACAGAGCAGCCCTAAACTTTGGGGTGCTTGTGTCTTGCTGAATTTTCATTTTCCCAATTTATACCCCCATGAGTGGAAGTGACCTATGCTCTCTAAGCTGTGTTTTTTAAATGTTTCAGGACACACCGTACACTTCTCCAGAGTGGCTGTTGGCAATTTACATCCCGCCCATCAGTGTAGCAAGGCTCCCATTTCTCCATGGCCTGTCCTGCATTTCTGGTTTTGAGACTTTTTTCAGCATGGCCCTTTTGACCGATGGGTAGCGAGTCTGCTTTGTAGCGCTGATTTGCCTTTTCAGGTTGCTTGGTTGGCCAAAAAGGGCGTATGCGTTTTTTCCTGAATATATTCAGGAAAAAACGCATACGCCCTTTTTGGCCAAGGGCATCATTGTCAACGTTTTGCCGCTTTTCATGTGCTTTAAAGGCGATTCGAATCTACCTCCTGAAATCTGTTTCCTACAATTCTGCCTTGATTTCAAATCCTCTTCTTTGCCTTCCCTCAATATATTTGTGGACGAGAGTTATCATTTATAACTCTGTAGGTTTGTGAATTGCAGTGCCCTGAAGCTCCATTGTACAACTCGCTTTTTTGGGAGCTGGCCGCAAAAGCGCAGGATGGCTTCAGGCCCTGTTCTGGTTCCGGGGGGGAGGATGAGCCTGTGGTTAATTCTTCTTCCTGATGGGAAAATAGAGTGACCTGTGCCTGTCCCAACACCAAGAGCTAGTCTCTCACTGGTTCCCCGTCTACCCGTTCATCCTCAGGACAAATTGCAACCTGTACGGAACAGGAGGTTAAAGGTGCTGATGCTCCAAGTAGGGAGATTGTTAGTAAAGCGGCTGGAATGGCGAACCCGGGCACAAGGAGAAGAGAAATGAGGTGCGTTTTAGAAACCTTTCCCCATCACATGGTGTACCATCTTTTTGTTTTCTCATGCATGTTTTCGATGTAGGAAGATGCCCTTGAACCTGGAGATTTGGGACCCATGCGATGGGTACCACGCAGTATTACTTTAAAGGGTCTGCGTTTGCTCACCCAACCTCACCAAACCTCTCAGCCCCAAGAGTGTCCACCCTTATGTCTCATCCAGCTGTGGGTCTAGAAATGGTCAATCCAGGTTGCATCACAGCCCCTGAACGCATTGTGTAAGAATTTCTCTCTCTTTCACTGTCTTTGTTTCATGGGTTTTTCAAAGTAATTTATTTTTATAATGGGGTTTAGCTGCTTTTCACTGCTGTGTTTATGCCGCTTTACACCCACTTGACACACTAACAGAGAGATATCAATACATAGGTTTTAAGATTATTACTAGTCAGATATATTCTTGTGCGGTGAATAGGGCGTGTTGAGTCCAGTTCTCTGAGCAAGGAGTAGGTCTTGTCTATTACATATTGGGTTTATGGAACGGTATCTGAGCTAATTTGAAACCCTTGTTTTATGTATCACCCCACCTCACCTTTCCCGTTAAGCAGCCATAGTGTGTTTTCTGCATGTGTGACTCTGTTCTGTTTTGTAATTCAGTTCAAGTGTAACGGTTTTTACATTCCCTCTATAAGTGATACCTTATGAGAAGTGTCCTTTTCTGTGTGACTTATTTCACTTAGAATCGTCGTACCTAAATCCACTCATCATGCTGCTATTAGCCTTATGACATTGATTTCATGGCTGAGTGATATTCCATTGTACATAAGGACCACAACTTCTTTATCCATTTTTCTCCCTCCTGGGATATTGAAGGTGGAATGAAGTGGAGGTCCTTGTCAACAGAGCAGCCCTAAACTTTGGGGTGCTTGTGTCTTGCTGATTTTTCATTTTCCCAATTTATACCCCCATGAGTGGAAGTGCCCTATGCTCTCTAAGCTGTGTTTTTTAGATGTTTCAGGACACACCGTACACTTCTCCAGAGTGGCTGTTGGCAATTTACATCCCGCCTATCAGTGTAGCAAGGCTCCCATTTCTCCATGGCCTGTCCTGCATTTCTGGTTTTGAGACTTTTTTCAGCATGGCCCTTTTGACCGATGGGTAGCGAGTCTTCTTTGTAGCCCTGATTTGCCTTTCCAGGTTGCTTGGTTGGCCAAAAAGGGCGTATGCGTTTTTTCCTGAATATATTCAGGAAAAAACGCATACGCCCTTTTTGGCCAAGGGCATCATTGTCAACGTTTTGCCGCTTTTCATGTGCTTTAAAGGCGATTCGAATCTACCTCCTGAAATCTGTTTCCTGCATTTCTGCCTTGATTTCAAATCCTCTTCTTTGCCTTCCCTCAATATATTTGTGGACGAGAGTTATCATTTATAACTGCAGGTTTGTGAATTGCAGTGCCCTGAAGCTCCATTGTACAACTCGCTTTTTTGGGAGCTGGCCGCAAAAGCGCAGGATGGCTTCAGGCCCTGTTCTGGTTCCGGGGGGGAGGATGAGCCTGTGGTTAATTCTTCTTCCTGATGGGAAAATAGAGTGACCTGTGCCTGTCCCAACACCAAGAGCTAGTCTCTCACTGGTTCCCCGTCTACCCGTTCATCCTCAGGACAAATTGCAACCTGTACGGAACAGGAGGTTAAAGGTGCTGATGCTCCAAGTAGGGAGATTGTTAGTAAAGCGGCTGGAATGGCGAACCCGGGCACAAGGAGAAGAGAAATGAGGTGCGTTTTAGAAACCTTTCCCCATCACATGGTGTACCATCTTTTTGTTTTCTCATGCATGTTTTCGATGTAGGAAGATGCCCTTGAACCTGGAGATTTGGGACCCATGCGATGGGTACCACGCAGTATTACTTTAAAGGGTCTGCGTTTGCTCACCCAACCTCACCAAACCTCTCTGCCCCAAGAGTGTCCACCCTTATGTCTCATCCAGCTGTGGGTCTAGATATGGTCAATCCAGGTTGCATCACAGCCCCTGAACGCATTGTGTAAGAAATTCTCTCTCTTTCACTGTCTTTGTTTCATGGGTTTTTCAAAGTAATTTATTTTTATAATGGGGTTTAGCTGCTTTTCACTGCTGTGTTTATGCCGCTTTACACCCACTTGACACACTAACAGAGAGATATCAATACATAGGTTTTAAGATTATTACTAGTCAGATATATTCTTGTGCGGTGAATAAGGCGTGTTGAGTCCAGTTCTCTGAGCAAGGAGTAGGTCTTGTCTATTACATATTGGGTTTATGGAACGGTATCTGAGCTAATTTGAAACCCTTGTTTTATGTATCACCCCACCTTACCTTTCCCGTTAAGCAGCCATAGTGTGTTTTCTGCATGTGTGACTCTGTTCTGTTTTGTAATTCAGTTCAAGTGTAACGGTTTTTACATTCCCTCTATAAGTGATACCTTATGAGAAGTGTCCTTTTCTGTGTGACTTATTTCACTTAGAATCGTCGTACCTAAATCCACTCATCATGCTGCTATTAGCCTTATGACATTGATTTCATGGCTGAGTGATATTCCATTGTACATAAGGACCACAACTTCTTTATCCATTTTTCTCCCTCCTGGGATATTGAAGGTGGAATGAAGTGGAGGTCCTTGTCAACAGAGCAGCCCTAAACTTTGGGGTGCTTGTGTCTTGCTGATTTTTCATTTTCCCAATTTATACCCCCATGAGTGGAAGTGCCCTATGCTCTCTAAGCTGTGTTTTTTAGATGTTTCAGGACACACCGTACACTTCTCCAGAGTGGCTGTTGGCAATTTACATCTCGCCTATCAGTGTAGCAAGGCTCCCATTTCTCCATGGCCTGTCCTGCATTTCTGGTTTTGAGACTTTTTTCAGCATGGCCCTTTTGACCGATGGGTAGCGAGTCTTCTTTGTAGCCCTGATTTGCCTTTCCAGGTTGCTTGGTTGGCCAAAAAGGGCGTATGCGTTTTTTCCTGAATATATTCAGGAAAAAACGCATACGCCCTTTTTGGCCAAGGGCATCATTGTCAACGTTTTGCCGCTTTTCATGTGCTTTAAAGGCGATTCGAATCTACCTCCTGAAATCTGTTTCCTGCATTTCTGCCTTGATTTCAAATCCTCTTCTTTGCCTTCCCTCAATATATTTGTGGACGAGAGTTATCATTTATAACTCTGTAGGTTTGTGAATTGCAGTGCCCTGAAGCTCCATTGTACAACTCGCTTTTTTGGGAGCTGGCCGCAAAAGCGCAGGATGGCTTCAGGCCCTGTTCTGGTTCCGGGGGGGAGGATGAGCCTGTGGTTAATTCTTCTTCCTGATGGGAAAATAGAGTGACCTGTGCCTGTCCCAACACCAAGAGCTAGTCTCTCACTGGTTCCCCGTCTACCCGTTCATCCTCAGGACAAATTGCAACCTGTACGGAACAGGAGGTTAAAGGTGCTGATGCTCCAAGTAGGGAGATTGTTAGTAAAGCGGCTGGAATGGCGAACCCGGGCACAAGGAGAAGAGAAATGAGGTGCGTTTTAGAAACCTTTCCCCATCACATGGTGTACCATCTTTTTGTTTTCTCATGCATGTTTTCGATGTAGGAAGATGCCCTTGAACCTGGAGATTTGGGACCCATGCGATGGGTACCACGCAGTATTACTTTAAAGGGTCTGCGTTTGCTCACCCAACCTCACCAAACCTCTCAGCCCCAAGAGTGTCCACCCTTATGTCTCATCCAGCTGTGGGTCTAGATATGGTCAATCCAGGTTGCATCACAGCCCCTGAACGCATTGTGTAAGAAATTCTCTCTCTTTCACTGTCTTTGTTTCATGGGTTTTTCAAAGTAATTTATTTTTATAATGGGGTTTAGCTGCTTTTCACTGCTGTGTTTATGCCGCTTTACACCCACTTGACACACTAACAGAGAGATATCAATACATAGGTTTTAAGATTATTACTAGTCAGATATATTCTTGTGCGGTGAATAAGGCGTGTTGAGTCCAGTTCTCTGAGCAAGGAGTAGGTCTTGTCTATTACATATTGGGTTTATGGAACGGTATCTGAGCTAATTTGAAACCCTTGTTTTATGTATCACCCCACCTTACCTTTCCCGTTAAGCAGCCATAGTGTGTTTTCTGCATGTGTGACTCTGTTCTGTTTTGTAATTCAGTTCAAGTGTAACGGTTTTTACATTCCCTCTATAAGTGATACCTTATGAGAAGTGTCCTTTTCTGTGTGACTTATTTCACTTAGAATCGTCGTACCTAAATCCACTCATCATGCTGCTATTAGCCTTATGACATTGATTTCATGGCTGAGTGATATTCCATTGTACATAAGGACCACAACTTCTTTATCCATTTTTCTCCCTCCTGGGATATTGAAGGTGGAATGAAGTGGAGGTCCTTGTCAACAGAGCAGCCCTAAACTTTGGGGTGCTTGTGTCTTGCTGATTTTTCATTTTCCCAATTTATACCCCCATGAGTGGAAGTGCCCTATGCTCTCTAAGCTGTGTTTTTTAGATGTTTCAGGACACACCGTACACTTCTCCAGAGTGGCTGTTGGCAATTTACATCCCACCCATCAGTGTAGCAAGGCTCCCATTTCTCCATGGCCTGTCCTGCATTTCTGGTTTTGAGACTTTTTTCAGCATGGCCCTTTTGACCGATGGGTAGCGAGTCTTCTTTGTAGCCCTGATTTGCCTTTCCAGGTTGCTTGGTTGGCCAAAAAGGGCGTATGGGTTTTTTCCTGAATATATTCAGGAAAAAACGCATACGCCCTTTTTGGCCAAGGGCATCATTGTCAACGTTTTGCCGCTTTTCATGTGCTTTAAAGGCGATTCGAATCTACCTCCTGAAATATGTTTCCTGCATTTCTGCCTTGATTTCAAATCCTCTTCTTTGCCTTCCCTAAATATATTTGTGGACGAGAGTTATCATTTATAACTCTGCAGGTTTGTGAATTGCAGTGCCCTGAAGCTCCATTTTACAACTCGCTTTTTTGGGAGCTGGCCGCAAAAGCGCAGGATGGCTTCAGGCCCTGTTCTGGTTCCGGGGGGGAGGATGAGCCTGTGGTTAATTCTTCTTCCTGATGGGAAAATAGAGTGACCTGTGCCTGTCCCAACAACAAGAGCTAGTCTCTCACTGGTTCCCCGTATTCCCGTTCATCCTCAGGACAAATTGCAACCTGTACGGAACAGGAGGTTAAAGGTGCTGATGCTCCAAGTAGGGAGATTGTTAGTAAAGCGGCTGGAATGGCGACCCCGGGCACAAGGAGAAGAGAAATGAGGTGCGTTTTAGAAACCTTTCCCCATCACATGGTGTACCATCTTTTTTGTTTTCTCATGCATGTTTTCGATGTAGGAAGATGCCCTTGAACCTGGAGATTTGGGACCCATGCGATGGGTACCACGCAGTATTACTTTAAAGGGTCTGCGTTTGCTCACCCAACCTCACCAAACCTCTCAGCCCCAAGAGTGTCCACCCTTATGTCTCATCCAGCTGTGGGTCTAGATATGGTCAATCCAGGTTGCATCACAGCCCCTGAACGCATTGTGTAAGAATTTCTCTCTCTTTCACTGTCTTTGTTTCATGGGTTTTTCAAAGTAATTTATTTTTATAATGGGGTTTAGCTGCTTTTCACTGCTGTGTTTATGCCGCTTTACACCCACTTGACACACTAACAGAGAGATATCAATACATAGGTTTTACGATTATTACTAGTCAGATATATTCTTGTGCGGTGAATAGGGCGTGTTGAGTCCAGTTCTCTGAGCAAGGAGTAGGTCTTGTCTATTACATATTGGGTTTATGGAACGGTATCTGAGCTAATTTGAAACCCTTGTTTTATGTATCACCCCACCTCACCTTTCCCGTTAAGCAGCCATAGTGTGTTTTCTGCATGTGTGACTCTGTTCTGTTTTGTAATTCAGTTCAAGTGTAAAGGTTTTTACATTCCCTCTATAAGTGATACCTTATGAGAAGTGTCCTTTTCTGTGTGACTTATTTCACTTAGAATCGTCGTACCTAAATCCACTCATCATGCTGCTATTAGCCTTATGACATTGATTTCATGGCTGAGTGATATTCCATTGTACATAAGGACCACAACTTCTTTATCCATTTTTCTCCCTCCTGGGATATTGAAGGTGGAATGAAGTGGAGGTCCTTGTCAACAGAGCAGCCCTAAACTTTGGGGTGCTTGTGTCTTGCTGATTTTTCATTTTCCCAATTTATACCCCCATGAGTGGAAGTGCCCTATGCTCTCTAAGCTGTGTTTTTTAGATGTTTCAGGACACACCGTACACTTCTCCAGAGTGGCTGTTGGCAATTTACATCCCGCCCATCAGTGTAGCAAGGCTCCCATTTCTCCATGGCCTGTCCTGCATTTCTGGTTTTGAGACTTTTTTCAGCATGGCCCTTTTGACCGATGGGTAGCGAGTCTTCTTTGTAGCCCTGATTTGCCTTTCCAGGTTGCTTGGTTGGCCAAAAAGGGCGTATGCGTTTTTTCCTGAATATATTCAGGAAAAAACGCATACGCCCTTTTTGGCCAAGGGCATCATTGTCAACGTTTTGCCACTTTTCATGTGCTTTAAAGGCGATTCGAATCTACCTCCTGAAATCTGTTTCCTGCATTTCTGCCTTGATTTCAAATCCTCTTCTTTGCCTTCCCTCAATATATTTGTGGACGAGAGTTATCATTTATAACTCTGCAGGTTTGTGAATTGCAGTGCCCTGAAGCTCCATTGTACAACTCGCTTTTTTGGGAGCTGGCCGCAAAAGCGCAGGATGGCTTCAGGCCCTGTTCTGGTTCCGGGGGGGAGGATGAGCCTGTGGTTAATTCTTCTTCCTGATGGGAAAATAGAGTGACCTGTGCCTGTCCCAACACCAAGAGCTAGTCTCTCACTGGTTCCCCGTCTACCCGTTCATCCTCAGGACAAATTGCAACCTGTACGGAACAGGAGGTTAAAGGTGCTGATGCTCCAAGTAGGGAGATTGTTAGTAAAGCGGCTGGAATGGCGAACCCGGGCACAAGGAGAAGAGAAATGAGGTGCGTTTTAGAAACCTTTCCCCATCACATGGTGTACCATCTTTTTGTTTTCTCATGCATGTTTTCGATGTAGGAAGATGCCCTTGAACCTGGAGATTTGGGACCCATGCGATGGGTACCACGCAGTATTACTTTAAAGGGTCTGCGTTTGCTCACCCAACCTCACCAAACCTCTCAGCCCCAAGAGTGTCCACCCTTATGTCTCATCCAGCTGTGGGTCTAGATATGGTCAATCCAGGTTGCATCACAGCCCCTGAACGCATTGTGTAAGAATTTCTCTCTCTTTCACTGTCTTTGTTTCATGGGTTTTTCAAAGTAATTTATTTTTATAATGGGGTTTAGCTGCTTTTCACTGCTGTGTTTATGCCGCTTTACACCCACTTGACACACTAACAGAGAGATATCAATACATAGGTTTTAAGATTATTACTAGTCAGATATATTCTTGTGCGGTGAATAGGGCGTGTTGAGTCCAGTTCTCTGAGCAAGGAGTAGGTCTTGTCTATTACATATTGGGTTTATGGAACGGTATCTGAGCTAATTTGAAACCCTTGTTTTATGTATCACCCCACCTTACCTTTCCCGTTAAGCAGCCATAGTGTGTTTTCTGCATGTGTGACTCTGTTCTGTTTTGTAATTCAGTTCAAGTGTAACGGTTTTTACATTCCCTCTATAAGTGATACCTTATGAGAAGTGTCCTTTTCTGTGTGACTTATTTCACTTAGAATCGTCGTACCTAAATCCACTCATCATGCTGCTATTAGCCTTATGACATTGATTTCATGGCTGAGTGATATTCCATTGTACATAAGGACCACAACTTCTTTATCCATTTTTCTCCCTCCTGGGATATTGAAGGTGGAATGAAGTGGAGGTCCTTGTCAACAGAGCAGCCCTAAACTTTGGGGTGCTTGTGTCTTGCTGATTTTTCATTTTCCCAATTTATACCCCCATGAGTGGAAGTGCCCTATGCTCTCTAAGCTGTGTTTTTTAGATGTTTCAGGACACACCGTACACTTCTCCAGAGTGGCTGTTGGCAATTTACATCCCGCCCATCAGTGTAGCAAGGCTCCCATTTCTCCATGGCCTGTCCTGCATTTCTGGTTTTGAGACTTTTTTCAGCATGGCCCTTTTGACCGATGGGTAGCGAGTCTTCTTTGTAGCCCTGATTTGCCTTTCCAGGTTGCTTGGTTGGCCAAAAAGGGCGTATGCGTTTTTTCCTGAATATATTCAGGAAAAAACGCATACGCCCTTTTTGGCCAAGAGCATCATTGTCAACGTTTTGCCGCTTTTCATGTGCTTTAAAGGCGATTCGAATCTACCTCCTGAAATCTGTTTCCTGCATTTCTGCCTTGATTTCAAATCCTCTTCTTTGCCTTCCCTCAATATATTTGTGGACGAGAGTTATCATTTATAACTCTGCAGGTTTGTGAATTGCAGTGCCCTGAAGCTCCATTGTACAACTCGCTTTTTTGGGAGCTGGCCGCAAAAGCGCAGGATGGCTTCAGGCCCTGTTCTGGTTCCGGGGGGGAGGATGAGCCTGTGGTTAATTCTTCTTCCTGATGGGAAAATAGAGTGACCTGTGCCTGTCCCAACACCAAGAGCTAGTCTCTCACTGGTTCCCCGTCTACCCGTTCATCCTCAGGACAAATTGCAACCTGTACGGAACAGGAGGTTAAAGGTGCTGATGCTCCAAGTAGGGAGATTGTTAGTAAAGCGGCTGGAATGGCGACCCCGGGCACAAGGAGAAGAGAAATGAGGTGCGTTTTAGAAACCTTTCCCCATCACATGGTGTACCATCTTTTTTGTTTTCTCATGCATGTTTTCGATGTAGGAAGATGCCCTTGAACCTGGAGATTTGGGACCCATGCGATGGGTACCACGCAGTATTACTTTAAAGGGTCTGCGTTTGCTCACCCAACCTCACCAAACCTCTCAGCCCCAAGAGTGTCCACCCTTATGTCTCATCCAGCTGTGGGTCTAGAAATGGTCAATCCAGGTTGCATCACAGCCCCTGAACGCATTGTGTAAGAATTTCTCTCTCTTTCACTGTCTTTGTTTCATGGGTTTTTCAAAGTAATTTATTTTTATAATGGGGTTTAGCTGCTTTTCACTGCTGTGTTTATGCCGCTTTACACCCACTTGACACACTAACAGAGAGATATCAATACATAGGTTTTACGATTATTACTAGTCAGATATATTCTTGTGCGGTGAATAGGGCGTGTTGAGTCCAGTTCTCTGAGCAAGGAGTAGGTCTTGTCTATTACATATTGGGTTTATGGAACGGTATCTGAGCTAATTTGAAACCCTTGTTTTATGTATCACCCCACCTCACCTTTCCCGTTAAGCAGCCATAGTGTGTTTTCTGCATGTGTGACTCTGTTCTGTTTTGTAATTCAGTTCAAGTGTAACGGTTTTTACAGTCCCTCTATAAGTGATACCTTATGAGAAGTGTCCTTTTCTGTGTGACTTATTTCACTTAGAATCGTCGTACCTAAATCCACTCATCATGCTGCTATTAGCCTTATGACATTGATTTCATGGCTGAGTGATATTCCATTGTACATAAGGACCACAACTTCTTTATCCATTTTTCTCCCTCCTGGGATATTGAAGGTGGAATGAAGTGGAGGTCCTTGTCAACAGAGCAGCCCTAAACTTTGGGGTGCTTGTGTCTTGCTGATTTTTCATTTTCCCAATTTATACCCCCATGAGTGGAAGTGCCCTATGCTCTCTAAGCTGTGTTTTTTAGATGTTTCAGGACACACCGTACACTTCTCCAGAGTGGCTGTTGGCAATTTACATCCCGCCCATCAGTGTAGCAAGGCTCCCATTTCTCCATGGCCTGTCCTGCATTTCTGGTTTTGAGACTTTTTTCAGCATGGCCCTTTTGACCGATGGGTAGCGAGTCTTCTTTGTAGCCCTGATTTGCCTTTCCAGGTTGCTTGGTTGGCCAAAAAGGGCGTATGCGTTTTTTCCTGAATATATTCAGGAAAAAACGCATACGCCCTTTTTGGCCAAGGGCATCATTGTCAACGTTTTGCCGCTTTTCATGTGCTTTAAAGGCGATTCGAATCTACCTCCTGAAATCTGTTTCCTGCATTTCTGCCTTGATTTCAAATCCTCTTCTTTGCCTTCCCTCAATATATTTGTGGACGAGAGTTATCATTTATAACTCTGCAGGTTTGTGAATTGCAGTGCCCTGAAGCTCCATTGTACAACTCGCTTTTTTGGGAGCTGGCCGCAAAAGCGCAGGATGGCTTCAGGCCCTGTTCTGGTTCCGGGGGGGAGGATGAGCCTGTGGTTAATTCTTCTTCCTGATGGGAAAATAGAGTGACCTGTGCCTGTCCCAACACCAAGAGCTAGTCTCTCACTGGTTCCCCGTCTACCCGTTCATCCTCAGGACAAATTGCAACCTGTACGGAACAGGAGGTTAAAGGTGCTGATGCTCCAAGTAGGGAGATTGTTAGTAAAGCGGCTGGAATGGCGAACCCGGGCACAAGGAGAAGAGAAATGAGGTGCGTTTTAGAAACCTTTCCCCATCACATGGTGTACCATCTTTTTGTTTTCTCATGCATGTTTTCGATGTAGGAAGATGCCCTTGAACCTGGAGATTTGGGACCCATGCGATGGGTACCACGCAGTATTACTTTAAAGGGTCTGCGTTTGCTCACCCAACCTCACCAAACCTCTCAGCCCCAAGAGTGTCCACCCTTATGTCTCATCCAGCTGTGGGTCTAGATATGGTCAATCCAGGTTGCATCACAGCCCCTGAACGCATTGTGTAAGAAATTCTCTCTCTTTCACTGTCTTTGTTTCATGGGTTTTTCAAAGTAATTTATTTTTATAATGGGGTTTAGCTGCTTTTCACTGCTGTGTTTATGCCGCTTTACACCCACTTGACACACTAACAGAGAGATATCAATACATAGGTTTTAAGATTATTACTAGTCAGATATATTCTTGTGCGGTGAATAAGGCGTGTTGAGTCCAGTTCTCTGAGCAAGGAGTAGGTCTTGTCTATTACATATTGGGTTTATGGAACGGTATCTGAGCTAATTTGAAACCCTTGTTTTATGTATCACCCCACCTTACCTTTCCCGTTAAGCAGCCATAGTGTGTTTTCTGCATGTGTGACTCTGTTCTGTTTTGTAATTCAGTTCAAGTGTAACGGTTTTTACATTCCCTCTATAAGTGATACCTTATGAGAAGTGTCCTTTTCTGTGTGACTTATTTCACTTAGAATCGTCGTACCTAAATCCACTCATCATGCTGCTATTAGCCTTATGACATTGATTTCATGGCTGAGTGATATTCCATTGTACATAAGGACCACAACTTCTTTATCCATTTTTCTCCCTCCTGGGATATTGAAGGTGGAATGAAGTGGAGGTCCTTGTCAACAGAGCAGCCCTAAACTTTGGGGTGCTTGTGTCTTGCTGATTTTTCATTTTCCCAATTTATACCCCCATGAGTGGAAGTGCCCTATGCTCTCTAAGCTGTGTTTTTTAGATGTTTCAGGACACACCGTACACTTCTCCAGAGTGGCTGTTGGCAATTTACATCCCACCCATCAGTGTAGCAAGGCTCCCATTTCTCCATGGCCTGTCCTGCATTTCTGGTTTTGAGACTTTTTTCAGCATGGCCCTTTTGACCGATGGGTAGCGAGTCTTCTTTGTAGCCCTGATTTGCCTTTCCAGGTTGCTTGGTTGGCCAAAAAGGGCGTATGGGTTTTTTCCTGAATATATTCAGGAAAAAACGCATACGCCCTTTTTGGCCAAGGGCATCATTGTCAACGTTTTGCCGCTTTTCATGTGCTTTAAAGGCGATTCGAATCTACCTCCTGAAATATGTTTCCTGCATTTCTGCCTTGATTTCAAATCCTCTTCTTTGCCTTCCCTAAATATATTTGTGGACGAGAGTTATCATTTATAACTCTGCAGGTTTGTGAATTGCAGTGCCCTGAAGCTCCATTTTACAACTCGCTTTTTTGGGAGCTGGCCGCAAAAGCGCAGGATGGCTTCAGGCCCTGTTCTGGTTCCGGGGGGGAGGATGAGCCTGTGGTTAATTCTTCTTCCTGATGGGAAAATAGAGTGACCTGTGCCTGTCCCAACAACAAGAGCTAGTCTCTCACTGGTTCCCCGTATTCCCGTTCATCCTCAGGACAAATTGCAACCTGTACGGAACAGGAGGTTAAAGGTGCTGATGCTCCAAGTAGGGAGATTGTTAGTAAAGCGGCTGGAATGGCGACCCCGGGCACAAGGAGAAGAGAAATGAGGTGCGTTTTAGAAACCTTTCCCCATCACATGGTGTACCATCTTTTTTGTTTTCTCATGCATGTTTTCGATGTAGGAAGATGCCCTTGAACCTGGAGATTTGGGACCCATGCGATGGGTACCACGCAGTATTACTTTAAAGGGTCTGCGTTTGCTCACCCAACCTCACCAAACCTCTCAGCCCCAAGAGTGTCCACCCTTATGTCTCATCCAGCTGTGGGTCTAGAAATGGTCAATCCAGGTTGCATCACAGCCCCTGAACGCATTGTGTAAGAATTTCTCTCTCTTTCACTGTCTTTGTTTCATGGGTTTTTCAAAGTAATTTATTTTTATAATGGGGTTTAGCTGCTTTTCACTGCTGTGTTTATGCCGCTTTACACCCACTTGACACACTAACAGAGAGATATCAATACATAGGTTTTACGATTATTACTAGTCAGATATATTCTTGTGCGGTGAATAGGGCGTGTTGAGTCCAGTTCTCTGAGCAAGGAGTAGGTCTTGTCTATTACATATTGGGTTTATGGAACGGTATCTGAGCTAATTTGAAACCCTTGTTTTATGTATCACCCCACCTCACCTTTCCCGTTAAGCAGCCATAGTGTGTTTTCTGCATGTGTGACTCTGTTCTGTTTTGTAATTCAGTTCAAGTGTAAAGGTTTTTACATTCCCTCTATAAGTGATACCTTATGAGAAGTGTCCTTTTCTGTGTGACTTATTTCACTTAGAATCGTCGTACCTAAATCCACTCATCATGCTGCTATTAGCCTTATGACATTGATTTCATGGCTGAGTGATATTCCATTGTACATAAGGACCACAACTTCTTTATCCATTTTTCTCCCTCCTGGGATATTGAAGGTGGAATGAAGTGGAGGTCCTTGTCAACAGAGCAGCCCTAAACTTTGGGGTGCTTGTGTCTTGCTGATTTTTCATTTTCCCAATTTATACCCCCATGAGTGGAAGTGCCCTATGCTCTCTAAGCTGTGTTTTTTAGATGTTTCAGGACACACCGTACACTTCTCCAGAGTGGCTGTTGGCAATTTACATCCCGCCCATCAGTGTAGCAAGGCTCCCATTTCTCCATGGCCTGTCCTGCATTTCTGGTTTTGAGACTTTTTTCAGCATGGCCCTTTTGACCGATGGGTAGCGAGTCTTCTTTGTAGCCCTGATTTGCCTTTCCAGGTTGCTTGGTTGGCCAAAAAGGGCGTATGCGTTTTTTCCTGAATATATTCAGGAAAAAACGCATACGCCCTTTTTGGCCAAGGGCATCATTGTCAACGTTTTGCCACTTTTCATGTGCTTTAAAGGCGATTCGAATCTACCTCCTGAAATCTGTTTCCTGCATTTCTGCCTTGATTTCAAATCCTCTTCTTTGCCTTCCCTCAATATATTTGTGGACGAGAGTTATCA
This sequence comes from Balaenoptera borealis, assembly GCF_965194805.1. Classification (NCBI taxonomy): domain Eukaryota; kingdom Metazoa; phylum Chordata; class Mammalia; order Artiodactyla; family Balaenopteridae; genus Balaenoptera; species Balaenoptera borealis. Next base: position 524,941 of record NW_028123817.1, read on the forward strand.
TTTATAACTCTGCAGGTTTGTGAATTGCAGTGCCCTGAAGCTCCATTGTACAACTCGCTTTTTTGGGAGCTGGCCGCAAAAGCGCAGGATGGCTTCAGGCCCTGTTCTGGTTCCGGGGGGGAGGATGAGCCTGTGGTTAATTCTTCTTCCTGATGGGAAAATAGAGTGACCTGTGCCTGTCCCAACACCAAGAGCTAGTCTCTCACTGGTTCCCCGTCTACCCGTTCATCCTCAGGACAAATTGCAACCTGTACGGAACAGGAGGTTAAAGGTGCTGATGCTCCAAGTAGGGAGATTGTTAGTAAAGCGGCTGGAATGGCGAACCCGGGCACAAGGAGAAGAGAAATGAGGTGCGTTTTAGAAACCTTTCCCCATCACATGGTGTACCATCTTTTTGTTTTCTCATGCATGTTTTCGATGTAGGAAGATGCCCTTGAACCTGGAGATTTGGGACCCATGCGATGGGTACCACGCAGTATTACTTTAAAGGGTCTGCGTTTGCTCACCCAACCTCACCAAACCTCTCAGCCCCAAGAGTGTCCACCCTTATGTCTCATCCAGCTGTGGGTCTAGATATGGTCAATCCAGGTTGCATCACAGCCCCTGAACGCATTGTGTAAGAATTTCTCTCTCTTTCACTGTCTTTGTTTCATGGGTTTTTCAAAGTAATTTATTTTTATAATGGGGTTTAGCTGCTTTTCACTGCTGTGTTTATGCCGCTTTACACCCACTTGACACACTAACAGAGAGATATCAATACATAGGTTTTAAGATTATTACTAGTCAGATATATTCTTGTGCGGTGAATAGGGCGTGTTGAGTCCAGTTCTCTGAGCAAGGAGTAGGTCTTGTCTATTACATATTGGGTTTATGGAACGGTATCTGAGCTAATTTGAAACCCTTGTTTTATGTATCACCCCACCTTACCTTTCCCGTTAAGCAGCCATAGTGTGTTTTCTGCATGTGTGACTCTGTTCTGTTTTGTAATTCAGTTCAAGTGTAACGGTTTTTACATTCCCTCTATAAGTGATACCTTATGAGAAGTGTCCTTTTCTGTGTGACTTATTTCACTTAGAATCGTCGTACCTAAATCCACTCATCATGCTGCTATTAGCCTTATGACATTGATTTCATGGCTGAGTGATATTCCATTGTACATAAGGACCACAACTTCTTTATCCATTTTTCTCCCTCCTGGGATATTGAAGGTGGAATGAAGTGGAGGTCCTTGTCAACAGAGCAGCCCTAAACTTTGGGGTGCTTGTGTCTTGCTGATTTTTCATTTTCCCAATTTATACCCCCATGAGTGGAAGTGCCCTATGCTCTCTAAGCTGTGTTTTTTAGATGTTTCAGGACACACCGTACACTTCTCCAGAGTGGCTGTTGGCAATTTACATCCCGCCCATCAGTGTAGCAAGGCTCCCATTTCTCCATGGCCTGTCCTGCATTTCTGGTTTTGAGACTTTTTTCAGCATGGCCCTTTTGACCGATGGGTAGCGAGTCTTCTTTGTAGCCCTGATTTGCCTTTCCAGGTTGCTTGGTTGGCCAAAAAGGGCGTATGCGTTTTTTCCTGAATATATTCAGGAAAAAACGCATACGCCCTTTTTGGCCAAGAGCATCATTGTCAACGTTTTGCCGCTTTTCATGTGCTTTAAAGGCGATTCGAATCTACCTCCTGAAATCTGTTTCCTGCATTTCTGCCTTGATTTCAAATCCTCTTCTTTGCCTTCCCTCAATATATTTGTGGACGAGAGTTATCATTTATAACTCTGCAGGTTTGTGAATTGCAGTGCCCTGAAGCTCCATTGTACAACTCGCTTTTTTGGGAGCTGGCCGCAAAAGCGCAGGATGGCTTCAGGCCCTGTTCTGGTTCCGGGGGGGAGGATGAGCCTGTGGTTAATTCTTCTTCCTGATGGGAAAATAGAGTGACCTGTGCCTGTCCCAACACCAAGAGCTAGTCTCTCACTGGTTCCCCGTCTACCCGTTCATCCTCAGGACAAATTGCAACCTGTACGGAACAGGAGGTTAAAGGTGCTGATGCTCCAAGTAGGGAGATTGTTAGTAAAGCGGCTGGAATGGCGACCCCGGGCACAAGGAGAAGAGAAATGAGGTGCGTTTTAGAAACCTTTCCCCATCACATGGTGTACCATCTTTTTTGTTTTCTCATGCATGTTTTCGATGTAGGAAGATGCCCTTGAACCTGGAGATTTGGGACCCATGCGATGGGTACCACGCAGTATTACTTTAAAGGGTCTGCGTTTGCTCACCCAACCTCACCAAACCTCTCAGCCCCAAGAGTGTCCACCCTTATGTCTCATCCAGCTGTGGGTCTAGAAATGGTCAATCCAGGTTGCATCACAGCCCCTGAACGCATTGTGTAAGAATTTCTCTCTCTTTCACTGTCTTTGTTTCATGGGTTTTTCAAAGTAATTTATTTTTATAATGGGGTTTAGCTGCTTTTCACTGCTGTGTTTATGCCGCTTTACACCCACTTGACACACTAACAGAGAGATATCAATACATAGGTTTTACGATTATTACTAGTCAGATATATTCTTGTGCGGTGAATAGGGCGTGTTGAGTCCAGTTCTCTGAGCAAGGAGTAGGTCTTGTCTATTACATATTGGGTTTATGGAACGGTATCTGAGCTAATTTGAAACCCTTGTTTTATGTATCACCCCACCTCACCTTTCCCGTTAAGCAGCCATAGTGTGTTTTCTGCATGTGTGACTCTGTTCTGTTTTGTAATTCAGTTCAAGTGTAACGGTTTTTACAGTCCCTCTATAAGTGATACCTTATGAGAAGTGTCCTTTTCTGTGTGACTTATTTCACTTAGAATCGTCGTACCTAAATCCACTCATCATGCTGCTATTAGCCTTATGACATTGATTTCATGGCTGAGTGATATTCCATTGTACATAAGGACCACAACTTCTTTATCCATTTTTCTCCCTCCTGGGATATTGAAGGTGGAATGAAGTGGAGGTCCTTGTCAACAGAGCAGCCCTAAACTTTGGGGTGCTTGTGTCTTGCTGATTTTTCATTTTCCCAATTTATACCCCCATGAGTGGAAGTGCCCTATGCTCTCTAAGCTGTGTTTTTTAGATGTTTCAGGACACACCGTACACTTCTCCAGAGTGGCTGTTGGCAATTTACATCCCGCCCATCAGTGTAGCAAGGCTCCCATTTCTCCATGGCCTGTCCTGCATTTCTGGTTTTGAGACTTTTTTCAGCATGGCCCTTTTGACCGATGGGTAGCGAGTCTTCTTTGTAGCCCTGATTTGCCTTTCCAGGTTGCTTGGTTGGCCAAAAAGGGCGTATGCGTTTTTTCCTGAATATATTCAGGAAAAAACGCATACGCCCTTTTTGGCCAAGGGCATCATTGTCAACGTTTTGCCGCTTTTCATGTGCTTTAAAGGCGATTCGAATCTACCTCCTGAAATCTGTTTCCTGCATTTCTGCCTTGATTTCAAATCCTCTTCTTTGCCTTCCCTCAATATATTTGTGGACGAGAGTTATCATTTATAACTCTGCAGGTTTGTGAATTGCAGTGCCCTGAAGCTCCATTGTACAACTCGCTTTTTTGGGAGCTGGCCGCAAAAGCGCAGGATGGCTTCAGGCCCTGTTCTGGTTCCGGGGGGGAGGATGAGCCTGTGGTTAATTCTTCTTCCTGATGGGAAAATAGAGTGACCTGTGCCTGTCCCAACACCAAGAGCTAGTCTCTCACTGGTTCCCCGTCTACCCGTTCATCCTCAGGACAAATTGCAACCTGTACGGAACAGGAGGTTAAAGGTGCTGATGCTCCAAGTAGGGAGATTGTTAGTAAAGCGGCTGGAATGGCGAACCCGGGCACAAGGAGAAGAGAAATGAGGTGCGTTTTAGAAACCTTTCCCCATCACATGGTGTACCATCTTTTTGTTTTCTCATGCATGTTTTCGATGTAGGAAGATGCCCTTGAACCTGGAGATTTGGGACCCATGCGATGGGTACCACGCAGTATTACTTTAAAGGGTCTGCGTTTGCTCACCCAACCTCACCAAACCTCTCAGCCCCAAGAGTGTCCACCCTTATGTCTCATCCAGCTGTGGGTCTAGAAATGGTCAATCCAGGTTGCATCACAGCCCCTGAACGCATTGTGTAAGAATTTCTCTCTCTTTCACTGTCTTTGTTTCATGGGTTTTTCAAAGTAATTTATTTTTATAATGGGGTTTAGCTGCTTTTCACTGCTGTGTTTATGCCGCTTTACACCCACTTGACACACTAACAGAGAGATATCAATACATAGGTTTTAAGATTATTACTAGTCAGATATATTCTTGTGCGGTGAATAGGGCGTGTTGAGTCCAGTTCTCTGAGCAAGGAGTAGGTCTTGTCTATTACATATTGGGTTTATGGAACGGTATCTGAGCTAATTTGAAACCCTTGTTTTATGTATCACCCCACCTCACCTTTCCCGTTAAGCAGCCATAGTGTGTTTTCTGCATGTGTGACTCTGTTCTGTTTTGTAATTCAGTTCAAGTGTAACGGTTTTTACAGTCCCTCTATCAGTGATACCTTATGAGAAGTGTCCTTTTCTGTGTGACTTATTTCACTTAGAATCGTCGTACCTAAATCCACTCATCATGCTGCTATTAGCCTTATGACATTGATTTCATGGCTGAGTGATATTCCATTGTACATAAGGACCACAACTTCTTTATCCATTTTTCTCCCTCCTGGGATATTGAAGGTGGAATGAAGTGGAGGTCCTTGTCAACAGAGCAGCCCTAAACTTTGGGGTGCTTGTGTCTTGCTGATTTTTCATTTTCCCAATTTATACCCCCATGAGTGGAAGTGCCCTATGCTCTCTAAGCTGTGTTTTTTAGATGTTTCAGGACACACCGTACACTTCTCCAGAGTGGCTGTTGGCAATTTACATCCCGCCCATCAGTGTAGCAAGGCTCCCATTTCTCCATGGCCTGTCCTGCATTTCTGGTTTTGAGACTTTTTTCAGCATGGCCCTTTTGACCGATGGGTAGCGAGTCTTCTTTGTAGCCCTGATTTGCCTTTCCAGGTTGCTTGGTTGGCCAAAAAGGGCGTATGCGTTTTTTCCTGAATATATTCAGGAAAAAACGCATACGCCCTTTTTGGCCAAGGGCATCATTATCAACGTTTTGCCGCTTTTCATGTGCTTTAAAGGCGATTCGAATCTACCTCCTGAAATCTGTTTCCTGCATTTCTGCCTTGATTTCAAATCCTCTTCTTTGCCTTCCCTCAATATATTTGTGGACGAGAGTTATCATTTATAACTCTGCAGGTTTGTGAATTGCAGTGCCCTGAAGCTCCATTGTACAACTCGCTTTTTTGGGAGCTGGCCGCAAAAGCGCAGGATGGCTTCAGGCCCTGTTCTGGTTCCGGGGGGGAGGATGAGCCTGTGGTTAATTCTTCTTCCTGATGGGAAAATAGAGTGACCTGTGCCTGTCCCAACAACAAGAGCTAGTCTCTCACTGGTTCCCCGTCTACCCGTTCATCCTCAGGACAAATTGCAACCTGTACGGAACAGGAGGTTAAAGGTGCTGATGCTCCAAGTAGGGAGATTGTTAGTAAAGCGGCTGGAATGGCGAACCCGGGCACAAGGAGAAGAGAAATGAGGTGCGTTTTAGAAACCTTTCCCCATCACATGGTGTACCATCTTTTTGTTTTCTCATGCATGTTTTCGATGTAGGAAGATGCCCTTGAACCTGGAGATTTGGGACCCATGCGATGGGTACCACGCAGTATTACTTTAAAGGGTCTGCGTTTGCTCACCCAACCTCACCAAACCTCTCAGCCCCAAGAGTGTCCACCCTTATGTCTCATCCAGCTGTGGGTCTAGATATGGTCAATCCAGGTTGCATCACAGCCCCTGAACGCATTGTGTAAGAATTTCTCTCTCTTTCACTGTCTTTGTTTCATGGGTTTTTCAAAGTAATTTATTTTTATAATGGGGTTTAGCTGCTTTTCACTGCTGTGTTTATGCCGCTTTACACCCACTTGACACACTAACAGAGAGATATCAATACATAGGTTTTACGATTATTACTAGTCAGATATATTCTTGTGCGGTGAATAGGGCGTGTTGAGTCCAGTTCTCTGAGCAAGGAGTAGGTCTTGTCTATTACATATTGGGTTTATGGAACGGTATCTGAGCTAATTTGAAACCCTTGTTTTATGTATCACCCCACCTCACCTTTCCCGTTAAGCAGCCATAGTGTGTTTTCTGCATGTGTGACTCTGTTCTGTTTTGTAATTCAGTTCAAGTGTAAAGGTTTTTACATTCCCTCTATAAGTGATACCTTATGAGAAGTGTCCTTTTCTGTGTGACTTATTTCACTTAGAATCGTCGTACCTAAATCCACTCATCATGCTGCTATTAGCCTTATGACATTGATTTCATGGCTGAGTGATATTCCATTGTACATAAGGACCACAACTTCTTTATCCATTTTTCTCCCTCCTGGGATATTGAAGGTGGAATGAAGTGGAGGTCCTTGTCAACAGAGCAGCCCTAAACTTTGGGGTGCTTGTGTCTTGCTGATTTTTCATTTTCCCAATTTATACCCCCATGAGTGGAAGTGCCCTATGCTCTCTAAGCTGTGTTTTTTAGATGTTTCAGGACACACCGTACACTTCTCCAGAGTGGCTGTTGGCAATTTACATCCCGCCCATCAGTGTAGCAAGGCTCCCATTTCTCCATGGCCTGTCCTGCATTTCTGGTTTTGAGACTTTTTTCAGCATGGCCCTTTTGACCGATGGGTAGCGAGTCTTCTTTGTAGCCCTGATTTGCCTTTCCAGGTTGCTTGGTTGGCCAAAAAGGGCGTATGCGTTTTTTCCTGAATATATTCAGGAAAAAACGCATACGCCCTTTTTGGCCAAGGGCATCATTGTCAACGTTTTGCCACTTTTCATGTGCTTTAAAGGCGATTCGAATCTACCTCCTGAAATCTGTTTCCTGCATTTCTGCCTTGATTTCAAATCCTCTTCTTTGCCTTCCCTCAATATATTTGTGGACGAGAGTTATCATTTATAACTCTGCAGGTTTGTGAATTGCAGTGCCCTGAAGCTCCATTGTACAACTCGCTTTTTTGGGAGCTGGCCGCAAAAGCGCAGGATGGCTTCAGGCCCTGTTCTGGTTCCGGGGGGGAGGATGAGCCTGTGGTTAATTCTTCTTCCTGATGGGAAAATAGAGTGACCTGTGCCTGTCCCAACACCAAGAGCTAGTCTCTCACTGGTTCCCCGTCTACCCGTTCATCCTCAGGACAAATTGCAACCTGTACGGAACAGGAGGTTAAAGGTGCTGATGCTCCAAGTAGGGAGATTGTTAGTAAAGCGGCTGGAATGGCGAACCCGGGCACAAGGAGAAGAGAAATGAGGTGCGTTTTAGAAACCTTTCCCCATCACATGGTGTACCATCTTTTTGTTTTCTCATGCATGTTTTCGATGTAGGAAGATGCCCTTGAACCTGGAGATTTGGGACCCATGCGATGGGTACCACGCAGTATTACTTTAAAGGGTCTGCGTTTGCTCACCCAACCTCACCAAACCTCTCAGCCCCAAGAGTGTCCACCCTTATGTCTCATCCAGCTGTGGGTCTAGATATGGTCAATCCAGGTTGCATCACAGCCCCTGAACGCATTGTGTAAGAATTTCTCTCTCTTTCACTGTCTTTGTTTCATGGGTTTTTCAAAGTAATTTATTTTTATAATGGGGTTTAGCTGCTTTTCACTGCTGTGTTTATGCCGCTTTACACCCACTTGACACACTAACAGAGAGATATCAATACATAGGTTTTAAGATTATTACTAGTCAGATATATTCTTGTGCGGTGAATAGGGCGTGTTGAGTCCAGTTCTCTGAGCAAGGAGTAGGTCTTGTCTATTACATATTGGGTTTATGGAACGGTATCTGAGCTAATTTGAAACCCTTGTTTTATGTATCACCCCACCTTACCTTTCCCGTTAAGCAGCCATAGTGTGTTTTCTGCATGTGTGACTCTGTTCTGTTTTGTAATTCAGTTCAAGTGTAACGGTTTTTACATTCCCTCTATAAGTGATACCTTATGAGAAGTGTCCTTTTCTGTGTGACTTATTTCACTTAGAATCGTCGTACCTAAATCCACTCATCATGCTGCTATTAGCCTTATGACATTGATTTCATGGCTGAGTGATATTCCATTGTACATAAGGACCACAACTTCTTTATCCATTTTTCTCCCTCCTGGGATATTGAAGGTGGAATGAAGTGGAGGTCCTTGTCAACAGAGCAGCCCTAAACTTTGGGGTGCTTGTGTCTTGCTGATTTTTCATTTTCCCAATTTATACCGCCATGAGTGGAAGTGCCCTATGCTCTCTAAGCTGTGTTTTTTAGATGTTTCAGGACACACCGTACACTTCTCCAGAGTGGCTGTTGGCAATTTACATCCCGCCCATCAGTGTAGCAAGGCTCCCATTTCTCCATGGCCTGTCCTGCATTTCTGGTTTTGAGACTTTTTTCAGCATGGCCCTTTTGACCGATGGGTAGCGAGTCTTCTTTGTAGCCCTGATTTGCCTTTCCAGGTTGCTTGGTTGGCCAAAAAGGGCGTATGCGTTTTTTCCTGAATATATTCAGGAAAAAACGCATACGCCCTTTTTGGCCAAGGGCATCATTGTCAACGTTTTGCCGCTTTTCATGTGCTTTAAAGGCGATTCGAATCTACCTCCTGAAATCTGTTTCCTGCATTTCTGCCTTGATTTCAAATCCTCTTCTTTGCCTTCCCTCAATATATTTGTGGACGAGAGTTATCATTTATAACTCTGCAGGTTTGTGAATTGCAGTGCCCTGAAGCTCCATTGTACAACTCGCTTTTTTGGGAGCTGGCCGCAAAAGCGCAGGATGGCTTCAGGCCCTGTTCTGGTTCCGGGGGGGAGGATGAGCCTGTGGTTAATTCTTCTTCCTGATGGGAAAATAGAGTGACCTGTGCCTGTCCCAACACCAAGAGCTAGTCTCTCACTGGTTCCCCGTCTACCCGTTCATCCTCAGGACAAATTGCAACCTGTACGGAACAGGAGGTTAAAGGTGCTGATGCTCCAAGTAGGGAGATTGTTAGTAAAGCGGCTGGAATGGCGAACCCGGGCACAAGGAGAAGAGAAATGAGGTGCGTTTTAGAAACCTTTCCCCATCACATGGTGTACCATCTTTTTGTTTTCTCATGCATGTTTTCGATGTAGGAAGATGCCCTTGAACCTGGAGATTTGGGACCCATGCGATGGGTACCACGCAGTATTACTTTAAAGGGTCTGCGTTTGCTCACCCAACCTCACCAAACCTCTCAGCCCCAAGAGTGTCCACCCTTATGTCTCATCCAGCTGTGGGTCTAGATATGGTCAATCCAGGTTGCATCACAGCCCCTGAACGCATTGTGTAAGAATTTCTCTCTCTTTCACTGTCTTTGTTTCATGGGTTTTTCAAAGTAATTTATTTTTATAATGGGGTTTAGCTGCTTTTCACTGCTGTGTTTATGCCGCTTTACACCCACTTGACACACTAACAGAGAGATATCAATACATAGGTTTTAAGATTATTACTAGTCAGATATATTCTTGTGCGGTGAATAGGGCGTGTTGAGTCCAGTTCTCTGAGCAAGGAGTAGGTCTTGTCTATTACATATTGGGTTTATGGAACGGTATCTGAGCTAATTTGAAACCCTTGTTTTATGTATCACCCCACCTTACCTTTCCCGTTAAGCAGCCATAGTGTGTTTTCTGCATGTGTGACTCTGTTCTGTTTTGTAATTCAGTTCAAGTGTAACGGTTTTTACATTCCCTCTATAAGTGATACCTTATGAGAAGTGTCCTTTTCTGTGTGACTTATTTCACTTAGAATCGTCGTACCTAAATCCACTCATCATGCTGCTATTAGCCTTATGACATTGATTTCATGGCTGAGTGATATTCCATTGTACATAAGGACCACAACTTCTTTATCCATTTTTCTCCCTCCTGGGATATTGAAGGTGGAATGAAGTGGAGGTCCTTGTCAACAGAGCAGCCCTAAACTTTGGGGTGCTTGTGTCTTGCTGATTTTTCATTTTCCCAATTTATACCGCCATGAGTGGAAGTGCCCTATGCTCTCTAAGCTGTGTTTTTTAGATGTTTCAGGACACACCGTACACTTCTCCAGAGTGGCTGTTGGCAATTTACATCCCGCCCATCAGTGTAGCAAGGCTCCCATTTCTCCATGGCCTGTCCTGCATTTCTGGTTTTGAGACTTTTTTCAGCATGGCCCTTTTGACCGATGGGTAGCGAGTCTTCTTTGTAGCCCTGATTTGCCTTTCCAGGTTGCTTGGTTGGCCAAAAAGGGCGTATGCGTTTTTTCCTGAATATATTCAGGAAAAAACGCATACGCCCTTTTTGGCCAAGGGCATCATTGTCAACGTTTTGCCGCTTTTCATGTGCTTTAAAGGCGATTCGAATCTACCTCCTGAAATCTGTTTCCTGCATTTCTGCCTTGATTTCAAATCCTCTTCTTTGCCTTCCCTCAATATATTTGTGGACGAGAGTTATCATTTATAACTCTGCAGGTTTGTGAATTGCAGTGCCCTGAAGCTCCATTGTACAACTCGCTTTTTTGGGAGCTGGCCGCAAAAGCGCAGGATGGCTTCAGGCCCTGTTCTGGTTCCGGGGGGGAGGATGAGCCTGTGGTTAATTCTTCTTCCTGATGGGAAAATAGAGTGACCTGTGCCTGTCCCAACACCAAGAGCTAGTCTCTCACTGGTTCCCCGTCTACCCGTTCATCCTCAGGACAAATTGCAACCTGTACGGAACAGGAGGTTAAAGGTGCTGATGCTCCAAGTAGGGAGATTGTTAGTAAAGCGGCTGGAATGGCGAACCCGGGCACAAGGAGAAGAGAAATGAGGTGCGTTTTAGAAACCTTTCCCCATCACATGGTGTACCATCTTTTTGTTTTCTCATGCATGTTTTCGATGTAGGAAGATGCCCTTGATCCTGGAGATTTGGGACCCATGCGATGGGTACCACGCAGTATTACTTTAAAGGGTCTGCGTTTGCTCACCCAACCTCACCAAACCTCTCAGCCCCAAGAGTGTCCACCCTTATGTCTCATCCAGCTGTGGGTCTAGAAATGGTCAATCCAGGTTGCATCACAGCCCCTGAACGCATTGTGTAAGAATTTCTCTCTCTTTCACTGTCTTTGTTTCATGGGTTTTTCAAAGTAATTTATTTTTATAATGGGGTTTAGCTGCTTTTCACTGCTGTGTTTATGCCGCTTTACACCCACTTGACACACTAACAGAGAGATATCAATACATAGGTTTTACGATTATTACTAGTCAGATATATTCTTGTGCGGTGAATAGGGCGTGTTGAGTCCAGTTCTCTGAGCAAGGAGTAGGTCTTGTCTATTACATATTGGGTTTATGGAACGGTATCTGAGCTAATTTGAAACCCTTGTTTTATGTATCACCCCACCTCACCTTTCCCGTTAAGCAGCCATAGTGTGTTTTCTGCATGTGTGACTCTGTTCTGTTTTGTAATTCAGTTCAAGTGTAACGGTTTTTACAGTCCCTCTATAAGTGATACCTTATGAGAAGTGTCCTTTTCTGTGTGACTTATTTCACTTAGAATCGTCGTACCTAAATCCACTCATCATGCTGCTATTAGCCTTATGACATTGATTTCATGGCTGAGTGATATTCCATTGTACATAAGGACCACAACTTCTTTATCCATTTTTCTCCCTCCTGGGATATTGAAGGTGGAATGAAGTGGAGGTCCTTGTCAACAGAGCAGCCCTAAACTTTGGGGTGCTTGTGTCTTGCTGATTTTTCATTTTCCCAATTTATACCCCCATGAGTGGAAGTGCCCTATGCTCTCTAAGCTGTGTTTTTTAGATGTTTCAGGACACACCGTACACTTCTCCAGAGTGGCTGTTGGCAATTTACATCCCGCCCATCAGTGTAGCAAGGCTCCCATTTCTCCATGGCCTGTCCTGCATTTCTGGTTTTGAGACTTTTTTCAGCATGGCCCTTTTGACCGATGGGTAGCGAGTCTTCTTTGTAGCCCTGATTTGCCTTTCCAGGTTGCTTGGTTGGCCAAAAAGGGCGTATGCGTTTTTTCCTGAATATATTCAGGAAAAAACGCATACGCCCTTTTTGGCCAAGGGCATCATTGTCAACGTTTTGCCGCTTTTCATGTGCTTTAAAGGCGATTCGAATCTACCTCCTGAAATCTGTTTCCTGCATTTCTGCCTTGATTTCAAATCCTCTTCTTTGCCTTCCCTCAATATATTTGTGGACGAGAGTTATCATTTATAACTCTGCAGGTTTGTGAATTGCAGTGCCCTGAAGCTCCATTGTACAACTCGCTTTTTTGGGAGCTGGCCGCAAAAGCGCAGGATGGCTTCAGGCCCTGTTCTGGTTCCGGGGGGGAGGATGAGCCTGTGGTTAATTCTTCTTCCTGATGGGAAAATAGAGTGACCTGTGCCTGTCCCAACACCAAGAGCTAGTCTCTCACTGGTTCCCCGTCTACCCGTTCATCCTCAGGACAAATTGCAACCTGTACGGAACAGGAGGTTAAAGGTGCTGATGCTCCAAGTAGGGAGATTGTTAGTAAAGCGGCTGGAATGGCGAACCCGGGCACAAGGAGAAGAGAAATGAGGTGCGTTTTAGAAACCTTTCCCCATCACATGGTGTACCATCTTTTTGTTTTCTCATGCATGTTTTCGATGTAGGAAGATGCCCTTGAACCTGGAGATTTGGGACCCATGCGATGGGTACCACGCAGTATTACTTTAAAGGGTCTGCGTTTGCTCACCCAACCTCACCAAACCTCTCAGCCCCAAGAGTGTCCACCCTTATGTCTCATCCAGCTGTGGGTCTAGAAATGGTCAATCCAGGTTGCATCACAGCCCCTGAACGCATTGTGTAAGAATTTCTCTCTCTTTCACTGTCTTTGTTTCATGGGTTTTTCAAAGTAATTTATTTTTATAATGGGGTTTAGCTGCTTTTCACTGCTGTGTTTATGCCGCTTTACACCCACTTGACACACTAACAGAGAGATATCAATACATAGGTTTTAAGATTATTACTAGTCAGATATATTCTTGTGCGGTGAATAGGGCGTGTTGAGTCCAGTTCTCTGAGCAAGGAGTAGGTCTTGTCTATTACATATTGGGTTTATGGAACGGTATCTGAGCTAATTTGAAACCCTTGTTTTATGTATCACCCCACCTCACCTTTCCCGTTAAGCAGCCATAGTGTGTTTTCTGCATGTGTGACTCTGTTCTGTTTTGTAATTCAGTTCAAGTGTAACGGTTTTTACAGTCCCTCTATCAGTGATACCTTATGAGAAGTGTCCTTTTCTGTGTGACTTATTTCACTTAGAATCGTCGTACCTAAATCCACTCATCATGCTGCTATTAGCCTTATGACATTGATTTCATGGCTGAGTGATATTCCATTGTACATAAGGACCACAACTTCTTTATCCATTTTTCTCCCTCCTGGGATATTGAAGGTGGAATGAAGTGGAGGTCCTTGTCAACAGAGCAGCCCTAAACTTTGGGGTGCTTGTGTCTTGCTGATTTTTCATTTTCCCAATTTATACCGCCATGAGTGGAAGTGCCCTATGCTCTCTAAGCTGTGTTTTTTAGATGTTTCAGGACACACCGTACACTTCTCCAGAGTGGCTGTTGGCAATTTACATCCCGCCCATCAGTGTAGCAAGGCTCCCATTTCTCCATGGCCTGTCCTGCATTTCTGGTTTTGAGACTTTTTTCAGCATGGCCCTTTTGACCGATGGGTAGCGAGTCTTCTTTGTAGCCCTGATTTGCCTTTCCAGGTTGCTTGGTTGGCCAAAAAGGGCGTATGCGTTTTTTCCTGAATATATTCAGGAAAAAACGCATACGCCCTTTTTGGCCAAGGGCATCATTGTCAACGTTTTGCCGCTTTTCATGTGCTTTAAAGGCGATTCGAATCTACCTCCTGAAATCTGTTTCCTGCATTTCTGCCTTGATTTCAAATCCTCTTCTTTGCCTTCCCTCAATATATTTGTGGACGAGAGTTATCATTTATAACTCTGCAGGTTTGTGAATTGCAGTGCCCTGAAGCTCCATTGTACAACTCGCTTTTTTGGGAGCTGGCCGCAAAAGCGCAGGATGGCTTCAGGCCCTGTTCTGGTTCCGGGGGGGAGGATGAGCCTGTGGTTAATTCTTCTTCCTGATGGGAAAATAGAGTGACCTGTGCCTGTCCCAACACCAAGAGCTAGTCTCTCACTGGTTCCCCGTCTACCCGTTCATCCTCAGGACAAATTGCAACCTGTACGGAACAGGAGGTTAAAGGTGCTGATGCTCCAAGTAGGGAGATTGTTAGTAAAGCGGCTGGAATGGCGAACCCGGGCACAAGGAGAAGAGAAATGAGGTGCGTTTTAGAAACCTTTCCCCATCACATGGTGTACCATCTTTTTGTTTTCTCATGCATGTTTTCGATGTAGGAAGATGCCCTTGAACCTGGAGATTTGGGACCCATGCGATGGGTACCACGCAGTATTACTTTAAAGGGTCTGCGTTTGCTCACCCAACCTCACCAAACCTCTCAGCCCCAAGAGTGTCCACCCTTATGTCTCATCCAGCTGTGGGTCTAGATATGGTCAATCCAGGTTGCATCACAGCCCCTGAACGCATTGTGTAAGAATTTCTCTCTCTTTCACTGTCTTTGTTTCATGGGTTTGTAAAAGTAATTTATTTTTATAATGGGGTTTAGCTGCTTTTCACTGCTGTGTTTATGCCGCTTTACACCCACTTGACACACTAACAGAGAGATATCAATACATAGGTTTTACGATTATTACTAGTCAGATATATTCTTGTGCGGTGAATAGGGCGTGTTGAGTCCAGTTCTCTGAGCAAGGAGTAGGTCTTGTCTATTACATATTGGGTTTATGGAACGGTATCTGAGCTAATTTGAAACCCTTGTTTTATGTATCACCCCACCTCACCTTTCCCGTTAAGCAGCCATAGTGTGTTTTCTGCATGTGTGACTCTGTTCTGTTTTGTAATTCAGTTCAAGTGTAACGGTTTTTACAGTCCCTCTATAAGTGATACCTTATGAGAAGTGTCCTTTTCTGTGTGACTTATTTCACTTAGAATCGTCGTACCTAAATCCACTCATCATGCTGCTATTAGCCTTATGACATTGATTTCATGGCTGAGTGATATTCCATTGTACATAAGGACCACAACTTCTTTATCCATTTTTCTCCCTCCTGGGATATTGAAGGTGGAATGAAGTGGAGGTCCTTGTCAACAGAGCAGCCCTAAACTTTGGGGTGCTTGTGTCTTGCTGATTTTTCATTTTCCCAATTTATACCCCCATGAGTGGAAGTGCCCTATGCTCTCTAAGCTGTGTTTTTTAGATGTTTCAGGACACACCGTACACTTCTCCAGAGTGGCTGTTGGCAATTTACATCCCGCCCATCAGTGTAGCAAGGCTCCCATTTCTCCATGGCCTGTCCTGCATTTCTGGTTTTGAGACTTTTTTCAGCATGGCCCTTTTGACCGATGGGTAGCGAGTCTTCTTTGTAGCCCTGATTTGCCTTTCCAGGTTGCTTGGTTGGCCAAAAAGGGCGTATGCGTTTTTTCCTGAATATATTCAGGAAAAAACGCATACGCCCTTTTTGCCCAAGGGCATCATTGTCAACGTTTTGCCGCTTTTCATGTGCTTTAAAGGCGATTCGAATCTACCTCCTGAAATCTGTTTCCTGCATTTCTGCCTTGATTTCAAATCCTCTTCTTTGCCTTCCCTCAATATATTTGTGGACGAGAGTTATCATTTATAACTCTGCAGGTTTGTGAATTGCAGTGCCCTGAAGCTCCATTGTACAACTCGCTTTTTTGGGAGCTGGCCGCAAAAGCGCAGGATGGCTTCAGGCCCTGTTCTGGTTCCGGGGGGGAGGATGAGCCTGTGGTTAATTCTTCTTCCTGATGGGAAAATAGAGTGACCTGTGCCTGTCCCAACACCAAGAGCTAGTCTCTCACTGGTTCCCCGTCTACCCGTTCATCCTCAGGACAAATTGCAACCTGTACGGAACAGGAGGTTAAAGGTGCTGATGCTCCAAGTAGGGAGATTGTTAGTAAAGCGGCTGGAATGGCGAACCCGGGCACAAGGAGAAGAGAAATGAGGTGCGTTTTAGAAACCTTTCCCCATCACATGGTGTACCATCTTTTTGTTTTCTCATGCATGTTTTCGATGTAGGAAGATGCCCTTGAACCTGGAGATTTGGGACCCATGCGATGGGTACCACGCAGTATTACTTTAAAGGGTCTGCGTTTGCTCACCCAACCTCACCAAACCTCTCAGCCCCAAGAGTGTCCACCCTTATGTCTCATCCAGCTGTGGGTCTAGAAATGGTCAATCCAGGTTGCATCACAGCCCCTGAACGCATTGTGTAAGAATTTCTCTCTCTTTCACTGTCTTTGTTTCATGGGTTTTTCAAAGTAATTTATTTTTATAATGGGGTTTAGCTGCTTTTCACTGCTGTGTTTATGCCGCTTTACACCCACTTGACACACTAACAGAGAGATATCAATACATAGGTTTTAAGATTATTACTAGTCAGATATATTCTTGTGCGGTGAATAGGGCGTGTTGAGTCCAGTTCTCTGAGCAAGCAGTAGGTCTTGTCTATTACATATTGGGTTTATGGAACGGTATCTGAGCTAATTTGAAACCCTTGTTTTATGTATCACCCCACCTCACCTTTCCCGTTAAGCAGCCATAGTGTGTTTTCTGCATGTGTGACTCTGTTCTGTTTTGTAATTCAGTTCAAGTGTAACGGTTTTTACAGTCCCTCTATCAGTGATACCTTATGAGAAGTGTCCTTTTCTGTGTGACTTATTTCACTTAGAATCGTCGTACCTAAATCCACTCATCATGCTGCTATTAGCCTTATGACATTGATTTCATGGCTGAGTGATATTCCATTGTACATAAGGACCACAACTTCTTTATCCATTTTTCTCCCTCCTGGGATATTGAAGGTGGAATGAAGTGGAGGTCCTTGTCAACAGAGCAGCCCTAAACTTTGGGGTGCTTGTGTCTTGCTGATTTTTCATTTTCCCAATTTATACCGCCATGAGTGGAAGTGCCCTATGCTCTCTAAGCTGTGTTTTTTAGATGTTTCAGGACACACCGTACACTTCTCCAGAGTGGCTGTTGGCAATTTACATCCCGCCCATCAGTGTAGCAAGGCTCCCATTTCTCCATGGCCTGTCCTGCATTTCTGGTTTTGAGACTTTTTTCAGCATGGCCCTTTTGACCGATGGGTAGCGAGTCTTCTTTGTAGCCCTGATTTGCCTTTCCAGGTTGCTTGGTTGGCCAAAAAGGGCGTATGCGTTTTTTCCTGAATATATTCAGGAAAAAACGCATACGCCCTTTTTGGCCAAGGGCATCATTGTCAACGTTTTGCCGCTTTTCATGTGCTTTAAAGGCGATTCGAATCTACCTCCTGAAATCTGTTTCCTGCATTTCTGCCTTGATTTCAAATCCTCTTCTTTGCCTTCCCTCAATATATTTGTGGACGAGAGTTATCATTTATAACTCTGCAGGTTTGTGAATTGCAGTGCCCTGAAGCTCCATTGTACAACTCGCTTTTTTGGGAGCTGGCCGCAAAAGCGCAGGATGGCTTCAGGCCCTGTTCTGGTTCCGGGGGGGAGGATGAGCCTGTGGTTAATTCTTCTTCCTGATGGGAAAATAGAGTGACCTGTGCCTGTCCCAACACCAAGAGCTAGTCTCTCACTGGTTCCCCGTCTACCCGTTCATCCTCAGGACAAATTGCAACCTGTACGGAACAGGAGGTTAAAGGTGCTGATGCTCCAAGTAGGGAGATTGTTAGTAAAGCGGCTGGAATGGCGAACCCGGGCACAAGGAGAAGAGAAATGAGGTGCGTTTTAGAAACCTTTCCCCATCACATGGTGTACCATCTTTTTGTTTTCTCATGCATGTTTTCGATGTAGGAAGATGCCCTTGAACCTGGAGATTTGGGACCCATGCGATGGGTACCACGCAGTATTACTTTAAAGGGTCTGCGTTTGCTCACCCAACCTCACCAAACCTCTCAGCCCCAAGAGTGTCCACCCTTATGTCTCATCCAGCTGTGGGTCTAGATATGGTCAATCCAGGTTGCATCACAGCCCCTGAACGCATTGTGTAAGAATTTCTCTCTCTTTCACTGTCTTTGTTTCATGGGTTTGTAAAAGTAATTTATTTTTATAATGGGGTTTAGCTGCTTTTCACTGCTGTGTTTATGCCGCTTTACACCCACTTGACACACTAACAGAGAGATATCAATACATAGGTTTTACGATTATTACTAGTCAGATATATTCTTGTGCGGTGAATAGGGCGTGTTGAGTCCAGTTCTCTGAGCAAGGAGTAGGTCTTGTCTATTACATATTGGGTTTATGGAACGGTATCTGAGCTAATTTGAAACCCTTGTTTTATGTATCACCCCACCTCACCTTTCCCGTTAAGCAGCCATAGTGTGTTTTCTGCATGTGTGACTCTGTTCTGTTTTGTAATTCAGTTCAAGTGTAACGGTTTTTACAGTCCCTCTATAAGTGATACCTTATGAGAAGTGTCCTTTTCTGTGTGACTTATTTCACTTAGAATCGTCGTACCTAAATCCACTCATCATGCTGCTATTAGCCTTATGACATTGATTTCATGGCTGAGTGATATTCCATTGTACATAAGGACCACAACTTCTTTATCCATTTTTCTCCCTCCTGGGATATTGAAGGTGGAATGAAGTGGAGGTCCTTGTCAACAGAGCAGCCCTAAACTTTGGGGTGCTTGTGTCTTGCTGATTTTTCATTTTCCCAATTTATACCCCCATGAGTGGAAGTGCCCTATGCTCTCTAAGCTGTGTTTTTTAGATGTTTCAGGACACACCGTACACTTCTCCAGAGTGGCTGTTGGCAATTTACATCCCGCCCATCAGTGTAGCAAGGCTCCCATTTCTCCATGGCCTGTCCTGCATTTCTGGTTTTGAGACTTTTTTCAGCATGGCCCTTTTGACCGATGGGTAGCGAGTCTTCTTTGTAGCCCTGATTTGCCTTTCCAGGTTGCTTGGTTGGCCAAAAAGGGCGTATGCGTTTTTTCCTGAATATATTCAGGAAAAAACGCATACGCCCTTTTTGGCCAAGGGCATCATTGTCAACGTTTTGCCGCTTTTCATGTGCTTTAAAGGCGATTCGAATCTACCTCCTGAAATCTGTTTCCTGCATTTCTGCCTTGATTTCAAATCCTCTTCTTTGCCTTCCCTCAATATATTTGTGGACGAGAGTTATCATTTATAACTCTGCAGGTTTGTGAATTGCAGTGCCCTGAAGCTCCATTGTACAACTCGCTTTTTTGGGAGCTGGCCGCAAAAGCGCAGGATGGCTTCAGGCCCTGTTCTGGTTCCGGGGGGGAGGATGAGCCTGTGGTTAATTCTTCTTCCTGATGGGAAAATAGAGTGACCTGTGCCTGTCCCAACACCAAGAGCTAGTCTTTCACTGGTTCCCCGTCTACCCGTTCATCCTCAGGACAAATTGCAACCTGTACGGAACAGGAGGTTAAAGGTGCTGATGCTCCAAGTAGGGAGATTGTTAGTAAAGCGGCTGGAATGGCGAACCCGGGCACAAGGAGAAGAGAAATGAGGTGCGTTTTAGAAACCTTTCCCCATCACATGGTGTACCATCTTTTTGTTTTCTCATGCATGTTTTCGATGTAGGAAGATGCCCTTGAACCTGGAGATTTGGGACCCATGCGATGGGTACCACGCAGTATTACTTTAAAGGGTCTGCGTTTGCTCACCCAACCTCACCAAACCTCTCAGCCCCAAGAGTGTCCACCCTTATGTCTCATCCAGCTGTGGGTCTAGATATGGTCAATCCAGGTTGCATCACAGCCCCTGAACGCATTGTGTAAGAATTTCTCTCTCTTTCACTGTCTTTGTTTCATGGGTTTTTCAAAGTAATTTATTTTTATAATGGGGTTTAGCTGCTTTTCACTGCTGTGTTTATGCCGCTTTACACCCACTTGACACACTAACAGAGAGATATCAATACATAGGTTTTAAGATTATTACTAGTCAGATATATTCTTGTGCGGTGAATAGGGCGTGTTGAGTCCAGTTCTCTGAGCAAGGAGTAGGTCTTGTCTATTACATATTGGGTTTATGGAACGGTATCTGAGCTAATTTGAAACCCTTGTTTTATGTATCACCCCACCTCACCTTTCCCGTTAAGCAGCCATAGTGTGTTTTCTGCATGAGTGACTCTGTTCTGTTTTGTAATTCAGTTCAAGTGTAACGGTTTTTACAGTCCCTCTATAAGTGATACCTTATGAGAAGTGTCCTTTTCTGTGTGACTTATTTCACTTAGAATCGTCGTACCTAAATCCACTCATCATGCTGCTACTAGCCTTATGACATTGATTTCATGGCTGAGTGATATTCCATTGTACATAAGGACCACAACTTCTTTATCCATTTTTCTCTTTCCTGGGATATTGAAGGTGGAATGAAGTGGAGGTCCTTGTCAACAGAGCAGCCCTAAACTTTGGGGTGCTTGTGTCTTGCTGATTTTTCATTTTCCCAATTTATACCCCCATGAGTGGAAGTGCCCTATGCTCTCTAAGCTGTGTTTTTTAGATGTTTCAGGACACACCGTACACTTCTCCAGAGTGGCTGTTGGCAATTTACATCCCGCCCATCAGTGTAGCAAGGCTCCCATTTCTCCATGGCCTGTCCTGCATTTCTGGTTTTGACACGTTTTTCAGCATGGCCCTTTTGACCGATGGGTAGCGAGTCTTCTTTGTAGCGCTGATTTGCCTTTCCAGGTTGCTTGGTTGGCCAAAAAGGGCGTATGCGTTTTTTCCTGAATATATTCAGGAAAAAACGCATACGCCCTTTTTGGCCAAGGGCATCATTGTCAACGTTTTGCCGCTTTTCATGTGCTTTAAAGGCGATTCGAATCTACCTCCTGAAATCTGTTTCCTGCAATTCTGCCTTGATTTCAAATCCTCTTCTTTGCCTTCCCTCAATATATTTGTGGACGAGAGTTATCATTTATAACTCTGCAGGTTTGTGAATTGCAGTGCCCTGAAGCTCCATTTTACAACTCGCTTTTTTGGGAGCTGGCCGCAAAAGCGCAGGATGGCTTCAGGCCCTGTTCTGGTTCCGGGGGGGAGGATGAGCCTGTGGTTAATTCTTCTTCCTGATGGGAAAATAGAGTGACCTGTGCCTGTCCCAACACCAAGAGCTAGTCTCTCACTGGTTCCCCGTCTACCCGTTCATCCTCAGGACAAATTGCAACCTGTACGGAACAGGAGGTTAAAGGTGCTGATGCTCCAAGTAGGGAGATTGTTAGTAAAGCGGCTGGAATGGCGAACCCGGGCACAAGGAGAAGAGAAATGAGGTGCGTTTTAGAAACCTTTCCACGTCACACGGTGTACCATCTTCTGGGTTTCTCATGCATGTTTTCGATGTAGGAAGATGCCCTTGAACCTGGAGATTTGGGACCCATGCGATGGGTACCACGCAGTATTACTTTAAAGGGTCTGCATTTGCTCACCCAACCTCACCAAACCTCTCAGCCCCAAGAGTGTCCACCCTTATGTCTCATCCAGCTGTGGGTCTAGATATGGTCAATCCAGGTTGCATCACAGCCCCTGAACGCATTGTGTAAGAATTTCTCTCTCTTTCACTGTCTTTGTTTCATGGGTTTGTAAAAGAAATTTATTTTTATAATGGGGTTTAGCTGCTTTTCACTGCTGTGTTTATGCCACTTTTCACCCACTTGACACACTAACAGAGAGATATCAATACATAGGTTTTAAGATTATTACTAGTCAGATATATTCTTGTGCGGTGAATAGGGCGTGTTGAGTCCAGTTCTCTGAGCAAGGAGTAGGTCTTGTCTATTACATATTGGGTTTATGGAACGGTATCTGAGCTAATTTGAAACCCTTGTTTTATGTATCACCCCACCTCACCTTTCCCGTTAAGCAGCCATAGTGTGTTTTCTGCCTGTGTGACTCTGTTCTGTTTTGTAATTCAGTTCAAGTGTAACGGTTTTTACATTCCCTCTATAAGTGATACCTTATGAGAAGTGTCCTTTTCTGTGTGACTTATTTCACTTAGAATCGTCGTACCTAAATCCACTCATCATGCTGCTACTAGCCTTATGACATTGATTTCATGGCTGAGTGATATTCCATTGTACATAAGGACCACAACTTCTTTATCCATTTTTCTCTTTCCTGGGATATTGAAGGTGGAATGAAGTGGAGGTCCTTGTCAACAGAGCAGCCCTAAACTTTGGGGTGCTTGTGTCTTGCTGAATTTTCATTTTCCCAATTTATACCCCCATGAGTGGAAGTGCCCTATGCTCTCTAAGCTGTGTTTTTTAGATGTTTCAGGACACACCGTACACTTCTCCAGAGTGGCTGTTGGCAATTTACATCCCGCCCATCAGTGTAGCAAGGCTCCCATTTCTCCATGGCCTGTCCTGCATTTCTGGTTTTGAGACTTTTTTCAGCATGTACCCTTTTGACCGATGGGTAGCGAGTCTGCTTTGTCGCGCTGATTTGCCTTTCCAGGTTGCTTGGTTGGCCAAAAAGGGCGTATGCGTTTTTTCCTGAATATATTCAGGAAAAAAGGCATACGCCCTTTTTGGCCAAGGGCATCATTGTCAACGTTTTGCCGCTTTTCATGTGCTTTAAAGGCGATTCGAATCTACCTCCTGAAATCTGTTTCCTACAATTCTGCCTTGATTTCAAATCCTCTTCTTTGCCTTCCCTCAATATATTTGTGGACGAGAGTTATCATTTATAACTCTGCAGGTTTGTGAATTGCAGTGCCCTGAAGCTCCATTGTACAACTCGCTTTTTTGGGAGCTGGCCGCAAAAGCACAGGATGGCTTCAGGCCCTGTTCTGGTTTCGGGGGGGAGGATGAGCCTGTGGTTAATTCTTCTTCCTGATGGGAAAATAGAGTGACCTTTGCCTGTCCCAACACCAAGAGCTAGTCTCTCACTGGTTCCCCGTCTACCCGTTCATCCTCAGGACAAATTGCAACCTGTACGGAACAGGAGGTTAAAGGTGCTGATGCTCCAAGTAGGGAGATTGTTAGTAAAGCGGGTGGAATGGCGAACCCGGGCACAAGGAGAAGAGAAATGAGGTGCGTTTTAGAAACCTTTCCACGTCACACGGTGTACCATCTTCTGGGTTTCTCATGCATGTTTTCGATGTAGGAAGATGCCCTTGAACCTGGAGATTTGGGACCCATGCGATGGGTACCACGCAGTATTACTTTAAAGGGTCTGCGTTTGCTCACCCAACCTCACCAAACCTCTCAGCCCCAAGAGTGTCCACCCTTATGTCTCATCCAGCTGTGGGTCTAGATATGGTCAATCCAGGTTGCATCACAGCCCCTGAACGCATTGTGTAAGAATTTCTCTCTCTTTCACTGTCTTTGTTTCATGGGTTTTTCAAAGTAATTTATTTTTATAATGGGGTTTAGCTGCTTTTCACTGCTGTGTTTATGCCGCTTTTCACCCACTTGACACACTAACAGAGAGATATCAATACATAGGTTTTAAGATTATTACTAGTGAGATATATTCTTGTGCGGTGAATAGGGCGTGTTGGGTCCAGTTCTCTGAGCAAGGAGTAGGTCTTGTCTATTACATATTGGGTTTATGGAACGGTATCTGAGCTAATTTGAAACCCTTGTTTTATGTATCACCCCACCTCACCTTTCCCGTTAAGCAGCCATTGTGTGTTTTCTGCCTGTGTGACTCTGTTCTGTTTTGTAATTCAGTTCAAGTGTAACGGTTTTTACAGTCCCTCTATAAGTGATACCTTATGAGAAGTGTCCTTTTCTGTGTGACTTATTTCACTTAGAATCGTCGTACCTAAATCCACTCATCATGCTGCTACTAGCCTTATGACATTGATTTCATGGCTGAGTGATATTCCATTGTACATAAGGACCACAACTTCTTTATCCATTTTTCTCTTTCCTGGGATATTGAAGGTGGAATGAAGTGGAGGTCCTTGTCAACAGAGCAGCCCTAAACTTTGGGGTGCTTGTGTCTTGCTGAATTTTCATTTTCCCAATTTATACCCCCATGAGTGGAAGTGCCCTATGCTCTCTAAGCTGTGTTTTTTAGATGTTTCAGGACACACCGTACACTTCTCCAGAGTGGCTGTTGGCAATTTACATCCCGCCCATCAGTGTAGCAAGGCTCCCATTTCTCCATGGCCTGTCCTGCATTTCTGGTTTTGAGACTTTTTTCAGCATGGCCCTTTTGACCGATGGGTAGCGAGTCTGCTTTGTAGCGCTGATTTGCCTTTTCAGGTTGCTTGGTTGGCCAAAAAGGGCGTATGCGTTTTTTCCTGAATATATTCAGGAAAAAACGCATACGCCCTTTTTGGCCAAGGGCATCATTGTCAACGTTTTGCCGCTTTTCATGTGCTTTAAAGGCGATTCGAATCTACCTCCTGAAATCTGTTTCCTACAATTCTGCCTTGATTTCAAATCCTCTTCTTTGCCTTCCCTCAATATATTTGTGGACGAGAGTTATCATTTATAACTCTGTAGGTTTGTGAATTGCAGTGCCCTGAAGCTCCATTGTACAACTCGCTTTTTTGGGAGCTGGCCGCAAAAGCGCAGGATGGCTTCAGGCCCTGTTCTGGTTCCGGGGGGGAGGATGAGCCTGTGGTTAATTCTTCTTCCTGATGGGAAAATAGAGTGACCTGTGCCTGTCCCAACACCAAGAGCTAGTCTCTCACTGGTTCCCCGTCTACCCGTTCATCCTCAGGACAAATTGCAACCTGTACGGAACAGGAGGTTAAAGGTGCTGATGCTCCAAGTAGGGAGATTGTTAGTAAAGCAGCTGGAATGGCGAACCCGGGCACAAGGAGAAGAGAAATGAGGTGCGTTTTAGAAACCTTTCCCCATCACATGGTGTACCATCTTTTTGTTTTCTCATGCATGTTTTCGATGTAGGAAGATGCCCTTGAACCTGGAGATTTGGGACCCATGCGATGGGTACCACGCAGTATTACTTTAAAGGGTCTGCGTTTGCTCACCCAACCTCACCAAACCTCTCAGCCCCAAGAGTGTCCACCCTTATGTCTCATCCAGCTGTGGGTCTAGAAATGGTCAATCCAGGTTGCATCACAGCCCCTGAACGCATTGTGTAAGAATTTCTCTCTCTTTCACTGTCTTTGTTTCATGGGTTTTTCAAAGTAATTTATTTTTATAATGGGGTTTAGCTGCTTTTCACTGCTGTGTTTATGCCGCTTTACACCCACTTGACACACTAACAGAGAGATATCAATACATAGGTTTTAAGATTATTACTAGTCAGATATATTCTTGTGCGGTGAATAGGGCGTGTTGAGTCCAGTTCTCTGAGCAAGGAGTAGGTCTTGTCTATTACATATTGGGTTTATGGAACGGTATCTGAGCTAATTTGAAACCCTTGTTTTATGTATCACCCCACCTCACCTTTCCCGTTAAGCAGCCATAGTGTGTTTTCTGCATGTGTGACTCTGTTCTGTTTTGTAATTCAGTTCAAGTGTAACGGTTTTTACAGTCCCTCTATCAGTGATACCTTATGAGAAGTGTCCTTTTCTGTGTGACTTATTTCACTTAGAATCGTCGTACCTAAATCCACTCATCATGCTGCTATTAGCCTTATGACATTGATTTCATGGCTGAGTGATATTCCATTGTACATAAGGACCACAACTTCTTTATCCATTTTTCTCCCTCCTGGGATATTGAAGGTGGAATGAAGTGGAGGTCCTTGTCAACAGAGCAGCCCTAAACTTTGGGGTGCTTGTGTCTTGCTGATTTTTCATTTTCCCAATTTATACCGCCATGAGTGGAAGTGCTCTATGCTCTCTAAGCTGTGTTTTTTAGATGTTTCAGGACACACCGTACACTTCTCCAGAGTGGCTGTTGGCAATTTACATCCCGCCCATCAGTGTAGCAAGGCTCCCATTTCTCCATGGCCTGTCCTGCATTTCTGGTTTTGAGACTTTTTTCAGCATGGCCCTTTTGACCGATGGGTAGCGAGTCTTCTTTGTAGCCCTGATTTGCCTTTCCAGGTTGCTTGGTTGGCCAAAAAGGGCGTATGCGTTTTTTCCTGAATATATTCAGGAAAAAACGCATACGCCCTTTTTGGCCAAGGGCATCATTGTCAACGTTTTGCCGCTTTTCATGTGCTTTAAAGGCGATTCGAATCTACCTCCTGAAATCTGTTTCCTGCATTTCTGCCTTGATTTCAAATCCTCTTCTTTGCCTTCCCTCAATATATTTGTGGACGAGAGTTATCATTTATAACTGCAGGTTTGTGAATTGCAGTGCCCTGAAGCTCCATTGTACAACTCGCTTTTTTGGGAGCTGGCCGCAAAAGCGCAGGATGGCTTCAGGCCCTGTTCTGGTTCCGGGGGGGAGGATGAGCCTGTGGTTAATTCTTCTTCCTGATGGGAAAATAGAGTGACCTGTGCCTGTCCCAACACCAAGAGCTAGTCTCTCACTGGTTCCCCGTCTACCCGTTCATCCTCAGGACAAATTGCAACCTGTACGGAACAGGAGGTTAAAGGTGCTGATGCTCCAAGTAGGGAGATTGTTAGTAAAGCGGCTGGAATGGCGAACCCGGGCACAAGGAGAAGAGAAATGAGGTGCGTTTTAGAAACCTTTCCCCATCACATGGTGTACCATCTTTTTGTTTTCTCATGCATGTTTTCGATGTAGGAAGATGCCCTTGAACCTGGAGATTTGGGACCCATGCGATGGGTACCACGCAGTATTACTTTAAAGGGTCTGCGTTTGCTCACCCAACCTCACCAAACCTCTCAGCCCCAAGAGTGTCCACCCTTATGTCTCATCCAGCTGTGGGTCTAGATATGGTCAATCCAGGTTGCATCACAGCCCCTGAACGCATTGTGTAAGAATTTCTCTCTCTTTCACTGTCTTTGTTTCATGGGTTTTTCAAAGTAATTTATTTTTATAATGGGGTTTAGCTGCTTTTCACTGCTGTGTTTATGCCGCTTTACACCCACTTGACACACTAACAGAGAGATATCAATACATAGGTTTTAAGATTATTACTAGTCAGATATATTCTTGTGCGGTGAATAGGGCGTGTTGAGTCCAGTTCTCTGAGCAAGGAGTAGGTCTTGTCTATTACATATTGGGTTTATGGAACGGTATCTGAGCTAATTTGAAACCCTTGTTTTATGTATCACCCCACCTCACCTTTCCCGTTAAGCAGCCATAGTGTGTTTTCTGCCTGTGTGACTCTGTTCTGTTTTGTAATTCAGTTCAAGTGTAACGGTTTTTACATTCCCTCTATAAGTGATACCTTATGAGAAGTGTCCTTTTCTGTGTGACTTATTTCACTTAGAATCGTCGTACCTAAATCCACTCATCATGCTGCTACTAGCCTTATGACATTGATTTCATGGCTGAGTGATATTCCATTGTACATAAGGACCACAACTTCTTTATCCATTTTTCTCTTTCCTGGGATATTGAAGGTGGAATGAAGTGGAGGTCCTTGTCAACAGAGCAGCCCTAAACTTTGGGGTGCTTGTGTCTTGCTGAATTTTCATTTTCCCAATTTATACCCCCATGAGTGGAAGTGCCCTATGCTCTCTAAGCTGTGTTTTTTAGATGTTTCAGGACACACCGTACACTTCTCCAGAGTGGCTGTTGGCAATTTACATCCCGCCCATCAGTGTAGCAAGGCTCCCATTTCTCCATGGCCTGTCCTGCATTTCTGGTTTTGAGACTTTTTTCAGCATGTACCCTTTTGACCGATGGGTAGCGAGTCTGCTTTGTCGCGCTGATTTGCCTTTCCAGGTTGCTTGGTTGGCCAAAAAGGGCGTATGCGTTTTTTCCTGAATATATTCAGGAAAAAAGGCATACGCCCTTTTTGGCCAAGGGCATCATTGTCAACGTTTTGCCGCTTTTCATGTGCTTTAAAGGCGATTCGAATCTACCTCCTGAAATCTGTTTCCTACAATTCTGCCTTGATTTCAAATCCTCTTCTTTGCCTTCCCTCAATATATTTGTGGACGAGAGTTATCATTTATAACTCTGCAGGTTTGTGAATTGCAGTGCCCTGAAGCTCCACTGTACAACTCGCTTTTTTGGGAGCTGGCCGCAAAAGCACAGGATGGCTTCAGGCCCTGTTCTGGTTTCGGGGGGGAGGATGAGCCTGTGGTTAATTCTTCTTCCTGATGGGAAAATAGAGTGACCTGTGCCTGTCCCAACACCAAGAGCTAGTCTCTCACTGGTTCCCCGTCTACCCGTTCATCCTCAGGACAAATTGCAACCTGTACGGAACAGGAGGTTAAAGGTGCTGATGCTCCAAGTAGGGAGATTGTTAGTAAAGCGGCTGGAATGGCGAACCCGGGCACAAGGAGAAGAGAAATGAGGTGCGTTTTAGAAACCTTTCCCCATCACATGGTGTACCATCTTTTTGTTTTCTCATGCATGTTTTCGATGTAGGAAGATGCCCTTGAACCTGGAGATTTGGGACCCATGCGATGGGTACCACGCAG
Organism: Balaenoptera borealis; assembly: GCF_965194805.1. Classification (NCBI taxonomy): domain Eukaryota; kingdom Metazoa; phylum Chordata; class Mammalia; order Artiodactyla; family Balaenopteridae; genus Balaenoptera; species Balaenoptera borealis. The sequence continues at coordinate 553,578 of NW_028123817.1, forward strand.
TATTACTTTAAAGGGTCTGCGTTTGCTCACCCAACCTCACCAAACCTCTCAGCCCCAAGAGTGTCCACCCTTATGTCTCATCCAGCTGTGGGTCTAGAAATGGTCAATCCAGGTTGCATCACAGCCCCTGAACGCATTGTGTAAGAATTTCTCTCTCTTTCACTGTCTTTGTTTCATGGGTTTTTCAAAGTAATTTATTTTTATAATGGGGTTTAGCTGCTTTTCACTGCTGTGTTTATGCCGCTTTACACCCACTTGACACACTAACAGAGAGATATCAATACATAGGTTTTAAGATTATTACTAGTCAGATATATTCTTGTGCGGTGAATAGGGCGTGTTGAGTCCAGTTCTCTGAGCAAGGAGTAGGTCTTGTCTATTACATATTGGGTTTATGGAACGGTATCTGAGCTAATTTGAAACCCTTGTTTTATGTATCACCCCACCTCACCTTTCCCGTTAAGCAGCCATAGTGTGTTTTCTGCATGTGTGACTCTGTTCTGTTTTGTAATTCAGTTCAAGTGTAACGGTTTTTACAGTCCCTCTATCAGTGATACCTTATGAGAAGTGTCCTTTTCTGTGTGACTTATTTCACTTAGAATCGTCGTACCTAAATCCACTCATCATGCTGCTATTAGCCTTATGACATTGATTTCATGGCTGAGTGATATTCCATTGTACATAAGGACCACAACTTCTTTATCCATTTTTCTCCCTCCTGGGATATTGAAGGTGGAATGAAGTGGAGGTCCTTGTCAACAGAGCAGCCCTAAACTTTGGGGTGCTTGTGTCTTGCTGATTTTTCATTTTCCCAATTTATACCGCCATGAGTGGAAGTGCTCTATGCTCTCTAAGCTGTGTTTTTTAGATGTTTCAGGACACACCGTACACTTCTCCAGAGTGGCTGTTGGCAATTTACATCCCGCCCATCAGTGTAGCAAGGCTCCCATTTCTCCATGGCCTGTCCTGCATTTCTGGTTTTGAGACTTTTTTCAGCATGGCCCTTTTGACCGATGGGTAGCGAGTCTTCTTTGTAGCCCTGATTTGCCTTTCCAGGTTGCTTGGTTGGCCAAAAAGGGCGTATGCGTTTTTTCCTGAATATATTCAGGAAAAAACGCATACGCCCTTTTTGGCCAAGGGCATCATTGTCAACGTTTTGCCGCTTTTCATGTGCTTTAAAGGCGATTCGAATCTACCTCCTGAAATCTGTTTCCTGCATTTCTGCCTTGATTTCAAATCCTCTTCTTTGCCTTCCCTCAATATATTTGTGGACGAGAGTTATCATTTATAACTGCAGGTTTGTGAATTGCAGTGCCCTGAAGCTCCATTGTACAACTCGCTTTTTTGGGAGCTGGCCGCAAAAGCGCAGGATGGCTTCAGGCCCTGTTCTGGTTCCGGGGGGGAGGATGAGCCTGTGGTTAATTCTTCTTCCTGATGGGAAAATAGAGTGACCTGTGCCTGTCCCAACACCAAGAGCTAGTCTCTCACTGGTTCCCCGTCTACCCGTTCATCCTCAGGACAAATTGCAACCTGTACGGAACAGGAGGTTAAAGGTGCTGATGCTCCAAGTAGGGAGATTGTTAGTAAAGCGGCTGGAATGGCGAACCCGGGCACAAGGAGAAGAGAAATGAGGTGCGTTTTAGAAACCTTTCCCCATCACATGGTGTACCATCTTTTTGTTTTCTCATGCATGTTTTCGATGTAGGAAGATGCCCTTGAACCTGGAGATTTGGGACCCATGCGATGGGTACCACGCAGTATTACTTTAAAGGGTCTGCGTTTGCTCACCCAACCTCACCAAACCTCTCAGCCCCAAGAGTGTCCACCCTTATGTCTCATCCAGCTGTGGGTCTAGATATGGTCAATCCAGGTTGCATCACAGCCCCTGAACGCATTGTGTAAGAATTTCTCTCTCTTTCACTGTCTTTGTTTCATGGGTTTTTCAAAGTAATTTATTTTTATAATGGGGTTTAGCTGCTTTTCACTGCTGTGTTTATGCCGCTTTACACCCACTTGACACACTAACAGAGAGATATCAATACATAGGTTTTAAGATTATTACTAGTCAGATATATTCTTGTGCGGTGAATAGGGCGTGTTGAGTCCAGTTCTCTGAGCAAGGAGTAGGTCTTGTCTATTACATATTGGGTTTATGGAACGGTATCTGAGCTAATTTGAAACCCTTGTTTTATGTATCACCCCACCTCACCTTTCCCGTTAAGCAGCCATAGTGTGTTTTCTGCCTGTGTGACTCTGTTCTGTTTTGTAATTCAGTTCAAGTGTAACGGTTTTTACATTCCCTCTATAAGTGATACCTTATGAGAAGTGTCCTTTTCTGTGTGACTTATTTCACTTAGAATCGTCGTACCTAAATCCACTCATCATGCTGCTACTAGCCTTATGACATTGATTTCATGGCTGAGTGATATTCCATTGTACATAAGGACCACAACTTCTTTATCCATTTTTCTCTTTCCTGGGATATTGAAGGTGGAATGAAGTGGAGGTCCTTGTCAACAGAGCAGCCCTAAACTTTGGGGTGCTTGTGTCTTGCTGAATTTTCATTTTCCCAATTTATACCCCCATGAGTGGAAGTGCCCTATGCTCTCTAAGCTGTGTTTTTTAGATGTTTCAGGACACACCGTACACTTCTCCAGAGTGGCTGTTGGCAATTTACATCCCGCCCATCAGTGTAGCAAGGCTCCCATTTCTCCATGGCCTGTCCTGCATTTCTGGTTTTGAGACTTTTTTCAGCATGTACCCTTTTGACCGATGGGTAGCGAGTCTGCTTTGTCGCGCTGATTTGCCTTTCCAGGTTGCTTGGTTGGCCAAAAAGGGCGTATGCGTTTTTTCCTGAATATATTCAGGAAAAAAGGCATACGCCCTTTTTGGCCAAGGGCATCATTGTCAACGTTTTGCCGCTTTTCATGTGCTTTAAAGGCGATTCGAATCTACCTCCTGAAATCTGTTTCCTACAATTCTGCCTTGATTTCAAATCCTCTTCTTTGCCTTCCCTCAATATATTTGTGGACGAGAGTTATCATTTATAACTCTGCAGGTTTGTGAATTGCAGTGCCCTGAAGCTCCACTGTACAACTCGCTTTTTTGGGAGCTGGCCGCAAAAGCACAGGATGGCTTCAGGCCCTGTTCTGGTTTCGGGGGGGAGGATGAGCCTGTGGTTAATTCTTCTTCCTGATGGGAAGATAGAGTGACCTTTGCCTGTCCCAACACCAAGAGCTAGTCTCTCACTGGTTCCCCGTCTACCCGTTCATCCTCAGGACAAATTGCAACCTGTACGGAACAGGAGGTTAAAGGTGCTGATGCTCCAAGTAGGGAGATTGTTAGTAAAGCGGGTGGAATGGCGAACCCGGGCACAAGGAGAAGAGAAATGAGGTGCGTTTTAGAAACCTTTCCACGTCACACGGTGTACCATCTTCTGGGTTTCTCATGCATGTTTTCGATGTAGGAAGATGCCCTTGAACCTGGAGATTTGGGACCCATGCGATGGGTACCACGCAGTATTACTTTAAAGGGTCTGCGTTTGCTCACCCAACCTCACCAAACCTCTCAGCCCCAAGAGTGTCCACCCTTATGTCTCATCCAGCTGTGGGTCTAGATATGGTCAATCCAGGTTGCATCACAGCCCCTGAACGCATTGTGTAAGAATTTCTCTCTCTTTCACTGTCTTTGTTTCATGGGTTTGTAAAAGTAATTTATTTTTATAATGGGGTTTAGCTGCTTTTCACTGCTGTGTTTATGCCGCTTTTCACCCACTTGACACACTAACAGAGAGATATCAATACATAGGTTTTAAGATTATTACTAGTGAGATATATTCTTGTGCGGTGAATAGGGCGTGTTGGGTCCAGTTCTCTGAGCAAGGAGTAGGTCTTGTCTATTACATATTGGGTTTATGGAACGGTATCTGAGCTAATTTGAAACCCTTGTTTTATGTATCACCCCACCTCACCTTTCCCGTTAAGCAGCCATAGTGTGTTTTCTGCCTGTGTGACTCTGTTCTGTTTTGTAATTCAGTTCAAGTGTAACGGTTTTTACATTCCCTCTATAAGTGATACCTTATGAGAAGTGTCCTTTTCTGTGTGACTTATTTCACTTAGAATCGTCGTACCTAAATCCACTCATCATGCTGCTACTAGCCTTATGACATTGATTTCATGGCTGAGTGATATTCCATTGTACATAAGGACCACAACTTCTTTATCCATTTTTCTCTTTCCTGGGATATTGAAGGTGGAATGAAGTGGAGGTCCTTGTCAACAGAGCAGCCCTAAACTTTGGGGTGCTTGTGTCTTGCTGAATTTTCATTTTCCCAATTTATACCCCCATGAGTGGAAGTGCCCTATGCTCTCTAAGCTGTGTTTTTTAGATGTTTCAGGACACACCGTACACTTCTCCAGAGTGGCTGTTGGCAATTTACATCCCGCCCATCAGTGTAGCAAGGCTCCCATTTCTCCATGGCCTGTCCTGCATTTCTGGTTTTGAGACTTTTTTCAGCATGGCCCTTTTGACCGATGGGTAGCGAGTCTGCTTTGTAGCGCTGATTTGCCTTTTCAGGTTGCTTGGTTGGCCAAAAAGGGCGTATGCGTTTTTTCCTGAATATATTCAGGAAAAAACGCATACGCCCTTTTTGGCCAAGGGCATCATTGTCAACGTTTTGCCGCTTTTCATGTGCTTTAAAGGCGATTCGAATCTACCTCCTGAAATCTGTTTCCTACAATTCTGCCTTGATTTCAAATCCTCTTCTTTGCCTTCCCTCAATATATTTGTGGACGAGAGTTATCATTTATAACTCTGTAGGTTTGTGAATTGCAGTGCCCTGAAGCTCCATTGTACAACTCGCTTTTTTGGGAGCTGGCCGCAAAAGCGCAGGATGGCTTCAGGCCCTGTTCTGGTTCCGGGGGGGAGGATGAGCCTGTGGTTAATTCTTCTTCCTGATGGGAAAATAGAGTGACCTGTGCCTGTCCCAACACCAAGAGCTAGTCTCTCACTGGTTCCCCGTCTACCCGTTCATCCTCAGGACAAATTGCAACCTGTACGGAACAGGAGGTTAAAGGTGCTGATGCTCCAAGTAGGGAGATTGTTAGTAAAGCGGCTGGAATGGCGAACCCGGGCACAAGGAGAAGAGAAATGAGGTGCGTTTTAGAAACCTTTCCCCATCACATGGTGTACCATCTTTTTGTTTTCTCATGCATGTTTTCGATGTAGGAAGATGCCCTTGAACCTGGAGATTTGGGACCCATGCGATGGGTACCACGCAGTATTACTTTAAAGGGTCTGCGTTTGCTCACCCAACCTCACCAAACCTCTCAGCCCCAAGAGTGTCCACCCTTATGTCTCATCCACCTGTGGGTCTAGAAATGGTCAATCCAGGTTGCATCACAGCCCCTGAACGCATTGTGTAAGAATTTCTCTCTCTTTCACTGTCTTTGTTTCATGGGTTTTTCAAAGTAATTTATTTTTATAATGGGGTTTAGCTGCTTTTCACTGCTGTGTTTATGCCGCTTTACACCCACTTGACACACTAACAGAGAGATATCAATACATAGGTTTTAAGATTATTACTAGTCAGATATATTCTTGTGCGGTGAATAGGGCGTGTTGAGTCCAGTTCTCTGAGCAAGGAGTAGGTCTTGTCTATTACATATTGGGTTTATGGAACGGTATCTGAGCTAATTTGAAACCCTTGTTTTATGTATCACCCCACCTCACCTTTCCCGTTAAGCAGCCATAGTGTGTTTTCTGCATGTGTGACTCTGTTCTGTTTTGTAATTCAGTTCAAGTGTAACGGTTTTTACAGTCCCTCTATCAGTGATACCTTATGAGAAGTGTCCTTTTCTGTGTGACTTATTTCACTTAGAATCGTCGTACCTAAATCCACTCATCATGCTGCTATTAGCCTTATGACATTGATTTCATGGCTGAGTGATATTCCATTGTACATAAGGACCACAACTTCTTTATCCATTTTTCTCCCTCCTGGGATATTGAAGGTGGAATGAAGTGGAGGTCCTTGTCAACAGAGCAGCCCTAAACTTTGGGGTGCTTGTGTCTTGCTGATTTTTCATTTTCCCAATTTATACCGCCATGAGTGGAAGTGCTCTATGCTCTCTAAGCTGTGTTTTTTAGATGTTTCAGGACACACCGTACACTTCTCCAGAGTGGCTGTTGGCAATTTACATCCCGCCCATCAGTGTAGCAAGGCTCCCATTTCTCCATGGCCTGTCCTGCATTTCTGGTTTTGAGACTTTTTTCAGCATGGCCCTTTTGACCGATGGGTAGCGAGTCTTCTTTGTAGCCCTGATTTGCCTTTCCAGGTTGCTTGGTTGGCCAAAAAGGGCGTATGCGTTTTTTCCTGAATATATTCAGGAAAAAACGCATACGCCCTTTTTGGCCAAGGGCATCATTGTCAACGTTTTGCCGCTTTTCATGTGCTTTAAAGGCGATTCGAATCTACCTCCTGAAATCTGTTTCCTGCATTTCTGCCTTGATTTCAAATCCTCTTCTTTGCCTTCCCTCAATATATTTGTGGACGAGAGTTATCATTTATAACTGCAGGTTTGTGAATTGCAGTGCCCTGAAGCTCCATTGTACAACTCGCTTTTTTGGGAGCTGGCCGCAAAAGCGCAGGATGGCTTCAGGCCCTGTTCTGGTTCCGGGGGGGAGGATGAGCCTGTGGTTAATTCTTCTTCCTGATGGGAAAATAGAGTGACCTGTGCCTGTCCCAACACCAAGAGCTAGTCTCTCACTGGTTCCCCGTCTACCCGTTCATCCTCAGGACAAATTGCAACCTGTACGGAACAGGAGGTTAAAGGTGCTGATGCTCCAAGTAGGGAGATTGTTAGTAAAGCGGCTGGAATGGCGAACCCGGGCACAAGGAGAAGAGAAATTAGGTGCGTTTTAGAAACCTTTCCCCATCACATGGTGTACCATCTTTTTGTTTTCTCATGCATGTTTTCGATGTAGGAAGATGCCCTTGAACCTGGAGATTTGGGACCCATGCGATGGGTACCACGCAGTATTACTTTAAAGGGTCTGCGTTTGCTCACCCAACCTCACCAAACCTCTCAGCCCCAAGAGTGTCCACCCTTATGTCTCATCCAGCTGTGGGTCTAGATATGGTCAATCCAGGTTGCATCACAGCCCCTGAACGCATTGTGTAAGAATTTCTCTCTCTTTCACTGTCTTTGTTTCATGGGTTTTTCAAAGTAATTTATTTTTATAATGGGGTTTAGCTGCTTTTCACTGCTGTGTTTATGCCGCTTTACACCCACTTGACACACTAACAGAGAGATATCAATACATAGGTTTTAAGATTATTACTAGTCAGATATATTCTTGTGCGGTGAATAGGGCGTGTTGAGTCCAGTTCTCTGAGCAAGGAGTAGGTCTTGTCTATTACATATTGAGTTTATGGAACGGTATCTGAGCTAATTTGAAACCCTTGTTTTATGTATCACCCCACCTTACCTTTCCCGTTAAGCAGCCATAGTGTGTTTTCTGCATGTGTGACTCTGTTCTGTTTTGTAATTCAGTTCAAGTGTAACGGTTTTTACATTCCCTCTATAAGTGATACCTTATGAGAAGTGTCCTTTTCTGTGTGACTTATTTCACTTAGAATCGTCGTACCTAAATCCACTCATCATGCTGCTATTAGCCTTATGACATTGATTTCATGGCTGAGTGATATTCCATTGTACATAAGGACCACAACTTCTTTATCCATTTTTCTCCCTCCTGGGATATTGAAGGTGGAATGAAGTGGAGGTCCTTGTCAACAGAGCAGCCCTAAACTTTGGGGTGCTTGTGTCTTGCTGATTTTTCATTTTCCCAATTTATACCCCCATGAGTGGAAGTGCCCTATGCTCTCTAAGCTGTGTTTTTTAGATGTTTCAGGACACACCGTACACTTCTCCAGAGTGGCTGTTGGCAATTTACATCCCGCCCATCAGTGTAGCAAGGCTCCCATTTCTCCATGGCCTGTCCTGCATTTCTGGTTTTGAGACTTTTTTCAGCATGGCCCTTTTGACCGATGGGTAGCGAGTCTGCTTTGTCGCGCTGATTTGCCTTTCCAGGTTGCTTGGTTGGCCAAAAAGGGCGTATGCGTTTTTTCCTGAATATATTCAGGAAAAAAGGCATACGCCCTTTTTGGCCAAGGGCATCATTGTCAACGTTTTGCCGCTTTTCATGTGCTTTAAAGGCGATTCGAATCTACCTCCTGAAATCTGTTTCCTACAATTCTGCCTTGATTTCAAATCCTCTTCTTTGCCTTCCCTCAATATATTTGTGGACGAGAGTTATCATTTATAACTCTGCAGGTTTGTGAATTGCAGTGCCCTGAAGCTCCATTTTACAACTCGCTTTTTTGGGAGCTGGCCGCAAAAGCACAGGATGGCTTCAGGCCCTGTTCTGGTTCCGGGGGGGAGGATGAGCCTGTGGTTAATTCTTCTTCCTGATGGGAAAATAGAGTGACCTTTGCCTGTCCCAACACCAAGAGCTAGTCTCTCACTGGTTCCCCGTCTACCCGTTCATCCTCAGGACAAATTGCAACCTGTACGGAACAGGAGGTTAAAGGTGCTGATGCTCCAAGTAGGGAGATTGTTAGTAAAGCGGCTGGAATGGCGAACCCGGGCACAAGGAGAAGAGAAATGAGGTGCGTTTTAGAAACCTTTCCACGTCACACGGTGTACCATCTTCTGGGTTTCTCATGCATGTTTTCGATGTAGGAAGATGCCCTTGAACCTGGAGATTTGGGACCCATGCGATGGGTACCACGCAGTATTACTTTAAAGGGTCTGCGTTTGCTCACCCAACCTCACCAAACCTCTCAGCCCCAAGAGTGTCCACCCTTATGTCTCATCCAGCTGTGGGTCTAGATATGGTCAATCCAGGTTGCATCACAGCCCCTGAACGCATTGTGTAAGAATTTCTCTCTCTTTTACTGTCTTTGTTTCATGGGTTTGTAAAAGTAATTTATTTTTATAATGGGGTTTAGCTGCTTTTCACTGCTGTGTTTATGCCGCTTTTCACCCACTTGACACACTAACAGAGAGATATCAATACATAGGTTTTAAGATTATTACTAGTGAGATATATTCTTGTGCGGTGAATAGGGCGTGTTGGGTCCAGTTCTCTGAGCAAGGAGTAGGTCTTGTCTATTACATATTGGGTTTATGGAACGGTATCTGAGCTAATTTGAAACCCTTGTTTTATGTATCACCCCACCTCACCTTTCCCGTTAAGCAGCCATAGTGTGTCTTCTGCCTGTGTGACTCTGTTCTGTTTTGTAATTCAGTTCAAGTGTAACGGTTTTTACATTCCCTCTATAAGTGATACCTTATGAGAAGTGTCCTTTTCTGTGTGACTTATTTCACTTAGAATCGTCGTACCTAAATCCACTCATCATGCTGCTACTAGCCTTATGACATTGATTTCATGGCTGAGTGATATTCCATTGTACATAAGGACCACAACTTCTTTATCCATTTTTCTCTTTCCTGGGATATTGAAGGTGGAATGAAGTGGAGGTCCTTGTCAACAGAGCAGCCCTAAACTTTGGGGTGCTTGTGTCTTGCTGAATTTTCATTTTCCCAATTTATACCGCCATGAGTGGAAGTGCCCTATGCTCTCTAAGCTGTGTTTTTTAGATGTTTCAGGACACACCGTACACTTCTCCAGAGTGGCTGTTGGCAATTTACATCCCGCCCATCAGTGTAGCAAGGCTCCCATTTCTCCATGGCCTGTCCTGCATTTCTGGTTTTGAGACTTTTTTCAGCATGGCCCTTTTGACCGATGGGTAGCGAGTCTGCTTTGTAGCGCTGATTTGCCTTTTCAGGTTGCTTGGTTGGCCAAAAAGGGCGTATGCGTTTTTTCCTGAATATATTCAGGAAAAAACGCATACGCCCTTTTTGGCCAAGGGCATCATTGTCAACGTTTTGCCGCTTTTCATGTGCTTTAAAGGCGATTCGAATCTACCTCCTAAAATCTGTTTCCTACAATTCTGCCTTGATTTCAAATCCTCTTCTTTGCCTTCCCTCAATATATTTGTGGACGAGAGTTATCATTTATAACTCTGTAGGTTTGTGAATTGCAGTGCCCTGAAGCTCCATTGTACAACTCGCTTTTTTGGGAGCTGGCCGCAAAAGCGCAGGATGGCTTCAGGCCCTGTTCTGGTTCCGGGGGGGAGGATGAGCCTGTGGTTAATTCTTCTTCCTGATGGGAAAATAGAGTGACCTGTGCCTGTCCCAACAACAAGAGCTAGTCTCTCACTGGTTCCCCGTCTACCCGTTCATCCTCAGGACAAATTGCAACCTGTACGGAACAGGAGGTTAAAGGTGCTGATGCTCCAAGTAGGGAGATTGTTAGTAAAGCGGCTGGAATGGCGAACCCGGGCACAAGGAGAAGAGAAATGAGGTGCGTTTTAGAAACCTTTCCCCATCACATGGTGTACCATCTTTTTGTTTTCTCATGCATGTTTTCGATGTAGGAAGATGCCCTTGAACCTGAAGATTTGGGACCCATGCGATGGGTACCACGCAGTATTACTTTAAAGGGTCTGCGTTTGCTCACCCAACCTCACCAAACCTCTCAGCCCCAAGAGTGTCCACCCTTATGTCTCATCCAGCTGTGGGTCTAGAAATGGTCAATCCAGGTTGCATCACAGCCCCTGAACGCATTGTGTAAGAATTTCTCTCTCTTTCACTGTCTTTGTTTCATGGGTTTTTCAAAGTAATTTATTTTTATAATGGGGTTTAGCTGCTTTTCACTGCTGTGTTTATGCCGCTTTACACCCACTTGACACACTAACAGAGAGATATCAATACATAGGTTTTAAGATTATTACTAGTCAGATATATTCTTGTGCGGTGAATAGGGCGTGTTGAGTCCAGTTCTCTGAGCAAGGAGTAGGTCTTGTCTATTACATATTGGGTTTATGGAACGGTATCTGAGCTAATTTGAAATCCTTTTTTTATGTATCACCCCACCTCACCTTTCCCGTTAAGCAGCCATAGTGTGTTTTCTGCCTGTGTGATTCTGTTCTGTTTTGTAATTCAGTTCAAGTGTAACGGTTTTTACATTCCCTCTATAAGTGATACCTTATGAGAAGTGTCCTTTTCTGTGTGACTTATTTCACTTAGAATCGTCGTACCTAAATCCACTCATCATGCTGCTATTAGCCTTATGACATTGATTTCATGGCTGAGTGATATTCCATTGTACATAAGGACCACAACTTCTTTATCCATTTTTCTCCCTCCTGGGATATTGAAGGTGGAATGAAGTGGAGGTCCTTGTCAACAGAGCAGCCCTAAACTTTGGGGTGCTTGTGTCTTGCTGATTTTACATTTTCCCAATTTATACCCCCATGAGTGGAAGTGCCCTATGCTCTCTAAGATGTGTTTTTTAGATGTTTCAGGACACACCGTACACTTCTCCAGAGTGGCTGTTGGCAATTTACATCCCGCCTATCAGTGTAGCAAGGCTCCCATTTCTCCATGGCCTGTCCTGCATTTCTGGTTTTGAGACTTTTTTCAGCATGGCCCTTTTGACCGATGGGTAGCGAGTCTTCTTTGTAGCCCTGATTTGCCTTTCCAGGTTGCTTGGTTGGCCAAAAAGGGCGTATGCGTTTTTTCCTGAATATATTCAGGAAAAAACGCATACGCCCTTTTTGGCCAAGGGCATCATTGTCAACGTTTTGCCGCTTTTCATGTGCTTTAAAGGCGATTTGAATCTACCTCCTGAAATCTGTTTCCTGCATTTCTGCCTTGATTTCAAATCCTCTTCTTTGCCTTCCCTCAATATATTTGTGGACGAGAGTTATCATTTATAACTGCAGGTTTGTGAATTGCAGTGCCCTGAAACTCCATTGTACAACTCGCTCCCAAAGGAGCTGGCCGCAAAAGCGCAGGATGGCTTCAGGCCCTGTTCTGGTTCCGGGGGGGAGGATGAGCCTGTGGTTAATTCTTCTTCCTGATGGGAAAATAGAGTGACCTGTGCCTGTCCCAACACCAAGAGCTAGTCTCTCACTGGTTCCCCGTCTACCCGTTCATCCTCAGGACAAATTGCAACCTGTACGGAACAGGAGGTTAAAGGTGCTGATGCTCCAAGTAGGGAGATTGTTAGTAAAGCGGCTGGAATGGCGAACCCGGGCACAAGGAGAAGAGAAATTAGGTGCCTTTTAGAAACCTTTCCCCATCACATGGTGTACCATCTTTTTGTTTTCTCATGCATGTTTTCGATGTAGGAAGATGCCCTTGAACCTGGAGATTTGGGACCCATGCGATGGGTACCACGCAGTATTACTTTAAAGGGTCTGCGTTTGCTCACCCAACCTCACCAAACCTCTCAGCCCCAAGAGTGTCCACCCTTATGTCTCATCCAGCTGTGGGTCTAGATATGGTCAATCCAGGTTGCATCACAGCCCCTGAACGCATTGTGTAAGAATTTCTCTCTCTTTCACTGTCTTTGTTTCATGGGTTTTTCAAAGTAATTTATTTTTATAATGGGGTTTAGCTGCTTTTCACTGCTGTGTTTATGCCGCTTTACACCCACTTGACACACTAACAGAGAGATATCAATACATAGGTTTTAAGATTATTACTAGTCAGATATATTCTTGTGCGGTGAATAGGGCGTGTTGAGTCCAGTTCTCTGAGCAAGGAGTAGGTCTTGTCTATTACATATTGGGTTTATGGAACGGTATCTGAGCTAATTTGAAACCCTTGTTTTATGTATCACCCCACCTTACCTTTCCCGTTAAGCAGCCATAGTGTGTTTTCTGCATGTGTGACTCTGTTCTGTTTTGTAATTCAGTTCAAGTGTAACGGTTTTTACATTCCCTCTATAAGTGATACCTTATGAGAAGTGTCCTTTTCTGTGTGACTTATTTCACTTAGAATCGTCGTACCTAAATCCACTCATCATGCTGCTATTAGCCTTATGACATTGATTTCATGGCTGAGTGATATTCCATTGTACATAAGGACCACAACTTCTTTATCCATTTTTCTCCCTCCTGGGATATTGAAGGTGGAATGAAGTGGAGGTCCTTGTCAACAGAGCAGCCCTAAACTTTGGGGTGCTTGTGTCTTGCTGATTTTTCATTTTCCCAATTTATACCCCCATGAGTGGAAGTGCCCTATGCTCTCTAAGCTGTGTTTTTTAGATGTTTCAGGACACACCGTACACTTCTCCAGAGTGGCTGTTGGCAATTTACATCCCACCCATCAGTGTAGCAAGGCTCCCATTTCTCCATGGCCTGTCCTGCATTTCTGGTTTTGAGACTTTTTTCAGCATGGCCCTTTTGACCGATGGGTAGCGAGTCTTCTTTGTAGCCCTGATTTGCCTTTCCAGGTTGCTTGGTTGGCCAAAAAGGGCGTATGCGTTTTTTCCTGAATATATTCAGGAAAAAACGCATACGCCCTTTTTGGCCAAGAGCATCATTGTCAACGTTTTGCCGCTTTTCATGTGCTTTAAAGGCGATTCGAATCTACCTCCTGAAATCTGTTTCCTGCATTTCTGCCTTGATTTCAAATCCTCTTCTTTGCCTTCCCTCAATATATTTGTGGACGAGAGTTATCATTTATAACTCTGCAGGTTTGTGAATTGCAGTGCCCTGAAGCTCCATTTTACAACTCGCTTTTTTGGGAGCTGGCCGCAAAAGCGCAGGATGGCTTCAGGCCCTGTTCTGGTTCCGGGGGGGAGGATGAGCCTGTGGTTAATTCTTCTTCCTGATGGGAAAATAGAGTGACCTGTGCCTGTCCCAACAACAAGAGCTAGTCTCTCACTGGTTCCCCGTATTCCCGTTCATCCTCAGGACAAATTGCAACCTGTACGGAACAGGAGGTTAAAGGTGCTGATGCTCCAAGTAGGGAGATTGTTAGTAAAGCGGCTGGAATGGCGACCCCGGGCACAAGGAGAAGAGAAATGAGGTGCGTTTTAGAAACCTTTCCCCATCACATGGTGTACCATCTTTTTGTTTTCTCATGCATGTTTTCGATGTAGGAAGATGCCCTTGAACCTGGAGATTTGGGACCCATGCGATGGGTACCACGCAGTATTACTTTAAAGGGTCTGCGTTTGCTCACCCAACCTCACCAAACCTCTCAGCCCCAAGAGTGTCCACCCTTATGTCTCATCCAGCTGTGGGTCTAGATATGGTCAATCCAGGTTGCATCACAGCCCCTGAACGCATTGTGTAAGAATTTCTCTCTCTTTCACTGTCTTTGTTTCATGGGTTTTTCAAAGTAATTTATTTTTATAATGGGGTTTAGCTGCTTTTCACTGCTGTGTTTATGCCGCTTTACACCCACTTGACACACTAACAGAGAGATATCAATACATAGGTTTTAAGATTATTACTAGTCAGATATATTCTTGTGCGGTGAATAGGGCGTGTTGAGTCCAGTTCTCTGAGCAAGGAGTAGGTCTTGTCTATTACATATTGGGTTTATGGAACGGTATCTGAGCTAATTTGAAACCCTTGTTTTATGTATCACCCCACCTTACCTTTCCCGTTAAGCAGCCATAGTGTGTTTTCTGCATGTGTGACTCTGTTCTGTTTTGTAATTCAGTTCAAGTGTAACGGTTTTTACATTCCCTCTATAAGTGATACCTTATGAGAAGTGTCCTTTTCTGTGTGACTTATTTCACTTAGAATCGTCGTACCTAAATCCACTCATCATGCTGCTACTAGCCTTATGAGATTGATTTCATGGCTGAGTGATATTCCATTGTACATAAGGACCACAACTTCTTTATCCATTTTTCTCCCTCCTGGGATATTGAAGGTGGAATGAAGTGGAGGTCCTTGTCAACAGAGCAGCCCTAAACTTTGGGGTGCTTGTGTCTTGCTGAATTTTCGTTTTCCCAATTTATACCCCCATGAGTGGAAGTGCCCTATGCTCTCTAAGCTGTGTTTTTTAGATGTTTCAGGACACACCGTACACTTCTCCAGAGTGGCTGTTGGCAATTTACATCCCACCCATCAGTGTAGCAAGGCTCCCATTTCTCCATGGCCTGTCCTGCATTTCTGGTTTTGAGACTTTTTTCAGCATGGCCCTTTTGACCGATGGGTAGCGAGTCTTCTTTGTAGCCCTGATTTGCCTTTCCAGGTTGCTTGGTTGGCCAAAAAGGGCGTATGCGTTTTTTCCTGAATATATTCAGGAAAAAACGCATACGCCCTTTTTGGCCAAGAGCATCATTGTCAACGTTTTGCCGCTTTTCATGTGCTTTAAAGGCGATTCGAATCTACCTCCTGAAATCTGTTTCCTGCATTTCTGCCTTGATTTCAAATCCTCTTCTTTGCCTTCCCTCAATATATTTGTGGACGAGAGTTATCATTTATAACTCTGCAGGTTTGTGAATTGCAGTGCCCTGAAGCTCCATTGTACAACTCGCTTTTTTGGGAGCTGGCCGCAAAAGCGCAGGATGGCTTCAGGCCCTGTTCTGGTTCCGGGGGGGAGGATGAGCCTGTGGTTAATTCTTCTTCCTGATGGGAAAATAGAGTGACCTGTGCCTGTCCCAACAACAAGAGCTAGTCTCTCACTGGTTCCCCGTATTCCCGTTCATCCTCAGGACAAATTGCAACCTGTACGGAACAGGAGGTTAAAGGTGCTGATGCTCCAAGTAGGGAGATTGTTAGTAAAGTGGCTGGAATGGCGACCCCGGGCACAAGGAGAAGAGAAATGAGGTGCGTTTTAGAAACCTTTCCCCATCACATGGTGTACCATCTTTTTGTTTTCTCATGCATGTTTTCGATGTAGGAAGATGCCCTTGAACCTGGAGATTTGGGACCCATGCGATGGGTACCACGCAGTATTACTTTAAAGGGTCTGCGTTTGCTCACCCAACCTCACCAAACCTCTCAGCCCCAAGAGTGTCCACCCTTATGTCTCATCCAGCTGTGGGTCTAGAAATGGTCAATCCAGGTTGCATCACAGCCCCTGAACGCATTGTGTAAGAATTTCTCTCTCTTTCACTGTCTTTGTTTCATGGGTTTTTCAAAGTAATTTATTTTTATAATGGGGTTTAGCTGCTTTTCACTGCTGTGTTTATGCCGCTTTACACCCACTTGACACACAAACAGAGAGATATCAATACATAGGTTTTACGATTATTACTAGTCAGATATATTCTTGTGCGGTGAATAGGGCGTGTTGAGTCCAGTTCTCTGAGCAAGGAGTAGGTCTTGTCTATTACATATTGGGTTTATGGAACGGTATCTGAGCTAATTTGAAACCCTTGTTTTATGTATCACCCCACCTCACCTTTCCCGTTAAGCAGCCATAGTGTGTTTTCTGCATGTGTGACTCTGTTCTGTTTTGTAATTCAGTTCAAGTGTAACGGTTTTTACATTCCCTCTATAAGTGATACCTTATGAGAAGTGTCCTTTTCTGTGTGACTTATTTCACTTAGAATCGTCGTACCTAAATCCACTCATCATGCTGCTATTAGCCTTATGACATTGATTTCATGGCTGAGTGATATTCCATTGTACATAAGGACCACAACTTCTTTATCCATTTTTCTCCCTCCTGGGATATTGAAGGTGGAATGAAGTGGAGGTCCTTGTCAACAGAGCAGCCCTAAACTTTGGGGTGCTTGTGTCTTGCTGATTTTTCATTTTCCCAATTTATACCCCCATGAGTGGAAGTGCCCTATGCTCTCTAAGCTGTGTTTTTAGATGTTTCAGGACACACCGTACACTTCTCCAGAGTGGCTGTTGGCAATTTACATCCCGCCCATCAGTGTAGCAAGGCTCCCATTTCTCCATGGCCTGTCCTGCATTTCTGGTTTTGAGACTTTTTTCAGCATGGCCCTTTTGACCGATGGGTAGCGAGTCTTCTTTGTAGCCCTGATTTGCCTTTCCAGGTTGCTTGGTTGGCCAAAAAGGGCGTATGCGTTTTTTCCTGAATATATTCAGGAAAAAACGCATACGCCCTTTTTGGCCAAGGGCATCATTGTCAACGTTTTGCCGCTTTTCATGTGCTTTAAAGGCGATTCGAATCTACCTCCTGAAATCTGTTTCCTGCATTTCTGCCTTGATTTCAAATCCTCTTCTTTGCCTTCCCTCAATATATTTGTGGACGAGAGTTATCATTTATAACTCTGTAGGTTTGTGAATTGCAGTGCCCTGAAGCTCCATTGTACAACTCGCTTTTTTGGGAGCTGGCCGCAAAAGCGCAGGATGGCTTCAGGCCCTGTTCTGGTTCCGGGGGGGAGGATGAGCCTGTGGTTAATTCTTCTTCCTGATGGGAAAATAGAGTGACCTGTGCCTGTCCCAACACCAAGAGCTAGTCTCTCACTGGTTCCCCGTCTACCCGTTCATCCTCAGGACAAATTGCAACCTGTACGGAACAGGAGGTTAAAGGTGCTGATGCTCCAAGTAGGGAGATTGTTAGTAAAGCGGCTGGAATGGCGAACCCGGGCACAAGGAGAAGAGAAATGAGGTGCGTTTTAGAAACCTTTCCCCATCACATGGTGTACCATCTTTTTGTTTTCTCATGCATGTTTTCGATGTAGGAAGATGCCCTTGAACCTGGAGATTTGGGACCCATGCGATGGGTACCACGCAGTATTACTTTAAAGGGTCTGCGTTTGCTCACCCAACCTCACCAAACCTCTCAGCCCCAAGAGTGTCCACCCTTATGTCTCATCCAGCTGTGGGTCTAGATATGGTCAATCCAGGTTGCATCACAGCCCCTGAACGCATTGTGTAAGAATTTCTCTCTCTTTCACTGTCTTTGTTTCATGGGTTTGTAAAAGTAATTTATTTTTATAATGGGGTTTAGCTGCTTTTCACTGCTGTGTTTATGCCGCTTTTCACCCACTTGACACACTAACAGAGAGATATCAATACATAGGTTTTAAGATTATTACTAGTGAGATATATTCTTGTGCGGTGAATAGGGCGTGTTGGGTCCAGTTCTCTGAGCAAGGAGTAGGTCTTGTCTATTACATATTGGGTTTATGGAACGGTATCTGAGCTAATTTGAAACCCTTGTTTTATGTATCACCCCACCTCACCTTTCCCGTTAAGCAGCCATAGTGTGTTTTCTGCCTGTGTGACTCTGTTCTGTTTTGTAATTCAGTTCAAGTGTAACGGTTTTTACATTCCCTCTATAAGTGATACCTTATGAGAAGTGTCCTTTTCTGTGTGACTTATTTCACTTAGAATCGTCGTACCTAAATCCACTCATCATGCTGCTACTAGCCTTATGAGATTGATTTCATGGCTGAGTGATATTCCATTGTACATAAGGACCACAACTTCTTTATCCATTTTTCTCCCTCCTGGGATATTGAAGGTGGAATGAAGTGGAGGTCCTTGTCAACAGAGCAGCCCTAAACTTTGGGGTGCTTGTGTCTTGCTGATTTTTCATTTTCCCAATTTATACCCCCATGAGTGGAAGTGCCCTATGCTCTCTAAGCTGTGTTTTTAGATGTTTCAGGACACACCGTACACTTCTCCAGAGTGGCTGTTGGCAATTTACATCCCGCCCATCAGTGTAGCAAGGCTCCCATTTCTCCATGGCCTGTCCTGCATTTCTGGTTTTGAGACTTTTTTCAGCATGGCCCTTTTGACCGATGGGTAGCGAGTCTTCTTTGTAGCCCTGATTTGCCTTTCCAGGTTGCTTGGTTGGCCAAAAAGGGCGTATGCGTTTTTTCCTGAATATATTCAGGAAAAAACGCATACGCCCTTTTTGGCCAAGGGCATCATTGTCAACGTTTTGCCGCTTTTCATGTGCTTTAAAGGCGATTCGAATCTACCTCCTGAAATCTGTTTCCTGCATTTCTGCCTTGATTTCAAATCCTCTTCTTTGCCTTCCCTCAATATATTTGTGGACGAGAGTTATCATTTATAACTCTGCAGGTTTGTGAATTGCAGTGCCCTGAAGCTCCATTGTACAACTCGCTTTTTTGGGAGCTGGCCGCAAAAGCGCAGGATGGCTTCAGGCCCTGTTCTGGTTCCGGGGGGGAGGATGAGCCTGTGGTTAATTCTTCTTCCTGATGGGAAAATAGAGTGACCTGTGCCTGTCCCAACACCAAGAGCTAGTCTCTCACTGGTTCCCCGTCTACCCGTTCATCCTCAGGACAAATTGCAACCTGTACGGAACAGGAGGTTAAAGGTGCTGATGCTCCAAGTAGGGAGATTGTTAGTAAAGCGGCTGGAATGGCGAACCCGGGCACAAGGAGAAGAGAAATGAGGTGCGTTTTAGAAACCTTTCCCCATCACATGGTGTACCATCTTTTTGTTTTCTCATGCATGTTTTCGATGTAGGAAGATGCCCTTGAACCTGGAGATTTGGGACCCATGCGATGGGTACCACGCAGTATTACTTTAAAGGGTCTGCGTTTGCTCACCCAACCTCACCAAACCTCTCAGCCCCAAGAGTGTCCACCCTTATGTCTCATCCAGCTGTGGGTCTAGAAATGGTCAATCCAGGTTGCATCACAGCCCCTGAACGCATTGTGTAAGAATTTCTCTCTCTTTCACTGTCTTTGTTTCATGGGTTTTTCAAAGTAATTTATTTTTATAATGGGGTTTAGCTGCTTTTCACTGCTGTGTTTATGCCGCTTTACACCCACTTGACACACTAACAGAGAGATATCAATACATAGGTTTTACGATTATTACTAGTCAGATATATTCTTGTGCGGTGAATAGGGCGTGTTGAGTCCAGTTCTCTGAGCAAGGAGTAGGTCTTGTCTATTACATATTGGGTTTATGGAACGGTATCTGAGCTAATTTGAAACCCTTGTTTTATGTATCACCCCACCTCACCTTTCCCGTTAAGCAGCCATAGTGTGTTTTCTGCATGTGTGACTCTGTTCTGTTTTGTAATTCAGTTCAAGTGTAAAGGTTTTTACATTCCCTCTATAAGTGATACCTTATGAGAAGTGTCCTTTTCTGTGTGACTTATTTCACTTAGAATCGTCGTACCTAAATCCACTCATCATGCTGCTATTAGCCTTATGACATTGATTTCATGGCTGAGTGATATTCCATTGTACATAAGGACCACAACTTCTTTATCCATTTTTCTCCCTCCTGGGATATTGAAGGTGGAATGAAGTGGAGGTCCTTGTCAACAGAGCAGCCCTAAACTTTGGGGTGCTTGTGTCTTGCTGATTTTTCATTTTCCCAATTTATACCCCCATGAGTGGAAGTGCCCTATGCTCTCTAAGCTGTGTTTTTAGATGTTTCAGGACACACCGTACACTTCTCCAGAGTGGCTGTTGGCAATTTACATCCCGCCCATCAGTGTAGCAAGGCTCCCATTTCTCCATGGCCTGTCCTGCATTTCTGGTTTTGAGACTTTTTTCAGCATGGCCCTTTTGACCGATGGGTAGCGAGTCTTCTTTGTAGCCCTGATTTGCCTTTCCAGGTTGCTTGGTTGGCCAAAAAGGGCGTATGCGTTTTTTCCTGAATATATTCAGGAAAAAACGCATACGCCCTTTTTGGCCAAGGGCATCATTGTCAACGTTTTGCCGCTTTTCATGTGCTTTAAAGGCGATTCGAATCTACCTCCTGAAATCTGTTTCCTGCATTTCTGCCTTGATTTCAAATCCTCTTCTTTGCCTTCCCTAAATATATTTGTGGACGAGAGTTATCATTTATAACTCTGCAGGTTTGTGAATTGCAGTGCCCTGAAGCTCCATTGTACAACTCGCTTTTTTGGGAGCTGGCCGCAAAAGCGCAGGATGGCTTCAGGCCCTGTTCTGGTTCCGGGGGGGAGGATGAGCCTGTGGTTAATTCTTCTTCCTGATGGGAAAATAGAGTGACCTGTGCCTGTCCCAACAACAAGAGCTAGTCTCTCACTGGTTCCCCGTATTCCCGTTCATCCTCAGGACAAATTGCAACCTGTACGGAACAGGAGGTTAAAGGTGCTGATGCTCCAAGTAGGGAGATTGTTAGTAAAGTGGCTGGAATGGCGACCCCGGGCACAAGGAGAAGAGAAATGAGGTGCGTTTTAGAAACCTTTCCCCATCACATGGTGTACCATCTTTTTTGTTTTCTCATGCATGTTTTCGATGTAGGAAGATGCCCTTGAACCTGGAGATTTGGGACCCATGCGATGGGTACCACGCAGTATTACTTTAAAGGGTCTGCGTTTGCTCACCCAACCTCACCAAACCTCTCAGCCCCAAGAGTGTCCACCCTTATGTCTCATCCAGCTGTGGGTCTAGAAATGGTCAATCCAGGTTTCATCACAGCCCCTGAACGCATTGTGTAAGAATTTCTCTCTCTTTCACTGTCTTTGTTTCATGGGTTTTTCAAAGTAATTTATTTTTATAATGGGGTTTAGCTGCTTTTCACTGCTGTGTTTATGCCGCTTTACACCCACTTGACACACTAACAGAGAGATATCAATACATAGGTTTTACGATTATTACTAGTCAGATATATTCTTGTGCGGTGAATAGGGCGTGTTGAGTCCAGTTCTCTGAGCAAGGAGTAGGTCTTGTCTATTACATATTGGGTTTATGGAACGGTATCTGAGCTAATTTGAAACCCTTGTTTTATGTATCACCCCACCTCACCTTTCCCGTTAAGCAGCCATAGTGTGTTTTCTGCATGTGTGACTCTGTTCTGTTTTGTAATTCAGTTCAAGTGTAACGGTTTTTACATTCCCTCTATAAGTGATACCTTATGAGAAGTGTCCTTTTCTGTGTGACTTATTTCACTTAGAATCGTCGTACCTAAATCCACTCATCATGCTGCTATTAGCCTTATGACATTGATTTCATGGCTGAGTGATATTCCATTGTACATAAGGACCACAACTTCTTTATCCATTTTTCTCCCTCCTGGGATATTGAAGGTGGAATGAAGTGGAGGTCCTTGTCAACAGAGCAGCCCTAAACTTTGGGGTGCTTGTGTCTTGCTGATTTTTCATTTTCCCAATTTATACCCCCATGAGTGGAAGTGCCCTATGCTCTCTAAGCTGTGTTTTTAGATGTTTCAGGACACACCGTACACTTCTCCAGAGTGGCTGTTGGCAATTTACATCCCGCCCATCAGTGTAGCAAGGCTCCCATTTCTCCATGGCCTGTCCTGCATTTCTGGTTTTGAGACTTTTTTCAGCATGGCCCTTTTGACCGATGGGTAGCGAGTCTTCTTTGTAGCCCTGATTTGCCTTTCCAGGTTGCTTGGTTGGCCAAAAAGGGCGTATGCGTTTTTTCCTGAATATATTCAGGAAAAAACGCATACGCCCTTTTTGGCCAAGGGCATCATTGTCAACGTTTTGCCGCTTTTCATGTGCTTTAAAGGCGATTCGAATCTACCTCCTGAAATCTGTTTCCTGCATTTCTGCCTTGATTTCAAATCCTCTTCTTTGCCTTCCCTCAATATATTTGTGGACGAGAGTTATCATTTATAACTCTGCAGGTTTGTGAATTGCAGTGCCCTGAAGCTCCATTGTACAACTCGCTTTTTTGGGAGCTGGCCGCAAAAGCGCAGGATGGCTTCAGGCCCTGTTCTGGTTCCGGGGGGGAGGATGAGCCTGTGGTTAATTCTTCTTCCTGATGGGAAAATAGAGTGACCTGTGCCTGTCCCAACACCAAGAGCTAGTCTCTCACTGGTTCCCCGTCTACCCGTTCATCCTCAGGACAAATTGCAACCTGTACGGAACAGGAGGTTAAAGGTGCTGATGCTCCAAGTAGGGAGATTGTTAGTAAAGCGGCTGGAATGGCGAACCCGGGCACAAGGAGAAGAGAAATGAGGTGCGTTTTAGAAACCTTTCCCCATCACATGGTGTACCATCTTTTTGTTTTCTCATGCATGTTTTCGATGTAGGAAGATGCCCTTGAACCTGGAGATTTGGGACCCATGCGATGGGTACCACGCAGTATTACTTTAAAGGGTCTGCGTTTGCTCACCCAACCTCACCAAACCTCTCAGCCCCAAGAGTGTCCACCCTTATGTCTCATCCAGCTGTGGGTCTAGAAATGGTCAATCCAGGTTGCATCACAGCCTCTGAACGCATTGTGTAAGAATTTCTCTCTCTTTCACTGTCTTTGTTTCATGGGTTTTTCAAAGTAATTTATTTTTATAATGGGGTTTAGCTGCTTTTCACTGCTGTGTTTATGCCGCTTTACACCCACTTGACACACTAACAGAGAGATATCAATACATAGGTTTTACGATTATTACTAGTCAGATATATTCTTGTGCGGTGAATAGGGCGTGTTGAGTCCAGTTCTCTGAGCAAGGAGTAGGTCTTGTCTATTACATATTGGGTTTATGGAACGGTATCTGAGCTAATTTGAAACCCTTGTTTTATGTATCACCCCACCTCACCTTTCCCGTTAAGCAGCCATAGTGTGTTTTCTGCATGTGTGACTCTGTTCTGTTTTGTAATTCAGTTCAAGTGTAAAGGTTTTTACATTCCCTCTATAAGTGATACCTTATGAGAAGTGTCCTTTTCTGTGTGACTTATTTCACTTAGAATCGTCGTACCTAAATCCACTCATCATGCTGCTATTAGCCTTATGACATTGATTTCATGGCTGAGTGATATTCCATTGTACATAAGGACCACAACTTCTTTATCCATTTTTCTCCCTCCTGGGATATTGAAGGTGGAATGAAGTGGAGGTCCTTGTCAACAGAGCAGCCCTAAACTTTGGGGTGCTTGTGTCTTGCTGATTTTTCATTTTCCCAATTTATACCCCCATGAGTGGAAGTGCCCTATGCTCTCTAAGCTGTGTTTTTAGATGTTTCAGGACACACCGTACACTTCTCCAGAGTGGCTGTTGGCAATTTACATCCCGCCCATCAGTGTAGCAAGGCTCCCATTTCTCCATGGCCTGTCCTGCATTTCTGGTTTTGAGACTTTTTTCAGCATGGCCCTTTTGACCGATGGGTAGCGAGTCTTCTTTGTAGCCCTGATTTGCCTTTCCAGGTTGCTTGGTTGGCCAAAAAGGGCGTATGCGTTTTTTCCTGAATATATTCAGGAAAAAACGCATACGCCCTTTTTGGCCAAGGGCATCATTGTCAACGTTTTGCCGCTTTTCATGTGCTTTAAAGGCGATTCGAATCTACCTCCTGAAATCTGTTTCCTGCATTTCTGCCTTGATTTCAAATCCTCTTCTTTGCCTTCCCTCAATATATTTGTGGACGAGAGTTATCATTTATAACTCTGCAGGTTTGTGAATTGCAGTGCCCTGAAGCTCCATTGTACAACTCGCTTTTTTGGGAGCTGGCCGCAAAAGCGCAGGATGGCTTCAGGCCCTGTTCTGGTTCCGGGGGGGAGGATGAGCCTGTGGTTAATTCTTCTTCCTGATGGGAAAATAGAGTGACCTGTGCCTGTCCCAACAACAAGAGCTAGTCTCTCACTGGTTCCCCGTATTCCCGTTCATCCTCAGGACAAATTGCAACCTGTACGGAACAGGAGGTTAAAGGTGCTGATGCTCCAAGTAGGGAGATTGTTAGTAAAGTGGCTGGAATGGCGACCCCGGGCACAAGGAGAAGAGAAATGAGGTGCGTTTTAGAAACCTTTCCCCATCACATGGTGTACCATCTTTTTTGTTTTCTCATGCATGTTTTTGATGTAGGAAGATGCCCTTGAACCTGGAGATTTGGGACCCATGCGATGGGTACCACGCAGTATTACTTTAAAGGGTCTGCGTTTGCTCACCCAACCTCACCAAACCTCTCAGCCCCAAGAGTGTCCACCCTTATGTCTCATCCAGCTGTGGGTCTAGAAATGGTCAATCCAGGTTTCATCACAGCCCCTGAACGCATTGTGTAAGAATTTCTCTCTCTTTCACTGTCTTTGTTTCATGGGTTTTTCAAAGTAATTTATTTTTATAATGGGGTTTAGCTGCTTTTCACTGCTGTGTTTATGCCGCTTTACACCCACTTGACACACTAACAGAGAGATATCAATACATAGGTTTTACGATTATTACTAGTCAGATATATTCTTGTGCGGTGAATAGGGCGTGTTGAGTCCAGTTCTCTGAGCAAGGAGTAGGTCTTGTCTATTACATATTGGGTTTATGGAACGGTATCTGAGCTAATTTGAAACCCTTGTTTTATGTATCACCCCACCTCACCTTTCCCGTTAAGCAGCCATAGTGTGTTTTCTGCATGTGTGACTCTGTTCTGTTTTGTAATTCAGTTCAAGTGTAACGGTTTTTACATTCCCTCTATAAGTGATACCTTATGAGAAGTGTCCTTTTCTGTGTGACTTATTTCACTTAGAATCGTCGTACCTAAATCCACTCATCATGCTGCTATTAGCCTTATGACATTGATTTCATGGCTGAGTGATATTCCATTGTACATAAGGACCACAACTTCTTTATCCATTTTTCTCCCTCCTGGGATATTGAAGGTGGAATGAAGTGGAGGTCCTTGTCAACAGAGCAGCCCTAAACTTTGGGGTGCTTGTGTCTTGCTGATTTTTCATTTTCCCAATTTATACCCCCATGAGTGGAAGTGCCCTATGCTCTCTAAGCTGTGTTTTTAGATGTTTCAGGACACACCGTACACTTCTCCAGAGTGGCTGTTGGCAATTTACATCCCGCCCATCAGTGTAGCAAGGCTCCCATTTCTCCATGGCCTGTCCTGCATTTCTGGTTTTGAGACTTTTTTCAGCATGGCCCTTTTGACCGATGGGTAGCGAGTCTTCTTTGTAGCCCTGATTTGCCTTTCCAGGTTGCTTGGTTGGCCAAAAAGGGCGTATGCGTTTTTTCCTGAATATATTCAGGAAAAAACGCATACGCCCTTTTTGGCCAAGGGCATCATTGTCAACGTTTTGCCGCTTTTCATGTGCTTTAAAGGCGATTCGAATCTACCTCCTGAAATCTGTTTCCTGCATTTCTGCCTTGATTTCAAATCCTCTTCTTTGCCTTCCCTCAATATATTTGTGGACGAGAGTTATCATTTATAACTCTGCAGGTTTGTGAATTGCAGTGCCCTGAAGCTCCATTGTACAACTCGCTTTTTTGGGAGCTGGCCGCAAAAGCGCAGGATGGCTTCAGGCCCTGTTCTGGTTCCGGGGGGGAGGATGAGCCTGTGGTTAATTCTTCTTCCTGATGGGAAAATAGAGTGACCTGTGCCTGTCCCAACACCAAGAGCTAGTCTCTCACTGGTTCCCCGTCTACCCGTTCATCCTCAGGACAAATTGCAACCTGTACGGAACAGGAGGTTAAAGGTGCTGATGCTCCAAGTAGGGAGATTGTTAGTAAAGCGGCTGGAATGGCGAACCCGGGCACAAGGAGAAGAGAAATGAGGTGCGTTTTAGAAACCTTTCCCCATCACATGGTGTACCATCTTTTTGTTTTCTCATGCATGTTTTCGATGTAGGAAGATGCCCTTGAACCTGGAGATTTGGGACCCATGCGATGGGTACCACGCAGTATTACTTTAAAGGGTCTGCGTTTGCTCACCCAACCTCACCAAACCTCTCAGCCCCAAGAGTGTCCACCCTTATGTCTCATCCAGCTGTGGGTCTAGAAATGGTCAATCCAGGTTGCATCACAGCCCCTGAACGCATTGTGTAAGAATTTCTCTCTCTTTCACTGTCTTTGTTTCATGGGTTTTTCAAAGTAATTTATTTTTATAATGGGGTTTAGCTGCTTTTCACTGCTGTGTTTATGCCGCTTTACACCCACTTGACACACTAACAGAGAGATATCAATACATAGGTTTTACGATTATTACTAGTCAGATATATTCTTGTGCGGTGAATAGGGCGTGTTGAGTCCAGTTCTCTGAGCAAGGAGTAGGTCTTGTCTATTACATATTGGGTTTATGGAACGGTATCTGAGCTAATTTGAAACCCTTGTTTTATGTATCACCCCACCTCACCTTTCCCGTTAAGCAGCCATAGTGTGTTTTCTGCATGTGTGACTCTGTTCTGTTTTGTAATTCAGTTCAAGTGTAAAGGTTTTTACATTCCCTCTATAAGTGATACCTTATGAGAAGTGTCCTTTTCTGTGTGACTTATTTCACTTAGAATCGTCGTACCTAAATCCACTCATCATGCTGCTATTAGCCTTATGACATTGATTTCATGGCTGAGTGATATTCCATTGTACATAAGGACCACAACTTCTTTATCCATTTTTCTCCCTCCTGGGATATTGAAGGTGGAATGAAGTGGAGGTCCTTGTCAACAGAGCAGCCCTAAACTTTGGGGTGCTTGTGTCTTGCTGATTTTTCATTTTCCCAATTTATACCCCCATGAGTGGAAGTGCCCTATGCTCTCTAAGCTGTGTTTTTAGATGTTTCAGGACACACCGTACACTTCTCCAGAGTGGCTGTTGGCAATTTACATCCCGCCCATCAGTGTAGCAAGGCTCCCATTTCTCCATGGCCTGTCCTGCATTTCTGGTTTTGAGACTTTTTTCAGCATGGCCCTTTTGACCGATGGGTAGCGAGTCTTCTTTGTAGCCCTGATTTGCCTTTCCAGGTTGCTTGGTTGGCCAAAAAGGGCGTATGCGTTTTTTCCTGAATATATTCAGGAAAAAACGCATACGCCCTTTTTGGCCAAGGGCATCATTGTCAACGTTTTGCCGCTTTTCATGTGCTTTAAAGGCGATTCGAATCTACCTCCTGAAATCTGTTTCCTGCATTTCTGCCTTGATTTCAAATCCTCTTCTTTGCCTTCCCTCAATATATTTGTGGACGAGAGTTATCATTTATAACTCTGCAGGTTTGTGAATTGCAGTGCCCTGAAGCTCCATTGTACAACTCGCTTTTTTGGGAGCTGGCCGCAAAAGCGCAGGATGGCTTCAGGCCCTGTTCTGGTTCCGGGGGGGAGGATGAGCCTGTGGTTAATTCTTCTTCCTGATGGGAAAATAGAGTGACCTGTGCCTGTCCCAACAACAAGAGCTAGTCTCTCACTGGTTCCCCGTATTCCCGTTCATCCTCAGGACAAATTGCAACCTGTACGGAACAGGAGGTTAAAGGTGCTGATGCTCCAAGTAGGGAGATTGTTAGTAAAGTGGCTGGAATGGCGACCCCGGGCACAAGGAGAAGAGAAATGAGGTGCGTTTTAGAAACCTTTCCCCATCACATGGTGTACCATCTTTTTTGTTTTCTCATGCATGTTTTTGATGTAGGAAGATGCCCTTGAACCTGGAGATTTGGGACCCATGCGATGGGTACCACGCAGTATTACTTTAAAGGGTCTGCGTTTGCTCACCCAACCTCACCAAACCTCTCAGCCCCAAGAGTGTCCACCCTTATGTCTCATCCAGCTGTGGGTCTAGAAATGGTCAATCCAGGTTTCATCACAGCCCCTGAACGCATTGTGTAAGAATTTCTCTCTCTTTCACTGTCTTTGTTTCATGGGTTTTTCAAAGTAATTTATTTTTATAATGGGGTTTAGCTGCTTTTCACTGCTGTGTTTATGCCGCTTTACACCCACTTGACACACTAACAGAGAGATATCAATACATAGGTTTTACGATTATTACTAGTCAGATATATTCTTGTGCGGTGAATAGGGCGTGTTGAGTCCAGTTCTCTGAGCAAGGAGTAGGTCTTGTCTATTACATATTGGGTTTATGGAACGGTATCTGAGCTAATTTGAAACCCTTGTTTTATGTATCACCCCACCTCACCTTTCCCGTTAAGCAGCCATAGTGTGTTTTCTGCATGTGTGACTCTGTTCTGTTTTGTAATTCAGTTCAAGTGTAACGGTTTTTACATTCCCTCTATAAGTGATACCTTATGAGAAGTGTCCTTTTCTGTGTGACTTATTTCACTTAGAATCGTCGTACCTAAATCCACTCATCATGCTGCTATTAGCCTTATGACATTGATTTCATGGCTGAGTGATATTCCATTGTACATAAGGACCACAACTTCTTTATCCATTTTTCTCCCTCCTGGGATATTGAAGGTGGAATGAAGTGGAGGTCCTTGTCAACAGAGCAGCCCTAAACTTTGGGGTGCTTGTGTCTTGCTGATTTTTCATTTTCCCAATTTATACCCCCATGAGTGGAAGTGCCCTATGCTCTCTAAGCTGTGTTTTTAGATGTTTCAGGACACACCGTACACTTCTCCAGAGTGGCTGTTGGCAATTTACATCCCGCCCATCAGTGTAGCAAGGCTCCCATTTCTCCATGGCCTGTCCTGCATTTCTGGTTTTGAGACTTTTTTCAGCATGGCCCTTTTGACCGATGGGTAGCGAGTCTTCTTTGTAGCCCTGATTTGCCTTTCCAGGTTGCTTGGTTGGCCAAAAAGGGCGTATGCGTTTTTTCCTGAATATATTCAGGAAAAAACGCATACGCCCTTTTTGGCCAAGGGCATCATTGTCAACGTTTTGCCGCTTTTCATGTGCTTTAAAGGCGATTCGAATCTACCTCCTGAAATCTGTTTCCTGCATTTCTGCCTTGATTTCAAATCCTCTTCTTTGCCTTCCCTCAATATATTTGTGGACGAGAGTTATCATTTATAACTCTGCAGGTTTGTGAATTGCAGTGCCCTGAAGCTCCATTGTACAACTCGCTTTTTTGGGAGCTGGCCGCAAAAGCGCAGGATGGCTTCAGGCCCTGTTCTGGTTCCGGGGGGGAGGATGAGCCTGTGGTTAATTCTTCTTCCTGATGGGAAAATAGAGTGACCTGTGCCTGTCCCAACACCAAGAGCTAGTCTCTCACTGGTTCCCCGTCTACCCGTTCATCCTCAGGACAAATTGCAACCTGTACGGAACAGGAGGTTAAAGGTGCTGATGCTCCAAGTAGGGAGATTGTTAGTAAAGCGGCTGGAATGGCGAACCCGGGCACAAGGAGAAGAGAAATGAGGTGCGTTTTAGAAACCTTTCCCCATCACATGGTTTACCATCTTTTTGTTTTCTCATGCATGTTTTCGATGTAGGAAGATGCCCTTGAACCTGGAGATTTGGGACCCATGCGATGGGTACCACGCAGTATTACTTTAAAGGGTCTGCGTTTGCTCACCCAACCTCACCAAACCTCTCAGCCCCAAGAGTGTCCACCCTTATGTCTCATCCAGCTGTGGGTCTAGAAATGGTCAATCCAGGTTGCATCACAGCCCCTGAACGCATTGTGTAAGAATTTCTCTCTCTTTCACTGTCTTTGTTTCATGGGTTTTTCAAAGTAATTTATTTTTATAATGGGGTTTAGCTGCTTTTCACTGCTGTGTTTATGCCGCTTTACACCCACTTGACACACTAACAGAGAGATATCAATACATAGGTTTTACGATTATTACTAGTCAGATATATTCTTGTGCGGTGAATAGGGCGTGTTGAGTCCAGTTCTCTGAGCAAGGAGTAGGTCTTGTCTATTACATATTGGGTTTATGGAACGGTATCTGAGCTAATTTGAAACCCTTGTTTTATGTATCACCCCACCTCACCTTTCCCGTTAAGCAGCCATAGTGTGTTTTCTGCATGTGTGACTCTGTTCTGTTTTGTAATTCAGTTCAAGTGTAAAGGTTTTTACATTCCCTCTATAAGTGATACCTTATGAGAAGTGTCCTTTTCTGTGTGACTTATTTCACTTAGAATCGTCGTACCTAAATCCACTCATCATGCTGCTATTAGCCTTATGACATTGATTTCATGGCTGAGTGATATTCCATTGTACATAAGGACCACAACTTCTTTATCCATTTTTCTCCCTCCTGGGATATTGAAGGTGGAATGAAGTGGAGGTCCTTGTCAACAGAGCAGCCCTAAACTTTGGGGTGCTTGTGTCTTGCTGATTTTTCATTTTCCCAATTTATACCCCCATGAGTGGAAGTGCCCTATGCTCTCTAAGCTGTGTTTTTAGATGTTTCAGGACACACCGTACACTTCTCCAGAGTGGCTGTTGGCAATTTACATCCCGCCCATCAGTGTAGCAAGGCTCCCATTTCTCCATGGCCTGTCCTGCATTTCTGGTTTTGAGACTTTTTTCAGCATGGCCCTTTTGACCGATGGGTAGCGAGTCTTCTTTGTAGCCCTGATTTGCCTTTCCAGGTTGCTTGGTTGGCCAAAAAGGGCGTATGCGTTTTTTCCTGAATATATTCAGGAAAAAACGCATACGCCCTTTTTGGCCAAGGGCATCATTGTCAACGTTTTGCCGCTTTTCATGTGCTTTAAAGGCGATTCGAATCTACCTCCTGAAATCTGTTTCCTGCATTTCTGCCTTGATTTCAAATCCTCTTCTTTGCCTTCCCTCAATATATTTGTGGACGAGAGTTATCATTTATAACTCTGCAGGTTTGTGAATTGCAGTGCCCTGAAGCTCCATTGTACAACTCGCTTTTTTGGGAGCTGGCCGCAAAAGCGCAGGATGGCTTCAGGCCCTGTTCTGGTTCCGGGGGGGAGGATGAGCCTGTGGTTAATTCTTCTTCCTGATGGGAAAATAGAGTGACCTGTGCCTGTCCCAACACCAAGAGCTAGTCTCTCACTGGTTCCCCGTCTACCCGTTCATCCTCAGGACAAATTGCAACCTGTACGGAACAGGAGGTTAAAGGTGCTGATGCTCCAAGTAGGGAGATTGTTAGTAAAGCGGCTGGAATGGCGAACCCGGGCACAAGGAGAAGAGAAATGAGGTGCGTTTTAGAAACCTTTCCCCATCACATGGTGTACCATCTTTTTGTTTTCTCATGCATGTTTTCGATGTAGGAAGATGCCCTTGAACCTGGAGATTTGGGACCCATGCGATGGGTACCACGCAGTATTACTTTAAAGGGTCTGCGTTTGCTCACCCAACCTCACCAAACCTCTCAGCCCCAAGAGTGTCCACCCTTATGTCTCATCCAGCTGTGGGTCTAGATATGGTCAATCCAGGTTGCATCACAGCCCCTGAACGCATTGTGTAAGAATTTCTCTCTCTTTCACTGTCTTTGTTTCATGGGTTTGTAAAAGTAATTTATTTTTATAATGGGGTTTAGCTGCTTTTCACTGCTGTGTTTATGCCGCTTTTCACCCACTTGACACACTAACAGAGAGATATCAATACATAGGTTTTAAGATTATTACTAGTGAGATATATTCTTGTGCGGTGAATAGGGCGTGTTGGGTCCAGTTCTCTGAGCAAGGAGTAGGTCTTGTCTATTACATATTGGGTTTATGGAACGGTATCTGAGCTAATTTGAAACCCTTGTTTTATGTATCACCCCACCTTACCTTTCCCGTTAAGCAGCCATAGTGTGTTTTCTGCCTGTGTGACTCTGTTCTGTTTTGTAATTCAGTTCAAGTGTAACGTTTTTTACATTCCCTCTATAAGTGATACCTTATGAGAAGTGTCCTTTTCTGTGTGACTTATTTCACTTAGAATCGTCGTACCTAAATCCACTCATCATGCTGCTACTAGCCTTATGAGATTGATTTCATGGCTGAGTGATATTCCATTGTACATAAGGACCACAACTTCTTTATCCATTTTTCTCCCTCCTGGGATATTGAAGGTGGAATGAAGTGGAGGTCCTTGTCAACAGAGCAGCCCTAAACTTTGGGGTGCTTGTGTCTTGCTGAATTTTCGTTTTCCCAATTTATACCCCCATGAGTGGAAGTGCCCTATGCTCTCTAAGCTGTGTTTTTTAGATGTTTCAGGACACACCGTACACTTCTCCAGAGTGGCTGTTGGCAATTTACATCCCGCCCATCAGTGTAGCAAGGCTCCCATTTCTCCATGGCCTGTCCTGCATTTCTGGTTTTGAGACTTTTTTCAGCATGGCCCTTTTGACCGATGGGTAGCGAGTCTTCTTTGTAGCCCTGATTTGCCTTTCCAGGTTGCTTGGTTGGCCAAAAAGGGCGTATGCGTTTTTTCCTGAATATATTCAGGAAAAAACGCATACGCCCTTTTTGGCCAAGGGCATCATTGTCAACGTTTTGCCGCTTTTCATGTGCTTTAAAGGCGATTCGAATCTACCTCCTGAAATCTGTTTCCTGCATTTCTGCCTTGATTTCAAATCCTCTTCTTTGCCTTCCCTCAATATATTTGTGGACGAGAGTTATCATTTATAACTCTGCAGGTTTGTGAATTGCAGTGCCCTGAAGCTCCATTGTACAACTCGCTTTTTTGGGAGCTGGCCGCAAAAGCGCAGGATGGCTTCAGGCCCTGTTCTGGTTCCGGGGGGGAGGATGAGCCTGTGGTTAATTCTTCTTCCTGATGGGAAAATAGAGTGACCTGTGCCTGTCCCAACACCAAGAGCTAGTCTCTCACTGGTTCCCCGTCTACCCGTTCATCCTCAGGACAAATTGCAACCTGTACGGAACAGGAGGTTAAAGGTGCTGATGCTCCAAGTAGGGAGATTGTTAGTAAAGCGGCTGGAATGGCGAACCCGGGCACAAGGAGAAGAGAAATGAGGTGCGTTTTAGAAACCTTTCCCCATCACATGGTGTACCATCTTTTTGTTTTCTCATGCATGTTTTCGATGTAGGAAGATGCCCTTGAACCTGGAGATTTGGGACCCATGCGATGGGTACCACGCAGTATTACTTTAAAGGGTCTGCGTTTGCTCACCCAACCTCACCAAACCTCTCAGCCCCAAGAGTGTCCACCCTTATGTCTCATCCAGCTGTGGGTCTAGATATGGTCAATCCAGGTTGCATCACAGCCCCTGAACGCATTGTGTAAGAATTTCTCTCTCTTTCACTGTCTTTGTTTCATGGGTTTGTAAAAGTAATTTATTTTTATAATGGGGTTTAGCTGCTTTTCACTGCTGTGTTTATGCCGCTTTTCACCCACTTGACACACTAACAGAGAGATATCAATACATAGGTTTTAAGATTATTACTAGTGAGATATATTCTTGTGCGGTGAATAGGGCGTGTTGGGTCCAGTTCTCTGAGCAAGGAGTAGGTCTTGTCTATTACATATTGGGTTTATGGAACGGTATCTGAGCTAATTTGAAACCCTTGTTTTATGTATCACCCCACCTCACCTTTCCCGTTAAGCAGCCATAGTGTGTTTTCTGCCTGTGTGACTCTGTTCTGTTTTGTAATTCAGTTCAAGTGTAACGGTTTTTACATTCCCTCTATAAGTGATACCTTATGAGAAGTGTCCTTTTCTGTGTGACTTATTTCACTTAGAATCGTCGTACCTAAATCCACTCATCATGCTGCTACTAGCCTTATGAGATTGATTTCATGGCTGAGTGATATTCCATTGTACATAAGGACCACAACTTCTTTATCCATTTTT
The DNA here is from genome assembly GCF_965194805.1 of Balaenoptera borealis. Lineage (NCBI taxonomy): Eukaryota > Metazoa > Chordata > Mammalia > Artiodactyla > Balaenopteridae > Balaenoptera > Balaenoptera borealis. The sequence continues at coordinate 587,718 of NW_028123817.1, forward strand.
CTCCCTCCTGGGATATTGAAGGTGGAATGAAGTGGAGGTCCTTGTCAACAGAGCAGCCCTAAACTTTGGGGTGCTTGTGTCTTGCTGAATTTTCGTTTTCCCAATTTATACCCCCATGAGTGGAAGTGCCCTATGCTCTCTAAGCTGTGTTTTTTAGATGTTTCAGGACACACCGTACACTTCTCCAGAGTGGCTGTTGGCAATTTACATCCCACCCATCAGTGTAGCAAGGCTCCCATTTCTCCATGGCCTGTCCTGCATTTCTGGTTTTGAGACTTTTTTCAGCATGGCCCTTTTGACCGATGGGTAGCGAGTCTTCTTTGTAGCCCTGATTTGCCTTTCCAGGTTGCTTGGTTGGCCAAAAAGGGCGTATGCGTTTTTTCCTGAATATATTCAGGAAAAAACGCATACGCCCTTTTTGGCCAAGAGCATCATTGTCAACGTTTTGCCGCTTTTCATGTGCTTTAAAGGCGATTCGAATCTACCTCCTGAAATCTGTTTCCTGCATTTCTGCCTTGATTTCAAATCCTCTTCTTTGCCTTCCCTCAATATATTTGTGGACGAGAGTTATCATTTATAACTCTGCAGGTTTGTGAATTGCAGTGCCCTGAAGCTCCATTGTACAACTCGCTTTTTTGGGAGCTGGCCGCAAAAGCGCAGGATGGCTTCAGGCCCTGTTCTGGTTCCGGGGGGGAGGATGAGCCTGTGGTTAATTCTTCTTCCTGATGGGAAAATAGAGTGACCTGTGCCTGTCCCAACACCAAGAGCTAGTCTCTCACTGGTTCCCCGTCTACCCGTTCATCCTCAGGACAAATTGCAACCTGTACGGAACAGGAGGTTAAAGGTGCTGATGCTCCAAGTAGGGAGATTGTTAGTAAAGCGGCTGGAATGGCGAACCCGGGCACAAGGAGAAGAGAAATGAGGTGCGTTTTAGAAACCTTTCCCCATCACATGGTTTACCATCTTTTTGTTTTCTCATGCATGTTTTCGATGTAGGAAGATGCCCTTGAACCTGGAGATTTGGGACCCATGCGATGGGTACCACGCAGTATTACTTTAAAGGGTCTGCGTTTGCTCACCCAACCTCACCAAACCTCTCAGCCCCAAGAGTGTCCACCCTTATGTCTCATCCAGCTGTGGGTCTAGAAATGGTCAATCCAGGTTGCATCACAGCCCCTGAACGCATTGTGTAAGAATTTCTCTCTCTTTCACTGTCTTTGTTTCATGGGTTTTTCAAAGTAATTTATTTTTATAATGGGGTTTAGCTGCTTTTCACTGCTGTGTTTATGCCGCTTTACACCCACTTGACACACTAACAGAGAGATATCAATACATAGGTTTTACGATTATTACTAGTCAGATATATTCTTGTGCGGTGAATAGGGCGTGTTGAGTCCAGTTCTCTGAGCAAGGAGTAGGTCTTGTCTATTACATATTGGGTTTATGGAACGGTATCTGAGCTAATTTGAAACCCTTGTTTTATGTATCACCCCACCTCACCTTTCCCGTTAAGCAGCCATAGTGTGTTTTCTGCATGTGTGACTCTGTTCTGTTTTGTAATTCAGTTCAAGTGTAAAGGTTTTTACATTCCCTCTATAAGTGATACCTTATGAGAAGTGTCCTTTTCTGTGTGACTTATTTCACTTAGAATCGTCGTACCTAAATCCACTCATCATGCTGCTATTAGCCTTATGACATTGATTTCATGGCTGAGTGATATTCCATTGTACATAAGGACCACAACTTCTTTATCCATTTTTCTCCCTCCTGGGATATTGAAGGTGGAATGAAGTGGAGGTCCTTGTCAACAGAGCAGCCCTAAACTTTGGGGTGCTTGTGTCTTGCTGATTTTTCATTTTCCCAATTTATACCCCCATGAGTGGAAGTGCCCTATGCTCTCTAAGCTGTGTTTTTAGATGTTTCAGGACACACCGTACACTTCTCCAGAGTGGCTGTTGGCAATTTACATCCCGCCCATCAGTGTAGCAAGGCTCCCATTTCTCCATGGCCTGTCCTGCATTTCTGGTTTTGAGACTTTTTTCAGCATGGCCCTTTTGACCGATGGGTAGCGAGTCTTCTTTGTAGCCCTGATTTGCCTTTCCAGGTTGCTTGGTTGGCCAAAAAGGGCGTATGCGTTTTTTCCTGAATATATTCAGGAAAAAACGCATACGCCCTTTTTGGCCAAGGGCATCATTGTCAACGTTTTGCCGCTTTTCATGTGCTTTAAAGGCGATTCGAATCTACCTCCTGAAATCTGTTTCCTGCATTTCTGCCTTGATTTCAAATCCTCTTCTTTGCCTTCCCTCAATATATTTGTGGACGAGAGTTATCATTTATAACTCTGCAGGTTTGTGAATTGCAGTGCCCTGAAGCTCCATTGTACAACTCGCTTTTTTGGGAGCTGGCCGCAAAAGCGCAGGATGGCCTCAGGCCCTGTTCTGGTTCCGGGGGGGAGGATGAGCCTGTGGTTAATTCTTCTTCCTGATGGGAAAATAGAGTGACCTGTGCCTGTCCCAACACCAAGAGCTAGTCTCTCACTGGTTCCCCGTCTACCCGTTCATCCTCAGGACAAATTGCAACCTGTACGGAACAGGAGGTTAAAGGTGCTGATGCTCCAAGTAGGGAGATTGTTAGTAAAGCGGCTGGAATGGCGAACCCGGGCACAAGGAGAAGAGAAATGAGGTGCGTTTTAGAAACCTTTCCCCATCACATGGTGTACCATCTTTTTGTTTTCTCATGCATGTTTTCGATGTAGGAAGATGCCCTTGAACCTGGAGATTTGGGACCCATGCGATGGGTACCACGCAGTATTACTTTAAAGGGTCTGCGTTTGCTCACCCAACCTCACCAAACCTCTCAGCCCCAAGAGTGTCCACCCTTATGTCTCATCCAGCTGTGGGTCTAGATATGGTCAATCCAGGTTGCATCACAGCCCCTGAACGCATTGTGTAAGAATTTCTCTCTCTTTCACTGTCTTTGTTTCATGGGTTTGTAAAAGTAATTTATTTTTATAATGGGGTTTAGCTGCTTTTCACTGCTGTGTTTATGCCGCTTTTCACCCACTTGACACACTAACAGAGAGATATCAATACATAGGTTTTAAGATTATTACTAGTGAGATATATTCTTGTGCGGTGAATAGGGCGTGTTGGGTCCAGTTCTCTGAGCAAGGAGTAGGTCTTGTCTATTACATATTGGGTTTATGGAACGGTATCTGAGCTAATTTGAAACCCTTGTTTTATGTATCACCCCACCTCACCTTTCCCGTTAAGCAGCCATAGTGTGTTTTCTGCCTGTGTGACTCTGTTCTGTTTTGTAATTCAGTTCAAGTGTAACGGTTTTTACATTCCCTCTATAAGTGATACCTTATGAGAAGTGTCCTTTTCTGTGTGACTTATTTCACTTAGAATCGTCGTACCTAAATCCACTCATCATGCTGCTACTAGCCTTATGAGATTGATTTCATGGCTGAGTGATATTCCATTGTACATAAGGACCACAACTTCTTTATCCATTTTTCTCCCTCCTGGGATATTGAAGGTGGAATGAAGTGGAGGTCCTTGTCAACAGAGCAGCCCTAAACTTTGGGGTGCTTGTGTCTTGCTGAATTTTCGTTTTCCCAATTTATACCCCCATGAGTGGAAGTGCCCTATGCTCTCTAAGCTGTGTTTTTTAGATGTTTCAGGACACACCGTACACTTCTCCAGAGTGGCTGTTGGCAATTTACATCCCACCCATCAGTGTAGCAAGGCTCCCATTTCTCCATGGCCTGTCCTGCATTTCTGGTTTTGAGACTTTTTTCAGCATGGCCCTTTTGACCGATGGGTAGCGAGTCTTCTTTGTAGCCCTGATTTGCCTTTCCAGGTTGCTTGGTTGGCCAAAAAGGGCGTATGCGTTTTTTCCTGAATATATTCAGGAAAAAACGCATACGCCCTTTTTGGCCAAGAGCATCATTGTCAACGTTTTGCCGCTTTTCATGTGCTTTAAAGGCGATTCGAATCTACCTCCTGAAATCTGTTTCCTGCATTTCTGCCTTGATTTCAAATCCTCTTCTTTGCCTTCCCTCAATATATTTGTGGACGAGAGTTATCATTTATAACTCTGCAGGTTTGTGAATTGCAGTGCCCTGAAGCTCCATTGTACAACTCGCTTTTTTGGGAGCTGGCCGCAAAAGCGCAGGATGGCTTCAGGCCCTGTTCTGGTTCCGGGGGGGAGGATGAGCCTGTGGTTAATTCTTCTTCCTGATGGGAAAATAGAGTGACCTGTGCCTGTCCCAACACCAAGAGCTAGTCTCTCACTGGTTCCCCGTCTACCCGTTCATCCTCAGGACAAATTGCAACCTGTACGGAACAGGAGGTTAAAGGTGCTGATGCTCCAAGTAGGGAGATTGTTAGTAAAGCGGCTGGAATGGCGAACCCGGGCACAAGGAGAAGAGAAATGAGGTGCGTTTTAGAAACCTTTCCCCATCACATGGTTTACCATCTTTTTGTTTTCTCATGCATGTTTTCGATGTAGGAAGATGCCCTTGAACCTGGAGATTTGGGACCCATGCGATGGGTACCACGCAGTATTACTTTAAAGGGTCTGCGTTTGCTCACCCAACCTCACCAAACCTCTCAGCCCCAAGAGTGTCCACCCTTATGTCTCATCCAGCTGTGGGTCTAGAAATGGTCAATCCAGGTTGCATTACAGCCCCTTAACGCATTGTGTAAGAATTTCTCTCTCTTTCACTGTCTTTGTTTCATGGGTTTTTCAAAGTAATTTATTTTTACAATGGGGTTTAGCTGCTTTTCACTGCTGTGTTTATGCCGCTTTACACCCACTTGACACACTAACAGAGAGATATCAATACATAGGTTTTACGATTATTACTAGTCAGATATATTCTTGTGCGGTGAATAGGGCGTGTTGAGTCCAGTTCTCTGAGCAAGGAGTAGGTCTTGTCTATTACATATTGGGTTTATGGAACGGTATCTGAGCTAATTTGAAACCCTTGTTTTATGTATCACCCCACCTCACCTTTCCCGTTAAGCAGCCATAGTGTGTTTTCTGCCTGTGTGACTCTGTTCTGTTTTGTAATTCAGTTCAAGTGTAACGGTTTTTACATTCCCTCTATAAGTGATACCTTATGAGAAGTGTCCTTTTCTGTGTGACTTATTTCACTTAGAATCGTCGTACCTAAATCCACTCATCATGCTGCTATTAGCCTTATGACATTGATTTCATGGCTGAGTGATATTCCATTGTACATAAGGACCACAACTTCTTTATCCATTTTTCTCCCTCCTGGGATATTGAAGGTGGAATGAAGTGGAGGTCCTTGTCAACAGAGCAGCCCTAAACTTTGGGGTGCTTGTGTCTTGCTGATTTTTCATTTTCCCAATTTATACCCCCATGAGTGGAAGTGCCCTATGCTCTCTAAGCTGTGTTTTTAGATGTTTCAGGACACACCGTACACTTCTCCAGAGTGGCTGTTGGCAATTTACATCCCGCCCATCAGTGTAGCAAGGCTCCCATTTCTCCATGGCCTGTCCTGCATTTCTGGTTTTGAGACTTTTTTCAGCATGGCCCTTTTGACCGATGGGTAGCGAGTCTTCTTTGTAGCCCTGATTTGCCTTTCCAGGTTGCTTGGTTGGCCAAAAAGGGCGTATGCGTTTTTTCCTGAATATATTCAGGAAAAAACGCATACGCCCTTTTTGGCCAAGGGCATCATTGTCAACGTTTTGCCGCTTTTCATGTGCTTTAAAGGCGATTCGAATCTACCTCCTGAAATCTGTTTCCTGCATTTCTGCCTTGATTTCAAATCCTCTTCTTTGCCTTCCCTCAATATATTTGTGGACGAGAGTTATCATTTATAACTCTGCAGGTTTGTGAATTGCAGTGCCCTGAAGCTCCATTGTACAACTCGCTTTTTTGGGAGCTGGCCGCAAAAGCGCAGGATGGCTTCAGGCCCTGTTCTGGTTCCGGGGGGGAGGATGAGCCTGTGGTTAATTCTTCTTCCTGATGGGAAAATAGAGTGACCTGTGCCTGTCCCAACACCAAGAGCTAGTCTCTCACTGGTTCCCCGTCTACCCGTTCATCCTCAGGACAAATTGCAACCTGTACGGAACAGGAGGTTAAAGGTGCTGATGCTCCAAGTAGGGAGATTGTTAGTAAAGCGGCTGGAATGGCGAACCCGGGCACAAGGAGAAGAGAAATGAGGTGCGTTTTAGAAACCTTTCCCCATCACATGGTGTACCATCTTTTTGTTTTCTCATGCATGTTTTCGATGTAGGAAGATGCCCTTGAACCTGGAGATTTGGGACCCATGCGATGGGTACCACGCAGTATTACTTTAAAGGGTCTGCGTTTGCTCACCCAACCTCACCAAACCTCTCAGCCCCAAGAGTGTCCACCCTTATGTCTCATCCAGCTGTGGGTCTAGATATGGTCAATCCAGGTTGCATCACAGCCCCTGAACGCATTGTGTAAGAATTTCTCTCTCTTTCACTGTCTTTGTTTCATGGGTTTGTAAAAGTAATTTATTTTTATAATGGGGTTTAGCTGCTTTTCACTGCTGTGTTTATGCCGCTTTTCACCCACTTGACACACTAACAGAGAGATATCAATACATAGGTTTTAAGATTATTACTAGTGAGATATATTCTTGTGCGGTGAATAGGGCGTGTTGGGTCCAGTTCTCTGAGCAAGGAGTAGGTCTTGTCTATTACATATTGGGTTTATGGAACGGTATCTGAGCTAATTTGAAACCCTTGTTTTATGTATCACCCCACCTCACCTTTCCCGTTAAGCAGCCATAGTGTGTTTTCTGCCTGTGTGACTCTGTTCTGTTTTGTAATTCAGTTCAAGTGTAACGTTTTTTACATTCCCTCTATAAGTGATACCTTATGAGAAGTGTCCTTTTCTGTGTGACTTATTTCACTTACAATCGTCGTACCTAAATCCACTCATCATGCTGCTACTAGCCTTATGAGATTGATTTCATGGCTGAGTGATATTCCATTGTACATAAGGACCACTTCTTTATCCATTTTTCTCCCTCCTGGGATATTGAAGGTGGAATGAAGTGGAGGTCCTTGTCAACAGAGCAGCCCTAAACTTTGGGGTGCTTGTGTCTTGCTGAATTTTCGTTTTCCCAATTTATACCCCCATGAGTGGAAGTGCCCTATGCTCTCTAAGCTGTGTTTTTTAGATGTTTCAGGACACACCGTACACTTCTCCAGAGTGGCTGTTGGCAATTTACATCCCACCCATCAGTGTAGCAAGGCTCCCATTTCTCCATGGCCTGTCCTGCATTTCTGGTTTTGAGACTTTTTTCAGCATGGCCCTTTTGACCGATGGGTAGCGAGTCTTCTTTGTAGCCCTGATTTGCCTTTCCAGGTTGCTTGGTTGGCCAAAAAGGGCGTATGCGTTTTTTCCTGAATATATTCAGGAAAAAACGCATACGCCCTTTTTGGCCAAGAGCATCATTGTCAACGTTTTGCCGCTTTTCATGTGCTTTAAAGGCGATTCGAATCTACCTCCTGAAATCTGTTTCCTGCATTTCTGCCTTGATTTCAAATCCTCTTCTTTGCCTTCCCTCAATATATTTGTGGACGAGAGTTATCATTTATAACTCTGCAGGTCTGTGAATTGCAGTGCCCTGAAGCTCCATTGTACAACTCGCTTTTTTGGGAGCTGGCCGCAAAAGCGCAGGATGGCTTCAGGCCCTGTTCTGGTTCCGGGGGGGAGGATGAGCCTGTGGTTAATTCTTCTTCCTGATGGGAAAATAGAGTGACCTGTGCCTGTCCCAACAACAAGAGCTAGTCTCTCACTGCTTCCCCGTATTCCCGTTCATCCTCAGGACAAATTGCAACCTGTACGGAACAGGAGGTTAAAGGTGCTGATGCTCCAAGTAGGGAGATTGTTAGTAAAGTGGCTGGAATGGCGACCCCGGGCACAAGGAGAAGAGAAATGAGGTGCGTTTTAGAAACCTTTCCCCATCACATGGTGTACCATCTTTTTTGTTTTCTCATGCATGTTTTCGATGTAGGAAGATGCCCTTGAACCTGGAGATTTGGGACCCATGCGATGGGTACCACGCAGTATTACTTTAAAGGGTCTGCGTTTGCTCACCCAACCTCACCAAACCTCTCAGCCCCAAGAGTGTCCACCCTTATGTCTCATCCAGCTGTGGGTCTAGAAATGGTCAATCCAGGTTGCATTACAGCCCCTTAACGCATTGTGTAAGAATTTCTCTCTCTTTCACTGTCTTTGTTTCATGGGTTTTTCAAAGTAATTTATTTTTACAATGGGGTTTAGCTGCTTTTCACTGCTGTGTTTATGCCGCTTTACACCCACTTGACACACTAACAGAGAGATATCAATACATAGGTTTTACGATTATTACTAGTCAGATATATTCTTGTGCGGTGAATAGGGCGTGTTGAGTCCAGTTCTCTGAGCAAGGAGTAGGTCTTGTCTATTACATATTGGGTTTATGGAACGGTATCTGAGCTAATTTGAAACCCTTGTTTTATGTATCACCCCACCTCACCTTTCCCGTTAAGCAGCCATAGTGTGTTTTCTGCATGTGTGACTCTGTTCTGTTTTGTAATTCAGTTCAAGTGTAACGGTTTTTACATTCCCTCTATAAGTGATACCTTATGAGAAGTGTCCTTTTCTGTGTGACTTATTTCACTTAGAATCGTCGTACCTAAATCCACTCATCATGCTGCTATTAGCCTTATGACATTGATTTCATGGCTGAGTGATATTCCATTGTACATAAGGACCACAACTTCTTTATCCATTTTTCTCCCTCCTGGGATATTGAAGGTGGAATGAAGTGGAGGTCCTTGTCAACAGAGCAGCCCTAAACTTTGGGGTGCTTGTGTCTTGCTGATTTTTCATTTTCCCAATTTATACCCCCATGAGTGGAAGTGCCCTATGCTCTCTAAGCTGTGTTTTTAGATGTTTCAGGACACACCGTACACTTCTCCAGAGTGGCTGTTGGCAATTTACATCCCGCCCATCAGTGTAGCAAGGCTCCCATTTCTCCATGGCCTGTCCTGCATTTCTGGTTTTGAGACTTTTTTCAGCATGGCCCTTTTGACCGATGGGTAGCGAGTCTTCTTTGTAGCCCTGATTTGCCTTTCCAGGTTGCTTGGTTGGCCAAAAAGGGCGTATGCGTTTTTTCCTGAATATATTCAGGAAAAAACGCATACGCCCTTTTTGGCCAAGGGCATCATTGTCAACGTTTTGCCGCTTTTCATGTGCTTTAAAGGCGATTCGAATCTACCTCCTGAAATCTGTTTCCTGCATTTCTGCCTTGATTTCAAATCCTCTTCTTTGCCTTCCCTCAATATATTTGTGGACGAGAGTTATCATTTATAACTCTGCAGGTTTGTGAATTGCAGTGCCCTGAAGCTCCATTGTACAACTCGCTTTTTTGGGAGCTGGCCGCAAAAGCGCAGGATGGCTTCAGGCCCTGTTCTGGTTCCGGGGGGGAGGATGAGCCTGTGGTTAATTCTTCTTCCTGATGGGAAAATAGAGTGACCTGTGCCTGTCCCAACACCAAGAGCTAGTCTCTCACTGGTTCCCCGTCTACCCGTTCATCCTCAGGACAAATTGCAACCTGTACGGAACAGGAGGTTAAAGGTGCTGATGCTCCAAGTAGGGAGATTGTTAGTAAAGCGGCTGGAATGGCGAACCCGGGCACAAGGAGAAGAGAAATGAGGTGCGTTTTAGAAACCTTTCCCCATCACATGGTTTACCATCTTTTTGTTTTCTCATGCATGTTTTCGATGTAGGAAGATGCCCTTGAACCTGGAGATTTGGGACCCATGCGATGGGTACCACGCAGTATTACTTTAAAGGGTCTGCGTTTGCTCACCCAACCTCACCAAACCTCTCAGCCCCAAGAGTGTCCACCCTTATGTCTCATCCAGCTGTGGGTCTAGATATGGTCAATCCAGGTTGCATCACAGCCCCTGAACGCATTGTGTAAGAATTTCTCTCTCTTTCACTGTCTTTGTTTCATGGGTTTTTCAAAGTAATTTATTTTTATAATGGGGTTTAGCTGCTTTTCACTGCTGTGTTTATGCCGCTTTACACCCACTTGACACACTAACAGAGAGATATCAATACATAGGTTTTAAGATTATTACTAGTCAGATATATTCTTGTGCGGTGAATAGGGCGTGTTGAGTCCAGTTCTCTGAGCAAGGAGTAGGTCTTGTCTATTACATATTGGGTTTATGGAACGGTATCTGAGCTAATTTGAAACCCTTGTTTTATGTATCACCCCACCTTACCTTTCCCGTTAAGCAGCCATAGTGTGTTTTCTGCATGTGTGACTCTGTTCTGTTTTGTAATTCAGTTCAAGTGTAACGGTTTTTACATTCCCTCTATAAGTGATACCTTATGAGAAGTGTCCTTTTCTGTGTGACTTATTTCACTTAGAATCATCGTACCTAAATCCACTCATCATGCTGCTATTAGCCTTATGACATTGATTTCATGGCTGAGTGATATTCCATTGTACATAAGGACCACAACTTCTTTATCCATTTTTCTCCCTCCTGGGATATTGAAGGTGGAATGAAGTGGAGGTCCTTGTCAACAGAGCAGCCCTAAACTTTGGGGTGCTTGTGTCTTGCTGATTTTTCATTTTCCCAATTTATACCCCCATGAGTGGAAGTGCCCTATGCTCTCTAAGCTGTGTTTTTTAGATGTTTCAGGACACACCGTACACTTCTCCAGAGTGGCTGTTGGCAATTTACATCCCACCCATCAGTGTAGCAAGGCTCCCATTTCTCCATGGCCTGTCCTGCATTTCTGGTTTTGAGACTTTTTTCAGCATGGCCCTTTTGACCGATGGGTAGCGAGTCTTCTTTGTAGCCCTGATTTGCCTTTCCAGGTTGCTTGGTTGGCCAAAAAGGGCGTATGCGTTTTTTCCTGAATATATTCAGGAAAAAACACATACGCCCTTTTTGGCCAAGGGCATCATTGTCAACGTTTTGCCGCTTTTCATGTGCTTTAAAGGCGATTCGAATCTACCTCCTGAAATCTGTTTCCTGCATTTCTGCCTTGATTTCAAATCCTCTTCTTTGCCTTCCCTAAATATATTTGTGGACGAGAGTTATCATTTATAACTCTGCAGGTTTGTGAATTGCAGTGCCCTGAAGCTCCATTTTACAACTCGCTTTTTTGGGAGCTGGCCGCAAAAGCGCAGGATGGCTTCAGGCCCTGTTCTGGTTCCGGGGGGGAGGATGAGCCTGTGGTTAATTCTTCTTCCTGATGGGAAAATAGAGTGACCTGTGCCTGTCCCAACAACAAGAGCTAGTCTCTCACTGGTTCCCCGTATTCCCGTTCATCCTCAGGACAAATTGCAACCTGTATGGAACAGGAGGTTAAAGGTGCTGATGCTCCAAGTAGGGAGATTGTTAGTAAAGCGGCTGGAATGGCGACCCCGGGCACAAGGAGAAGAGAAATGAGGTGCGTTTTAGAAACCTTTCCCCATCACATGGTGTACCATCTTTTTTGTTTTCTCATGCATGTTTTCGATGTAGGAAGATGCCCTTGAACCTGGAGATTTGGGACCCATGCGATGGGTACCACGCAGTATTACTTTAAAGGGTCTGCGTTTGCTCACCCAACCTCACCAAACCTCTCAGCCCCAAGAGTGTCCACCCTTATGTCTCATCCAGCTGTGGGTCTAGAAATGGTCAATCCAGGTTGCATCACAGCCCCTGAACGCATTGTGTAAGAATTTCTCTCTCTTTCACTGTCTTTGTTTCATGGGTTTTTCAAAGTAATTTATTTTTATAATGGGGTTTAGCTGCTTTTCACTGCTGTGTTTATGCCGCTTTACACCCACTTGACACACTAACACAGAGATATCAATACATAGGTTTTAAGATTATTACTAGTCAGATATATTCTTGTGCGGTGAATAGGGCGTGTTGAGTCCAGTTCTCTGAGCAAGGAGTAGGTCTTGTCTATTACATATTGGGTTTATGGAACGGTATCTGAGCTAATTTGAAACCCTTGTTTTATGTATCACCCCACCTCACCTTTCCCGTTAAGCAGCCATAGTGTGTTTTCTGCATGTGTGACTCTGTTCTGTTTTGTAATTCAGTTCAAGTGTAACGGTTTTTACATTCCCTCTATAAGTGATACCTTATGAGAAGTGTCCTTTTCTGTGTGACTTATTTCACTTAGAATCGTCGTACCTAAATCCACTCATCATGCTGCTATTAGCCTTATGACATTGATTTCATGGCTGAGTGATATTCCATTGTACATAAGGACCACAACTTCTTTATCCATTTTTCTCCCTCCTGGGATATTGAAGGTGGAATGAAGTGGAGGTCCTTGTCAACAGAGCAGCCCTAAACTTTGGGGTGCTTGTGTCTTGCTGATTTTTCATTTTCCCAATTTATACCCCCATGAGTGGAAGTGCCCTATGCTCTCTAAGCTGTGTTTTTTAGATGTTTCAGGACACACCGTACACTTCTCCAGAGTGGCTGTTGGCAATTTACATCCCGCCCATCAGTGTAGCAAGGCTCCCATTTCTCCATGGCCTGTCCTGCATTTCTGGTTTTGAGACTTTTTTCAGCATGGCCCTTTTGACCGATGGGTAGCGAGTCTTCTTTGTAGCCCTGATTTGCCTTTCCAGGTTGCTTGGTTGGCCAAAAAGGGCGTATGCGTTTTTTCCTGAATATATTCAGGAAAAAACGCATACGCCCTTTTTGGCCAAGGGCATCATTGTCAAAGTTTTGCCGCTTTTCATGTGCTTTAAAGGCGATTCGAATCTACCTCCTGAAATCTGTTTCCTGCATTTCTGCCTTGATTTCAAATCCTCTTCTTTGCCTTCCCTCAATATATTTGTGGACGAGAGTTATCATTTATAACTCTGCAGGTTTGTGAATTGCAGTGCCCTGAAGCTCCATTGTACAACTCGCTTTTTTGGGAGCTGGCCGCAAAAGCGCAGGATGGCTTCAGGCCCTGTTCTGGTTCCGGGGGGGAGGATGAGCCTGTGGTTAATTCTTCTTCCTGAATGGAAAATAGAGTGACCTGTGCCTGTCCCAACACCAAGAGCTAGTCTCTCACTGGTTCCCCGTCTACCCGTTCATCCTCAGGACAAATTGCAACCTGTACGGAACAGGAGGTTAAAGGTGCTGATTCTCCAAGTAGGGAGATTGTTAGTAAAGCGGCTGGAATGGAGAACCCGGGCACAAGGAGAAGAGAAATGAGGTGCGTTTTAGAAACCTTTCCCCATCACATGGTGTACCATCTTTTTGTTTTCTCATGCATGTTTTCGATGTAGGAAGATGCCCTTGAACCTGGAGATTTGGGACCCATGCGATGGGTACCACGCAGTATTACTTTAAAGGGTCTGCGTTTGCTCACCCAACCTCACCAAACCTCTCAGCCCCAAGAGTGTCCACCCTTATGTCTCATCCAGCTGTGGGTCTAGATATGGTCAATCCAGGTTGCATCACAGCCCCTGAACGCATTGTGTAAGAATTTCTCTCTCTTTCACTGTCTTTGTTTCATGGGTTTTTCAAAGTAATTTATTTTTATAATGGGGTTTAGCTGCTTTTCACTGCTGTGTTTATGCCGCTTTACACCCACTTGACACACTAACAGAGAGATATCAATACATAGGTTTTAAGATTATTACTAGTCAGATATATTCTTGTGCGGTGAATAGGGCGTGTTGAGTCCAGTTCTCTGAGCAAGGAGTAGGTCTTGTCTATTACATATTGGGTTTATGGAACGGTATCTGAGCTAATTTGAAACCCTTGTTTTATGTATCACCCCACCTTACCTTTCCCGTTAAGCAGCCATAGTGTGTTTTCTGCATGTGTGACTCTGTTCTGTTTTGTAATTCAGTTCAAGTGTAACGGTTTTTACATTCCCTCTATAAGTGATACCTTATGAGAAGTGTCCTTTTCTGTGTGACTTATTTCACTTAGAATCATCGTACCTAAATCCACTCATCATGCTGCTATTAGCCTTATGACATTGATTTCATGGCTGAGTGATATTCCATTGTACATAAGGACCACAACTTCTTTATCCATTTTTCTCCCTCCTGGGATATTGAAGGTGGAATGAAGTGGAGGTCCTTGTCAACAGAGCAGCCCTAAACTTTGGGGTGCTTGTGTCTTGCTGATTTTTCATTTTCCCAATTTATACCCCCATGAGTGGAAGTGCCCTATGCTCTCTAAGCTGTGTTTTTTAGATGTTTCAGGACACACCGTACACTTCTCCAGAGTGGCTGTTGGCAATTTACATCCCACCCATCAGTGTAGCAAGGCTCCCATTTCTCCATGGCCTGTCCTGCATTTCTGGTTTTGAGACTTTTTTCAGCATGGCCCTTTTGACCGATGGGTAGCGAGTCTTCTTTGTAGCCCTGATTTGCCTTTCCAGGTTGCTTGGTTGGCCAAAAAGGGCGTATGCGTTTTTTCCTGAATATATTCAGGAAAAAACGCATACGCCCTTTTTGGCCAAGAGCATCATTGTCAACGTTTTGCCGCTTTTCATGTGCTTTAAAGGCGATTCGAATCTACCTCCTGAAATCTGTTTCCTGCATTTCTGCCTTGATTTCAAATCCTCTTCTTTGCCTTCCCTCAATATATTTGTGGACGAGAGTTATCATTTATAACTCTGCAGGTTTGTGAATTGCAGTGCCCTGAAGCTCCATTTTACAACTCGCTTTTTTGGGAGCTGGCCGCAAAAGCGCAGGATGGCTTCAGGCCCTGTTCTGGTTCCGGGGGGGGAGGATGAGCCTGTGGTTAATTCTTCTTCCTGATGGGAAAATAGAGTGACCTGTGCCTGTCCCAACAACAAGAGCTAGTCTCTCACTGGTTCCCCGTATTCCCGTTCATCCTCAGGACAAATTGCAACCTGTATGGAACAGGAGGTTAAAGGTGCTGATGCTCCAAGTAGGGAGATTGTTAGTAAAGCGGCTGGAATGGCGACCCCGGGCACAAGGAGAAGAGAAATGAGGTGCGTTTTAGAAACCTTTCCCCATCACATGGTGTACCATCTTTTTTATTTTCTCATGCATGTTTTCGATGTAGGAAGATGCCCTTGAACCTGGAGATTTGGGACCCATGCGATGGGTACCACGCAGTATTACTTTAAAGGGTCTGCGTTTGCTCACCCAACCTCACCAAACCTCTCAGCCCCAAGAGTGTCCACCCTTATGTCTCATCCAGCTGTGGGTCTAGAAATGGTCAATCCAGGTTGCATCACAGCCCCTGAACGCATTGTGTAAGAATTTCTCTCTCTTTCACTGTCTTTGTTTCATGGGTTTTTCAAAGTAATTTATTTTTATAATGGGGTTTAGCTGCTTTTCACTGCTGTGTTTATGCCGCTTTACACCCACTTGACACACTAACAGAGAGATATCAATACATAGGTTTTAAGATTATTACTAGTCAGATATATTCTTGTGCGGTGAATAGGGCGTGTTGAGTCCAGTTCTCTGAGCAAGGAGTAGGTCTTGTCTATTACATATTGGGTTTATGGAACGGTATCTGAGCTAATTTGAAACCCTTGTTTTATGTATCACCCCACCTCACCTTTCCCGTTAAGCAGCCATAGTGTGTTTTCTGCATGTGTGACTCTGTTCTGTTTTGTAATTCAGTTCAAGTGTAACGGTTTTTACAGTCCCTCTATAAGTGATACCTTATGAGAAGTGTCCTTTTCTGTGTGACTTATTTCACTTAGAATCGTCGTACCTAAACCCACTCATCATGCTGCTATTAGCCTTATGACATTGATTTCATGGCTGAGTGATATTCCATTGTACATAAGGACCACAACTTCTTTATCCATTTTTCTCCCTCCTGGGATATTGAAGGTGGAATGAAGTGGAGGTCCTTGTCAACAGAGCAGCCCTAAACTTTGGGGTGCTTGTGTCTTGCTGATTTTTCATTTTCCCAATTTATACCCCCATGAGTGGAAGTGCCCTATGCTCTCTAAGCTGTGTTTTTTAGATGTTTCAGGACACACCGTACACTTCTCCAGAGTGGCTGTTGGCAATTTACATCCCACCCATCAGTGTAGCAAGGCTCCCATTTCTCCATGGCCTGTCCTGCATTTCTGGTTTTGAGACTTTTTTCAGCATGGCCCTTTTGACCGATGGGTAGCGAGTCTTCTTTGTAGCCCTGATTTGCCTTTCCAGGTTGCTTGGTTGGCCAAAAAGGGCGTATGCGTTTTTTCCTGAATATATTCAGGAAAAAACGCATACGCCCTTTTTGGCCAAGAGCATCATTGTCAACGTTTTGCCGCTTTTCATGTGCTTTAAAGGCGATTCGAATCTACCTCCTGAAATCTGTTTCCTGCATTTCTGCCTTGATTTCAAATCCTCTTCTTTGCCTTCCCTAAATATATTTGTGGACGAGAGTTATCATTTATAACTCTGCAGGTTTGTGAATTGCAGTGCCCTGAAGCTCCATTTTACAACTCGCTTTTTTGGGAGCTGGCCGCAAAAGCGCAGGATGGCTTCAGGCCCTGTTCTGGTTCCGGGGGGGGAGGATGAGCCTGTGGTTAATTCTTCTTCCTGATGGGAAAATAGAGTGACCTGTGCCTGTCCCAACAACAAGAGCTAGTCTCTCACTGGTTCCCCGTATTCCCGTTCATCCTCAGGACAAATTGCAACCTGTATGGAACAGGAGGTTAAAGGTGCTGATGCTCCAAGTAGGGAGATTGTTAGTAAAGCGGCTGGAATGGCGACCCCGGGCACAAGGAGAAGAGAAATGAGGTGCGTTTTAGAAACCTTTCCCCATCACATGGTGTACCATCTTTTTTATTTTCTCATGCATGTTTTCGATGTAGGAAGATGCCCTTGAACCTGGAGATTTGGGACCCATGCGATGGGTACCACGCAGTATTACTTTAAAGGGTCTGCGTTTGCTCACCCAACCTCACCAAACCTCTCAGCCCCAAGAGTGTCCACCCTTATGTCTCATCCAGCTGTGGGTCTAGAAATGGTCAATCCAGGTTGCATCACAGCCCCTGAACGCATTGTGTAAGAATTTCTCTCTCTTTCACTGTCTTTGTTTCATGGGTTTTTCAAAGTAATTTATTTTTATAATGGGGTTTAGCTGCTTTTCACTGCTGTGTTTATGCCGCTTTACACCCACTTGACACACTAACAGAGAGATATCAATACATAGGTTTTAAGATTATTACTAGTCAGATATATTCTTGTGCGGTGAATAGGGCGTGTTGAGTCCAGTTCTCTGAGCAAGGAGTAGGTCTTGTCTATTACATATTGGGTTTATGGAACGGTATCTGAGCTAATTTGAAACCCTTGTTTTATGTATCACCCCACCTCACCTTTCCCGTTAAGCAGCCATAGTGTGTTTTCTGCATGTGTGACTCTGTTCTGTTTTGTAATTCAGTTCAAGTGTAACGGTTTTTACATTCCCTCTATAAGTGATACCTTATGAGAAGTGTCCTTTTCTGTGTGACTTATTTCACTTAGAATCGTCGTACCTAAATCCACTCATCATGCTGCTATTAGCCTTATGACATTGATTTCATGGCTGAGTGATATTCCATTGTACATAAGGACCACAACTTCTTTATCCATTTTTCTCCCTCCTGGGATATTGAAGGTGGAATGAAGTGGAGGTCCTTGTCAACAGAGCAGCCCTAAACTTTGGGGTGCTTGTGTCTTGCTGATTTTTCATTTTCCCAATTTATACCCCCATGAGTGGAAGTGCCCTATGCTCTCTAAGCTGTGTTTTTTAGATGTTTCAGGACACACCGTACACTTCTCCAGAGTGGCTGTTGGCAATTTACATCCCGCCCATCAGTGTAGCAAGGCTCCCATTTCTCCATGGCCTGTCCTGCATTTCTGGTTTTGAGACTTTTTTCAGCATGGCCCTTTTGACCGATGGGTAGCGAGTCTTCTTTGTAGCCCTGATTTGCCTTTCCAGGTTGCTTGGTTGGCCAAAAAGGGCGTATGCGTTTTTTCCTGAATATATTCAGGAAAAAACGCATACGCCCTTTTTGGCCAAGGGCATCATTGTCAACGTTTTGCCGCTTTTCATGTGCTTTAAAGGTGATTCGAATCTACCTCCTGAAATCTGTTTCCTGCATTTCTGCCTTGATTTCAAAGCCTCTTCTTTGCCTTCCCTCAATATATTTGTGGACGAGAGTTATCATTTATAACTCTGCAGGTTTGTGAATTGCAGTGCCCTGAAGCTCCATTGTACAACTCGCTTTTTTGGGAGCTGGCCGCAAAAGCGCAGGATGGCTTCAGGCCCTGTTCTGGTTCCGGGGGGGAGGATGAGCCTGTGGTTAATTCTTCTTCCTGATGGGAAAATAGAGTGACCTGTGCCTGTCCCAACACCAAGAGCTAGTCTCTCACTGGTTCCCCGTCTACCCGTTCATCCTCAGGACAAATTGCAACCTGTACGGAACACAGGTTAAAGGTGCTGATGCTCCAAGTAGGGAGATTGTTAGTAAAGCGGCTGGAATGGCGAACCCGGGCACAAGGAGAAGAGAAATGAGGTGCGTTTTAGAAACCTTTCCCCATCACATGGTGTACCATCTTTTTGTTTTCTCATGCATGTTTTCGATGTAGGAAGATGCCCTTGAACCTGGAGATTTGGGACCCATGCGATGGGTACCACGCAGTATTACTTTAAAGGGTCTGCGTTTGCTCACCCAACCTCACCAAACCTCTCAGCCCCAAGAGTGTCCACCCTTATGTCTCATCCAGCTGTGGGTCTAGATATGGTCAATCCAGGTTGCATCACAGCCCCTGAACGCATTGTGTAAGAATTTCTCTCTCTTTCACTGTCTTTGTTTCATGGGTTTTTCAAAGTAATTTATTTTTATAATGGGGTTTAGCTGCTTTTCACTGCTGTGTTTATGCCGCTTTACACCCACTTGACACACTAAAAGAGAGATATCAATACATAGGTTTTAAGATTATTACTAGTCGGATATATTCTTGTGCGGTGAATAGGGCGTGTTGAGTCCAGTTCTCTGAGCAAGGAGTAGGTCTTGTCTATTACATATTGGGTTTATGGAACGGTATCTGAGCTAATTTGAAACCCTTGTTTTATGTATCACCCCACCTTACCTTTCCCGTTAAGCAGCCATAGTGTGTTTTCTGCATGTGTGACTCTGTTCTGTTTTGTAATTCAGTTCAAGTGTAACGGTTTTTACATTCCCTCTATAAGTGATACCTTATGAGAAGTGTCCTTTTCTGTGTGACTTATTTCACTTAGAATCATCGTACCTAAATCCACTCATCATGCTGCTATTAGCCTTATGACATTGATTTCATGGCTGAGTGATATTCCATTGTACATAAGGACCACAACTTCTTTATCCATTTTTCTCCCTCCTGGGATATTGAAGGTGGAATGAAGTGGAGGTCCTTGTCAACAGAGCAGCCCTAAACTTTGGGGTGCTTGTGTCTTGCTGATTTTTCATTTTCCCAATTTATACCCCCATGAGTGGAAGTGCCCTATGCTCTCTAAGCTGTGTTTTTTAGATGTTTCAGGACACACCGTACACTTCTCCAGAGTGGCTGTTGGCAATTTACATCCCACCCATCAGTGTAGCAAGGCTCCCATTTCTCCATGGCCTGTCCTGCATTTCTGGTTTTGAGACTTTTTTCAGCATGGCCCTTTTGACCGATGGGTAGCGAGTCTTCTTTGTAGCCCTGATTTGCCTTTCCAGGTTGCTTGGTTGGCCAAAAAGGGCGTATGCGTTTTTTCCTGAATATATTCAGGAAAAAACGCATACGCCCTTTTTGGCCAAGAGCATCATTGTCAACGTTTTGCCGCTTTTCATGTGCTTTAAAGGCGATTCGAATCTACCTCCTGAAATCTGTTTCCTGCATTTCTGCCTTGATTTCAAATCCTCTTCTTTGCCTTCCCTCAATATATTTGTGGACGAGAGTTATCATTTATAACTCTGCAGGTTTGTGAATTGCAGTGCCCTGAAGCTCCATTTTACAACTCGCTTTTTTGGGAGCTGGCCGCAAAAGCGCAGGATGGCTTCAGGCCCTGTTCTGGTTCCGGGGGGGGAGGATGAGCCTGTGGTTAATTCTTCTTCCTGATGGGAAAATAGAGTGACCTGTGCCTGTCCCAACAACAAGAGCTAGTCTCTCACTGGTTCCCCGTATTCCCGTTCATCCTCAGGACAAATTGCAACCTGTACGGAACAGGAGGTTAAAGGTGCTGATGCTCCAAGTAGGGAGATTGTTAGTAAAGCGGCTGGAATGGCGACCCCGGGCACAAGGAGAAGAGAAATGAGGTGCGTTTTAGAAACCTTTCCCCATCACATGGTGTACCATCTTTTTTGTTTTCTCATGCATGTTTTCAATGTAGGAAGATGCCCTTGAACCTGGAGATTTGGGACCCATGCGATGGGTACCACGCAGTATTACTTTAAAGGGTCTGCGTTTGCTCACCCAACCTCACCAAACCTCTCAGCCCCAAGAGTGTCCACCCTTATGTCTCATCCAGCTGTGGGTCTAGAAATGGTCAATCCAGGTTGCATCACAGCCCCTGAACGCATTGTGTAAGAATTTCTCTCTCTTTCACTGTCTTTGTTTCATGGGTTTTTCAAAGTAATTTATTTTTATAATGGGGTTTAGCTGCTTTTCACTGCTGTGTTTATGCCGCTTTACACCCACTTGACACACTAACAGAGAGATATCAATACATAGGTTTTAAGATTATTACTAGTCAGATATATTCTTGTGTGGTGAATAGGGCGTGTTGAGTCCAGTTCTCTGAGCAAGGAGTAGGTCTTGTCTATTACATATTGGGTTTATGGAACGGTATCTGAGCTAATTTGAAACCCTTGTTTTATGTATCACCCCACCTCACCTTTCCCGTTAAGCAGCCATAGTGTGTTTTCTGCATGTGTGACTCTGTTCTGTTTTGTAATTCAGTTCAAGTGTAACGGTTTTTACAGTCCCTCTATAAGTGATACCTTATGAGAAGTGTCCTTTTCTGTGTGACTTATTTCACTTAGAATCGTCGTACCTAAATCCACTCATCATGCTGCTATTAGCCTTATGACATTGATTTCATGGCTGAGTGATATTCCATTGTACATAAGGACCACAACTTCTTTATCCATTTTTCTCCCTCCTGGGATATTGAAGGTGGAATGAAGTGGAGGTCCTTGTCAACAGAGCAGCCCTAAACTTTGGGGTGCTTGTGTCTTGCTGATTTTTCATTTTCCCAATTTATACCCCCATGAGTGGAAGTGCCCTATGCTCTCTAAGCTGTGTTTTTTAGATGTTTCAGGACACACCGTACACTTCTCCAGAGTGGCTGTTGGCAATTTACATCCCGCCCATCAGTGTAGCAAGGCTCCCATTTCTCCATGGCCTGTCCTGCATTTCTGGTTTTGAGACTTTTTTCAGCATGGCCCTTTTGACCGATGGGTAGCGAGTCTTCTTTGTAGCCCTGATTTGCCTTTCCAGGTTGCTTGGTTGGCCAAAAAGGGCGTATGCGTTTTTTCCTGAATATATTCAGGAAAAAACGCATACGCCCTTTTTGGCCAAGGCCATCATTGTCAACGTTTTGCCGCTTTTCATGTGCTTTAAAGGTGATTCGAATCTACCTCCTGAAATCTGTTTCCTGCATTTCTGCCTTGATTTCAAAGCCTCTTCTTTGCCTTCCCTCAATATATTTGTGGACGAGAGTTATCATTTATAACTCTGCAGGTTTGTGAATTGCAGTGCCCTGAAGCTCCATTGTACAACTCGCTTTTTTGGGAGCTGGCCGCAAAAGCGCAGGATGGCTTCAGGCCCTGTTCTGGTTCCGGGGGGGAGGATGAGCCTGTGGTTAATTCTTCTTCCTGATGGGAAAATAGAGTGACCTGTGCCTGTACCAACACCAAGAGCTAGTCTCTCACTGGTTCCCCGTCTACCCGTTCATCCTCAGGACAAATTGCAACCTGTACGGAACAGGAGGTTAAAGGTGCTGATGCTCCAAGTAGGGAGATTGTTAGTAAAGCGGCTGGAATGGCGAACCCGGGCACAAGGAGAAGAGAAATGAGGTGCGTTTTAGAAACCTTTCCCCATCACATGGTGTACCATCTTTTTTGTTTTCTCATGCATGTTTTCAATGTAGGAAGATGCCCTTGAACCTGGAGATTTGGGACCCATGCGATGGGTACCACGCAGTATTACTTTAAAGGGTCTGCGTTTGCTCACCCAACCTCACCAAACCTCTCAGCCCCAAGAGTGTCCACCCTTATGTCTCATCCAGCTGTGGGTCTAGAAATGGTCAATCCAGGTTGCATCACAGCCCCTGAACGCATTGTGTAAGAATTTCTCTCTCTTTCACTGTCTTTGTTTCATGGGTTTTTCAAAGTAATTTATTTTTATAATGGGGTTTAGCTGCTTTTCACTGCTGTGTTTATGCCGCTTTACACCCACTTGACACACTAACAGAGAGATATCAATACATAGGTTTTAAGATTATTACTAGTCAGATATATTCTTGTGCGGTGAATAGGGCGTGTTGAGTCCAGTTCTCTGAGCAAGGAGTAGGTCTTGTCTATTACATATTGGGTTTATGGAACGGTATCTGAGCTAATTTGAAACCCTTGTTTTATGTATCACCCCACCTCACCTTTCCCGTTAAGCAGCCATAGTGTGTTTTCTGCATGTGTGACTCTGTTCTGTTTTGTAATTCAGTTCAAGTGTAACGGTTTTTACAGTCCCTCTATAAGTGATACCTTATGAGAAGTGTCCTTTTCTGTGTGACTTATTTCACTTAGAATCGTCGTACCTAAATCCACTCATCATGCTGCTATTAGCCTTATGACATTGATTTCATGGCTGAGTGATATTCCATTGTACATAAGGACCACAACTTCTTTATCCATTTTTCTCCCTCCTGGGATATTGAAGGTGGAATGAAGTGGAGGTCCTTGTCAACAGAGCAGCCCTAAACTTTGGGGTGCTTGTGTCTTGCTGATTTTTCATTTTCCCAATTTATACCCCCATGAGTGGAAGTGCCCTATGCTCTCTAAGCTGTGTTTTTTAGATGTTTCAGGACACACCGTACACTTCTCCAGAGTGGCTGTTGGCAATTTACATCCCGCCCATCAGTGTAGCAAGGCTCCCATTTCTCCATGGCCTGTCCTGCATTTCTGGTTTTGAGACTTTTTTCAGCATGGCCCTTTTGACCGATGGGTAGCGAGTCTTCTTTGTAGCCCTGATTTGCCTTTCCAGGTTGCTTGGTTGGCCAAAAAGGGCGTATGCGTTTTTTCCTGAATATATTCAGGAAAAAACGCATACGCCCTTTTTGGCCAAGGGCATCATTGTCAACGTTTTGCCGCTTTTCATGTGCTTTAAAGGTGATTCGAATCTACCTCCTGAAATCTGTTTCCTGCATTTCTGCCTTGATTTCAAAGCCTCTTCTTTGCCTTCCCACAATTTATTTGTGGACGAGAGTTATCATTTATAACTCTGCAGGTTTGTGAATTGCAGTGCCCTGAAGCTCCATTGTACAACTCGCTTTTTTGGGAGCTGGCCGCAAAAGCGCAGGATGGCTTCAGGCCCTGTTCTGGTTCCGGGGGGGAGGATGAGCCTGTGGTTAATTCTTCTTCCTGATGGGAAAATAGAGTGACCTGTGCCTGTACCAACACCAAGAGCTAGTCTCTCACTGGTTCCCCGTCTACCCGTTCATCCTCAGGACAAATTGCAACCTGTACGGAACAGGAGGTTAAAGGTGCTGATGCTCCAAGTAGGGAGATTGTTAGTAAAGCGGCTGGAATGGCGAACCCGGGCACAAGGAGAAGAGAAATGAGGTGCGTTTTAGAAACCTTTCCCCATCACATGGTGTACCATCTTTTTGTTTTCTCATGCATGTTTTCGATGTAGGAAGATGCCCTTGAACCTGGAGATTTGGGACCCATGCGATGGGTACCACGCAGTATTACTTTAAAGGGTCTGCGTTTGCTCACCCAACCTCACCAAACCTCTCAGCCCCAAGAGTGTCCACCCTTATGTCTCATCCAGCTGTGGGTCTAGATATGGTCAATCCAGGTTGCATCACAGCCCCTGAACGCATTGTGTAAGAATTTCTCTCTCTTTCACTGTCTTTGTTTCATGGGTTTTTCAAAGTAATTTATTTTTATAATGGGGTTTAGCTGCTTTTCACTGCTGTGTTTATGCCGCTTTACACCCACTTGACACACTAACAGAGAGATATCAATACATAGGTTTTAAGATTATTACTAGTCAGATATATTCTTGTGCGGTGAATAGGGCGTGTTGAGTCCAGTTCTCTGAGCAAGGAGTAGGTCTTGTCTATTACATATTGGGTTTATGGAACGGTATCTGAGCTAATTTGAAACCCTTGTTTTATGTATCACCCCACCTTACCTTTCCCGTTAAGCAGCCATAGTGTGTTTTCTGCATGTGTGACTCTGTTCTGTTTTGTAATTCAGTTCAAGTGTAACGGTTTTTACATTCCCTCTATAAGTGATACCTTATGAGAAGTGTCCTTTTCTGTGTGACTTATTTCACTTAGAATCATCGTACCTAAATCCACTCATCATGCTGCTATTAGCCTTATGACATTGATTTCATGGCTGAGTGATATTCCATTGTACATAAGGACCACAACTTCTTTATCCATTTTTCTCCCTCCTGGGATATTGAAGGTGGAATGAAGTGGAGGTCCTTGTCAACAGAGCAGCCCTAAACTTTGGGGTGCTTGTGTCTTGCTGATTTTTCATTTTCCCAATTTATACCCCCATGAGTGGAAGTGCCCTATGCTCTCTAAGCTGTGTTTTTTAGATGTTTCAGGACACACCGTACACTTCTCCAGAGTGGCTGTTGGCAATTTACATCCCGCCCATCAGTGTAGCAAGGCTCCCATTTCTCCATGGCCTGTCCTGCATTTCTGGTTTTGAGACTTTTTTCAGCATGGCCCTTTTGACCGATGGGTAGCGAGTCTTCTTTGTAGCCCTGATTTGCCTTTCCAGGTTGCTTGGTTGGCCAAAAAGGGCGTATGCGTTTTTTCCTGAATATATTCAGGAAAAAACGCATACGCCCTTTTTGGCCAAGGGCATCATTGTCAAAGTTTTGCCGCTTTTCATGTGCTTTAAAGGCGATTCGAATCTACCTCCTGAAATCTGTTTCCTGCATTTCTGCCTTGATTTCAAATCCTCTTCTTTGCCTTCCCTCAATATATTTGTGGACGAGAGTTATCATTTATAACTCTGCAGGTTTGTGAATTGCAGTGCCCTGAAGCTCCATTTTACAACTCGCTTTTTTGGGAGCTGGCCGCAAAAGCGCAGGATGGCTTCAGGCCCTGTTCTGGTTCCGGGGGGGGAGGATGAGCCTGTGGTTAATTCTTCTTCCTGATGGGAAAATAGAGTGACCTGTGCCTGTCCCAACAACAAGAGCTAGTCTCTCACTGGTTCCCCGTATTCCCGTTCATCCTCAGGACAAATTGCAACCTGTACGGAACAGGAGGTTAAAGGTGCTGATGCTCCAAGTAGGGAGATTGTTAGTAAAGCGGCTGGAATGGCGACCCCGGGCACAAGGAGAAGAGAAATGAGGTGCGTTTTAGAAACCTTTCCCCATCACATGGTGTACCATCTTTTTTGTTTTCTCATGCATGTTTTCAATGTAGGAAGATGCCCTTGAACCTGGAGATTTGGGACCCATGCGATGGGTACCACGCAGTATTACTTTAAAGGGTCTGCGTTTGCTCACCCAACCTCACCAAACCTCTCAGCCCCAAGAGTGTCCACCCTTATGTCTCATCCCGCTGTGGGTCTAGAAATGGTCAATCCAGGTTGCATCACAGCCCCTGAACGCATTGTGTAAGAATTTCTCTCTCTTTCACTGTCTTTGTTTCATGGGTTTTTCAAAGTAATTTATTTTTATAATGGGGTTTAGCTGCTTTTCACTGCTGTGTTTATGCCGCTTTACACCCACTTGACACACTAATAGAGAGATATCAATACATAGGTTTTAAGATTATTACTAGTCAGATATATTCTTGTGCGGTGAATAGGGCGTGTTGAGTCCAGTTCTCTGAGCAAGGAGTAGGTCTTGTCTATTACATATTGGGTTTATGGAACGGTATCTGAGCTAATTTGAAACCCTTGTTTTATGTATCACCCCACCTCACCTTTCCCGTTAAGCAGCCATAGTGTGTTTTCTGCATGTGTGACTCTGTTCTGTTTTGTAATTCAGTTCAAGTGTAACGGTTTTTACAGTCCCTCTATAAGTGATACCTTATGAGAAGTGTCCTTTTCTGTGTGACTTATTTCACTTAGAATCGTCGTACCTAAACCCACTCATCATGCTGCTATTAGCCTTATGACATTGATTTCATGGCTGAGTGATATTCCATTGTACATAAGGACCACAACTTCTTTATCCATTTTTCTCCCTCCTGGGATATTGAAGGTGGAATGAAGTGGAGGTCCTTGTCAACAGAGCAGCCCTAAACTTTGGGGTGCTTGTGTCTTGCTGATTTTTCATTTTCCCAATTTATACCCCCATGAGTGGAAGTGCCCTATGCTCTCTAAGCTGTGTTTTTTAGATGTTTCAGGACACACCGTACACTTCTCCAGAGTGGCTGTTGGCAATTTACATCCCGCCCATCAGTGTAGCAAGGCTCCCATTTCTCCATGGCCTGTCCTGCATTTCTGGTTTTGAGACTTTTTTCAGCATGGCCCTTTTGACCGATGGGTAGCGAGTCTTCTTTGTAGCCCTGATTTGCCTTTCCAGGTTGCTTGGTTGGCCAAAAAGGGCGTATGCGTTTTTTCCTGAATATATTCAGGAAAAAACGCATACGCCCTTTTTGGCCAAGGGCATCATTGTCAACGTTTTGCCGCTTTTCATGTGCTTTAAAGGTGATTCGAATCTACCTCCTGAAATCTGTTTCCTGCATTTCTGCCTTGATTTCAAAGCCTCTTCTTTGCCTTCCCTCAATATATTTGTGGACGAGAGTTATCATTTATAACTCTGCAGGTTTGTGAATTGCAGTGCCCTGAAGCTCCATTGTACAACTCGCTTTTTTGGGAGCTGGCCGCAAAAGCGCAGGATGGCTTCAGGCCCTGTTCTGGTTCCGGGGGGGAGGATGAGCCTGTGGTTAATTCTTCTTCCTGATGGGAAAATAGAGTGACCTGTGCCTGTCCCAACACCAAGAGCTAGTCTCTCACTGGTTCCCCGTCTACCCGTTCATCCTCAGGACAAATTGCAACCTGTACGGAACAGGAGGTTAAAGGTGCTGATGCTCCAAGTAGGGAGATTGTTAGTAAAGCGGCTGGAATGGCGACCCCGGGCACAAGGAGAAGAGAAATGAGGTGCGTTTTAGAAACCTTTCCCCATCACATGGTGTACCATCTTTTTGTTTTCTCATGCATGTTTTCGATGTAGGAAGATGCCCTTGAACCTGGAGATTTGGGACCCATGCGATGGGTACCACGCAGTATTACTTTAAAGGGTCTGCGTTTGCTCACCCAACCTCACCAAACCTCTCAGCCCCAAGAGTGTCCACCCTTATGTCTCATCCAGCTGTGGGTCTAGATATGGTCAATCCAGGTTGCATCACAGCCCCTGAACGCATTGTGTAAGAATTTCTCTCTCTTTCACTGTCTTTGTTTCATGGGTTTTTCAAAGTAATTTATTTTTATAATGGGGTTTAGCTGCTTTTCACTGCTGTGTTTATGCCGCTTTACACCCACTTGACACACTAACAGAGAGATATCAATACATAGGTTTTAAGATTATTACTAGTCGGATATATTCTTGTGCGGTGAATAGGGCGTGTTGAGTCCAGTTCTCTGAGCAAGGAGTAGGTCTTGTCTATTACATATTGGGTTTATGGAACGGTATCTGAGCTAATTTGAAACCCTTGTTTTATGTATCACCCCACCTTACCTTTCCCGTTAAGCAGCCATAGTGTGTTTTCTGCATGTGTGACTCTGTTCTGTTTTGTAATTCAGTTCAAGTGTAACGGTTTTTACATTCCCTCTATAAGTGATACCTTATGAGAAGTGTCCTTTTCTGTGTGACTTATTTCACTTAGAATCATCGTACCTAAATCCACTCATCATGCTGCTATTAGCCTTATGACATTGATTTCATGGCTGAGTGATATTCCATTGTACATAAGGACCACAACTTCTTTATCCATTTTTCTCCCTCCTGGGATATTGAAGGTGGAATGAAGTGGAGGTCCTTGTCAACAGAGCAGCCCTAAACTTTGGGGTGCTTGTGTCTTGCTGATTTTTCATTTTCCCAATTTATACCCCCATGAGTGGAAGTGCCCTATGCTCTCTAAGCTGTGTTTTTTAGATGTTTCAGGACACACCGTACACTTCTCCAGAGTGGCTGTTGGCAATTTACATCCCACCCATCAGTGTAGCAAGGCTCCCATTTCTCCATGGCCTGTCCTGCATTTCTGGTTTTGAGACTTTTTTCAGCATGGCCCTTTTGACCGATGGGTAGCGAGTCTTCTTTGTAGCCCTGATTTGCCTTTCCAGGTTGCTTGGTTGGCCAAAAAGGGCGTATGCGTTTTTTCCTGAATATATTCAGGAAAAAACGCATACGCCCTTTTTGGCCAAGAGCATCATTGTCAACGTTTTGCCGCTTTTCATGTGCTTTAAAGGCGATTCGAATCTACCTCCTGAAATCTGTTTCCTGCATTTCTGCCTTGATTTCAAATCCTCTTCTTTGCCT
This sequence comes from Balaenoptera borealis, assembly GCF_965194805.1. Classification (NCBI taxonomy): domain Eukaryota; kingdom Metazoa; phylum Chordata; class Mammalia; order Artiodactyla; family Balaenopteridae; genus Balaenoptera; species Balaenoptera borealis. Next base: position 616,423 of record NW_028123817.1, read on the forward strand.
TCCCTCAATATATTTGTGGACGAGAGTTATCATTTATAACTCTGCAGGTTTGTGAATTGCAGTGCCCTGAAGCTCCATTTTACAACTCGCTTTTTTGGGAGCTGGCCGCAAAAGCGCAGGATGGCTTCAGGCCCTGTTCTGGTTCCGGGGGGGGAGGATGAGCCTGTGGTTAATTCTTCTTCCTGATGGGAAAATAGAGTGACCTGTGCCTGTCCCAACAACAAGAGCTAGTCTCTCACTGGTTCCCCGTATTCCCGTTCATCCTCAGGACAAATTGCAACCTGTACGGAACAGGAGGTTAAAGGTGCTGATGCTCCAAGTAGGGAGATTGTTAGTAAAGCGGCTGGAATGGCGACCCCGGGCACAAGGAGAAGAGAAATGAGGTGCGTTTTAGAAACCTTTCCCCATCACATGGTGTACCATCTTTTTTGTTTTCTCATGCATGTTTTCAATGTAGGAAGATGCCCTTGAACCTGGAGATTTGGGACCCATGCGATGGGTACCACGCAGTATTACTTTAAAGGGTCTGCGTTTGCTCACCCAACCTCACCAAACCTCTCAGCCCCAAGAGTGTCCACCCTTATGTCTCATCCAGCTGTGGGTCTAGAAATGGTCAATCCAGGTTGCATCACAGCCCCTGAACGCATTGTGTAAGAATTTCTCTCTCTTTCACTGTCTTTGTTTCATGGGTTTTTCAAAGTAATTTATTTTTATAATGGGGTTTAGCTGCTTTTCACTGCTGTGTTTATGCCGCTTTACACCCACTTGACACACTAACAGAGAGATATCAATACATAGGTTTTAAGATTATTACTAGTCAGATATATTCTTGTGTGGTGAATAGGGCGTGTTGAGTCCAGTTCTCTGAGCAAGGAGTAGGTCTTGTCTATTACATATTGGGTTTATGGAACGGTATCTGAGCTAATTTGAAACCCTTGTTTTATGTATCACCCCACCTCACCTTTCCCGTTAAGCAGCCATAGTGTGTTTTCTGCATGTGTGACTCTGTTCTGTTTTGTAATTCAGTTCAAGTGTAACGGTTTTTACAGTCCCTCTATAAGTGATACCTTATGAGAAGTGTCCTTTTCTGTGTGACTTATTTCACTTAGAATCGTCGTACCTAAATCCACTCATCATGCTGCTATTAGCCTTATGACATTGATTTCATGGCTGAGTGATATTCCATTGTACATAAGGACCACAACTTCTTTATCCATTTTTCTCCCTCCTGGGATATTGAAGGTGGAATGAAGTGGAGGTCCTTGTCAACAGAGCAGCCCTAAACTTTGGGGTGCTTGTGTCTTGCTGATTTTTCATTTTCCCAATTTATACCCCCATGAGTGGAAGTGCCCTATGCTCTCTAAGCTGTGTTTTTTAGATGTTTCAGGACACACCGTACACTTCTCCAGAGTGGCTGTTGGCAATTTACATCCCGCCCATCAGTGTAGCAAGGCTCCCATTTCTCCATGGCCTGTCCTGCATTTCTGGTTTTGAGACTTTTTTCAGCATGGCCCTTTTGACCGATGGGTAGCGAGTCTTCTTTGTAGCCCTGATTTGCCTTTCCAGGTTGCTTGGTTGGCCAAAAAGGGCGTATGCGTTTTTTCCTGAATATATTCAGGAAAAAACGCATACGCCCTTTTTGGCCAAGGGCATCATTGTCAACGTTTTGCCGCTTTTCATGTGCTTTAAAGGTGATTCGAATCTACCTCCTGAAATCTGTTTCCTGCATTTCTGCCTTGATTTCAAAGCCTCTTCTTTGCCTTCCCTCAATATATTTGTGGACGAGAGTTATCATTTATAACTCTGCAGGTTTGTGAATTGCAGTGCCCTGAAGCTCCATTGTACAACTCGCTTTTTTGGGAGCTGGCCGCAAAAGCGCAGGATGGCTTCAGGCCCTGTTCTGGTTCCGGGGGGGAGGATGAGCCTGTGGTTAATTCTTCTTCCTGATGGGAAAATAGAGTGACCTGTGCCTGTACCAACACCAAGAGCTAGTCTCTCACTGGTTCCCCGTCTACCCGTTCATCCTCAGGACAAATTGCAACCTGTACGGAACAGGAGGTTAAAGGTGCTGATGCTCCAAGTAGGGAGATTGTTAGTAAAGCGGCTGGAATGGCGACCCCGGGCACAAGGAGAAGAGAAATGAGGTGCGTTTTAGAAACCTTTCCCCATCACATGGTGTACCATCTTTTTTGTTTTCTCATGCATGTTTTCAATGTAGGAAGATGCCCTTGAACCTGGAGATTTGGGACCCATGCGATGGGTACCACGCAGTATTACTTTAAAGGGTCTGCGTTTGCTCACCCAACCTCACCAAACCTCTCAGCCCCAAGAGTGTCCACCCTTATGTCTCATCCAGCTGTGGGTCTAGAAATGGTCAATCCAGGTTGCATCACAGCCCCTGAACGCATTGTGTAAGAATTTCTCTCTCTTTCACTGTCTTTGTTTCATGGGTTTTTCAAAGTAATTTATTTTTATAATGGGGTTTAGCTGCTTTTCACTGCTGTGTTTATGCCGCTTTACACCCACTTGACACACTAACAGAGAGATATCAATACATAGGTTTTAAGATTATTACTAGTCAGATATATTCTTGTGCGGTGAATAGGGCGTGTTGAGTCCAGTTCTCTGAGCAAGGAGTAGGTCTTGTCTATTACATATTGGGTTTATGGAACGGTATCTGAGCTAATTTGAAACCCTTGTTTTATGTATCACCCCACCTCACCTTTCCCGTTAAGCAGCCATAGTGTGTTTTCTGCATGTGTGACTCTGTTCTGTTTTGTAATTCAGTTCAAGTGTAACGGTTTTTACAGTCCCTCTATAAGTGATACCTTATGAGAAGTGTCCTTTTCTGTGTGACTTATTTCACTTAGAATCGTCGTACCTAAATCCACTCATCATGCTGCTATTAGCCTTATGACATTGATTTCATGGCTGAGTGATATTCCATTGTACATAAGGACCACAACTTCTTTATCCATTTTTCTCCCTCCTGGGATATTGAAGGTGGAATGAAGTGGAGGTCCTTGTCAACAGAGCAGCCCTAAACTTTGGGGTGCTTGTGTCTTGCTGATTTTTCATTTTCCCAATTTATACCCCCATGAGTGGAAGTGCCCTATGCTCTCTAAGCTGTGTTTTTTAGATGTTTCAGGACACACCGTACACTTCTCCAGAGTGGCTGTTGGCAATTTACATCCCGCCCATCAGTGTAGCAAGGCTCCCATTTCTCCATGGCCTGTCCTGCATTTCTGGTTTTGAGACTTTTTTCAGCATGGCCCTTTTGACCGATGGGTAGCGAGTCTTCTTTGTAGCCCTGATTTGCCTTTCCAGGTTGCTTGGTTGGCCAAAAAGGGCGTATGCGTTTTTTCCTGAATATATTCAGGAAAAAACGCATACGCCCTTTTTGGCCAAGGGCATCATTGTCAACGTTTTGCCGCTTTTCATGTGCTTTAAAGGTGATTCGAATCTACCTCCTGAAATCTGTTTCCTGCATTTCTGCCTTGATTTCAAAGCCTCTTCTTTGCCTTCCCACAATTTATTTGTGGACGAGAGTTATCATTTATAACTCTGCAGGTTTGTGAATTGCAGTGCCCTGAAGCTCCATTGTACAACTCGCTTTTTTGGGAGCTGGCCGCAAAAGCGCAGGATGGCTTCAGGCCCTGTTCTGGTTCCGGGGGGGAGGATGAGCCTGTGGTTAATTCTTCTTCCTGATGGGAAAATAGAGTGACCTGTGCCTGTACCAACACCAAGAGCTAGTCTCTCACTGGTTCCCCGTCTACCCGTTCATCCTCAGGACAAATTGCAACCTGTACGGAACAGGAGGTTAAAGGTGCTGATGCTCCAAGTAGGGAGATTGTTAGTAAAGCGGCTGGAATGGCGACCCCGGGCACAAGGAGAAGAGAAATGAGGTGCGTTTTAGAAACCTTTCCCCATCACATGGTGTACCATCTTTTTGTTTTCTCATGCATGTTTTCGATGTAGGAAGATGCCCTTGAACCTGGAGATTTGGGACCCATGCGATGGGTACCACGCAGTATTACTTTAAAGGGTCTGCGTTTGCTCACCCAACCTCACCAAACCTCTCAGCCCCAAGAGTGTCCACCCTTATGTCTCATCCAGCTGTGGGTCTAGATATGGTCAATCCAGGTTGCATCACAGCCCCTGAACGCATTGTGTAAGAATTTCTCTCTCTTTCACTGTCTTTGTTTCATGGGTTTTTCAAAGTAATTTATTTTTATAATGGGGTTTAGCTGCTTTTCACTGCTGTGTTTATGCCGCTTTACACCCACTTGACACACTAACAGAGAGATATCAATACATAGGTTTTAAGATTATTACTAGTCAGATATATTCTTGTGCGGTGAATAGGGCGTGTTGAGTCCAGTTCTCTGAGCAAGGAGTAGGTCTTGTCTATTACATATTGGGTTTATGGAACGGTATCTGAGCTAATTTGAAACCCTTGTTTTATGTATCACCCCACCTTACCTTTCCCGTTAAGCAGCCATAGTGTGTTTTCTGCATGTGTGACTCTGTTCTGTTTTGTAATTCAGTTCAAGTGTAACGGTTTTTACATTCCCTCTATAAGTGATACCTTATGAGAAGTGTCCTTTTCTGTGTGACTTATTTCACTTAGAATCATCGTACCTAAATCCACTCATCATGCTGCTATTAGCCTTATGACATTGATTTCATGGCTGAGTGATATTCCATTGTACATAAGGACCACAACTTCTTTATCCATTTTTCTCCCTCCTGGGATATTGAAGGTGGAATGAAGTGGAGGTCCTTGTCAACAGAGCAGCCCTAAACTTTGGGGTGCTTGTGTCTTGCTGATTTTTCATTTTCCCAATTTATACCCCCATGAGTGGAAGTGCCCTATGCTCTCTAAGCTGTGTTTTTTAGATGTTTCAGGACACACCGTACACTTCTCCAGAGTGGCTGTTGGCAATTTACATCCCGCCCATCAGTGTAGCAAGGCTCCCATTTCTCCATGGCCTGTCCTGCATTTCTGGTTTTGAGACTTTTTTCAGCATGGCCCTTTTGACCGATGGGTAGCGAGTCTTCTTTGTAGCCCTGATTTGCCTTTCCAGGTTGCTTGGTTGGCCAAAAAGGGCGTATGCGTTTTTTCCTGAATATATTCAGGAAAAAACGCATACGCCCTTTTTGGCCAAGGGCATCATTGTCAAAGTTTTGCCGCTTTTCATGTGCTTTAAAGGCGATTCGAATCTACCTCCTGAAATCTGTTTCCTGCATTTCTGCCTTGATTTCAAATCCTCTTCTTTGCCTTCCCTCAATATATTTGTGGACGAGAGTTATCATTTATAACTCTGCAGGTTTGTGAATTGCAGTGCCCTGAAGCTCCATTTTACAACTCGCTTTTTTGGGAGCTGGCCGCAAAAGCGCAGGATGGCTTCAGGCCCTGTTCTGGTTCCGGGGGGGGAGGATGAGCCTGTGGTTAATTCTTCTTCCTGATGGGAAAATAGAGTGACCTGTGCCTGTCCCAACAACAAGAGCTAGTCTCTCACTGGTTCCCCGTATTCCCGTTCATCCTCAGGACAAATTGCAACCTGTACGGAACAGGAGGTTAAAGGTGCTGATGCTCCAAGTAGGGAGATTGTTAGTAAAGCGGCTGGAATGGCGACCCCGGGCACAAGGAGAAGAGAAATGAGGTGCGTTTTAGAAACCTTTCCCCATCACATGGTGTACCATCTTTTTTGTTTTCTCATGCATGTTTTCAATGTAGGAAGATGCCCTTGAACCTGGAGATTTGGGACCCATGCGATGGGTACCACGCAGTATTACTTTAAAGGGTCTGCGTTTGCTCACCCAACCTCACCAAACCTCTCAGCCCCAAGAGTGTCCACCCTTATGTCTCATCCCGCTGTGGGTCTAGAAATGGTCAATCCAGGTTGCATCACAGCCCCTGAACGCATTGTGTAAGAATTTCTCTCTCTTTCACTGTCTTTGTTTCATGGGTTTTTCAAAGTAATTTATTTTTATAATGGGGTTTAGCTGCTTTTCACTGCTGTGTTTATGCCGCTTTACACCCACTTGACACACTAATAGAGAGATATCAATACATAGGTTTTAAGATTATTACTAGTCAGATATATTCTTGTGCGGTGAATAGGGCGTGTTGAGTCCAGTTCTCTGAGCAAGGAGTAGGTCTTGTCTATTACATATTGGGTTTATGGAACGGTATCTGAGCTAATTTGAAACCCTTGTTTTATGTATCACCCCACCTCACCTTTCCCGTTAAGCAGCCATAGTGTGTTTTCTGCATGTGTGACTCTGTTCTGTTTTGTAATTCAGTTCAAGTGTAACGGTTTTTACAGTCCCTCTATAAGTGATACCTTATGAGAAGTGTCCTTTTCTGTGTGACTTATTTCACTTAGAATCGTCGTACCTAAACCCACTCATCATGCTGCTATTAGCCTTATGACATTGATTTCATGGCTGAGTGATATTCCATTGTACATAAGGACCACAACTTCTTTATCCATTTTTCTCCCTCCTGGGATATTGAAGGTGGAATGAAGTGGAGGTCCTTGTCAACAGAGCAGCCCTAAACTTTGGGGTGCTTGTGTCTTGCTGATTTTTCATTTTCCCAATTTATACCCCCATGAGTGGAAGTGCCCTATGCTCTCTAAGCTGTGTTTTTTAGATGTTTCAGGACACACCGTACACTTCTCCAGAGTGGCTGTTGGCAATTTACATCCCGCCCATCAGTGTAGCAAGGCTCCCATTTCTCCATGGCCTGTCCTGCATTTCTGGTTTTGAGACTTTTTTCAGCATGGCCCTTTTGACCGATGGGTAGCGAGTCTTCTTTGTAGCCCTGATTTGCCTTTCCAGGTTGCTTGGTTGGCCAAAAAGGGCGTATGCGTTTTTTCCTGAATATATTCAGGAAAAAACGCATACGCCCTTTTTGGCCAAGGGCATCATTGTCAACGTTTTGCCGCTTTTCATGTGCTTTAAAGGTGATTCGAATCTACCTCCTGAAATCTGTTTCCTGCATTTCTGCCTTGATTTCAAAGCCTCTTCTTTGCCTTCCCTCAATATATTTGTGGACGAGAGTTATCATTTATAACTCTGCAGGTTTGTGAATTGCAGTGCCCTGAAGCTCCATTGTACAACTCGCTTTTTTGGGAGCTGGCCGCAAAAGCGCAGGATGGCTTCAGGCCCTGTTCTGGTTCCGGGGGGGAGGATGAGCCTGTGGTTAATTCTTCTTCCTGATGGGAAAATAGAGTGACCTGTGCCTGTCCCAACACCAAGAGCTAGTCTCTCACTGGTTCCCCGTCTACCCGTTCATCCTCAGGACAAATTGCAACCTGTACGGAACAGGAGGTTAAAGGTGCTGATGCTCCAAGTAGGGAGATTGTTAGTAAAGCGGCTGGAATGGCGACCCCGGGCACAAGGAGAAGAGAAATGAGGTGCGTTTTAGAAACCTTTCCCCATCACATGGTGTACCATCTTTTTGTTTTCTCATGCATGTTTTCGATGTAGGAAGATGCCCTTGAACCTGGAGATTTGGGACCCATGCGATGGGTACCACGCAGTATTACTTTAAAGGGTCTGCGTTTGCTCACCCAACCTCACCAAACCTCTCAGCCCCAAGAGTGTCCACCCTTATGTCTCATCCAGCTGTGGGTCTAGATATGGTCAATCCAGGTTGCATCACAGCCCCTGAACGCATTGTGTAAGAATTTCTCTCTCTTTCACTGTCTTTGTTTCATGGGTTTTTCAAAGTAATTTATTTTTATAATGGGGTTTAGCTGCTTTTCACTGCTGTGTTTATGCCGCTTTACACCCACTTGACACACTAACAGAGAGATATCAATACATAGGTTTTAAGATTATTACTAGTCGGATATATTCTTGTGCGGTGAATAGGGCGTGTTGAGTCCAGTTCTCTGAGCAAGGAGTAGGTCTTGTCTATTACATATTGGGTTTATGGAACGGTATCTGAGCTAATTTGAAACCCTTGTTTTATGTATCACCCCACCTTACCTTTCCCGTTAAGCAGCCATAGTGTGTTTTCTGCATGTGTGACTCTGTTCTGTTTTGTAATTCAGTTCAAGTGTAACGGTTTTTACATTCCCTCTATAAGTGATACCTTATGAGAAGTGTCCTTTTCTGTGTGACTTATTTCACTTAGAATCATCGTACCTAAATCCACTCATCATGCTGCTATTAGCCTTATGACATTGATTTCATGGCTGAGTGATATTCCATTGTACATAAGGACCACAACTTCTTTATCCATTTTTCTCCCTCCTGGGATATTGAAGGTGGAATGAAGTGGAGGTCCTTGTCAACAGAGCAGCCCTAAACTTTGGGGTGCTTGTGTCTTGCTGATTTTTCATTTTCCCAATTTATACCCCCATGAGTGGAAGTGCCCTATGCTCTCTAAGCTGTGTTTTTTAGATGTTTCAGGACACACCGTACACTTCTCCAGAGTGGCTGTTGGCAATTTACATCCCACCCATCAGTGTAGCAAGGCTCCCATTTCTCCATGGCCTGTCCTGCATTTCTGGTTTTGAGACTTTTTTCAGCATGGCCCTTTTGACCGATGGGTAGCGAGTCTTCTTTGTAGCCCTGATTTGCCTTTCCAGGTTGCTTGGTTGGCCAAAAAGGGCGTATGCGTTTTTTCCTGAATATATTCAGGAAAAAACGCATACGCCCTTTTTGGCCAAGAGCATCATTGTCAACGTTTTGCCGCTTTTCATGTGCTTTAAAGGCGATTCGAATCTACCTCCTGAAATCTGTTTCCTGCATTTCTGCCTTGATTTCAAATCCTCTTCTTTGCCTTCCCTCAATATATTTGTGGACGAGAGTTATCATTTATAACTCTGCAGGTTTGTGAATTGCAGTGCCCTGAAGCTCCATTTTACAACTCGCTTTTTTGGGAGCTGGCCGCAAAAGCGCAGGATGGCTTCAGGCCCTGTTCTGGTTCCGGGGGGGGAGGATGAGCCTGTGGTTAATTCTTCTTCCTGATGGGAAAATAGAGTGACCTGTGCCTGTCCCAACAACAAGAGCTAGTCTCTCACTGGTTCCCCGTATTCCCGTTCATCCTCAGGACAAATTGCAACCTGTACGGAACAGGAGGTTAAAGGTGCTGATGCTCCAAGTAGGGAGATTGTTAGTAAAGCGGCTGGAATGGCGACCCCGGGCACAAGGAGAAGAGAAATGAGGTGCGTTTTAGAAACCTTTCCCCATCACATGGTGTACCATCTTTTTTGTTTTCTCATGCATGTTTTCAATGTAGGAAGATGCCCTTGAACCTGGAGATTTGGGACCCATGCGATGGGTACCACGCAGTATTACTTTAAAGGGTCTGCGTTTGCTCACCCAACCTCACCAAACCTCTCAGCCCCAAGAGTGTCCACCCTTATGTCTCATCCAGCTGTGGGTCTAGAAATGGTCAATCCAGGTTGCATCACAGCCCCTGAACGCATTGTGTAAGAATTTCTCTCTCTTTCACTGTCTTTGTTTCATGGGTTTTTCAAAGTAATTTATTTTTATAATGGGGTTTAGCTGCTTTTCACTGCTGTGTTTATGCCGCTTTACACCCACTTGACACACTAACAGAGAGATATCAATACATAGGTTTTAAGATTATTACTAGTCAGATATATTCTTGTGTGGTGAATAGGGCGTGTTGAGTCCAGTTCTCTGAGCAAGGAGTAGGTCTTGTCTATTACATATTGGGTTTATGGAACGGTATCTGAGCTAATTTGAAACCCTTGTTTTATGTATCACCCCACCTCACCTTTCCCGTTAAGCAGCCATAGTGTGTTTTCTGCATGTGTGACTCTGTTCTGTTTTGTAATTCAGTTCAAGTGTAACGGTTTTTACAGTCCCTCTATAAGTGATACCTTATGAGAAGTGTCCTTTTCTGTGTGACTTATTTCACTTAGAATCGTCGTACCTAAATCCACTCATCATGCTGCTATTAGCCTTATGACATTGATTTCATGGCTGAGTGATATTCCATTGTACATAAGGACCACAACTTCTTTATCCATTTTTCTCCCTCCTGGGATATTGAAGGTGGAATGAAGTGGAGGTCCTTGTCAACAGAGCAGCCCTAAACTTTGGGGTGCTTGTGTCTTGCTGATTTTTCATTTTCCCAATTTATACCCCCATGAGTGGAAGTGCCCTATGCTCTCTAAGCTGTGTTTTTTAGATGTTTCAGGACACACCGTACACTTCTCCAGAGTGGCTGTTGGCAATTTACATCCCGCCCATCAGTGTAGCAAGGCTCCCATTTCTCCATGGCCTGTCCTGCATTTCTGGTTTTGAGACTTTTTTCAGCATGGCCCTTTTGACCGATGGGTAGCGAGTCTTCTTTGTAGCCCTGATTTGCCTTTCCAGGTTGCTTGGTTGGCCAAAAAGGGCGTATGCGTTTTTTCCTGAATATATTCAGGAAAAAACGCATACGCCCTTTTTGGCCAAGGGCATCATTGTCAACGTTTTGCCGCTTTTCATGTGCTTTAAAGGTGATTCGAATCTACCTCCTGAAATCTGTTTCCTGCATTTCTGCCTTGATTTCAAAGCCTCTTCTTTGCCTTCCCTCAATATATTTGTGGACGAGAGTTATCATTTATAACTCTGCAGGTTTGTGAATTGCAGTGCCCTGAAGCTCCATTGTACAACTCGCTTTTTTGGGAGCTGGCCGCAAAAGCGCAGGATGGCTTCAGGCCCTGTTCTGGTTCCGGGGGGGAGGATGAGCCTGTGGTTAATTCTTCTTCCTGATGGGAAAATAGAGTGACCTGTGCCTGTACCAACACCAAGAGCTAGTCTCTCACTGGTTCCCCGTCTACCCGTTCATCCTCAGGACAAATTGCAACCTGTACGGAACAGGAGGTTAAAGGTGCTGATGCTCCAAGTAGGGAGATTGTTAGTAAAGCGGCTGGAATGGCGACCCCGGGCACAAGGAGAAGAGAAATGAGGTGCGTTTTAGAAACCTTTCCCCATCACATGGTGTACCATCTTTTTTGTTTTCTCATGCATGTTTTCAATGTAGGAAGATGCCCTTGAACCTGGAGATTTGGGACCCATGCGATGGGTACCACGCAGTATTACTTTAAAGGGTCTGCGTTTGCTCACCCAACCTCACCAAACCTCTCAGCCCCAAGAGTGTCCACCCTTATGTCTCATCCAGCTGTGGGTCTAGAAATGGTCAATCCAGGTTGCATCACAGCCCCTGAACGCATTGTGTAAGAATTTCTCTCTCTTTCACTGTCTTTGTTTCATGGGTTTTTCAAAGTAATTTATTTTTATAATGGGGTTTAGCTGCTTTTCACTGCTGTGTTTATGCCGCTTTACACCCACTTGACACACTAACAGAGAGATATCAATACATAGGTTTTAAGATTATTACTAGTCAGATATATTCTTGTGCGGTGAATAGGGCGTGTTGAGTCCAGTTCTCTGAGCAAGGAGTAGGTCTTGTCTATTACATATTGGGTTTATGGAACGGTATCTGAGCTAATTTGAAACCCTTGTTTTATGTATCACCCCACCTCACCTTTCCCGTTAAGCAGCCATAGTGTGTTTTCTGCATGTGTGACTCTGTTCTGTTTTGTAATTCAGTTCAAGTGTAACGGTTTTTACAGTCCCTCTATAAGTGATACCTTATGAGAAGTGTCCTTTTCTGTGTGACTTATTTCACTTAGAATCGTCGTACCTAAATCCACTCATCATGCTGCTATTAGCCTTATGACATTGATTTCATGGCTGAGTGATATTCCATTGTACATAAGGACCACAACTTCTTTATCCATTTTTCTCCCTCCTGGGATATTGAAGGTGGAATGAAGTGGAGGTCCTTGTCAACAGAGCAGCCCTAAACTTTGGGGTGCTTGTGTCTTGCTGATTTTTCATTTTCCCAATTTATACCCCCATGAGTGGAAGTGCCCTATGCTCTCTAAGCTGTGTTTTTTAGATGTTTCAGGACACACCGTACACTTCTCCAGAGTGGCTGTTGGCAATTTACATCCCGCCCATCAGTGTAGCAAGGCTCCCATTTCTCCATGGCCTGTCCTGCATTTCTGGTTTTGAGACTTTTTTCAGCATGGCCCTTTTGACCGATGGGTAGCGAGTCTTCTTTGTAGCCCTGATTTGCCTTTCCAGGTTGCTTGGTTGGCCAAAAAGGGCGTATGCGTTTTTTCCTGAATATATTCAGGAAAAAACGCATACGCCCTTTTTGGCCAAGGGCATCATTGTCAACGTTTTGCCGCTTTTCATGTGCTTTAAAGGTGATTCGAATCTACCTCCTGAAATCTGTTTCCTGCATTTCTGCCTTGATTTCAAAGCCTCTTCTTTGCCTTCCCACAATTTATTTGTGGACGAGAGTTATCATTTATAACTCTGCAGGTTTGTGAATTGCAGTGCCCTGAAGCTCCATTGTACAACTCGCTTTTTTGGGAGCTGGCCGCAAAAGCGCAGGATGGCTTCAGGCCCTGTTCTGGTTCCGGGGGGGAGGATGAGCCTGTGGTTAATTCTTCTTCCTGATGGGAAAATAGAGTGACCTGTGCCTGTACCAACACCAAGAGCTAGTCTCTCACTGGTTCCCCGTCTACCCGTTCATCCTCAGGACAAATTGCAACCTGTACGGAACAGGAGGTTAAAGGTGCTGATGCTCCAAGTAGGGAGATTGTTAGTAAAGCGGCTGGAATGGCGACCCCGGGCACAAGGAGAAGAGAAATGAGGTGCGTTTTAGAAACCTTTCCCCATCACATGGTGTACCATCTTTTTGTTTTCTCATGCATGTTTTCGATGTAGGAAGATGCCCTTGAACCTGGAGATTTGGGACCCATGCGATGGGTACCACGCAGTATTACTTTAAAGGGTCTGCGTTTGCTCACCCAACCTCACCAAACCTCTCAGCCCCAAGAGTGTCCACCCTTATGTCTCATCCAGCTGTGGGTCTAGATATGGTCAATCCAGGTTGCATCACAGCCCCTGAACGCATTGTGTAAGAATTTCTCTCTCTTTCACTGTCTTTGTTTCATGGGTTTTTCAAAGTAATTTATTTTTATAATGGGGTTTAGCTGCTTTTCACTGCTGTGTTTATGCCGCTTTACACCCACTTGACACACTAACAGAGAGATATCAATACATAGGTTTTAAGATTATTACTAGTCAGATATATTCTTGTGCGGTGAATAGGGCGTGTTGAGTCCAGTTCTCTGAGCAAGGAGTAGGTCTTGTCTATTACATATTGGGTTTATGGAACGGTATCTGAGCTAATTTGAAACCCTTGTTTTATGTATCACCCCACCTTACCTTTCCCGTTAAGCAGCCATAGTGTGTTTTCTGCATGTGTGACTCTGTTCTGTTTTGTAATTCAGTTCAAGTGTAACGGTTTTTACATTCCCTCTATAAGTGATACCTTATGAGAAGTGTCCTTTTCTGTGTGACTTATTTCACTTAGAATCATCGTACCTAAATCCACTCATCATGCTGCTATTAGCCTTATGACATTGATTTCATGGCTGAGTGATATTCCATTGTACATAAGGACCACAACTTCTTTATCCATTTTTCTCCCTCCTGGGATATTGAAGGTGGAATGAAGTGGAGGTCCTTGTCAACAGAGCAGCCCTAAACTTTGGGGTGCTTGTGTCTTGCTGATTTTTCATTTTCCCAATTTATACCCCCATGAGTGGAAGTGCCCTATGCTCTCTAAGCTGTGTTTTTTAGATGTTTCAGGACACACCGTACACTTCTCCAGAGTGGCTGTTGGCAATTTACATCCCACCCATCAGTGTAGCAAGGCTCCCATTTCTCCATGGCCTGTCCTGCATTTCTGGTTTTGAGACTTTTTTCAGCATGGCCCTTTTGACCGATGGGTAGCGAGTCTTCTTTGTAGCCCTGATTTGCCTTTCCAGGTTGCTTGGTTGGCCAAAAAGGGCGTATGCGTTTTTTCCTGAATATATTCAGGAAAAAACGCATACGCCCTTTTTGGCCAAGAGCATCATTGTCAACGTTTTGCCGCTTTTCATGTGCTTTAAAGGCGATTCGAATCTACCTCCTGAAATCTGTTTCCTGCATTTCTGCCTTGATTTCAAATCCTCTTCTTTGCCTTCCCTCAATATATTTGTGGACGAGAGTTATCATTTATAACTCTGCAGGTTTGTGAATTGCAGTGCCCTGAAGCTCCATTTTACAACTCGCTTTTTTGGGAGCTGGCCGCAAAAGCGCAGGATGGCTTCAGGCCCTGTTCTGGTTCCGGGGGGGAGGATGAGCCTGTGGTTAATTCTTCTTCCTGATGGGAAAATAGAGTGACCTGTGCCTGTCCCAACAACAAGAGCTAGTCTCTCACTGGTTCCCCGTATTCCCGTTCATCCTCAGGACAAATTGCAACCTGTACGGAACAGGAGGTTAAAGGTGCTGATGCTCCAAGTAGGGAGATTGTTAGTAAAGCGGCTGGAATGGCGACCCCGGGCACAAGGAGAAGAGAAATGAGGTGCGTTTTAGAAACCTTTCCCCATCACATGGTGTACCATCTTTTTTGTTTTCTCATGCATGTTTTCAATGTAGGAAGATGCCCTTGAACCTGGAGATTTGGGACCCATGCGATGGGTACCACGCAGTATTACTTTAAAGGGTCTGCGTTTGCTCACCCAACCTCACCAAACCTCTCAGCCCCAAGAGTGTCCACCCTTATGTCTCATCCAGCTGTGGGTCTAGAAATGGTCAATCCAGGTTGCATCACAGCCCCTGAACGCATTGTGTAAGAATTTCTCTCTCTTTCACTGTCTTTGTTTCATGGGTTTTTCAAAGTAATTTATTTTTATAATGGGGTTTAGCTGCTTTTCACTGCTGTGTTTATGCCGCTTTACACCCACTTGACACACTAACAGAGAGATATCAATACATAGGTTTTAAGATTATTACTAGTCAGATATATTCTTGTGCGGTGAATAGGGCGTGTTGAGTCCAGTTCTCTGAGCAAGGAGTAGGTCTTGTCTATTACATATTGGGTTTATGGAACGGTATCTGAGCTAATTTGAAACCCTTGTTTTATGTATCACCCCACCTCACCTTTCCCGTTAAGCAGCCATAGTGTGTTTTCTGCATGTGTGACTCTGTTCTGTTTTGTAATTCAGTTCAAGTGTAACGGTTTTTACAGTCCCTCTATAAGTGATACCTTATGAGAAGTGTCCTTTTCTGTGTGACTTATTTCACTTAGAATCGTCGTACCTAAATCCACTCATCATGCTGCTATTAGCCTTATGACATTGATTTCATGGCTGAGTGATATTCCATTGTACATAAGGACCACAACTTCTTTATCCATTTTTCTCCCTCCTGGGATATTGAAGGTGGAATGAAGTGGAGGTCCTTGTCAACAGAGCAGCCCTAAACTTTGGGGTGCTTGTGTCTTGCTGATTTTTCATTTTCCCAATTTATACCGCCATGAGTGGAAGTGCCCTATGCTCTCTAAGCTGTGTTTTTTAGATGTTTCAGGACACACCGTACACTTCTCCAGAGTGGCTGTTGGCAATTTACATCCCGCCCATCAGTGTAGCAAGGCTCCCATTTCTCCATGGCCTGTCCTGCATTTCTGGTTTTGAGACTTTTTTCAGCATGGCCCTTTTGACCGATGGGTAGCGAGTCTTCTTTGTAGCCCTGATTTGCCTTTCCAGGTTGCTTGGTTGGCCAAAAAGGGCGTATGCGTTTTTTCCTGAATATATTCAGGAAAAAACGCATACGCCCTTTTTGGCCAAGGGCATCATTGTCAACGTTTTGCCGCTTTTCATGTGCTTTAAAGGCGATTCGAATCTACCTCCTGAAATCTGTTTCCTGCATTTCTGCCTTGATTTCAAATCCTCTTCTTTGCCTTCCCTCAATATATTTGTGGACGAGAGTTATCATTTATAACTCTGCAGGTTTGTGAATTGCAGTGCCCTGAAGCTCCATTGTACAACTCGCTTTTTTGGGAGCTGGCCGCAAAAGCGCAGGATGGCTTCAGGCCCTGTTCTGGTTCCGGGGGGGAGGATGAGCCTGTGGTTAATTCTTCTTCCTGATGGGAAAATAGAGTGACCTGTGCCTGTCCCAACACCAAGAGCTAGTCTCTCACTGGTTCCCCGTCTACCCGTTCATCCTCAGGACAAATTGCAACCTGTACGGAACAGGAGGTTAAAGGTGCTGATGCTCCAAGTAGGGAGATTGTTAGTAAAGCGGCTGGAATGGCGAACCCGGGCACAAGGAGAAGAGAAATGAGGTGCGTTTTAGAAACCTTTCCCCATCACATGGTGTACCATCTTTTTGTTTTCTCATGCATGTTTTCGATGTAGGAAGATGCCCTTGAACCTGGAGATTTGGGACCCATGCGATGGGTACCACGCAGTATTACTTTAAAGGGTCTGCGTTTGCTCACCCAACCTCACCAAACCTCTCAGCCCCAAGAGTGTCCACCCTTATGTCTCATCCAGCTGTGGGTCTAGATATGGTCAATCCAGGTTGCATCACAGCCCCTGAACGCATTGTGTAAGAATTTCTCTCTCTTTCACTGTCTTTGTTTCATGGGTTTTTCAAAGTAATTTATTTTTATAATGGGGTTTAGCTGCTTTTCACTGCTGTGTTTATGCCGCTTTACACCCACTTGACACACTAACAGAGAGATATCAATACATAGGTTTTAAGATTATTACTAGTCAGATATATTCTTGTGCGGTGAATAGGGCGTGTTGAGTCCAGTTCTCTGAGCAAGGAGTAGGTCTTGTCTATTACATATTGGGTTTATGGAACGGTATCTGAGCTAATTTGAAACCCTTGTTTTATGTATCACCCCACCTCACCTTTCCCGTTAAGCAGCCATAGTGTGATTTCTGCATGTGTGACTCTGTTCTGTTTTGTAATTCAGTTCAAGTGTAACGGTTTTTACATTCCCTCTATAAGTGATACCTTATGAGAAGTGTCCTTTTCTGTGTGACTTATTTCACTTAGAATCGTCGTACCTAAATCCACTCATCATGCTGCTATTAGCCTTATGACATTGATTTCATGGCTGAGTGATATTCCATTGTACATAAGGACCACAACTTCTTTATCCATTTTTCTTCCTCCTGGGATATTGAAGGTGGAATGAAGTGGAGGTCCTTGTCAACAGAGCAGCCCTAAACTTTGGGGTGCTTGTGTCTTGCTGATTTTTCATTTTCCCAATTTATACCCCCATGAGTGGAAGTGCCCTATGCTCTCTAAGCTGTGTTTTTTAGATGTTTCAAGACACACCGTACACTTCTCCAGAGTGGCTGTTGGCAATTTACATCCCGCCCATCAGTGTAGCAAGGCTCCCATTTCTCCATGGCCTGTCCTGCATTTCTGGTTTTGAGACTTTTTTCAGCATGGCCCTTTTGACCGATGGGTAGCGAGTCTTCTTTGTAGCCCTGATTTGCCTTTCCAGGTTGCTTGGTTGGCCAAAAAGGGCGTATGCGTTTTTTCCTGAATATATTCAGGAAAAAACGCATACGCCCTTTTTGGCCAAGGGCATCATTGTCAACGTTTTGCCGCTTTTCATGTGCTTTAAAGGCGATTCGAATCTACCTCCTGAAATCTGTTTCCTGCATTTCTGCCTTGATTTCAAATCCTCTTCTTTGCCTTCCCTCAATATATTTGTGGACGAGAGTTATCATTTATAACTCTGCAGGTTTGTGAATTGCAGTGCCCTGAAGCTCCATTGTACAACTCGCTTTTTTGGGAGCTGGCCGCAAAAGCGCAGGATGGCTTCAGGCCCTGTTCTGGTTCCGGGGGGGAGGATGAGCCTGTGGTTAATTCTTCTTCCTGATGGGAAAATAGAGTGACCTGTGCCTGTCCCAACACCAAGAGCTAGTCTTTCACTGGTTCCCCGTCTACCCGTTCATCCTCAGGACAAATTGCAACCTGTACGGAACAGGAGGTTAAAGGTGCTGATGCTCCAAGTAGGGAGATTGTTAGTAAAGCGGCTGGAATGGCGAACCCGGGCACAAGGAGAAGAGAAATGAGGTGCGTTTTAGAAACCTTTCCCCATCACATGGTGTACCATCTTTTTGTTTTCTCATGCATGTTTTCGATGTAGGAAGATGCCCTTGAACCTGGAGATTTGGGACCCATGCGATGGGTACCACGCAGTATTACTTTAAAGGGTCTGCGTTTGCTCACCCAACCTCACCAAACCTCTCAGCCCCAAGAGTGTCCACCCTTATGTCTCATCCAGCTGTGGGTCTAGATATGGTCAATCCAGGTTGCATCACAGCCCCTGAACGCATTGTGTAAGAATTTCTCTCTCTTTCACTGTCTTTGTTTCATGGGTTTTTCAAAGTAATTTATTTTTATAATGGGGTTTAGCTGCTTTTCACTGCTGTGTTTATGCCGCTTTACACCCACTTGACACACTAACAGAGAGATATCAATACATAGGTTTTAAGATTATTACTAGTCAGATATATTCTTGTGCGGTGAATAGGGCGTGTTGAGTCCAGTTCTCTGAGCAAGGAGTAGGTCTTGTCTATTACATATTGGGTTTATGGAACGGTATCTGAGCTAATTTGAAACCCTTGTTTGATGTATCACCCCACCTCACCTTTCCCGTTAAGCAGCCATAGTGTGTTTTCTGCATGAGTGACTCTGTTCTGTTTTGTAATTCAGTTCAAGTGTAACGGTTTTTACAGTCCCTCTATAAGTGATACCTTATGAGAAGTGTCCTTTTCTGTGTGACTTATTTCACTTAGAATCGTCGTACCTAAATCCACTCATCATGCTGCTACTAGCCTTATGACATTGATTTCATGGCTGAGTGATATTCCATTGTACATAAGGACCACAACTTCTTTATCCATTTTTCTCTTTCCTGGGATATTGAAGGTGGAATGAAGTGGAGGTCCTTGTCAACAGAGCAGCCCTAAACTTTGGGGTGCTTGTGTCTTGCTGATTTTTCATTTTCCCAATTTATACCCCCATGAGTGGAAGTGCCCTATGCTCTCTAAGCTGTGTTTTTTAGATGTTTCAGGACACACCGTACACTTCTCCAGAGTGGCTGTTGGCAATTTACATCCCGCCCATCAGTGTAGCAAGGCTCCCATTTCTCCATGGCCTGTCCTGCATTTCTGGTTTTGACACGTTTTTCAGCATGGCCCTTTTGACCGATGGGTAGCGAGTCTTCTTTGTAGCGCTGATTTGCCTTTCCAGGTTGCTTGGTTGGCCAAAAAGGGCGTATGCGTTTTTTCCTGAATATATTCAGGAAAAAAGGCATACGCCCTTTTTGGCCAAGGGCATCATTGTCAACGTTTTGCCGCTTTTCATGTGCTTTAAAGGCGATTCGAATCTACCTCCTGAAATCTGTTTCCTACAATTCTGCCTTGATTTCAAATCCTCTTCTTTGCCTTCCCTCAATATATTTGTGGACGAGAGTTATCATTTATAACTCTGCAGGTTTGTGAATTGCAGTGCCCTGAAGCTCCATTGTACAACTCGCTTTTTTGGGAGCTGGCCGCAAAAGCACAGGATGGCTTCAGGCCCTGTTCTGGTTTCGGGGGGGAGGATGAGCCTGTGGTTAATTCTTCTTCCTGATGGGAAAATAGAGTGACCTTTGCCTGTCCCAACACCAAGAGCTAGTCTCTCACTGGTTCCCCGTCTACCCGTTCATCCTCAGGACAAATTGCAACCTGTACGGAACAGGAGGTTAAAGGTGCTGATGCTCCAAGTAGGGAGATTGTTAGTAAAGCGGCTGGAATGGCGAACCCGGGCACAAGGAGAAGAGAAATGAGGTGCGTTTTAGAAACCTTTCCACGTCACACGGTGTACCATCTTCTGGGTTTCTCATGCATGTTTTCGATGTAGGAAGATGCCCTTGAACCTGGAGATTTGGGACCCATGCGATGGGTACCACGCAGTATTACTTTAAAGGGTCTGCGTTTGCTCACCCAACCTCACCAAACCTCTCAGCCCCAAGAGTGTCCACCCTTATGTCTCATCCAGCTGTGGGTCTAGATATGGTCAATCCAGGTTGCATCACAGCCCCTGAACGCATTGTGTAAGAATTTCTCTCTCTTTCACTGTCTTTGTTTCATGGGTTTGTAAAAGTAATTTATTTTTATAATGGGGTTTAGCTGCTTTTCACTGCTGTGTTTATGCCGCTTTTCACCCACTTGACACACTAAAAGAGAGATATCAATACATAGGTTTTAAGATTATTACTAGTGAGATATATTCTTGTGCGGTGAATAGGGCGTGTTGGGTCCAGTTCTCTGAGCAAGGAGTAGGTCTTGTCTATTACATATTGGGTTTATGGAACGGTATCTGAGCTAATTTGAAACCCTTGTTTTATGTATCACCCCACCTCACCTTTCCCGTTAAGCAGCCATAGTGTGTTTTCTGCCTGTGTGACTCTGTTCTGTTTTGTAATTCAGTTCAAGTGTAACGGTTTTTACATTCCCTCTATAAGTGATACCTTATGAGAAGTGTCCTTTTCTGTGTGACTTATTTCACTTAGAATCGTCGTACCTAAATCCACTCATCATGCTGCTACTAGCCTTATGACATTGATTTCATGGCTGAGTGATATTCCATTGTACATAAGGACCACAACTTCTTTATCCATTTTTCTCTTTCCTGGGATATTGAAGGTGGAATGAAGTGGAGGTCCTTGTCAACAGAGCAGCCCTAAACTTTGGGGTGCTTGTGTCTTGCTGAATTTTCATTTTCCCAATTTATACCCCCATGAGTGGAAGTGCCCTATGCTCTCTAAGCTGTGTTTTTTAGATGTTTCAGGACACACCGTACACTTCTCCAGAGTGGCTGTTGGCAATTTACATCCCGCCCATCAGTGTAGCAAGGCTCCCATTTCTCCATGGCCTGTCCTGCATTTCTGGTTTTGAGACTTTTTTCAGCATGGCCCTTTTGACCGATGGGTAGCGAGTCTGCTTTGTAGCGCTGATTTGCCTTTTCAGGTTGCTTGGTTGGCCAAAAAGGGCGTATGCGTTTTTTCCTGAATATATTCAGGAAAAAACGCATACGCCCTTTTTGGCCAAGGGCATCATTGTCAACGTTTTGCCGCTTTTCATGTGCTTTAAAGGCGATTCGAATCTACCTCCTGAAATCTGTTTCCTACAATTCTGCCTTGATTTCAAATCCTCTTCTTTGCCTTCCCTCAATATATTTGTGGACGAGAGTTATCATTTATAACTCTGTAGGTTTGTGAATTGCAGTGCCCTGAAGCTCCATTGTACAACTCGCTTTTTTGGGAGCTGGCCGCAAAAGCGCAGGATGGCTTCAGGCCCTGTTCTGGTTCCGGGGGGGAGGATGAGCCTGTGGTTAATTCTTCTTCCTGATGGGAAAATAGAGTGACCTGTGCCTGTCCCAACACCAAGAGCTAGTCTCTCACTGGTTCCCCGTCTACCCGTTCATCCTCAGGACAAATTGCAACCTGTACGGAACAGGAGGTTAAAGGTGCTGATGCTCCAAGTAGGGAGATTGTTAGTAAAGCGGCTGGAATGGCGAACCCGGGCACAAGGAGAAGAGAAATGAGGTGCGTTTTAGAAACCTTTCCCCATCACATGGTGTACCATCTTTTTGTTTTCTCATGCATGTTTTCGATGTAGGAAGATGCCCTTGAACCTGGAGATTTGGGACCCATGCGATGGGTACCACGCAGTATTACTTTAAAGGGTCTGCGTTTGCTCACCCAACCTCACCAAACCTCTCAGCCCCAAGAGTGTCCACCTTTATGTCTCATCCAGCTGTGGGTCTAGAAATGGTCAATCCAGGTTGCATCACAGCCCCTGAACGCATTGTGTAAGAATTTCTCTCTCTTTCACTGTCTTTGTTTCATGGGTTTTTCAAAGTAATTTATTTTTATAATGGGGTTTAGCTGCTTTTCACTGCTGTGTTTATGCCGCTTTACACCCACTTGACACACTAACAGAGAGATATCAATACATAGGTTTTAAGATTATTACTAGTCAGATATATTCTTGTGCGGTGAATAGGGCGTGTTGAGTCCAGTTCTCTGAGCAAGGAGTAGGTCTTGTCTATTACATATTGGGTTTATGGAACGGTATCTGAGCTAATTTGAAACCCTTTTTTTATGTATCACCCCACCTCACCTTTCCCGTTAAGCAGCCATAGTGTGTTTTCTGCATGTGTGACTCTGTTCTGTTTTGTAATTCAGTTCAAGTGTAACGGTTTTTACATTCCCTCTATAAGTGATACCTTATGAGAAGTGTCCTTTTCTGTGTGACTTATTTCACTTAGAATCGTCGTACCTAAATCCACTCATCATGCTGCTATTAGCCTTATGACATTGATTTCATGGCTGAGTGATATTCCATTGTACATAAGGACCACAACTTCTTTATCCATTTTTCTCCCTCCTGGGATATTGAAGGTGGAATGAAGTGGAGGTCCTTGTCAACAGAGCAGCCCTAAACTTTGGGGTGCTTGTGTCTTGCTGATTTTTCATTTTCCCAATTTATACCCCCATGAGTGGAAGTGCCCTATGCTCTCTAAGCTGTGTTTTTTAGATGTTTCAGGACACACCGTACACTTCTCCAGAGTGGCTGTTGGCAATTTACATCCCGCCTATCAGTGTAGCAAGGCTCCCATTTCTCCATGGCCTGTCCTGCATTTCTGGTTTTGAGACTTTTTTCAGCATGGCCCTTTTGACCGATGGGTAGCGAGTCTTCTTTGTAGCCCTGATTTGCCTTTCCAGGTTGCTTGGTTGGCCAAAAAGGGCGTATGCGTTTTTTCCTGAATATATTCAGGAAAAAACGCATACGCCCTTTTTGGCCAAGGGCATCATTGTCAACGTTTTGCCGCTTTTCATGTGCTTTAAAGGCGATTCGAATCTACCTCCTGAAATCTGTTTCCTGCATTTCTGCCTTGATTTCAAATCCTCTTCTTTGCCTTCCCTCAATATATTTGTGGACGAGAGTTATCATTTATAACTGCAGGTTTGTGAATTGCAGTGCCCTGAAGCTCCATTGTACAACTCGCTTTTTTGTGAGCTGGCCGCAAAAGCGCAGGATGGCTTCAGGCCCTGTTCTGGTTCCGGGGGGGAGGATGAGCCTGTGGTTAATTCTTCTTCCTGATGGGAAAATAGAGTGACCTGTGCCTGTCCCAACACCAAGAGCTAGTCTCTCACTGGTTCCCCGTCTACCCGTTCATCCTCAGGACAAATTGCAACCTGTACGGAACAGGAGGTTAAAGGTGCTGATGCTCCAAGTAGGGAGATTGTTACTAAAGCGGCTGGAATGGCGAACCCGGGCACAAGGAGAAGAGAAATGAGGTGCGTTTTAGAAACCTTTCCCCATCACATGGTGTACCATCTTTTTTGTTTTCTCATGCATGTTTTCGATGTAGGAAGATGCCCTTGAACCTGGAGATTTGGGACCCATGCGATGGGTACCACGCAGTATTACTTTAAAGGGTCTGCGTTTGCTCACCCAACCTCACCAAACCTCTCAGCCCCAAGAGTGTCCACCCTTATGTCTCATCCAGCTGTGGGTCTAGAAATGGTCAATCCAGGTTGCATCACAGCCCCTGAACGCATTGTGTAAGAATTTCTCTCTCTTTCACTGTCTTTGTTTCATGGGTTTTTCAAAGTAATTTATTTTTATAATGGGGTTTAGCTGCTTTTCACTGCTGTGTTTATGCCGCTTTACACCCACTTGACACACTAACAGAGAGATATCAATACATAGGTTTTAAGATTATTACTAGTCAGATATATTCTTGTGCGGTGAATAGGGCGTGTTGAGTCCAGTTCTCTGAGCAAGGAGTAGGTCTTGTCTATTACATATTGAGTTTATGGAACGGTATCTGAGCTAATTTGAAACCCTTGTTTTATGTATCACCCCACCTTACCTTTCCCGTTAAGCAGCCATAGTGTGTTTTCTGCATGTGTGACTCTGTTCTGTTTTGTAATTCAGTTCAAGTGTAACGGTTTTTACATTCCCTCTATAAGTGATACCTTATGAGAAGTGTCCTTTTCTGTGTGACTTATTTCACTTAGAATCGTCGTACCTAAATCCACTCATCATGCTGCTATTAGCCTTATGACATTGATTTCATGGCTGAGTGATATTCCATTGTACATAAGGACCACAACTTCTTTATCCATTTTTCTCCCTCCTGGGATATTGAAGGTGGAATGAAGTGGAGGTCCTTGTCAACAGAGCAGCCCTAAACTTTGGGGTGCTTGTGTCTTGCTGATTTTTCATTTTCCCAATTTATACCGCCATGAGTGGAAGTGCCCTATGCTCTCTAAGCTGTGTTTTTTAGATGTTTCAGGACACACCGTACACTTCTCCAGAGTGGCTGTTGGCAATTTACATCCCGCCCATCAGTGTAGCAAGGCTCCCATTTCTCCATGGCCTGTCCTGCATTTCTGGTTTTGAGACTTTTTTCAGCATGGCCCTTTTGACCGATGGGTAGCGAGTCTTCTTTGTAGCCCTGATTTGCCTTTCCAGGTTGCTTGGTTGGCCAAAAAGGGCGTATGCGTTTTTTCCTGAATATATTCAGGAAAAAACGCATACGCCCTTTTTGGCCAAGGGCATCATTGTCAACGTTTTGCCGCTTTTCATGTGCTTTAAAGGCGATTCGAATCTACCTCCTGAAATCTGTTTCCTGCATTTCTGCCTTGATTTCAAATCCTCTTCTTTGCCTTCCCTCAATATATTTGTGGACGAGAGTTATCATTTATAACTCTGCAGGTTTGTGAATTGCAGTGCCCTGAAGCTCCATTGTACAACTCGCTTTTTTGGGAGCTGGCCGCAAAAGCGCAGGATGGCTTCAGGCCCTGTTCTGGTTCCGGGGGGGAGGATGAGCCTGTGGTTAATTCTTCTTCCAGATGGGAAAATAGAGTGACCTGTGCCTGTCCCAAAAACAAGAGCTAGTCTCTCACTGGTTCCCCGTCTACCCGTTCATCCTCAGGACAAATTGCAACCTGTACGGAACAGGAGGTTAAAGGTGCTGATGCTCCAAGTAGGGAGATTGTTAGTAAAGCGGCTGGAATGGCGAACCCGGGCACAAGGAGAAGAGAAATGAGGTGCGTTTTAGAAACCTTTCCCCATCACATGGTGTACCATCTTTTTGTTTTCTCATGCATGTTTTCGATGTAGGAAGATGCCCTTGAACCTGGAGATTTGGGACCCATGCGATGGGTACCACGCAGTATTACTTTAAAGGGTCTGCGTTTGCTCACCCAACCTCACCAAACCTCTCAGCCCCAAGAGTGTCCACCCTTATGTCTCATCCAGCTGTGGGTCTAGATATGGTCAATCCAGGTTGCATCACAGCCCCTGAACGCATTGTGTAAGAATTTCTCTCTCTTTCACTGTCTTTGTTTCATGGGTTTTTCAAAGTAATTTATTTTTATAATGGGGTTTAGCTGCTTTTCACTGCTGTGTTTATGCCGCTTTACACCCACTTGACACACTAACAGAGAGATATCAATACATAGGTTTTAAGATTATTACTAGTCAGATATATTCTTGTGCGGTGAATAGGGCGTGTTGAGTCCAGTTCTCTGAGCAAGGAGTAGGTCTTGTCTATTACATATTGAGTTTATGGAATGGTATCTGAGCTAATTTGAAACCCTTGTTTTATGTATCACCCCACCTTACCTTTCCCGTTAAGCAGCCATAGTGTGTTTTCTGCATGTGTGACTCTGTTCTGTTTTGTAATTCAGTTCAAGTGTAACGGTTTTTACATTCCCTCTATAAGTGATACCTTATGAGAAGTGTCCTTTTCTGTGTGACTTATTTCACTTAGAATCGTCGTACCTAAATCCACTCATCATGCTGCTATTAGCCTTATGACATTGATTTCATGGCTGAGTGATATTCCATTGTACATAAGGACCACAACTTCTTTATCCATTTTTCTCCCTCCTGGGAT
Source organism: Balaenoptera borealis (assembly GCF_965194805.1). NCBI lineage: Eukaryota > Metazoa > Chordata > Mammalia > Artiodactyla > Balaenopteridae > Balaenoptera > Balaenoptera borealis. The sequence goes on from NW_028123817.1 coordinate 642,304, forward strand.
ATTGAAGGTGGAATGAAGTGGAGGTCCTTGTCAACAGAGCAGCCCTAAACTTTGGGGTGCTTGTGTCTTGCTGATTTTTCATTTTCCCAATTTATACCCCCATGAGTGGAAGTGCCCTATGCTCTCTAAGCTGTGTTTTTTAGATGTTTCAGGACACACCGTACACTTCTCCAGAGTGGCTGTTGGCAATTTACATCCCGCCCATCAGTGTAGCAAGGCTCCCATTTCTCCATGGCCTGTCCTGCATTTCTGGTTTTGAGACTTTTTTCAGCATGGCCCTTTTGACCGATGGGTAGCGAGTCTGCTTTGTCGCGCTGATTTGCCTTTCCAGGTTGCTTGGTTGGCCAAAAAGGGCGTATGCGTTTTTTCCTGAATATATTCAGGAAAAAAGGCATACGCCCTTTTTGGCCAAGGGCATCATTGTCAACGTTTTGCCGCTTTTCATGTGCTTTAAAGGCGATTCGAATCTACCTCCTGAAATCTGTTTCCTACAATTCTGCCTTGATTTCAAATCCTCTTCTTTGCCTTCCCTCAATATATTTGTGGACGAGAGTTATCATTTATAACTCTGCAGGTTTGTGAATTGCAGTGCCCTGAAGCTCCATTTTACAACTCGCTTTTTTGGGAGCTGGCCGCAAAAGCACAGGATGGCTTCAGGCCCTGTTCTGGTTCCGGGGGGGAGGATGAGCCTGTGGTTAATTCTTCTTCCTGATGGGAAAATAGAGTGACCTTTGCCTGTCCCAACACCAAGAGCTAGTCTCTCACTGGTTCCCCGTCTACCCGTTCATCCTCAGGACAAATTGCAACCTGTACGGAACAGGAGGTTAAAGGTGCTGATGCTCCAAGTAGGGAGATTGTTAGTAAAGCGGCTGGAATGGCGAACCCGGGCACAAGGAGAAGAGAAATGAGGTGCGTTTTAGAAACCTTTCCACGTCACACGGTGTACCATCTTCTGGGTTTCTCATGCATGTTTTCGATGTAGGAAGATGCCCTTGAACCTGGAGATTTGGGACCCATGCGATGGGTACCACGCAGTATTACTTTAAAGGGTCTGCGTTTGCTCACCCAACCTCACCAAACCTCTCAGCCCCAAGAGTGTCCACCCTTATGTCTCATCCAGCTGTGGGTCTAGATATGGTCAATCCAGGTTGCATCACAGCCCCTGAACGCATTGTGTAAGAATTTCTCTCTCTTTCACTGTCTTTGTTTCATGGGTTTGTAAAAGTAATTTATTTTTATAATGGGGTTTAGCTGCTTTTCACTGCTGTGTTTATGCCGCTTTTCACCCACTTGACACACTAACAGAGAGATATCAATACATAGGTTTTAAGATTATTACTAGTGAGATATATTCTTGTGCGGTGAATAGGGCGTGTTGGGTCCAGTTCTCTGAGCAAGGAGTAGGTCTTGTCTATTACATATTGGGTTTATGGAACGGTATCTGAGCTAATTTGAAACCCTTGTTTTATGTATCACCCCACCTCACCTTTCCCGTTAAGCAGCCATAGTGTGTTTTCTGCCTGTGTGACTCTGTTCTGTTTTGTAATTCAGTTCAAGTGTAACGGTTTTTACATTCCCTCTATAAGTGATACCTTATGAGAAGTGTCCTTTTCTGTGTGACTTATTTCACTTAGAATCGTCGTACCTAAATCCACTCATCATGCTGCTACTAGCCTTATGACATTGATTTCATGGCTGAGTGATATTCCATTGTACATAAGGACCACAACTTCTTTATCCAGTTTTCTCTTTCCTGGGATATTGAAGGTGGAATGAAGTGGAGGTCCTTGTCAACAGAGCAGCCCTAAACTTTGGGGTGCTTGTGTCTTGCTGAATTTTCATTTTCCCAATTTATACCGCAATGAGTGGAAGTGCCCTATGCTCTCTAAGCTGTGTTTTTTAGATGTTTCAGGACACACCGTACACTTCTCCAGAGTGGCTGTTGGCAATTTACATCCCGCCCATCAGTGTAGCAAGGCTCCCATTTCTCCATGGCCTGTCCTGCATTTCTGGTTTTGAGACTTTTTTCAGCATGGCCCTTTTGACCGATGGGTAGCGAGTCTGCTTTGTAGCGCTGATTTGCCTTTTCAGGTTGCTTGGTTGGCCAAAAAGGGCGTATGCGTTTTTTCCTGAATATATTCAGGAAAAAACGCATACGCCCTTTTTGGCCAAGGGCATCATTGTCAACGTTTTGCCGCTTTTCATGTGCTTTAAAGGCGATTCGAATCTACCTCCTGAAATCTGTTTCCTACAATTCTGCCTTGATTTCAAATCCTCTTCTTTGCCTTCCCTCAATATATTTGTGGACGAGAGTTATCATTTATAACTCTGTAGGTTTGTGAATTGCAGTGCCCTGAAGCTCCATTGTACAACTCGCTTTTTTGGGAGCTGGCCGCAAAAGCGCAGGATGGCTTCAGGCCCTGTTCTGGTTCCGGGGGGGAGGATGAGCCTGTGGTTAATTCTTCTTCCTGATGGGAAAATAGAGTGACCTGTGCCTGTCCCAACACCAAGAGCTAGTCTCTCACTGGTTCCCCGTCTACCCGTTCATCCTCAGGACAAATTGCAACCTGTACGGAACAGGAGGTTAAAGGTGCTGATGCTCCAAGTAGGGAGATTGTTAGTAAAGCGGCTGGAATGGCGAACCCGGGCACAAGGAGAAGAGAAATGAGGTGCGTTTTAGAAACCTTTCCCCATCACATGGTGTACCATCTTTTTGTTTTCTCATGCATGTTTTCGATGTAGGAAGATGCCCTTGAACCTGGAGATTTGGGACCCATGCGATGGGTACCACGCAGTATTACTTTAAAGGGTCTGCGTTTGCTCACCCAACCTCACCAAACCTCTCAGCCCCAAGAGTGTCCACCCTTATGTCTCATCCAGCTGTGGGTCTAGAAATGGTCAATCCAGGTTGCATCACAGCCCCTGAACGCATTGTGTAAGAATTTCTCTCTCTTTCACTGTCTTTGTTTCATGGGTTTTTCAAAGTAATTTATTTTTATAATGGGGTTTAGCTGCTTTTCACTGCTGTGTTTATGCCGCTTTACACCCACTTGACACACTAACAGAGAGATATCAATACATAGGTTTTAAGATTATTACTAGTCAGATATATTCTTGTGCGGTGAATAGGGCGTGTTGAGTCCAGTTCTCTGAGCAAGGAGTAGGTCTTGTCTATTACATATTGGGTTTATGGAACGGTATCTGAGCTAATTTGAAACCCTTTTTTTATGTATCACCCCACCTCACCTTTCCCGTTAAGCAGCCATAGTGTGTTTTCTGCCTGTGTGACTCTGTTCTGTTTTGTAATTCAGTTCAAGTGTAACGGTTTTTACATTCCCTCTATAAGTGATACCTTATGAGAAGTGTCCTTTTCTGTGTGACTTATTTCACTTAGAATCGTCGTACCTAAATCCACTCATCATGCTGCTATTAGCCTTATGACATTGATTTCATGGCTGAGTGATATTCCGTTGTACATAAGGACCACAACTTCTTTATCCATTTTTCTCCCTCCTGGGATATTGAAGGTGGAATGAAGTGGAGGTCCTTGTCAACAGAGCAGCCCTAAACTTTGGGGTGCTTGTGTCTTGCTGATTTTTCATTTTCCCAATTTATACCCCCATGAGTGGAAGTGCCCTATGCTCTCTAAGCTGTGTTTTTTAGATGTTTCAGGACACACCGTACACTTCTCCAGAGTGGCTGTTGGCAATTTACATCCCGCCTATCAGTGTAGCAAGGCTCCCATTTCTCCATGGCCTGTCCTGCATTTCTGGTTTTGAGACTTTTTTCAGCATGGCCCTTTTGACCGATGGGTAGCGAGTCTTCTTTGTAGCCCTGATTTGCCTTTCCAGGTTGCTTGGTTGGCCAAAAAGGGCGTATGCGTTTTTTCCTGAATATATTCAGGAAAAAACGCATACGCCCTTTTTGGCCAAGGGCATCATTGTCAACGTTTTGCCGCTTTTCATGTGCTTTAAAGGCGATTCGAATCTACCTCCTGAAATCTGTTTCCTGCATTTCTGCCTTGATTTCAAATCCTCTTCTTTGCCTTCCCTCAATATATTTGTGGACGAGAGTTATCATTTATAACTCTGTAGGTTTGTGAATTGCAGTGCCCTGAAGCTCCATTGTACAACTCGCTTTTTTGGGAGCTGGCCGCAAAAGCGCAGGATGGCTTCAGGCCCTGTTCTGGTTCCGGGGGGGAGGATGAGCCTGTGGTTAATTCTTCTTCCTGATGGGAAAATAGAGTGACCTGTGCCTGTCCCAACACCAAGAGCTAGTCTCTCACTGGTTCCCCGTCTACCCGTTCATCCTCAGGACAAATTGCAACCTGTACGGAACAGGAGGTTAAAGGTGCTGATGCTCCAAGTAGGGAGATTGTTAGTAAAGCGGCTGGAATGGCGAACCCGGGCACAAGGAGAAGAGAAATGAGGTGCGTTTTAGAAACCTTTCCCCATCACATGGTGTACCATCTTTTTGTTTTCTCATGCATGTTTTCGATGTAGGAAGATGCCCTTGAACCTGGAGATTTGGGACCCATGCGATGGGTACCACGCAGTATTACTTTAAAGGGTCTGCGTTTGCTCACCCAACCTCACCAAACCTCTCAGCCCCAAGAGTGTCCACCCTTATGTCTCATCCAGCTGTGGGTCTAGATATGGTCAATCCAGGTTGCATCACAGCCCCTGAACGCATTGTGTAAGAATTTCTCTCTCTTTCACTGTCTTTGTTTCATGGGTTTTTCAAAGTAATTTATTTTTATAATGGGGTTTAGCTGCTTTTCACTGCTGTGTTTATGCCGCTTTACACCCACTTGACACACTAACAGAGAGATATCAATACATAGGTTTTAAGATTATTACTAGTCAGATATATTCTTGTGCGGTGAATAGGGCGTGTTGAGTCCAGTTCTCTGAGCAAGGAGTAGGTCTTGTCTATTACATATTGGGTTTATGGAACGGTATCTGAGCTAATTTGAAACCCTTGTTTTATGTATCACCCCACCTTACCTTTCCCGTTAAGCAGCCATAGTGTGTTTTCTGCATGTGTGACTCTGTTCTGTTTTGTAATTCAGTTCAAGTGTAACGGTTTTTACATTCCCTCTATAAGTGATACCTTATGAGAAGTGTCCTTTTCTGTGTGACTTATTTCACTTAGAATCGTCTTACCTAAATCCACTCATCATGCTGCTATTAGCCTTATGACATTGATTTCATGGCTGAGTGATATTCCATTGTACATAAGGACCACAACTTCTTTATCCATTTTTCTCCCTCCTGGGATATTGAAGGTGGAATGAAGTGGAGGTCCTTGTCAACAGAGCAGCCCTAAACTTTGGGGTGCTTGTGTCTTGCTGATTTTTCATTTTCCCAATTTATACCCCCATGAGTGGAAGTGCCCTATGCTCCCTAAGCTGTGTTTTTTAGATGTTTCAGGACACACCGTACACTTCTCCAGAGTGGCTGTTGGCAATTTACATCCCACCCATCAGTGTAGCAAGGCTCCCATTTCTCCATGGCCTGTCCTGCATTTCTGGTTTTGAGACTTTTTTCAGCATGGCCCTTTTGACCGATGGGTAGCGAGTCTTCTTTGTAGCCCTGATTTGCCTTTCCAGGTTGCTTGGTTGGCCAAAAAGGGCGTATGCGTTTTTTCCTGAATATATTCAGGAAAAAACGCATACGCCCTTTTTGGCCAAGGGCATCATTGTCAACGTTTTGCCGCTTTTCATGTGCTTTAAAGGCGATTCGAATCTACCTCCTGAAATCTGTTTCCTGCATTTCTGCCTTGATTTCAAATCCTCTTCTTTGCCTTCCCTCAATATATTTGTGGACGAGAGTTATCATTTATAACTCTGCAGGTTTGTGAATTGCAGTGCCCTGAAGCTCCATTGTACAACTCGCTTTTTTGGGAGCTGGCCGCAAAAGCGCAGGATGGCTTCAGGCCCTGTTCTGGTTCCGGGGGGGAGGATGAGCCTGTGGTTAATTCTTCTTCCTGATGGGAAAATAGAGTGACCTGTGCCTGTCCCAACAACAAGAGCTAGTCTCTCACTGGTTCCCCGTATTCCCGTTCATCCTCAGGACAAATTGCAACCTGTACGGAACAGGAGGTTAAAGGTGCTGATGCTCCAAGTAGGGAGATTGTTAGTAAAGTGGCTGGAATGGCGACCCCGGGCACAAGGAGAAGAGAAATGAGGTGCGTTTTAGAAACCTTTCCCCATCACATGGTGTACCATCTTTTTTGTTTTCTCATGCATGTTTTCGATGTAGGAAGATGCCCTTGAACCTGGAGATTTGGGACCCATGCGATGGGTACCACGCAGTATTACTTTAAAGGGTCTGCGTTTGCTCACCCAACCTCACCAAACCTCTCAGCCCCAAGAGTGTCCACCCTTATGTCTCATCCAGCTGTGGGTCTAGAAATGGTCAATCCAGGTTGCATCACAGCCCCTGAACGCATTGTGTAAGAATTTCTCTCTCTTTCACTGTCTTTGTTTCATGGGTTTTTCAAAGTAATTTATTTTTATAATGGGGTTTAGCTGCTTTTCACTGCTGTGTTTATGCCGCTTTACACCCACTTGACACACTAACAGAGAGATATCAATACATAGGTTTTACGATTATTACTAGTCAGATATATTCTTGTGCGGTGAATAGGGCGTGTTGAGTCCAGTTCTCTGAGCAAGGAGTAGGTCTTGTCTATTACATATTGGGTTTATGGAACGGTATCTGAGCTAATTTGAAACCCTTGTTTTATGTATCACCCCACCTCACCTTTCCCGTTAAGCAGCCATAGTGTGTTTTCTGCATGTGTGACTCTGTTCTGTTTTGTAATTCAGTTCAAGTGTAACGGTTTTTACATTCCCTCTATAAGTGATACCTTATGAGAAGTGTCCTTTTCTGTGTGACTTATTTCACTTAGAATCGTCGTACCTAAATCCACTCATCATGCTGCTATTAGCCTTATGACATTGATTTCATGGCTGAGTGATATTCCATTGTACATAAGGACCACAACTTCTTTATCCATTTTTCTCCCTCCTGGGATATTGAAGGTGGAATGAAGTGGAGGTCCTTGTCAACAGAGCAGCCCTAAACTTTGGGGTGCTTGTGTCTTGCTGATTTTTCATTTTCCCAATTTATACCCCCATGAGTGGAAGTGCCCTATGCTCTCTAAGCTGTGTTTTTTAGATGTTTCAGGACACACCGTACACTTCTCCAGAGTGGCTGTTGGCAATTTACATCCCGCCCATCAGTGTAGCAAGGCTCCCATTTCTCCATGGCCTGTCCTGCATTTCTGGTTTTGAGACTTTTTTCAGCATGGCCCTTTTGACCGATGGGTAGCGAGTCTTCTTTGTAGCCCTGATTTGCCTTTCCAGGTTGCTTGGTTGGCCAAAAAGGGCGTATGCGTTTTTTCCTGAATATATTCAGGAAAAAACGCATACGCCCTTTTTGGCCAAGGGCATCATTGTCAACGTTTTGCCGCTTTTCATGTGCTTTAAAGGCGATTCGAATCTACCTCCTGAAATCTGTTTCCTGCATTTCTGCCTTGATTTCAAATCCTCTTCTTTGCCTTCCCTCAATATATTTGTGGACGAGAGTTATCATTTATAACTCTGCAGGTTTGTGAATTGCAGTGCCCTGAAGCTCCATTGTACAACTCGCTTTTTTGGGAGCTGGCCGCAAAAGCGCAGGATGGCTTCAGGCCCTGTTCTGGTTCCGGGGGGGAGGATGAGCCTGTGGTTAATTCTTCTTCCTGATGGGAAAATAGAGTGACCTGTGCCTGTCCCAACACCAAGAGCTAGTCTCTCACTGGTTCCCCGTCTACCCGTTCATCCTCAGGACAAATTGCAACCTGTACGGAACAGGAGGTTAAAGGTGCTGATGCTCCAAGTAGGGAGATTGTTAGTAAAGCGGCTGGAATGGCGAACCCGGGCACAAGGAGAAGAGAAATGAGGTGCGTTTTAGAAACCTTTCCCCATCACATGGTGTACCATCTTTTTGTTTTCTCATGCATGTTTTCGATGTAGGAAGATGCCCTTGAACCTGGAGATTTGGGACCCATGCGATGGGTACCACGCAGTATTACTTTAAAGGGTCTGCGTTTGCTCACCCAACCTCACCAAACCTCTCAGCCCCAAGAGTGTCCACCCTTATGTCTCATCCAGCTGTGGGTCTAGATATGGTCAATCCAGGTTGCATCACAGCCCCTGAACGCATTGTGTAAGAATTTCTCTCTCTTTCACTGTCTTTGTTTCATGGGTTTGTAAAAGTAATTTATTTTTATAATGGGGTTTAGCTGCTTTTCACTGCTGTGTTTATGCCGCTTTTCACCCACTTGACACACTAACAGAGAGATATCAATACATAGGTTTTAAGATTATTACTAGTGAGATATATTCTTGTGCGGTGAATAGGGCGTGTTGGGTCCAGTTCTCTGAGCAAGGAGTAGGTCTTGTCTATTACATATTGGGTTTATGGAACGGTATCTGAGCTAATTTGAAACCCTTGTTTTATGTATCACCCCACCTCACCTTTCCCGTTAAGCAGCCATAGTGTGTTTTCTGCCTGTGTGACTCTGTTCTGTTTTGTAATTCAGTTCAAGTGTAACGGTTTTTACATTCCCTCTATAAGTGATAACTTATGAGAAGTGTCCTTTTCTGTGTGACTTATTTCACTTAGAATCGTCGTACCTAAATCCACTCATCATGCTGCTACTAGCCTTATGAGATTGATTTCATGGCTGAGTGATATTCCATTGTACATAAGGACCACAACTTTTTTATCCATTTTTCTCCCTCCTGGGATATTGAAGGTGGAATGAAGTGGAGGTCCTTGTCAACAGAGCAGCCCTAAACTTTGGGGTGCTTGTGTCTTGCTGAATTTTCGTTTTCCCAATTTATACCCCCATGAGTGGAAGTGCCCTATGCTCTCTAAGCTGTGTTTTTTAGATGTTTCAGGACACACCGTACACTTCTCCAGAGTGGCTGTTGGCAATTTACATCCCACCCATCAGTGTAGCAAGGCTCCCATTTCTCCATGGCCTGTCCTGCATTTCTGGTTTTGAGACTTTTTTCAGCATGGCCCTTTTGACCGATGGGTAGCGAGTCTTCTTTGTAGCCCTGATTTGCCTTTCCAGGTTGCTTGGTTGGCCAAAAAGGGCGTATGCGTTTTTTCCTGAATATATTCAGGAAAAAACGCATACGCCCTTTTTGGCCAAGAGCATCATTGTCAACGTTTTGCCGCTTTTCATGTGCTTTAAAGGCGATTCGAATCTACCTCCTGAAATCTGTTTCCTGCATTTCTGCCTTGATTTCAAATCCTCTTCTTTGCCTTCCCTCAATATATTTGTGGACGAGAGTTATCATTTATAACTCTGCAGGTTTGTGAATTGCAGTGCCCTGAAGCTCCATTGTACAACTCGCTTTTTTGGGAGCTGGCCGCAAAAGCGCAGGATGGCTTCAGGCCCTGTTCTGGTTCCGGGGGGGAGGATGAGCCTGTGGTTAATTCTTCTTCCTGATGGGAAAATAGAGTGACCTGTGCCTGTCCCAACAACAAGAGCTAGTCTCTCACTGGTTCCCCGTATTCCCGTTCATCCTCAGGACAAATTGCAACCTGTACGGAACAGGAGGTTAAAGGTGCTGATGCTCCAAGTAGGGAGATTGTTAGTAAAGTGGCTGGAATGGCGACCCCGGGCACAAGGAGAAGAGAAATGAGGTGCGTTTTAGAAACCTTTCCCCATCACATGGTGTACCATCTTTTTTGTTTTCTCATGGATGTTTTCGATGTAGGAAGATGCCCTTGAACCTGGAGATTTGGGACCCATGCGATGGGTACCACGCAGTATTACTTTAAAGGGTCTGCGTTTGCTCACCCAACCTCACCAAACCTCTCAGCCCCAAGAGTGTCCACCCTTATGTCTCATCCAGCTGTGGGTCTAGAAATGGTCAATCCAGGTTGCATCACAGCCCCTGAACGCATTGTGTAAGAATTTCTCTCTCTTTCACTGTCTTTGTTTCATGGGTTTTTCAAAGTAATTTATTTTTATAATGGGGTTTAGCTGCTTTTCACTGCTGTGTTTATGCCGCTTTACACCCACTTGACACACTAACAGAGAGATATCAATACATAGGTTTTACGATTATTACTAGTCAGATATATTCTTGTGCGGTGAATAGGGCGTGTTGAGTCCAGTTCTCTGAGCAAGGAGTAGGTCTTGTCTATTACATATTGGGTTTATGGAACGGTATCTGAGCTAATTTGAAACCCTTGTTTTATGTATCACCCCACCTCACCTTTCCCGTTAAGCAGCCATAGTGTGTTTTCTGCATGTGTGACTCTGTTCTGTTTTGTAATTCAGTTCAAGTGTAACGGTTTTTACATTCCCTCTATAAGTGATACCTTATGAGAAGTGTCCTTTTCTGTGTGACTTATTTCACTTAGAATCGTCGTACCTAAATCCACTCATCATGCTGCTATTAGCCTTATGACATTGATTTCATGGCTGAGTGATATTCCATTGTACATAAGGACCACAACTTCTTTATCCATTTTTCTCCCTCCTGGGATATTGAAGGTGGAATGAAGTGGAGGTCCTTGTCAACAGAGCAGCCCTAAACTTTGGGGTGCTTGTGTCTTGCTGATTTTTCATTTTCCCAATTTATACCCCCATGAGTGGAAGTGCCCTATGCTCTCTAAGCTGTGTTTTTAGATGTTTCAGGACACACCGTACACTTCTCCAGAGTGGCTGTTGGCAATTTACATCCCGCCCATCAGTGTAGCAAGGCTCCCATTTCTCCATGGCCTGTCCTGCATTTCTGGTTTTGAGACTTTTTTCAGCATGGCCCTTTTGACCGATGGGTAGCGAGTCTTCTTTGTAGCCCTGATTTGCCTTTCCAGGTTGCTTGGTTGGCCAAAAAGGGCGTATGCGTTTTTTCCTGAATATATTCAGGAAAAAACGCATACGCCCTTTTTGGCCAAGGGCATCATTGTCAACGTTTTGCCGCTTTTCATGTGCTTTAAAGGCGATTCGAATCTACCTCCTGAAATCTGTTTCCTGCATTTCTGCCTTGATTTCAAATCCTCTTCTTTGCCTTCCCTCAATATATTTGTGGACGAGAGTTATCATTTATAACTCTGCAGGTTTGTGAATTGCAGTGCCCTGAAGCTCCATTGTACAACTCGCTTTTTTGGGAGCTGGCCGCAAAAGCGCAGGATGGCTTCAGGCCCTGTTCTGGTTCCGGGGGGTAGGATGAGCCTGTGGTTAATTCTTCTTCCTGATGGGAAAATAGAGTGACCTGTGCCTGTCCCAACACCAAGAGCTAGTCTCTCACTGGTTCCCCGTCTACCCGTTCATCCTCAGGACAAATTGCAACCTGTACGGAACAGGAGGTTAAAGGTGCTGATGCTCCAAGTAGGGAGATTGTTAGTAAAGCGGCTGGAATGGCGAACCCGGGCACAAGGAGAAGAGAAATGAGGTGCGTTTTAGAAACCTTTCCCCATCACATGGTTTACCATCTTTTTGTTTTCTCATGCATGTTTTCGATGTAGGAAGATGCCCTTGAACCTGGAGATTTGGGACCCATGCGATGGGTACCACGCAGTATTACTTTAAAGGGTCTGCGTTTGCTCACCCAACCTCACCAAACCTCTCAGCCCCAAGAGTGTCCACCCTTATGTCTCATCCAGCTGTGGGTCTAGAAATGGTCAATCCAGGTTTCATCACAGCCCCTGAACGCATTGTGTAAGAATTTCTCTCTCTTTCACTGTCTTTGTTTCATGGGTTTTTCAAAGTAATTTATTTTTATAATGGGGTTTAGCTGCTTTTCACTGCTGTGTTTATGCCGCTTTACACCCACTTGACACACTAACAGAGAGATATCAATACATAGGTTTTACGATTATTACTAGTCAGATATATTCTTGTGCGGTGAATAGGGCGTGTTGAGTCCAGTTCTCTGAGCAAGGAGTAGGTCTTGTCTATTACATATTGGGTTTATGGAACGGTATCTGAGCTAATTTGAAACCCTTGTTTTATGTATCACCCCACCTCACCTTTCCCGTTAAGCAGCCATAGTGTGTTTTCTGCATGTGTGACTCTGTTCTGTTTTGTAATTCAGTTCAAGTGTAACGGTTTTTACATTCCCTCTATAAGTGATACCTTATGAGAAGTGTCCTTTTCTGTGTGACTTATTTCACTTAGAATCGTCGTACCTAAATCCACTCATCATGCTGATATTAGCCTTATGACATTGATTTCATGGCTGAGTGATATTCCATTGTACATAAGGACCACAACTTCTTTATCCATTTTTCTCCCTCCTGGGATATTGAAGGTGGAATGAAGTGGAGGTCCTTGTCAACAGAGCAGCCCTAAACTTTGGGGTGCTTGTGTCTTGCTGATTTTTCATTTTCCCAATTTATACCCCCATGAGTGGAAGTGCCCTATGCTCTCTAAGCTGTGTTTTTAGATGTTTCAGGACACACCGTACACTTCTCCAGAGTGGCTGTTGGCAATTTACATCCCGCCCATCAGTGTAGCAAGGCTCCCATTTCTCCATGGCCTGTCCTGCATTTCTGGTTTTGAGACTTTTTTCAGCATGGCCCTTTTGACCGATGGGTAGCGAGTCTTCTTTGTAGCCCTGATTTGCCTTTCCAGGTTGCTTGGTTGGCCAAAAAGGGCGTATGCGTTTTTTCCTGAATATATTCAGGAAAAAACGCATACGCCCTTTTTGGCCAAGGGCATCATTGTCAACGTTTTGCCGCTTTTCATGTGCTTTAAAGGCGATTCGAATCTACCTCCTGAAATCTGTTTCCTGCATTTCTGCCTTGATTTCAAATCCTCTTCTTTGCCTTCCCTCAATATATTTGTGGACGAGAGTTATCATTTATAACTCTGCAGGTTTGTGAATTGCAGTGCCCTGAAGCTCCATTGTACAACTCGCTTTTTTGGGAGCTGGCCGCAAAAGCGCAGGATGGCTTCAGGCCCTGTTCTGGTTCCGGGGGGGAGGATGAGCCTGTGGTTAATTCTTCTTCCTGATGGGAAAATAGAGTGACCTGTGCCTGTCCCAACACCAAGAGCTAGTCTCTCACTGGTTCCCCGTCTACCCGTTCATCCTCAGGACAAATTGCAACCTGTACGGAACAGGAGGTTAAAGGTGCTGATGCTCCAAGTAGGGAGATTGTTAGTAAAGCGGCTGGAATGGCGAACCCGGGCACAAGGAGAAGAGAAATGAGGTGCGTTTTAGAAACCTTTCCCCATCACATGGTGTACCATCTTTTTGTTTTCTCATGCATGTTTTCGATGTAGGAAGATGCCCTTGAACCTGGAGATTTGGGACCCATGCGATGGGTACCACGCAGTATTACTTTAAAGGGTCTGCGTTTGCTCACCCAACCTCACCAAACCTCTCAGCCCCAAGAGTGTCCACCCTTATGTCTCATCCAGCTGTGGGTCTAGATATGGTCAATCCAGGTTGCATCACAGCCCCTGAACGCATTGTGTAAGAATTTCTCTCTCTTTCACTGTCTTTGTTTCATGGGTTTGTAAAAGTAATTTATTTTTATAATGGGGTTTAGCTGCTTTTCACTGCTGTGTTTATGCCGCTTTTCACCCACTTGACACACTAACAGAGAGATATCAATACATAGGTTTTAAGATTATTACTAGTGAGATATATTCTTGTGCGGTGAATAGGGCGTGTTGGGTCCAGTTCTCTGAGCAAGGAGTAGGTCTTGTCTATTACATATTGGGTTTATGGAACGGTATCTGAGCTAATTTGAAACCCTTGTTTTATGTATCACCCCACCTCACCTTTCCCGTTAAGCAGCCATAGTGTGTTTTCTGCCTGTGTGACTCTGTTCTGTTTTGTAATTCAGTTCAAGTGTAACGGTTTTTACATTCCCTCTATAAGTGATACCTTATGAGAAGTGTCCTTTTCTGTGTGACTTATTTCACTTAGAATCGTCGTACCTAAATCCACTCATCATGCTGCTACTAGCCTTATGAGATTGATTTCATGGCTGAGTGATATTCCATTGTACATAAGGACCACAACTTCTTTATCCATTTTTCTCCCTCCTGGGATATTGAAGGTGGAATGAAGTGGAGGTCCTTGTCAACAGAGCAGCCCTAAACTTTGGGGTGCTTGTGTCTTGCTGAATTTTCGTTTTCCCAATTTATACCCCCATGAGTGGAAGTGCCCTATGCTCTCTAAGCTGTGTTTTTTAGATGTTTCAGGACACACCGTACACTTCTCCAGAGTGGCTGTTGGCAATTTACATCCCACCCATCAGTGTAGCAAGGCTCCCATTTCTCCATGGCCTGTCCTGCATTTCTGGTTTTGACACTTTTTTCAGCATGGCCCTTTTGACCGATGGGTAGCGAGTCTTCTTTGTAGCCCTGATTTGCCTTTCCAGGTTGCTTGGTTGGCCAAAAAGGGCGTATGCGTTTTTTCCTGAATATATTCAGGAAAAAACGCATACGCCCTTTTTGGCCAAGAGCATCATTGTCAACGTTTTGCCGCTTTTCATGTGCTTTAAAGGCGATTCGAATCTACCTCCTGAAATCTGTTTCCTGCATTTCTGCCTTGATTTCAAATCCTCTTCTTTGCCTTCCCTCAATATATTTGTGGACGAGAGTTATCATTTATAACTCTGCAGGTTTGTGAATTGCAGTGCCCTGAAGCTCCATTGTACAACTCGCTTTTTTGGGAGCTGGCCGCAAAAGCGCAGGATGGCTTCAGGCCCTGTTCTGGTTCCGGGGGGGAGGATGAGCCTGTGGTTAATTCTTCTTCCTGATGGGAAAATAGAGTGACCTGTGCCTGTCCCAACAACAAGAGCTAGTCTCTCACTGGTTCCCCGTATTCCCGTTCATCCTCAGGACAAATTGCAACCTGTACGGAACAGGAGGTTAAAGGTGCTGATGCTCCAAGTAGGGAGATTGTTAGTAAAGCGGCTGGAATGGCGACCCCGGGCACAAGGAGAAGAGAAATGAGGTGCGTTTTAGAAACCTTTCCCCATCACATGGTGTACCATCTTTTTTGTTTTCTCATGCATGTTTTCGATGTAGGAAGATGCCCTTGAACCTGGAGATTTGGGACCCATGCGATGGGTACCACGCAGTATTACTTTAAAGGGTCTGCGTTTGCTCACCCAACCTCACCAAACCTCTCAGCCCCAAGAGTGTCCACCCTTATGTCTCATCCAGCTGTGGGTCTAGAAATGGTCAATCCAGGTTGCATCACAGCCCCTGAACGCATTGTGTAAGAATTTCTCTCTCTTTCACTGTCTTTGTTTCATGGGTTTTTCAAAGTAATTTATTTTTATAATGGGGTTTAGCTGCTTTTCACTGCTGTGTTTATGCCGCTTTACACCCACTTGACACACTAACAGAGAGATATCAATACATAGGTTTTACGATTATTACTAGTCAGATATATTCTTGTGCGGTGAATAGGGCGTGTTGAGTCCAGTTCTCTGAGCAAGGAGTAGGTCTTGTCTATTACATATTGGGTTTATGGAACGGTATCTGAGCTAATTTGAAACCCTTGTTTTATGTATCACCCCACCTCACCTTTCCCGTTAAGCAGCCATAGTGTGTTTTCTGCATGTGTGACTCTGTTCTGTTTTGTAATTCAGTTCAAGTGTAACGGTTTTTACATTCCCTCTATAAGTGATACCTTATGAGAAGTGTCCTTTTCTGTGTGACTTATTTCACTTAGAATCGTCGTACCTAAATCCACTCATCATGCTGCTATTAGCCTTATGACATTGATTTCATGGCTGAGTGATATTCCATTGTACATAAGGACCACAACTTCTTTATCCATTTTTCTCCCTCCTGGGATATTGAAGGTGGAATGAAGTGGAGGTCCTTGTCAACAGAGCAGCCCTAAACTTTGGGGTGCTTGTGTCTTGCTGATTTTTCATTTTCCCAATTTATACCCCCATGAGTGGAAGTGCCCTATGCTCTCTAAGCTGTGTTTTTAGATGTTTCAGGACACACCGTACACTTCTCCAGAGTGGCTGTTGGCAATTTACATCCCGCCCATCAGTGTAGCAAGGCTCCCATTTCTCCATGGCCTGTCCTGCATTTCTGGTTTTGAGACTTTTTTCAGCATGGCCCTTTTGACCGATGGGTAGCGAGTCTTCTTTGTAGCCCTGATTTGCCTTTCCAGGTTGCTTGGTTGGCCAAAAAGGGCGTATGCGTTTTTTCCTGAATATATTCAGGAAAAAACGCATACGCCCTTTTTGGCCAAGGGCATCATTGTCAACGTTTTGCCGCTTTTCATGTGCTTTAAAGGCGATTCGAATCTACCTCCTGAAATCTGTTTCCTGCATTTCTGCCTTGATTTCAAATCCTCTTCTTTGCCTTCCCTCAATATATTTGTGGACGAGAGTTATCATTTATAACTCTGCAGGTTTGTGAATTGCAGTGCCCTGAAGCTCCATTGTACAACTCGCTTTTTTGGGAGCTGGCCGCAAAAGCGCAGGATGGCTTCAGGCCCTGTTCTGGTTCCGGGGGGGAGGATGAGCCTGTGGTTAATTCTTCTTCCTGATGGGAAAATAGAGTGACCTGTGCCTGTCCCAACACCAAGAGCTAGTCTCTCACTGGTTCCCCGTCTACCCGTTCATCCTCAGGACAAATTGCAACCTGTACGGAACAGGAGGTTAAAGGTGCTGATGCTCCAAGTAGGGAGATTGTTAGTAAAGCGGCTGGAATGGCGAACCCGGGCACAAGGAGAAGAGAAATGAGGTGCGTTTTAGAAACCTTTCCCCATCACATGGTGTACCATCTTTTTGTTTTCTCATGCATGTTTTCGATGTAGGAAGATGCCCTTGAACCTGGAGATTTGGGACCCATGCGATGGGTACCACGCAGTATTACTTTAAAGGGTCTGCGTTTGCTCACCCAACCTCACCAAACCTCTCAGCCCCAAGAGTGTCCACCCTTATGTCTCATCCAGCTGTGGGTCTAGATATGGTCAATCCAGGTTGCATCACAGCCCCTGAACGCATTGTGTAAGAATTTCTCTCTCTTTCACTGTCTTTGTTTCATGGGTTTGTAAAAGTAATTTATTTTTATAATGGGGTTTAGCTGCTTTTCACTGCTGTGTTTATGCCGCTTTTCACCCACTTGACACACTAACAGAGAGATATCAATACATAGGTTTTAAGATTATTACTAGTGAGATATATTCTTGTGCGGTGAATAGGGCGTGTTGGGTCCAGTTCTCTGAGCAAGGAGTAGGTCTTGTCTATTACATATTGGGTTTATGGAACGGTATCTGAGCTAATTTGAAACCCTTGTTTTATGTATCACCCCACCTCACCTTTCCCGTTAAGCAGCCATAGTGTGTTTTCTGCCTGTGTGACTCTGTTCTGTTTTGTAATTCAGTTCAAGTGTAACGGTTTTTACATTCCCTCTATAAGTGATACCTTATGAGAAGTGTCCTTTTCTGTGTGACTTATTTCACTTAGAATCGTCGTACCTAAATCCACTCATCATGCTGCTACTAGCCTTATGAGATTGATTTCATGGCTGAGTGATATTCCATTGTACATAAGGACCACAACTTCTTTATCCATTTTTCTCCCTCCTGGGATATTGAAGGTGGAATGAAGTGGAGGTCCTTGTCAACAGAGCAGCCCTAAACTTTGGGGTGCTTGTGTCTTGCTGAATTTTCGTTTTCCCAATTTATACCCCCATGAGTGGAAGTGCCCTATGCTCTCTAAGCTGTGTTTTTTAGATGTTTCAGGACACACCGTACACTTCTCCAGAGTGGCTGTTGGCAATTTACATCCCACCCATCAGTGTAGCAAGGCTCCCATTTCTCCATGGCCTGTCCTGCATTTCTGGTTTTGAGACTTTTTTCAGCATGGCCCTTTTGACCGATGGGTAGCGAGTCTTCTTTGTAGCCCTGATTTGCCTTTCCAGGTTGCTTGGTTGGCCAAAAAGGGCGTATGCGTTTTTTCCTGAATATATTCAGGAAAAAACGCATACGCCCTTTTTGGCCAAGGGCATCATTGTCAACGTTTTGCCGCTTTTCATGTGCTTTAAAGGCGATTCGAATCTACCTCCTGAAATCTGTTTCCTGCATTTCTGCCTTGATTTCAAATCCTCTTCTTTGCCTTCCCTCAATATATTTGTGGACGAGAGTTATCATTTATAACTCTGCAGGTTTGTGAATTGCAGTGCCCTGAAGCTCCATTGTACAACTCGCTTTTTTGGGAGCTGGCCGCAAAAGCGCAGGATGGCTTCAGGCCCTGTTCTGGTTCCGGGGGGGAGGATGAGCCTGTGGTTAATTCTTCTTCCTGATGGGAAAATAGAGTGACCTGTGCCTGTCCCAACAACAAGAGCTAGTCTCTCACTGGTTCCCCGTATTCCCGTTCATCCTCAGGACAAATTGCAACCTGTACGGAACAGGAGGTTAAAGGTGCTGATGCTCCAAGTAGGGAGATTGTTAGTAAAGTGGCTGGAATGGCGACCCCGGGCACAAGGAGAAGAGAAATGAGGTGCGTTTTAGAAACCTTTCCCCATCACATGGTGTACCATCTTTTTTGTTTTCTCATGCATGTTTTCGATGTAGGAAGATGCCCTTGAACCTGGAGATTTGGGACCCATGCGATGGGTACCACGCAGTATTACTTTAAAGGGTCTGCGTTTGCTCACCCAACCTCACCAAACCTCTCAGCCCCAAGAGTGTCCACCCTTATGTCTCATCCAGCTGTGGGTCTAGAAATGGTCAATCCAGGTTGCATCACAGCCCCTGAACGCATTGTGTAAGAATTTCTCTCTCTTTCACTGTCTTTGTTTCATGGGTTTTTCAAAGTAATTTATTTTTATAATGGGGTTTAGCTGCTTTTCACTGCTGTGTTTATGCCGCTTTACACCCACTTGACACACTAACAGAGAGATATCAATACATAGGTTTTACGATTATTACTAGTCAGATATATTCTTGTGCGGTGAATAGGGCGTGTTGAGTCCAGTTCTCTGAGCAAGGAGTAGGTCTTGTCTATTACATATTGGGTTTATGGAACGGTATCTGAGCTAATTTGAAACCCTTGTTTTATGTATCACCCCACCTCACCTTTCCCGTTAAGCAGCCATAGTGTGTTTTCTGCATGTGTGACTCTGTTCTGTTTTGTAATTCAGTTCAAGTGTAACGGTTTTTACATTCCCTCTATAAGTGATACCTTATGAGAAGTGTCCTTTTCTGTGTGACTTATTTCACTTAGAATCGTCGTACCTAAATCCACTCATCATGCTGCTATTAGCCTTATGACATTGATTTCATGGCTGAGTGATATTCCATTGTACATAAGGACCACAACTTCTTTATCCATTTTTCTCCCTCCTGGGATATTGAAGGTGGAATGAAGTGGAGGTCCTTGTCAACAGAGCAGCCCTAAACTTTGGGGTGCTTGTGTCTTGCTGATTTTTCATTTTCCCAATTTATACCCCCATGAGTGGAAGTGCCCTATGCTCTCTAAGCTGTGTTTTTAGATGTTTCAGGACACACCGTACACTTCTCCAGAGTGGCTGTTGGCAATTTACATCCCGCCCATCAGTGTAGCAAGGCTCCCATTTCTCCATGGCCTGTCCTGCATTTCTGGTTTTGAGACTTTTTTCAGCATGGCCCTTTTGACCGATGGGTAGCGAGTCTTCTTTGTAGCCCTGATTTGCCTTTCCAGGTTGCTTGGTTGGCCAAAAAGGGCGTATGCGTTTTTTCCTGAATATATTCAGGAAAAAACGCATACGCCCTTTTTGGCCAAGGGCATCATTGTCAACGTTTTGCCGCTTTTCATGTGCTTTAAAGGCGATTCGAATCTACCTCCTGAAATCTGTTTCCTGCATTTCTGCCTTGATTTCAAATCCTCTTCTTTGCCTTCCCTCAATATATTTGTGGACGAGAGTTATCATTTATAACTCTGCAGGTTTGTGAATTGCAGTGCCCTGAAGCTCCATTGTACAACTCGCTTTTTTGGGAGCTGGCCGCAAAAGCGCAGGATGGCTTCAGGCCCTGTTCTGGTTCCGGGGGGGAGGATGAGCCTGTGGTTAATTCTTCTTCCTGATGGGAAAATAGAGTGACCTGTGCCTGTCCCAACACCAAGAGCTAGTCTCTCACTGGTTCCCCGTCTACCCGTTCATCCTCAGGACAAATTGCAACCTGTACGGAACAGGAGGTTAAAGGTGCTGATGCTCCAAGTAGGGAGATTGTTAGTAAAGCGGCTGGAATGGCGAACCCGGGCACAAGGAGAAGAGAAATGAGGTGCGTTTTAGAAACCTTTCCCAATCACATGGTTTACCATCTTTTTGTTTTCTCATGCATGTTTTCGATGTAGGAAGATGCCCTTGAACCTGGAGATTTGGGACCCATGCGATGGGTACCACGCAGTATTACTTTAAAGGGTCTGCGTTTGCTCACCCAACCTCACCAAACCTCTCAGCCCCAAGAGTGTCCACCCTTATGTCTCATCCAGCTGTGGGTCTAGAAATGGTCAATCCAGGTTGCATCACAGCCCCTGAACGCATTGTGTAAGAATTTCTCTCTCTTTCACTGTCTTTGTTTCATGGGTTTTTCAAAGTAATTTATTTTTATAATGGGGTTTAGCTGCTTTTCACTGCTGTGTTTATGCCGCTTTACACCCACTTGACACACTAACAGAGAGATATCAATACATAGGTTTTACGATTATTACTAGTCAGATATATTCTTGTGCGGTGAATAGGGCGTGTTGAGTCCAGTTCTCTGAGCAAGGAGTAGGTCTTGTCTATTACATATTGGGTTTATGGAACGGTATCTGAGCTAATTTGAAACCCTTGTTTTATGTATCACCCCACCTCACCTTTCCCGTTAAGCAGCCATAGTGTGTTTTCTGCATGTGTGACTCTGTTCTGTTTTGTAATTCAGTTCAAGTGTAACGGTTTTTACATTCCCTCTATAAGTGATACCTTATGAGAAGTGTCCTTTTCTGTGTGACTTATTTCACTTAGAATCGTCGTACCTAAATCCACTCATCATGCTGCTATTAGCCTTATGACATTGATTTCATGGCTGAGTGATATTCCATTGTACATAAGGACCACAACTTCTTTATCCATTTTTCTCCCTCCTGGGATATTGAAGGTGGAATGAAGTGGAGGTCCTTGTCAACAGAGCAGCCCTAAACTTTGGGGTGCTTGTGTCTTGCTGATTTTTCATTTTCCCAATTTATACCCCCATGAGTGGAAGTGCCCTATGCTCTCTAAGCTGTGTTTTTAGATGTTTCAGGACACACCGTACACTTCTCCAGAGTGGCTGTTGGCAATTTACATCCCGCCCATCAGTGTAGCAAGGCTCCCATTTCTCCATGGCCTGTCCTGCATTTCTGGTTTTGAGACTTTTTTCAGCATGGCCCTTTTGACCGATGGGTAGCGAGTCTTCTTTGTAGCCCTGATTTGCCTTTCCAGGTTGCTTGGTTGGCCAAAAAGGGCGTATGCGTTTTTTCCTGAATATATTCAGGAAAAAACGCATACGCCCTTTTTGGCCAAGGGCATCATTGTCAACGTTTTGCCGCTTTTCATGTGCTTTAAAGGCGATTCGAATCTACCTCCTGAAATCTGTTTCCTGCATTTCTGCCTTGATTTCAAATCCTCTTCTTTGCCTTCCCTCAATATATTTGTGGACGAGAGTTATCATTTATAACTCTGCAGGTTTGTGAATTGCAGTGCCCTGAAGCTCCATTGTACAACTCGCTTTTTTGGGAGCTGGCCGCAAAAGCGCAGGATGGCTTCAGGCCCTGTTCTGGTTCCGGGGGGGGAGGATGAGCCTGTGGTTAATTCTTCTTCCTGATGGGAAAATAGAGTGACCTGTGCCTGTCCCAACAACAAGAGCTAGTCTCTCACTGGTTCCCCGTATTCCCGTTCATCCTCAGGACAAATTGCAACCTGTATGGAACAGGAGGTTAAAGGTGCTGATGCTCCAAGTAGGGAGATTGTTAGTAAAGCGGCTGGAATGGCGACCCCGGGCACAAGGAGAAGAGAAATGAGGTGCGTTTTAGAAACCTTTCCCCATCACATGGTGTACCATCTTTTTTGTTTTCTCATGCATGTTTTCGATGTAGGAAGATGCCCTTGAACCTGGAGATTTGGGACCCATGCGATGGGTACCACGCAGTATTACTTTAAAGGGTCTGCGTTTGCTCACCCAACCTCACCAAACCTCTCAGCCCCAAGAGTGTCCACCCTTATGTCTCATCCAGCTGTGGGTCTAGAAATGGTCAATCCAGGTTGCATCACAGCCCCTGAACGCATTGTGTAAGAATTTCTCTCTCTTTCACTGTCTTTGTTTCATGGGTTTTTCAAAGTAATTTATTTTTATAATGGGGTTTAGCTGCTTTTCACTGCTGTGTTTATGCCGCTTTACACCCACTTGACACACTAACAGAGAGATATCAATACATAGGTTTTACGATTATTACTAGTCAGATATATTCTTGTGCGGTGAATAGGGCGTGTTGAGTCCAGTTCTCTGAGCAAGGAGTAGGTCTTGTCTATTACATATTGGGTTTATGGAACGGTATCTGAGCTAATTTGAAACCCTTGTTTTATGTATCACCCCACCTCACCTTTCCCGTTAAGCAGCCATAGTGTGTTTTCTGCATGTGTGACTCTGTTCTGTTTTGTAATTCAGTTCAAGTGTAACGGTTTTTACATTCCCTCTATAAGTGATACCTTATGAGAAGTGTCCTTTTCTGTGTGACTTATTTGACTTAGAATCGTCGTACCTAAATCCACTCATCATGCTGCTATTAGCCTTATGACATTGATTTCATGGCTGAGTGATATTCCATTGTACATAAGGACCACAACTTCTTTATCCATTTTTCTCCCTCCTGGGATATTGAAGGTGGAATGAAGTGGAGGTCCTTGTCAACAGAGCAGCCCTAAACTTTGGGGTGCTTGTGTCTTGCTGATTTTTCATTTTCCCAATTTATACCCCCATGAGTGGAAGTGCCCTATGCTCTCTAAGCTGTGTTTTTTAGATGTTTCAGGACACACCGTACACTTCTCCAGAGTGGCTGTTGGCAATTTACATCCCGCCCATCAGTGTAGCAAGGCTCCCATTTCTCCATGGCCTGTCCTGCATTTCTGGTTTTGAGACTTTTTTCAGCATGGCCCTTTTGACCGATGGGTAGCGAGTCTTCTTTGTAGCCCTGATTTGCCTTTCCAGGTTGCTTGGTTGGCCAAAAAGGGCGTATGCGTTTTTTCCTGAATATATTCAGGAAAAAACGCATACGCCCTTTTTGGCCAAGGGCATCATTGTCAAAGTTTTGCCGCTTTTCATGTGCTTTAAAGGCGATTCGAATCTACCTCCTGAAATCTGTTTCCTGCATTTCTGCCTTGATTTCAAATCCTCTTCTTTGCCTTCCCTCAATATATTTGTGGACGAGAGTTATCATTTATAACTCTGCAGGTTTGTGAATTGCAGTGCCCTGAAGCTCCATTGTACAACTCGCTTTTTTGGGAGCTGGCCGCAAAAGCGCAGGATGGCTTCAGGCCCTGTTCTGGTTCCGGGGGGGAGGATGAGCCTGTGGTTAATTCTTCTTCCTGATGGGAAAATAGAGTGACCTGTGCCTGTCCCAACACCAAGAGCTAGTCTCTCACTGGTTCCCCGTCTACCCGTTCATCCTCAGGACAAATTGCAACCTGTACGGAACAGGAGGTTAAAGGTGCTGATGCTCCAAGTAGGGAGATTGTTAGTAAAGCGGCTGGAATGGAGAACCCGGGCACAAGGAGAAGAGAAATGAGGTGCGTTTTAGAAACCTTTCCCCATCACATGGTGTACCATCTTTTTGTTTTCTCATGCATGTTTTCGATGTAGGAAGATGCCCTTGAACCTGGAGATTTGGGACCCATGCGATGGGTACCACGCAGTATTACTTTAAAGGGTCTGCGTTTGCTCACCCAACCTCACCAAACCTCTCAGCCCCAAGAGTGTCCACCCTTATGTCTCATCCAGCTGTGGGTCTAGATATGGTCAATCCAGGTTGCATCACAGCCCCTGAACGCATTGTGTAAGAATTTCTCTCTCTTTCACTGTCTTTGTTTCATGGGTTTTTCAAAGTAATTTATTTTTATAATGGGGTTTAGCTGCTTTTCACTGCTGTGTTTATGCCGCTTTACACCCACTTGACACACTAACAGAGAGATATCAATACATAGGTTTTAAGATTATTACTAGTCAGATATATTCTTGTGCGGTGAATAGGGCGTGTTGAGTCCAGTTCTCTGAGCAAGGAGTAGGTCTTGTCTATTACATATTGGGTTTATGGAACGGTATCTGAGCTAATTTGAAACCCTTGTTTTATGTATCACCCCACCTTACCTTTCCCGTTAAGCAGCCATAGTGTGTTTTCTGCATGTGTGACTCTGTTCTGTTTTGTAATTCAGTTCAAGTGTAACGGTTTGTACATTCCCTCTATAAGTGATACCTTATGAGAAGTGTCCTTTTCTGTGTGACTTATTTCACTTAGAATCATCGTACCTAAATCCACTCATCATGCTGCTATTAGCCTTATGACATTGATTTCATGGCTGAGTGATATTCCATTGTACATAAGGACCACAACTTCTTTATCCATTTTTCTCCCTCCTGGGATATTGAAGGTGGAATGAAGTGGAGGTCCTTGTCAACAGAGCAGCCCTAAACTTTGGGGTGCTTGTGTCTTGCTGATTTTTCATTTTCCCAATTTATACCCCCATGAGTGGAAGTGCCCTATGCTCTCTAAGCTGTGTTTTTTAGATGTTTCAGGACACACCGTACACTTCTCCAGAGTGGCTGTTGGCAATTTACATCCCACCCATCAGTGTAGCAAGGCTCCCATTTCTCCATGGCCTGTCCTGCATTTCTGGTTTTGAGACTTTTTTCAGCATGGCCCTTTTGACCGATGGGTAGCGAGTCTTCTTTGTAGCCCTGATTTGCCTTTCCAGGTTGCTTGGTTGGCCAAAAAGGGCGTATGCGTTTTTTCCTGAATATATTCAGGAAAAAACGCATACGCCCTTTTTGGCCAAGAGCATCATTGTCAACGTTTTGCCGCTTTTCATGTGCTTTAAAGGCGATTCGAATCTACCTCCTGAAATCTGTTTCCTGCATTTCTGCCTTGATTTCAAATCCTCTTCTTTGCCTTCCCTAAATATATTTGTGGACGAGAGTTATCATTTATAACTCTGCAGGTTTGTGAATTGCAGTGCCCTGAAGCTCCATTTTACAACTCGCTTTTTTGGGAGCTGGCCGCAAAAGCGCAGGATGGCTTCAGGCCCTGTTCTGGTTCCGGGGGGGGAGGATGAGCCTGTGGTTAATTCTTCTTCCTGATGGGAAAATAGAGTGACCTGTGCCTGTCCCAACAACAAGAGCTAGTCTCTCACTGGTTCCCCGTATTCCCGTTCATCCTCAGGACAAATTGCAACCTGTATGGAACAGGAGGTTAAAGGTGCTGATGCTCCAAGTAGGGAGATTGTTAGTAAAGCGGCTGGAATGGCGACCCCGGGCACAAGGAGAAGAGAAATGAGGTGCGTTTTAGAAACCTTTCCCCATCACATGGTGTACCATCTTTTTTATTTTCTCATGCATGTTTTCGATGTAGGAAGATGCCCTTGAACCTGGAGATTTGGGACCCATGCGATGGGTACCACGCAGTATTACTTTAAAGGGTCTGCGTTTGCTCACCCAACCTCACCAAACCTCTCAGCCCCAAGAGTGTCCACCCTTATGTCTCATCCAGCTGTGGGTCTAGAAATGGTCAATCCAGGTTGCATCACAGCCCCTGAACGCATTGTGTAAGAATTTCTCTCTCTTTCACTGTCTTTGTTTCATGGGTTTTTCAAAGTAATTTATTTTTATAATGGGGTTTAGCTGCTTTTCACTGCTGTGTTTATGCCGCTTTACACCCACTTGACACACTAACAGAGAGATATCAATACATAGGTTTTAAGATTATTACTAGTCAGATATATTCTTGTGCGGTGAATAGGGCGTGTTGAGTCCAGTTCTCTGAGCAAGGAGTAGGTCTTGTCTATTACATATTGGGTTTATGGAACGGTATCTGAGCTAATTTGAAACCCTTGTTTTATGTATCACCCCACCTCACCTTTCCCGTTAAGCAGCCATAGTGTGTTTTCTGCATGTGTGACTCTGTTCTGTTTTGTAATTCAGTTCAAGTGTAACGGTTTTTACATTCCCTCTATAAGTGATACCTTATGAGAAGTGTCCTTTTCTGTGTGACTTATTTCACTTAGAATCGTCGTACCTAAATCCACTCATCATGCTGCTATTAGCCTTATGACATTGATTTCATGGCTGAGTGATATTCCATTGTACATAAGGACCACAACTTCTTTATCCATTTTTCTCCCTCCTGGGATATTGAAGGTGGAATGAAGTGGAGGTCCTTGTCAACAGAGCAGCCCTAAACTTTGGGGTGCTTGTGTCTTGCTGATTTTTCATTTTCCCAATTTATACCCCCATGAGTGGAAGTGCCCTATGCTCTCTAAGCTGTGTTTTTTAGATGTTTCAGGACACACCGTACACTTCTCCAGAGTGGCTGTTGGCAATTTACATCCCGCCCATCAGTGTAGCAAGGCTCCCATTTCTCCATGGCCTGTCCTGCATTTCTGGTTTTGAGACTTTTTTCAGCATGGCCCTTTTGACCGATGGGTAGCGAGTCTTCTTTGTAGCCCTGATTTGCCTTTCCAGGTTGCTTGGTTGGCCAAAAAGGGCGTATGCGTTTTTTCCTGAATATATTCAGGAAAAAACGCATACGCCCTTTTTGGCCAAGGGCATCATTGTCAAAGTTTTGCCGCTTTTCATGTGCTTTAAAGGTGATTCGAATCTACCTCCTGAAATCTGTTTCCTGCATTTCTGCCTTGATTTCAAATCCTCTTCTTTGCCTTCCCTCAATATATTTGTGGACGAGAGTTATCATTTATAACTCTGCAGGTTTGTGAATTGCAGTGCCCTGAAGCTCCATTGTACAACTCGCTTTTTTGGGAGCTGGCCGCAAAAGCGCAGGATGGCTTCAGGCCCTGTTCTGGTTCCGGGGGGGGAGGATGAGCCTGTGGTTAATTCTTCTTCCTGATGGGAAAATAGAGTGACCTGTGCCTGTCCCAACAACAAGAGCTAGTCTCTCACTGGTTCCCCGTATTCCCGTTCATCCTCAGGACAAATTGCAACCTGTACGGAACAGGAGGTTAAAGGTGCTGATGCTCCAAGTAGGGAGATTGTTAGTAAAGCGGCTGGAATGGCGACCCCGGGCACAAGGAGAAGAGAAATGAGGTGCGTTTTAGAAACCTTTCCCCATCACATGGTGTACCATCTTTTTTGTTTTCTCATGCATGTTTTCAATGTAGGAAGATGCCCTTGAACCTGGAGATTTGGGACCCATGCGATGGGTACCACGCAGTATTACTTTAAAGGGTCTGCGTTTGCTCACCCAACCTCACCAAACCTCTCAGCCCCAAGAGTGTCCACCCTTATGTCTCATCCAGCTGTGGGTCTAGAAATGGTCAATCCAGGTTGCATCACAGCCCCTGAACGCATTGTGTAAGAATTTCTCTCTCTTTCACTGTCTTTGTTTCATGGGTTTTTCAAAGTAATTTATTTTTATAATGGGGTTTAGCTGCTTTTCACTGCTGTGTTTATGCCGCTTTACACCCACTTGACACACTAATAGAGAGATATCAATACATAGGTTTTAAGATTATTACTAGTCAGATATATTCTTGTGCGGTGAATAGGGCGTGTTGAGTCCAGTTCTCTGAGCAAGGAGTAGGTCTTGTCTATTACATATTGGGTTTATGGAACGGTATCTGAGCTAATTTGAAACCCTTGTTTTATGTATCACCCCACCTCACCTTTCCCGTTAAGCAGCCATAGTGTGTTTTCTGCATGTGTGACTCTGTTCTGTTTTGTAATTCAGTTCAAGTGTAACGGTTTTTACAGTCCCTCTATAAGTGATACCTTATGAGAAGTGTCCTTTTCTGTGTGACTTATTTCACTTAGAATCGTCGTACCTAAACCCACTCATCATGCTGCTATTAGCCTTATGACATTGATTTCATGGCTGAGTGATATTCCATTGTACATAAGGACCACAACTTCTTTATCCATTTTTCTCCTTCCTGGGATATTGAAGGTGGAATGAAGTGGAGGTCCTTGTCAACAGAGCAGCCCTAAACTTTGGGGTGCTTGTGTCTTGCTGATTTTTCATTTTCCCAATTTATACCCCCATGAGTGGAAGTGCCCTATGCTCTCTAAGCTGTGTTTTTTAGATGTTTCAGGACACACCGTACACTTCTCCAGAGTGGCTGTTGGCAATTTACATCCCGCCCATCAGTGTAGCAAGGCTCCCATTTCTCCATGGCCTGTCCTGCATTTCTGGTTTTGACACTTTTTTCAGCATGGCCCTTTTGACCGATCGGAAGCGAGACTTCTCTGTAGCGCTGATTTGCCTTTCCAGGTTGCTTGGTTGGCCAAAAAGGGCGTATGCGTTTTTCCTGAATATATTCAGGAAAAAACGCATACGCCCTTTTTGGCCAAGGGCATCATTGTCAACGTTTTGCCGCTTTTCATGTGCTTTAAAGGTGATTCGAATCTACCTCCTGAAATCTGTTTCCTGCATTTCTGCCTTGATTTCAAAGCCTCTTCTTTGCCTTCCCTCAATATATTTGTGGACGAGAGTTATCATTTATAACTCTGCAGGTTTGTGAATTGCAGTGCCCTGAAACTCCATTGTACAACTCGCTTTTTTGGGAGCTGGCCGCAAAAGCGCAGGATGGCTTCAGGCCCTGTTCTGGTTCCGGGGGGGGAGGATGAGCCTGTGGTTAATTCTTCTTCCTGATGGGAAAATAGAGTGACCTGTGCCTGTCCCAACAACAAGAGCTAGTCTCTCACTGGTTCCCCGTATTCCCGTTCATCCTCAGGACAAATTGCAACCTGTACGGAACAGGAGGTTAAAGGTGCTGATGCTCCAAGTAGGGAGATTGTTAGTAAAGCGGCTGGAATGGAGAACCCGGGCACAAGGAGAAGAGAAATGAGGTGCGTTTTAGAAACCTTTCCCCATCACATGGTGTACCATCTTTTTTGTTTTCTCATGCATGTTTTCAATGTAGGAAGATGCCCTTGAACCTGGAGATTTGGGACCCATGCGATGGGTACCACGCAGTATTACTTTAAAGGGTCTGCGTTTGCTCACCCAACCTCACCAAACCTCTCAGCCCCAAGAGTGTCCACCCTTATGTCTCATCCAGCTGTGGGTCTAGAAATGGTCAATCCAGGTTGCATCACAGCCCCTGAACGCATTGTGTAAGAATTTCTCTCTCTTTCACTGTCTTTGTTTCATGGGTTTTTCAAAGTAATTTATTTTTATAATGGGGTTTAGCTGCTTTTCACTGCTGTGTTTATGCCGCTTTACACCCACTTGACACACTAACAGAGAGATATCAATACATAGGTTTTAAGATTATTACTAGTCAGATATATTCTTGTGCGGTGAATAGGGCGTGTTGAGTCCAGTTCTCTGAGCAAGGAGTAGGTCTTGTCTATTACATATTGGGTTTATGGAACGGTATCTGAGCTAATTTGAAACCCTTGTTTTATGTATCACCCCACCTCACCTTTCCCGTTAAGCAGCCATAGTGTGTTTTCTGCATGTGTGACTCTGTTCTGTTTTGTAATTCAGTTCAAGTGTAACGGTTTTTACAGTCCCTCTATAAGTGATACCTTATGAGAAGTGTCCTTTTCTGTGTGACTTATTTCACTTAGAATCGTCGTACCTAAATCCACTCATCATGCTGCTATTAGCCTTATGACATTGATTTCATGGCTGAGTGATATTCCATTGTACATAAGGACCACAACTTCTTTATCCATTTTTCTCCCTCCTGGGATATTGAAGGTGGAATGAAGTGGAGGTCCTTGTCAACAGAGCAGCCCTAAACTTTGGGGTGCTTGTGTCTTGCTGATTTTTCATTTTCCCAATTTATACCCCCATGAGTGGAAGTGCCCTATGCTCTCTAAGCTGTGTTTTTTAGATGTTTCAGGACACACCGTACACTTCTCCAGAGTGGCTGTTGGCAATTTACATCCCGCCCATCAGTGTAGCAAGGCTCCCATTTCTCCATGGCCTGTCCTGCATTTCTGGTTTTGAGACTTTTTTCAGCATGGCCCTTTTGACCGATGGGTAGCGAGTCTTCTTTGTAGCACTGATTTGCCTTTCCAGGTTGCTTGGTTGGCCAAAAAGGGCGTATGCGTTTTTTCCTGAATATATTCAGGAAAAAACGCATACGCCCTTTTTGGCCAAGGGCATCATTGTCAACGTTTTGCCGCTTTTCATGTGCTTTAAAGGTGATTCGAATCTACCTCCTGAAATCTGTTTCCTGCATTTCTGCCTTGATTTCAAATCTTCTTCTTTGCCTTCCCTCAATATATTTGTGGACGAGAGTTATCATTTATAACTCTGCAGGTTTGTGAATTGCAGTGCCCTGAAGCTCCATTTTACAACTCGCTTTTTTGGGAGCTGGCCGCAAAAGCGCAGGATGGCTTCAGGCCCTGTTCTGGTTCCGGGGGGAGGATGAGCCTGTGGTTAATTCTTCTTCCTGATGGGAAAATAGAGTGACCTGTGCCTGTCCCAACACCAAGAGCTAGTCTCTCACTGGTTCCCCGTCTACCCGTTCATCCTCAGGACAAATTGCAACCTGTACGGAACAGGAGGTTAAAGGTGCTGATGCTCCAAGTAGGGAGATTGTTAGTAAAGCGGCTGGAATGGCGAACCCGGGCACAAGGAGAAGAGAAATGAGGTGCGTTTTAGAAACCTTTCCCCATCACATGGTGTACCATCTTTTTGTTTTCTCATGCATGTTTTCGATGTAGGAAGATGCCCTTGAACCTGGAGATTTGGGACCCATGCGATGGGTACCACGCAGTATTACTTTAAAGGGTCTGCGTTTGCTCACCCAACCTCACCAAACCTCTCAGCCCCAAGAGTGTCCACCCTTATGTCTCATCCAGCTGTGGGTCTAGATATGGTCAATCCAGGTTGCATCACAGCCCCTGAACGCATTGTGTAAGAATTTCTCTCTCTTTCACTGTCTTTGTTTCATGGGTTTTTCAAAGTAATTTATTTTTGTAATGGGGTTTAGCTGCTTTTCACTGCTGTGTTTATGCCGCTTTACACCCACTTGACACACTAACAGAGAGATATCAATACATAGGTTTTAAGATTATTACTAGTCAGATATATTCTTGTGCGGTGAATAGGGCGTGTTGAGTCCAGTTCTCTGAGCAAGGAGTAGGTCTTGTCTATTACATATTGGGTTTATGGAACGGTATCTGAGCTAATTTGAAACCCTTGTTTTATGTATCACCCCACCTCACCTTTCCCGTTAAGCAGCCATAGTGTGATTTCTGCATGTGTGACTCTGTTCTGTTTTGTAATTCAGTTCAAGTGTAACGGTTTTTACATTCCCTCTATAAGTGATACCTTATGAGAAGTGTCCTTTTCTGTGTGACTTATTTCACTTAGAATCGTCGTACCTAAATCCACTCATCATGCTGCTATTAGCCTTATGACATTGACTTCATGGCTGAGTGATATTCCATTGTACATAAGGACCACAACTTCTTTATCCATTTTTCTCCCTCCTGGGATATTGAAGGTGGAATGAAGTGGAGGTCTTTGTCAACAGAGCAGCTCTAAACTTTGGGGTGCTTGTGTCTTGCTGATTTTTCATTTTCCCAATTTATACCCCCATGAGTGGAAGTGCCCTATGCTCTCTAAGCTGTGTTTTTTAGATGTTTCAGGACACACCGTACACTTCTCCAGAGTGGCTGTTGGCAATTTACATCCCACACATCAGTGTAGCAAGGCTCCCATTTCTCCATGGCCTGTCCTGCATTTCTGGTTTTGAGACTTTTTTCAGCATGGCCCTTTTGACCGATGGGTAGCGAGTCTTCTTTGTATCCCTGATTTGCCTTTCCAGGTTGCTTGGTTGGCCAAAAAGGGCGTATGCATTTTTTCCTGAATATATTCAGGAAAAAACGCATACGCCCTTTTTGGCCAAGGGCATCATTGTCAACGTTTTGCCGCTTTTCATGTGCTTTAAAGGCGATTCGAATCTACCTCCTGAAATCTGTTTCCTGCATTTCTGCCTTGCTTTCAAATCCTCTTCTTTGCCTTCCCTCAATATATTTGTGGACGAGAGTTATCATTTATAACTCTGCAGGTTTGTGAATTGCAGTGCCCTGAAGCTCCATTTTACAACTCGCTTTTTTGGGAGCTGGCCGCAAAAGCGCAGGATGGCTTCAGGCCCTGTTCTGGTTCCGGGGGGGAGGATGAGCCTGTGGTTAATTCTTCTTCCTGATGGGAAAATACAGTGACCTGTGCCTGTCCCAACACCAAGAGCTAGTCTCTCACTGGTTCCCAGTCTACCCGTTCATCCTCAGGACAAATTGCAACCTGTACGGAACAGGAGGTTAAAGGTGCTGATGCTCCAAGTAGGGAGATTGTTAGTAAAGCGGCTGGAATGGCGAACCCGGGCACAAGGAGAAGAGAAATGAGGTGCGTTTTAGAAACCTTTCCCCATCACATGGTGTACCATCTTTTTGTTTTCTCATGCATGTTTTCGATGTAGGAAGATGCCCTTGAACCTGGAGATTTGGGACCCATGCGATGGGTACCACGCAGTATTACTTTAAAGGGTCTGCGTTTGCTCACCCAACCTCACCAAACCTCTCAGCCCCAAGAGTGTCCACCCTTATGTCTCATCCAGCTGTGGGTCTAGAAATGGTCAATCCAGGTTGCATCACAGCCCCTGAACGCATTGTGTAAGAATTTCTCTCTCTTTCACTGTCTTTGTTTCATGGGTTTTTCAAAGTAATTTATTTTTATAATGGGGTTTAGCTGCTTTTCACTGCTGTGTTTATGCCGCTTTACACCCACTTGACACACTAACAGAGAGATATCAATACATAGGTTTTAAGATTATTACTAGTCAGATATATTCTTGTGCGGTGAATAGGGCGTGTTGAGTCCAGTTCTCTGAGCAAGGAGTAGGTCTTGTCTATTACATATTGGGTTTATGGAACGGTATCTGAGCTAATTTGAAACCCTTGTTTTATGTATCACCCCACCTCACCTTTCCCGTTAAGCAGCCATAGTGTGTTTTCTGCATGTGTGACTCTGTTCTGTTTTGTAATTCAGTTCAAGTGTAACGGTTTTTACAGTCCCTCTATAAGTGATACCTTATGAGAAGTGTCCTTTTCTGTGTGACTTATTTCACTTAGAATCGTCGTACCTAAATCCACTCATCATGCTGCTATTAGCCTTATGACATTGATTTCATGGCTGAGTGATATTCCATTGTACATAAGGACCACAACTTCTTTATCCATTTTTCTCCCTCCTGGGATATTGAAGGTGGAATGAAGTGGAGGTCCTTGTCAACAGAGCAGCCCTAAACTTTGGGGTGCTTGTGTCTTGCTGATTTTTCATTTTCCCAATTTATACCGCCATGAGTGGAAGTGCCCTATGCTCTCTAAGCTGTGTTTTTTAGATGTTTCAGGACACACCGTACACTTCTCCAGAGTGGCTGTTGGCAATTTACATCCCGCCCATCAGTGTAGCAAGGCTCCCATTTCTCCATGGCCTGTCCTGCATTTCTGGTTTTGAGACTTTTTTCAGCATGGCCCTTTTGACCGATGGGTAGCGAGTCTTCTTTGTAGCCCTGATTTGCCTTTCCAGGTTGCTTGGTTGGCCAAAAAGGGCGTATGCGTTTTTTCCTGAATATATTCAGGAAAAAACGCATACGCCCTTTTTGGCCAAGGGCATCATTGTCAACGTTTTGCCGCTTTTCATGTGCTTTAAAGGCGATTCGAATCTACCTCCTGAAATCTGTTTCCTGCATTTCTGCCTTGATTTCAAATCCTCTTCTTTGCCTTCCCTCAATATATTTGTGGACGAGAGTTATCATTTATAACTCTGCAGGTTTGTGAATTGCAGTGCCCTGAAGCTCCATTGTACAACTCGCTTTTTTGGGAGCTGGCCGCAAAAGCGCAGGATGGCTTCAGGCCCTGTTCTGGTTCCGGGGGGGAGGATGAGCCTGTGGTTAATTCTTCTTCCTGATGGGAAAATAGAGTGACCTGTGCCTGTCCCAACACCAAGAGCTAGTCTCTCACTGGTTCCCCGTCTACCCGTTCATCCTCAGGACAAATTGCAACCTGTACGGAACAGGAGGTTAAAGGTGCTGATGCTCCAAGTAGGGAGATTGTTAGTAAAGCGGATGGAATGGCGAACCCGGGCACAAGGAGAAGAGAAATGAGGTGCGTTTTAGAAACCTTTCCCCATCACATGGTGTACCATCTTTTTTGTTTTCTCATGCATGTTTTCGATGTAGGAAGATGCCCTTGAACCTGGAGATTTGGGACCCATGCGATGGGTACCACGCAGTATTACTTTAAAGGGTCTGCGTTTGCTCACCCAACCTCACCAAACCTCTCAGCCCCAAGAGTGTCCACCCTTATGTCTCATCCAGCTGTGGGTCTAGAAATGGTCAATCCAGGTTGCATCACAGCCCCTGAACGCATTGTGTAAGAATTTCTCTCTCTTTCACTGTCTTTGTTTCATGGGTTTTTCAAAGTAATTTATTTTTATAATGGGGTTTAGCTGCTTTTCACTGCTGTGTTTATGCCGCTTTACACCCACTTGACACACTAACAGAGAGATATCAATACATAGGTTTTAAGATTATTACTAGTCAGATATATTCTTGTGCGGTGAATAGGGCGTGTTGAGTCCAGTTCTCTGAGCAAGGAGTAGGTCTTGTCTATTACATATTGGGTTTATGGAACGGTATCTGAGCTAATTTGAAACCCTTGTTTTATGTATCACCCCACCTCACCTTTCCCGTTAAGCAGCCATAGTGTGTTTTCTGCATGTGTGACTCTGTTCTGTTTTGTAATTCAGTTCAAGTGTAACGGTTTTTACATTCCCTCTATAAGTGATACCTTATGAGAAGTGTCCTTTTCTGTGTGACTTATTTCACTTAGAATCGTCGTACCTAAATCCACTCATCATGCTGCTATTAGCCTTATGACATTGATTTCATGGCTGAGTGATATTCCATTGTACATAAGGACCACAACTTCTTTATCCATTTTTCTCCCTCCTGGGATATTGAAGGTGGAATGAAGTGGAGGTCCTTGTCAACAGAGCAGCCCTAAACTTTGGGGTGCTTGTGTCTTGCTGATTTTTCATTTTCCCAATTTATACCCCCATGAGTGGAAGTGCCCTATGCTCTCTAAGCTGTGTTTTTTAGATGTTTCAGGACACACCGTACACTTCTCCAGAGTGGCTGTTGGCAATTTACATCCCGCCCATCAGTGTAGCAAGGCTCCCATTTCTCCATGGCCTGTCCTGCATTTCTGGTTTTGAGACTTTTTTCAGCATGGCCCTTTTGACCGATGGGTAGCGAGTCTTCTTTGTAGCCCTGATTTGCCTTTCCAGGTTGCTTGGTTGGCCAAAAAGGGCGTATGCGTTTTTTCCTGAATATATTCAGGAAAAAACGCATACGCCCTTTTTGGCCAAGGGCATCATTGTCAAAGTTTTGCCGCTTTTCATGTGCTTTAAAGGCGATTCGAATCTACCTCCTGAAATCTGTTTCCTGCATTTCTGCCTTGATTTCAAATCCTCTTCTTTGCCTTCCCTCAATATATTTGTGGACGAGAGTTATCATTTATAACTCTGCAGGTTTGTGAATTGCAGTGCCCTGAAGCTCCATTGTACAACTCGCTTTTTTGGGAGCTGGCCGCAAAAGCGCAGGATGGCTTCAGGCCCTGTTCTGGTTCCGGGGGGGAGGATGAGCCTGTGGTTAATTCTTCTTCCTGATGGGAAAATAGAGTGACCTGTGCCTGTCCCAACACCAAGAGCTAGTCTCTCACTGGTTCCCCGTCTACCCGTTCATCCTCAGGACAAATTGCAACCTGTACGGAACAGGAGGTTAAAGGTGCTGATGCTCCAAGTAGGGAGATTGTTAGTAAAGCGGCTGGAATGGAGAACCCGGGCACAAGGAGAAGAGAAATGAGGTGCGTTTTAGAAACCTTTCCCCATCACATGGTGTACCATCTTTTTGTTTTCTCATGCATGTTTTCGATGTAGGAAGATGCCCTTGAACCTGGAGATTTGGGACCCATGCGATGGGTACCACGCAGTATTACTTTAAAGGGTCTGCGTTTGCTCACCCAACCTCACCAAACCTCTCAGCCCCAAGAGTGTCCACCCTTATGTCTCATCCAGCTGTGGGTCTAGATATGGTCAATCCAGGTTGCATCACAGCCCCTGAACGCATTGTGTAAGAATTTCTCTCTCTTTCACTGTCTTTGTTTCATGGGTTTTTCAAAGTAATTTATTTTTATAATGGGGTTTAGCTGCTTTTCACTGCTGTGTTTATGCCGCTTTACACCCACTTGACACACTAACAGAGAGATATCAATACATAGGTTTTAAGATTATTACTAGTCAGATATATTCTTGTGCGGTGAATAGGGCGTGTTGAGTCCAGTTCTCTGAGCAAGGAGTAGGTCTTGTCTATTACATATTGGGTTTATGGAACGGTATCTGAGCTAATTTGAAACCCTTGTTTTATGTATCACCCCACCTTACCTTTCCCGTTAAGCAGCCATAGTGTGTTTTCTGCATGTGTGACTCTGTTCTGTTTTGTAATTCAGTTCAAGTGTAACGGTTTGTACATTCCCTCTATAAGTGATACCTTATGAGAAGTGTCCTTTTCTGTGTGACTTATTTCACTTAGAATCATCGTACCTAAATCCACTCATCATGCTGCTATTAGCCTTATGACATTGATTTCATGGCTGAGTGATATTCCATTGTACATAAGGACCACAACTTCTTTATCCATTTTTCTCCCTCCTGGGATATTGAAGGTGGAATGAAGTGGAGGTCCTTGTCAACAGAGCAGCCCTAAACTTTGGGGTGCTTGTGTCTTGCTGATTTTTCATTTTCCCAATTTATACCCCCATGAGTGGAAGTGCCCTATGCTCTCTAAGCTGTGTTTTTTAGATGTTTCAGGACACACCGTACACTTCTCCAGAGTGGCTGTTGGCAATTTACATCCCACCCATCAGTGTAGCAAGGCTCCCATTTCTCCATGGCCTGTCCTGCATTTCTGGTTTTGAGACTTTTTTCAGCATGGCCCTTTTGACCGATGGGTAGCGAGTCTTCTTTGTAGCCCTGATTTGCCTTTCCAGGTTGCTTGGTTGGCCAAAAAGGGCGTATGCGTTTTTTCCTGAATATATTCAGGAAAAAACGCATACGCCCTTTTTGGCCAAGAGCATCATTGTCAACGTTTTGCCGCTTTTCATGTGCTTTAAAGGCGATTCGAATCTACCTCCTGAAATCTGTTTCCTGCATTTCTGCCTTGATTTCAAATCCTCTTCTTTGCCTTCCCTCAATATATTTGTGGACGAGAGTTATCATTTATAACTCTGCAGGTTTGTGAATTGCAGTGCCCTGAAGCTCCATTTTACAACTCGCTTTTTTGGGAGCTGGCCGCAAAAGCGCAGGATGGCTTCAGGCCCTGTTCTGGTTCCGGGGGGGGAGGATGAGCCTGTGGTTAATTCTTCTTCCTGATGGGAAAATAGAGTGACCTGTGCCTGTCCCAACAACAAGAGCTAGTCTCTCACTGGTTCCCCGTATTCCCGTTCATCCTCAGGACAAATTGCAACCTGTATGGAACAGGAGGTTAAAGGTGCTGATGCTCCAAGTAGGGAGATTGTTAGTAAAGCGGCTGGAATGGCGACCCCGGGCACAAGGAGAAGAGAAATGAGGTGCGTTTTAGAAACCTTTCCCCATCACATGGTGTACCATCTTTTTTATTTTCTCATGCATGTTTTCGATGTAGGAAGATGCCCTTGAACCTGGAGATTTGGGACCCATGCGATGGGTACCACGCAGTATTACTTTAAAGGGTCTGCGTTTGCTCACCCAACCTCACCAAACCTCTCAGCCCCAAGAGTGTCCACCCTTATGTCTCATCCAGCTGTGGGTCTAGAAATGGTCAATCCAGGTTGCATCACAGCCCCTGAACGCATTGTGTAAGAATTTCTCTCTCTTTCACTGTCTTTGTTTCATGGGTTTTTCAAAGTAATTTATTTTTATAATGGGGTTTAGCTGCTTTTCACTGCTGTGTTTATGCCGCTTTACACCCACTTGACACACTAACAGAGAGATATCAATACATAGGTTTTAAGATTATTACTAGTCAGATATATTCTTGTGCGGTGAATAGGGCGTGTTGAGTCCAGTTCTCTGAGCAAGGAGTAGGTCTTGTCTATTACATATTGGGTTTATGGAACGGTATCTGAGCTAATTTGAAACCCTTGTTTTATGTATCACCCCACCTCACCTTTCCCGTTAAGCAGCCATAGTGTGTTTTCTGCATGTGTGACTCTGTTCTGTTTTGTAATTCAGTTCAAGTGTAACGGTTTTTACATTCCCTCTATAAGTGATACCTTATGAGAAGTGTCCTTTTCTGTGTGACTTATTTCACTTAGAATCGTCGTACCTAAATCCACTCATCATGCTGCTATTAGCCTTATGACATTGATTTCATGGCTGAGTGATATTCCATTGTACATAAGGACCACAACTTCTTTATCCATTTTTCTCCCTCCTGGGATATTGAAGGTGGAATGAAGTGGAGGTCCTTGTCAACAGAGCAGCCCTAAACTTTGGGGTGCTTGTGTCTTGCTGATTTTTCATTTTCCCAATTTATACCCCCATGAGTGGAAGTGCCCTATGCTCTCTAAGCTGTGTTTTTTAGATGTTTCAGGACACACCGTACACTTCTCCAGAGTGGCTGTTGGCAATTTACATCCCGCCCATCAGTGTAGCAAGGCTCCCATTTCTCCATGGCCTGTCCTGCATTTCTGGTTTTGAGACTTTTTTCAGCATGGCCCTTTTGACCGATGGGTAGCGAGTCTTCTTTGTAGCCCTGATTTGCCTTTCCAGGTTGCTTGGTTGGCCAAAAAGGGCGTATGCGTTTTTTCCTGAATATATTCAGGAAAAAACGCATACGCCCTTTTTGGCCAAGGGCATCATTGTCAAAGTTTTGCCGCTTTTCATGTGCTTTAAAGGTGATTCGAATCTACCTCCTGAAATCTGTTTCCTGCATTTCTGCCTTGATTTCAAATCCTCTTCTTTGCCTTCCCTCAATATATTTGTGGACGAGAGTTATCATTTATAACTCTGCAGGTTTGTGAATTGCAGTGCCCTGAAGCTCCATTGTACAACTCGCTTTTTTGGGAGCTGGCCGCAAAAGCGCAGGATGGCTTCAGGCCCTGTTCTTGTTCCGGGGGGGGAGGATGAGCCTGTGGTTAATTCTTCTTCCTGATGGGAAAATAGAGTGACCTGTGCCTGTCCCAACAACAAGAGCTAGTCTCTCACTGGTTCCCCGTATTCCCGTTCATCCTCAGGACAAATTGCAACCTGTACGGAACAGGAGGTTAAAGGTGCTGATGCTCCAAGTAGGGAGATTGTTAGTAAAGCGGCTGGAATGGCGACCCCGGGCACAAGGAGAAGAGAAATGAGGTGCGTTTTAGAAACCTTTCCCCATCACATGGTGTACCATCTTTTTTGTTTTCTCATGCATGTTTTCAATGTAGGAAGATGCCCTTGAACCTGGAGATTTGGGACCCATGCGATGGGTACCACGCAGTATTACTTTAAAGGGTCTGCGTTTGCTCACCCAACCTCACCAAACCTCTCAGCCCCAAGAGTGTCCACCCTTATGTCTCATCCAGCTGTGGGTCTAGAAATGGTCAATCCAGGTTGCATCACAGCCCCTGAACGCATTGTGTAAGAATTTCTCTCTCTTTCACTGTCTTTGTTTCATGGGTTTTTCAAAGTAATTTATTTTTATAATGGGGTTTAGCTGCTTTTCACTGCTGTGTTTATGCCGCTTTACACCCACTTGACACACTAATAGAGAGATATCAATACATAGGTTTTAAGATTATTACTAGTCAGATATATTCTTGTGCGGTGAATAGGGCGTGTTGAGTCCAGTTCTCTGAGCAAGGAGTAGGTCTTGTCTATTACATATTGGGTTTATGGAACGGTATCTGAGCTAATTTGAAACCCTTGTTTTATGTATCACCCCACCTCACCTTTCCCGTTAAGCAGCCATAGTGTGTTTTCTGCATGTGTGACTCTGTTCTGTTTTGTAATTCAGTTCAAGTGTAACGGTTTTTACAGTCCCTCTATAAGTGATACCTTATGAGAAGTGTCCTTTTCTGTGTGACTTATTTCACTTAGAATCGTCGTACCTAAACCCACTCATCATGCTGCTATTAGCCTTATGACATTGATTTCATGGCTGAGTGATATTCCATTGTACATAAGGACCACAACTTCTTTATCCATTTTTCTCCTTCCTGGGATATTGAAGGTGGAATGAAGTGGAGGTCCTTGTCAACAGAGCAGCCCTAAACTTTGGGGTGCTTGTGTCTTGCTGATTTTTCATTTTCCCAATTTATACCCCCATGAGTGGAAGTGCCCTATGCTCTCTAAGCTGTGTTTTTTAGATGTTTCAGGACACACCGTACACTTCTCCAGAGTGGCTGTTGGCAATTTACATCCCGCCCATCAGTGTAGCAAGGCTCCCATTTCTCCATGGCCTGTCCTGCATTTCTGGTTTTGACACTTTTTTCAGCATGGCCCTTTTGACCGATGGGAAGCGAGACTTCTCTGTAGCGCTGATTTGCCTTTCCAGGTTGCTTGGTTGGCCAAAAAGGGCGTATGCGTTTTTCCTGAATATATTCAGGAAAAAACGCATACGCCCTTTTTGGCCAAGGGCATCATTGTCAACGTTTTGCCGCTTTTCATGTGCTTTAAAGGTGATTCGAATCTACCTCCTGAAATCTGTTTCCTGCATTTCTGCCTTGATTTCAAAGCCTCTTCTTTGCCTTCCCTCAATATATTTGTGGACGAGAGTTATCATTTATAACTCTGCAGGTTTGTGAATTGCAGTGCCCTGAAGCTCCATTTTACAACTCGCTTTTTTGGGAGCTGGCCGCAAAAGCGCAGGATGGCTTCAGGCCCTGTTCTGGTTCCGGGGGGGAGGATGAGCCTGTGGTTAATTCTTCTTCCTGATGGGAAAATAGAGTGACCTGTGCCTGTCCCAACACCAAGAGCTAGTCTCTCACTGGTTCCCCGTCTACCCGTTCATCCTCAGGACAAATTGCAACCTGTACGGAACAGGAGGTTAAAGGTGCTGATGCTCCAAGTAGGGAGATTGTTAGTAAAGCGGCTGGAATGGAGAACCCGGGCACAAGGAGAAGAGAAATGAGGTGCGTTTTAGAAACCTTTCCCCATCACATGGTGTACCATCTTTTTGTTTTCTCATGCATGTTTTCGATGTAGGAAGATGCCCTTGAACCTGGAGATTTGGGACCCATGCGATGGGTACCACGCAGTATTACTTTAAAGGGTCTGCGTTTGCTCACCCAACCTCACCAAACCTCTCAGCCCCAAGAGTGTCCACCCTTATGTCTCATCCAGCTGTGGGTCTAGATATGGTCAATCCAGGTTGCATCACAGCCCCTGAACGCATTGTGTAAGAATTTCTCTCTCTTTCACTGTCTTTGTTTCATGGGTTTTTCAAAGTAATTTATTTTTATAATGGGGTTTAGCTGCTTTTCACTGCTGTGTTTATGCCGCTTTACACCCACTTGACACACTAACAGAGAGATATCAATACATAGGTTTTAAGATTATTACTAGTCAGATATATTCTTGTGCGGTGAATAGGGCGTGTTGAGTCCAGTTC
The DNA here is from genome assembly GCF_965194805.1 of Balaenoptera borealis. Classification (NCBI taxonomy): domain Eukaryota; kingdom Metazoa; phylum Chordata; class Mammalia; order Artiodactyla; family Balaenopteridae; genus Balaenoptera; species Balaenoptera borealis. Next base: position 684,181 of record NW_028123817.1, read on the forward strand.
TCTGAGCAAGGAGTAGGTCTTGTCTATTACATATTGGGTTTATGGAACGGTATCTGAGCTAATTTGAAACCCTTGTTTTATGTATCACCCCACCTTACCTTTCCCGTTAAGCAGCCATAGTGTGTTTTCTGCATGTGTGACTCTGTTCTGTTTTGTAATTCAGTTCAAGTGTAACGGTTTTTACATTCCCTCTATAAGTGATACCTTATGAGAAGTGTCCTTTTCTGTGTGACTTATTTCACTTAGAATCATCGTACCTAAATCCACTCATCATGCTGCTATTAGCCTTATGACATTGATTTCATGGCTGAGTGATATTCCATTGTACATAAGGACCACAACTTCTTTATCCATTTTTCTCCCTCCTGGGATATTGAAGGTGGAATGAAGTGGAGGTCCTTGTCAACAGAGCAGCCCTAAACTTTGGGGTGCTTGTGTCTTGCTGATTTTTCATTTTCCCAATTTATACCCCCATGAGTGGAAGTGCCCTATGCTCTCTAAGCTGTGTTTTTTAGATGTTTCAGGACACACCGTACACTTCTCCAGAGTGGCTGTTGGCAATTTACATCCCACCCATCAGTGTAGCAAGGCTCCCATTTCTCCATGGCCTGTCCTGCATTTCTGGTTTTGAGACTTTTTTCAGCATGGCCCTTTTGACCGATGGGTAGCGAGTCTTCTTTGTAGCCCTGATTTGCCTTTCCAGGTTGCTTGGTTGGCCAAAAAGGGCGTATGCGTTTTTTCCTGAATATATTCAGGAAAAAACGCATACGCCCTTTTTGGCCAAGAGCATCATTGTCAACGTTTTGCCGCTTTTCATGTGCTTTAAAGGCGATTCGAATCTACCTCCTGAAATCTGTTTCCTGCATTTCTGCCTTGATTTCAAATCCTCTTCTTTGCCTTCCCTAAATATATTTGTGGACGAGAGTTATCATTTATAACTCTGCAGGTTTGTGAATTGCAGTGCCCTGAAACTCCATTTTACAACTCGCTTTTTTGGGAGCTGGCCGCCAAAGCGCAGGATGGCTTCAGGCCCTGTTCTGGTTCCGGGGGGGGAGGATGAGCCTGTGGTTAATTCTTCTTCCTGATGGGAAAATAGAGTGACCTGTGCCTGTCCCAACAACAAGAGCTAGTCTCTCACTGGTTCCCCGTATTCCCGTTCATCCTCAGGACAAATTGCAACCTGTACGGAACAGGAGGTTAAAGGTGCTGATGCTCCAAGTAGGGAGATTGTTAGTAAAGCGGCTGGAATGGCGACCCCGGGCACAAGGAGAAGAGAAATGAGGTGCGTTTTAGAAACCTTTCCCCATCACATGGTGTACCATCTTTTTTGTTTTCTCATGCATGTTTTCAATGTAGGAAGATGCCCTTGAACCTGGAGATTTGGGACCCATGCGATGGGTACCACGCAGTATTACTTTAAAGGGTCTGCGTTTGCTCACCCAACCTCACCAAACCTCTCAGCCCCAAGAGTGTCCACCCTTATGTCTCATCCAGCTGTGGGTCTAGAAATGGTCAATCCAGGTTGCATCACAGCCCCTGAACGCATTGTGTAAGAATTTCTCTCTCTTTCACTGTCTTTGTTTCATGGGTTTTTCAAAGTAATTTATTTTTATAATGGGGTTTAGCTGCTTTTCACTGCTGTGTTTATGCCGCTTTACACCCACTTGACACACTAACAGAGAGATATCAATACATAGGTTTTAAGATTATTACTAGTCAGATATATTCTTGTGCGGTGAATAGGGCGTGTTGAGTCCAGTTCTCTGAGCAAGGAGTAGGTCTTGTCTATTACATATTGGGTTTATGGAACGGTATCTGAGCTAATTTGAAACCCTTGTTTTATGTATCACCCCACCTCACCTTTCCCGTTAAGCAGCCATAGTGTGTTTTCTGCATGTGTGACTCTGTTCTGTTTTGTAATTCAGTTCAAGTGTAACGGTTTTTACAGTCCCTCTATAAGTGATACCTTATGAGAAGTGTCCTTTTCTGTGTGACTTATTTCACTTAGAATCGTCGTACCTAAATCCACTCATCATGCTGCTATTAGCCTTATGACATTGATTTCATGGCTGAGTGATATTCCATTGTACATAAGGACCACAACTTCTTTATCCATTTTTCTCCCTCCTGGGATATTGAAGGTGGAATGAAGTGGAGGTCCTTGTCAACAGAGCAGCCCTAAACTTTGGGGTGCTTGTGTCTTGCTGATTTTTCATTTTCCCAATTTATACCCCCATGAGTGGAAGTGCCCTATGCTCTCTAAGCTGTGTTTTTTAGATGTTTCAGGACACACCGTACACTTCTCCAGAGTGGCTGTTGGCAATTTACATCCCGCCCATCAGTGTAGCAAGGCTCCCATTTCTCCATGGCCTGTCCTGCATTTCTGGTTTTGAGACTTTTTTCAGCATGGCCCTTTTGACCGATGGGTAGCGAGTCTTCTTTGTAGCACTGATTTGCCTTTCCAGGTTGCTTGGTTGGCCAAAAAGGGCGTATGCGTTTTTTCCTGAATATATTCAGGAAAAAACGCATACGCCCTTTTTGGCCAAGGGCATCATTGTCAACGTTTTGCCGCTTTTCATGTGCTTTAAAGGTGATTCGAATCTACCTCCTGAAATCTGTTTCCTGCATTTCTGCCTTGATTTCAAATCTTCTTCTTTGCCTTCCCTCAATATATTTGTGGACGAGAGTTATCATTTATAACTCTGCAGGTTTGTGAATTGCAGTGCCCTGAAGCTCCATTTTACAACTCGCTTTTTTGGGAGCTGGCCGCAAAAGCGCAGGATGGCTTCAGGCCCTGTTCTGGTTCCGGGGGGAGGATGAGCCTGTGGTTAATTCTTCTTCCTGATGGGAAAATAGAGTGACCTGTGCCTGTCCCAACACCAAGAGCTAGTCTCTCACTGGTTCCCCGTCTACCCGTTCATCCTCAGGACAAATTGCAACCTGTACGGAACAGGAGGTTAAAGGTGCTGATGCTCCAAGTAGGGAGATTGTTAGTAAAGCGGCTGGAATGGCGAACCCGGGCACAAGGAGAAGAGAAATGAGGTGCGTTTTAGAAACCTTTCCCCATCACATGGTGTACCATCTTTTTGTTTTCTCATGCATGTTTTCGATGTAGGAAGATGCCCTTGAACCTGGAGATTTGGGACCCATGCGATGGGTACCACGCAGTATTACTTTAAAGGGTCTGCGTTTGCTCACCCAACCTCACCAAACCTCTCAGCCCCAAGAGTGTCCACCCTTATGTCTCATCCAGCTGTGGGTCTAGATATGGTCAATCCAGGTTGCATCACAGCCCCTGAACGCATTGTGTAAGAATTTCTCTCTCTTTCACTGTCTTTGTTTCATGGGTTTTTCAAAGTAATTTATTTTTGTAATGGGGTTTAGCTGCTTTTCACTGCTGTGTTTATGCCGCTTTACACCCACTTGACACACTAACAGAGAGATATCAATACATAGGTTTTAAGATTATTACTAGTCAGATATATTCTTGTGCGGTGAATAGGGCGTGTTGAGTCCAGTTCTCTGAGCAAGGAGTAGGTCTTGTCTATTACATATTGGGTTTATGGAACGGTATCTGAGCTAATTTGAAACCCTTGTTTTATGTATCACCCCACCTCACCTTTCCCGTTAAGCAGCCATAGTGTGATTTCTGCATGTGTGACTCTGTTCTGTTTTGTAATTCAGTTCAAGTGTAACGGTTTTTACATTCCCTCTATAAGTGATACCTTATGAGAAGTGTCCTTTTCTGTGTGACTTATTTCACTTAGAATCGTCGTACCTAAATCCACTCATCATGCTGCTATTAGCCTTATGACATTGACTTCATGGCTGAGTGATATTCCATTGTACATAAGGACCACAACTTCTTTATCCATTTTTCTCCCTCCTGGGATATTGAAGGTGGAATGAAGTGGAGGTCTTTGTCAACAGAGCAGCTCTAAACTTTGGGGTGCTTGTGTCTTGCTGATTTTTCATTTTCCCAATTTATACCCCCATGAGTGGAAGTGCCCTATGCTCTCTAAGCTGTGTTTTTTAGATGTTTCAGGACACACCGTACACTTCTCCAGAGTGGCTGTTGGCAATTTACATCCCACACATCAGTGTAGCAAGGCTCCCATTTCTCCATGGCCTGTCCTGCATTTCTGGTTTTGAGACTTTTTTCAGCATGGCCCTTTTGACCGATGGGTAGCGAGTCTTCTTTGTATCCCTGATTTGCCTTTCCAGGTTGCTTGGTTGGCCAAAAAGGGCGTATGCATTTTTTCCTGAATATATTCAGGAAAAAACGCATACGCCCTTTTTGGCCAAGGGCATCATTGTCAACGTTTTGCCGCTTTTCATGTGCTTTAAAGGCGATTCGAATCTACCTCCTGAAATCTGTTTCCTGCATTTCTGCCTTGCTTTCAAATCCTCTTCTTTGCCTTCCCTCAATATATTTGTGGACGAGAGTTATCATTTATAACTCTGCAGGTTTGTGAATTGCAGTGCCCTGAAGCTCCATTTTACAACTCGCTTTTTTGGGAGCTGGCCGCAAAAGCGCAGGATGGCTTCAGGCCCTGTTCTGGTTCCGGGGGGGAGGATGAGCCTGTGGTTAATTCTTCTTCCTGATGGGAAAATACAGTGACCTGTGCCTGTCCCAACACCAAGAGCTAGTCTCTCACTGGTTCCCAGTCTACCCGTTCATCCTCAGGACAAATTGCAACCTGTACGGAACAGGAGGTTAAAGGTGCTGATGCTCCAAGTAGGGAGATTGTTAGTAAAGCGGCTGGAATGGCGAACCCGGGCACAAGGAGAAGAGAAATGAGGTGCGTTTTAGAAACCTTTCCCCATCACATGGTGTACCATCTTTTTGTTTTCTCATGCATGTTTTCGATGTAGGAAGATGCCCTTGAACCTGGAGATTTGGGACCCATGCGATGGGTACCACGCAGTATTACTTTAAAGGGTCTGCGTTTGCTCACCCAACCTCACCAAACCTCTCAGCCCCAAGAGTGTCCACCCTTATGTCTCATCCAGCTGTGGGTCTAGAAATGGTCAATCCAGGTTGCATCACAGCCCCTGAACGCATTGTGTAAGAATTTCTCTCTCTTTCACTGTCTTTGTTTCATGGGTTTTTCAAAGTAATTTATTTTTATAATGGGGTTTAGCTGCTTTTCACTGCTGTGTTTATGCCGCTTTACACCCACTTGACACACTAACAGAGAGATATCAATACATAGGTTTTAAGATTATTACTAGTCAGATATATTCTTGTGCGGTGAATAGGGCGTGTTGAGTCCAGTTCTCTGAGCAAGGAGTAGGTCTTGTCTATTACATATTGGGTTTATGGAACGGTATCTGAGCTAATTTGAAACCCTTGTTTTATGTATCACCCCACCTCACCTTTCCCGTTAAGCAGCCATAGTGTGTTTTCTGCATGTGTGACTCTGTTCTGTTTTGTAATTCAGTTCAAGTGTAACGGTTTTTACAGTCCCTCTATAAGTGATACCTTATGAGAAGTGTCCTTTTCTGTGTGACTTATTTCACTTAGAATCGTCGTACCTAAATCCACTCATCATGCTGCTATTAGCCTTATGACATTGATTTCATGGCTGAGTGATATTCCATTGTACATAAGGACCACAACTTCTTTATCCATTTTTCTCCCTCCTGGGATATTGAAGGTGGAATGAAGTGGAGGTCCTTGTCAACAGAGCAGCCCTAAACTTTGGGGTGCTTGTGTCTTGCTGATTTTTCATTTTCCCAATTTATACCGCCATGAGTGGAAGTGCCCTATGCTCTCTAAGCTGTGTTTTTTAGATGTTTCAGGACACACCGTACACTTCTCCAGAGTGGCTGTTGGCAATTTACATCCCGCCCATCAGTGTAGCAAGGCTCCCATTTCTCCATGGCCTGTCCTGCATTTCTGGTTTTGAGACTTTTTTCAGCATGGCCCTTTTGACCGATGGGTAGCGAGTCTTCTTTGTAGCCCTGATTTGCCTTTCCAGGTTGCTTGGTTGGCCAAAAAGGGCGTATGCGTTTTTTCCTGAATATATTCAGGAAAAAACGCATACGCCCTTTTTGGCCAAGGGCATCATTGTCAACGTTTTGCCGCTTTTCATGTGCTTTAAAGGCGATTCGAATCTACCTCCTGAAATCTGTTTCCTGCATTTCTGCCTTGATTTCAAATCCTCTTCTTTGCCTTCCCTCAATATATTTGTGGACGAGAGTTATCATTTATAACTCTGCAGGTTTGTGAATTGCAGTGCCCTGAAGCTCCATTTTACAACTCGCTTTTTTGGGAGCTGGCCGCAAAAGCGCAGGATGGCTTCAGGCCCTGTTCTGGTTCCGGGGGGAGGATGAGCCTGTGGTTAATTCTTCTTCCTGATGGGAAAATAGAGTGACCTGTGCCTGTCCCAACACCAAGAGCTAGTCTCTCACTGGTTCCCCGTCTACCCGTTCATCCTCAGGACAAATTGCAACCTGTACGGAACAGGAGGTTAAAGGTGCTGATGCTCCAAGTAGGGAGATTGTTAGTAAAGCGGCTGGAATGGCGAACCCGGGCACAAGGAGAAGAGAAATGAGGTGCGTTTTAGAAACCTTTCCCCATCACATGGTGTACCATCTTTTTGTTTTCTCATGCATGTTTTCGATGTAGGAAGATGCCCTTGAACCTGGAGATTTGGGACCCATGCGATGGGTACCACGCAGTATTACTTTAAAGGGTCTGCGTTTGCTCACCCAACCTCACCAAACCTCTCAGCCCCAAGAGTGTCCACCCTTATGTCTCATCCAGCTGTGGGTCTAGATATGGTCAATCCAGGTTGCATCACAGCCCCTGAACGCATTGTGTAAGAATTTCTCTCTCTTTCACTGTCTTTGTTTCATGGGTTTTTCAAAGTAATTTATTTTTGTAATGGGGTTTAGCTGCTTTTCACTGCTGTGTTTATGCCGCTTTACACCCACTTGACACACTAACAGAGAGATATCAATACATAGGTTTTAAGATTATTACTAGTCAGATATATTCTTGTGCGGTGAATAGGGCGTGTTGAGTCCAGTTCTCTGAGCAAGGAGTAGGTCTTGTCTATTACATATTGGGTTTATGGAACGGTATCTGAGCTAATTTGAAACCCTTGTTTTATGTATCACCCCACCTCACCTTTCCCGTTAAGCAGCCATAGTGTGATTTCTGCATGTGTGACTCTGTTCTGTTTTGTAATTCAGTTCAAGTGTAACGGTTTTTACATTCCCTCTATAAGTGATACCTTATGAGAAGTGTCCTTTTCTGTGTGACTTATTTCACTTAGAATCGTCGTACCTAAATCCACTCATCATGCTGCTATTAGCCTTATGACATTGACTTCATGGCTGAGTGATATTCCATTGTACATAAGGACCACAACTTCTTTATCCATTTTTCTCCCTCCTGGGATATTGAAGGTGGAATGAAGTGGAGGTCTTTGTCAACAGAGCAGCTCTAAACTTTGGGGTGCTTGTGTCTTGCTGATTTTTCATTTTCCCAATTTATACCCCCATGAGTGGAAGTGCCCTATGCTCTCTAAGCTGTGTTTTTTAGATGTTTCAGGACACACCGTACACTTCTCCAGAGTGGCTGTTGGCAATTTACATCCCACACATCAGTGTAGCAAGGCTCCCATTTCTCCATGGCCTGTCCTGCATTTCTGGTTTTGAGACTTTTTTCAGCATGGCCCTTTTGACCGATGGGTAGCGAGTCTTCTTTGTATCCCTGATTTGCCTTTCCAGGTTGCTTGGTTGGCCAAAAAGGGCGTATGCATTTTTTCCTGAATATATTCAGGAAAAAACGCATACGCCCTTTTTGGCCAAGGGCATCATTGTCAACGTTTTGCCGCTTTTCATGTGCTTTAAAGGCGATTCGAATCTACCTCCTGAAATCTGTTTCCTGCATTTCTGCCTTGCTTTCAAATCCTCTTCTTTGCCTTCCCTCAATATATTTGTGGACGAGAGTTATCATTTATAACTCTGCAGGTTTGTGAATTGCAGTGCCCTGAAGCTCCATTTTACAACTCGCTTTTTTGGGAGCTGGCCGCAAAAGCGCAGGATGGCTTCAGGCCCTGTTCTGGTTCCGGGGGGGAGGATGAGCCTGTGGTTAATTCTTCTTCCTGATGGGAAAATACAGTGACCTGTGCCTGTCCCAACACCAAGAGCTAGTCTCTCACTGGTTCCCAGTCTACCCGTTCATCCTCAGGACAAATTGCAACCTGTACGGAACAGGAGGTTAAAGGTGCTGATGCTCCAAGTAGGGAGATTGTTAGTAAAGCGGCTGGAATGGCGAACCCGGGCACAAGGAGAAGAGAAATGAGGTGCGTTTTAGAAACCTTTCCCCATCACATGGTGTACCATCTTTTTGTTTTCTCATGCATGTTTTCGATGTAGGAAGATGCCCTTGAACCTGGAGATTTGGGACCCATGCGATGGGTACCACGCAGTATTACTTTAAAGGGTCTGCGTTTGCTCACCCAACCTCACCAAACCTCTCAGCCCCAAGAGTGTCCACCCTTATGTCTCATCCAGCTGTGGGTCTAGAAATGGTCAATCCAGGTTGCATCACAGCCCCTGAACGCATTGTGTAAGAATTTCTCTCTCTTTCACTGTCTTTGTTTCATGGGTTTTTCAAAGTAATTTATTTTTATAATGGGGTTTAGCTGCTTTTCACTGCTGTGTTTATGCCGCTTTACACCCACTTGACACACTAACAGAGAGATATCAATACATAGGTTTTAAGATTATTACTAGTCAGATATATTCTTGTGCGGTGAATAGGGCGTGTTGAGTCCAGTTCTCTGAGCAAGGAGTAGGTCTTGTCTATTACATATTGGGTTTATGGAACGGTATCTGAGCTAATTTGAAACCCTTGTTTTATGTATCACCCCACCTCACCTTTCCCGTTAAGCAGCCATAGTGTGTTTTCTGCATGTGTGACTCTGTTCTGTTTTGTTATTCAGTTCAAGTGTAACGGTTTTTACAGTCCCTCTATAAGTGATACCTTATGAGAAGTGTCCTTTTCTGTGTGACTTATTTCACTTAGAATCGTCGTACCTAAATCCACTCATCATGCTGCTATTAGCCTTATGACATTGATTTCATGGCTGAGTGATATTCCATTGTACATAAGGACCACAACTTCTTTATCCATTTTTCTCCCTCCTGGGATATTGAAGGTGGAATGAAGTGGAGGTCCTTGTCAACAGAGCAGCCCTAAACTTTGGGGTGCTTGTGTCTTGCTGATTTTTCATTTTCCCAATTTATACCGCCATGAGTGGAAGTGCCCTATGCTCTCTAAGCTGTGTTTTTTAGATGTTTCAGGACACACCGTACACTTCTCCAGAGTGGCTGTTGGCAATTTACATCCCGCCCATCAGTGTAGCAAGGCTCCCATTTCTCCATGGCCTGTCCTGCATTTCTGGTTTTGAGACTTTTTTCAGCATGGCCCTTTTGACCGATGGGTAGCGAGTCTTCTTTGTAGCCCTGATTTGCCTTTCCAGGTTGCTTGGTTGGCCAAAAAGGGCGTATGCGTTTTTTCCTGAATATATTCAGGAAAAAACGCATACGCCCTTTTTGGCCAAGGGCATCATTGTCAACGTTTTGCCGCTTTTCATGTGCTTTAAAGGCGATTCGAATCTACCTCCTGAAATCTGTTTCCTGCATTTCTGCCTTGATTTCAAATCCTCTTCTTTGCCTTCCCTCAATATATTTGTGGACGAGAGTTATCATTTATAACTCTGCAGGTTTGTGAATTGCAGTGCCCTGAAGCTCCATTGTACAACTCGCTTTTTTGGGAGCTGGCCGCAAAAGCGCAGGATGGCTTCAGGCCCTGTTCTGGTTCCGGGGGGGAGGATGAGCCTGTGGTTAATTCTTCTTCCTGATGGGAAAATAGAGTGACCTGTGCCTGTCCCAACACCAAGAGCTAGTCTCTCACTGGTTCCCCGTCTACCCGTTCATCCTCAGGACAAATTGCAACCTGTACGGAACAGGAGGTTAAAGGTGCTGATGCTCCAAGTAGGGAGATTGTTAGTAAAGCGGATGGAATGGCGAACCCGGGCACAAGGAGAAGAGAAATGAGGTGCGTTTTAGAAACCTTTCCCCATCACATGGTGTACCATCTTTTTGTTTTCTCATGCATGTTTTCGATGTAGGAAGATGCCCTTGAACCTGGAGATTTGGGACCCATGCGATGGGTACCACGCAGTATTACTTTAAAGGGTCTGCGTTTGCTCACCCAACCTCACCAAACCTCTCAGCCCCAAGAGTGTCCACCCTTATGTCTCATCCAGCTGTGGGTCTAGATATGGTCAATCCAGGTTGCATCACAGCCCCTGAACGCATTGTGTAAGAATTTCTCTCTCTTTCACTGTCTTTGTTTCATGGGTTTTTCAAAGTAATTTATTTTTGTAATGGGGTTTAGCTGCTTTTCACTGCTGTGTTTATGCCGCTTTACACCCACTTGACACACTAACAGAGAGATATCAATACATAGGTTTTAAGATTATTACTAGTCAGATATATTCTTGTGCGGTGAATAGGGCGTGTTGAGTCCAGTTCTCTGAGCAAGGAGTAGGTCTTGTCTATTACATATTGGGTTTATGGAACGGTATCTGAGCTAATTTGAAACCCTTGTTTTATGTATCACCCCACCTCACCTTTCCCGTTAAGCAGCCATAGTGTGATTTCTGCATGTGTGACTCTGTTCTGTTTTGTAATTCAGTTCAAGTGTAACGGTTTTTACATTCCCTCTATAAGTGATACCTTATGAGAAGTGTCCTTTTCTGTGTGACTTATTTCACTTAGAATCGTCGTACCTAAATCCACTCATCATGCTGCTATTAGCCTTATGACATTGACTTCATGGCTGAGTGATATTCCATTGTACATAAGGACCACAACTTCTTTATCCATTTTTCTCCCTCCTGGGATATTGAAGGTGGAATGAAGTGGAGGTCTTTGTCAACAGAGCAGCTCTAAACTTTGGGGTGCTTGTGTCTTGCTGATTTTTCATTTTCCCAATTTATACCCCCATGAGTGGAAGTGCCCTATGCTCTCTAAGCTGTGTTTTTTAGATGTTTCAGGACACACCGTACACTTCTCCAGAGTGGCTGTTGGCAATTTACATCCCACACATCAGTGTAGCAAGGCTCCCATTTCTCCATGGCCTGTCCTGCATTTCTGGTTTTGAGACTTTTTTCAGCATGGCCCTTTTGACCGATGGGTAGCGAGTCTTCTTTGTATCCCTGATTTGCCTTTCCAGGTTGCTTGGTTGGCCAAAAAGGGCGTATGCATTTTTTCCTGAATATATTCAGGAAAAAACGCATACGCCCTTTTTGGCCAAGGGCATCATTGTCAACGTTTTGCCGCTTTTCATGTGCTTTAAAGGCGATTCGAATCTACCTCCTGAAATCTGTTTCCTGCATTTCTGCCTTGCTTTCAAATCCTCTTCTTTGCCTTCCCTCAATATATTTGTGGACGAGAGTTATCATTTATAACTCTGCAGGTTTGTGAATTGCAGTGCCCTGAAGCTCCATTTTACAACTCGCTTTTTTGGGAGCTGGCCGCAAAAGCGCAGGATGGCTTCAGGCCCTGTTCTGGTTCCGGGGGGGAGGATGAGCCTGTGGTTAATTCTTCTTCCTGATGGGAAAATACAGTGACCTGTGCCTGTCCCAACACCAAGAGCTAGTCTCTCACTGGTTCCCAGTCTACCCGTTCATCCTCAGGACAAATTGCAACCTGTACGGAACAGGAGGTTAAAGGTGCTGATGCTCCAAGTAGGGAGATTGTTAGTAAAGCGGCTGGAATGGCGAACCCGGGCACAAGGAGAAGAGAAATGAGGTGCGTTTTAGAAACCTTTCCCCATCACATGGTGTACCATCTTTTTGTTTTCTCATGCATGTTTTCGATGTAGGAAGATGCCCTTGAACCTGGAGATTTGGGACCCATGCGATGGGTACCACGCAGTATTACTTTAAAGGGTCTGCGTTTGCTCACCCAACCTCACCAAACCTCTCAGCCCCAAGAGTGTCCACCCTTATGTCTCATCCAGCTGTGGGTCTAGAAATGGTCAATCCAGGTTGCATCACAGCCCCTGAACGCATTGTGTAAGAATTTCTCTCTCTTTCACTGTCTTTGTTTCATGGGTTTTTCAAAGTAATTTATTTTTATAATGGGGTTTAGCTGCTTTTCACTGCTGTGTTTATGCCGCTTTACACCCACTTGACACACTAACAGAGAGATATCAATACATAGGTTTTAAGATTATTACTAGTCAGATATATTCTTGTGCGGTGAATAGGGCGTGTTGAGTCCAGTTCTCTGAGCAAGGAGTAGGTCTTGTCTATTACATATTGGGTTTATGGAACGGTATCTGAGCTAATTTGAAACCCTTGTTTTATGTATCACCCCACCTCACCTTTCCCGTTAAGCAGCCATAGTGTGTTTTCTGCATGTGTGACTCTGTTCTGTTTTGTAATTCAGTTCAAGTGTAACGGTTTTTACAGTCCCTCTATAAGTGATACCTTATGAGAAGTGTCCTTTTCTGTGTGACTTATTTCACTTAGAATCGTCGTACCTAAATCCACTCATCATGCTGCTATTAGCCTTATGACATTGATTTCATGGCTGAGTGATATTCCATTGTACATAAGGACCACAACTTCTTTATCCATTTTTCTCCCTCCTGGGATATTGAAGGTGGAATGAAGTGGAGGTCCTTGTCAACAGAGCAGCCCTAAACTTTGGGGTGCTTGTGTCTTGCTGATTTTTCATTTTCCCAATTTATACCGCCATGAGTGGAAGTGCCCTATGCTCTCTAAGCTGTGTTTTTTAGATGTTTCAGGACACACCGTACACTTCTCCAGAGTGGCTGTTGGCAATTTACATCCCGCCCATCAGTGTAGCAAGGCTCCCATTTCTCCATGGCCTGTCCTGCATTTCTGGTTTTGAGACTTTTTTCAGCATGGCCCTTTTGACCGATGGGTAGCGAGTCTTCTTTGTAGCCCTGATTTGCCTTTCCAGGTTGCTTGGTTGGCCAAAAAGGGCGTATGCGTTTTTTCCTGAATATATTCAGGAAAAAACGCATACGCCCTTTTTGGCCAAGGGCATCATTGTCAACGTTTTGCCGCTTTTCATGTGCTTTAAAGGCGATTCGAATCTACCTCCTGAAATCTGTTTCCTGCATTTCTGCCTTGATTTCAAATCCTCTTCTTTGCCTTCCCTCAATATATTTGTGGACGAGAGTTATCATTTATAACTCTGCAGGTTTGTGAATTGCAGTGCCCTGAAGCTCCATTGTACAACTCGCTTTTTTGGGAGCTGGCCGCAAAAGCGCAGGATGGCTTCAGGCCCTGTTCTGGTTCCGGGGGGGAGGATGAGCCTGTGGTTAATTCTTCTTCCTGATGGGAAAATAGAGTGACCTGTGCCTGTCCCAACAACAAGAGCTAGTCTCTCACTGGTTCCCCGTCTACCCGTTCATCCTCAGGACAAATTGCAACCTGTACGGAACAGGAGGTTAAAGGTGCTGATGCTCCAAGTAGGGAGATTGTTAGTAAAGCGGATGGAATGGCGAACCCGGGCACAAGGAGAAGAGAAATGAGGTGCGTTTTAGAAACCTTTCCCCATCACATGGTGTACCATCTTTTTGTTTTCTCATGCATGTTTTCGATGTAGGAAGATGCCCTTGAACCTGGAGATTTGGGACCCATGCGATGGGTACCACGCAGTATTACTTTAAAGGGTCTGCGTTTGCTCACCCAACCTCACCAAACCTCTCAGCCCCAAGAGTGTCCACCCTTATGTCTCATCCAGCTGTGGGTCTAGATATGGTCAATCCAGGTTGCATCACAGCCCCTGAACGCATTGTGTAAGAATTTCTCTCTCTTTCACTGTCTTTGTTTCATGGGTTTTTCAAAGTAATTTATTTTTGTAATGGGGTTTAGCTGCTTTTCACTGCTGTGTTTATGCCGCTTTACACCCACTTGACACACTAACAGAGAGATATCAATACATAGGTTTTAAGATTATTACTAGTCAGATATATTCTTGTGCGGTGAATAGGGCGTGTTGAGTCCAGTTCTCTGAGCAAGGAGTAGGTCTTGTCTATTACATATTGGGTTTATGGAACGGTATCTGAGCTAATTTGAAACCCTTGTTTTATGTATCACCCCACCTCACCTTTCCCGTTAAGCAGCCATAGTGTGATTTCTGCATGTGTGACTCTGTTCTGTTTTGTAATTCAGTTCAAGTGTAACGGTTTTTACATTCCCTCTATAAGTGATACCTTATGAGAAGTGTCCTTTTCTGTGTGACTTATTTCACTTAGAATCGTCGTACCTAAATCCACTCATCATGCTGCTATTAGCCTTATGACATTGACTTCATGGCTGAGTGATATTCCATTGTACATAAGGACCACAACTTCTTTATCCATTTTTCTCCCTCCTGGGATATTGAAGGTGGAATGAAGTGGAGGTCTTTGTCAACAGAGCAGCTCTAAACTTTGGGGTGCTTGTGTCTTGCTGATTTTTCATTTTCCCAATTTATACCCCCATGAGTGGAAGTGCCCTATGCTCTCTAAGCTGTGTTTTTTAGATGTTTCAGGACACACCGTACACTTCTCCAGAGTGGCTGTTGGCAATTTACATCCCACACATCAGTGTAGCAAGGCTCCCATTTCTCCATGGCCTGTCCTGCATTTCTGGTTTTGAGACTTTTTTCAGCATGGCCCTTTTGACCGATGGGTAGCGAGTCTTCTTTGTATCCCTGATTTGCCTTTCCAGGTTGCTTGGTTGGCCAAAAAGGGCGTATGCATTTTTTCCTGAATATATTCAGGAAAAAACGCATACGCCCTTTTTGGCCAAGGGCATCATTGTCAACGTTTTGCCGCTTTTCATGTGCTTTAAAGGCGATTCGAATCTACCTCCTGAAATCTGTTTCCTGCAAATCTGCCTTGCTTTCAAATCCTCTTCTTTGCCTTCCCTCAATATATTTGTGGACGAGAGTTATCATTTATAACTCTGCAGGTTTGTGAATTGCAGTGCCCTGAAGCTCCATTTTACAACTCGCTTTTTTGGGAGCTGGCCGCAATAGCGCAGGATGGCTTCAGGCCCTGTTCTGGTTCCGGGGGGGAGGATGAGCCTGTGGTTAATTCTTCTTCCTGATGGGAAAATACAGTGACCTGTGCCTGTCCCAACACCAAGAGCTAGTCTCTCACTGGTTCCCAGTCTACCCGTTCATCCTCAGGACAAATTGCAACCTGTACGGAACAGGAGGTTAAAGGTGCTGATGCTCCAAGTAGGGAGATTGTTAGTAAAGCGGCTGGAATGGCGAACCCGGGCACAAGGAGAAGAGAAATGAGGTGCGTTTTAGAAACCTTTCCCCATCACATGGTGTACCATCTTTTTGTTTTCTCATGCATGTTTTCGATGTAGGAAGATGCCCTTGAACCTGGAGATTTGGGACCCATGCGATGGGTACCACGCAGTATTACTTTAAAGGGTCTGCGTTTGCTCACCCAACCTCACCAAACCTCTCAGCCCCAAGAGTGTCCACCCTTATGTCTCATCCAGCTGTGGGTCTAGAAATGGTCAATCCAGGTTGCATCACAGCCCCTGAACGCATTGTGTAAGAATTTCTCTCTCTTTCACTGTCTTTGTTTCATGGGTTTTTCAAAGTAATTTATTTTTATAATGGGGTTTAGCTGCTTTTCACTGCTGTGTTTATGCCGCTTTACACCCACTTGACACACTAACAGAGAGATATCAATACATAGGTTTTAAGATTATTACTAGTCAGATATATTCTTGTGCGGTGAATAGGGCGTGTTGAGTCCAGTTCTCTGAGCAAGGAGTAGGTCTTGTCTATTACATATTGGGTTTATGGAACGGTATCTGAGCTAATTTGAAACCCTTGTTTTATGTATCACCCCACCTCACCTTTCCCGTTAAGCAGCCATAGTGTGTTTTCTGCATGTGTGACTCTGTTCTGTTTTGTAATTCAGTTCAAGTGTAACGGTTTTTACAGTCCCTCTATAAGTGATACCTTATGAGAAGTGTCCTTTTCTGTGTGACTTATTTCACTTAGAATCGTCGTACCTAAATCCACTCATCATGCTGCTATTAGCCTTATGACATTGATTTCATGGCTGAGTGATATTCCATTGTACATAAGGACCACAACTTCTTTATCCATTTTTCTCCCTCCTGGGATATTGAAGGTGGAATGAAGTGGAGGTCCTTGTCAACAGAGCAGCCCTAAACTTTGGGGTGCTTGTGTCTTGCTGATTTTTCATTTTCCCAATTTATACCGCCATGAGTGGAAGTGCCCTATGCTCTCTAAGCTGTGTTTTTTAGATGTTTCAGGACACACCGTACACTTCTCCAGAGTGGCTGTTGGCAATTTACATCCCGCCCATCAGTGTAGCAAGGCTCCCATTTCTCCATGGCCTGTCCTGCATTTCTGGTTTTGAGACTTTTTTCAGCATGGCCCTTTTGACCGATGGGTAGCGAGTCTTCTTTGTAGCCCTGATTTGCCTTTCCAGGTTGCTTGGTTGGCCAAAAAGGGCGTATGCGTTTTTTCCTGAATATATTCAGGAAAAAACGCATACGCCCTTTTTGGCCAAGGGCATCATTGTCAACGTTTTGCCGCTTTTCATGTGCTTTAAAGGCGATTCGAATCTACCTCCTGAAATCTGTTTCCTGCATTTCTGCCTTGATTTCAAATCCTCTTCTTTGCCTTCCCTCAATATATTTGTGGACGAGAGTTATCATTTATAACTCTGCAGGTTTGTGAATTGCAGTGCCCTGAAGCTCCATTGTACAACTCGCTTTTTTGGGAGCTGGCCGCAAAAGCGCAGGATGGCTTCAGGCCCTGTTCTGGTTCCGGGGGGGAGGATGAGCCTGTGGTTAATTCTTCTTCCTGATGGGAAAATAGAGTGACCTGTGCCTGTCCCAACACCAAGAGCTAGTCTCTCACTGGTTCCCCGTCTACCCGTTCATCCTCAGGACAAATTGCAACCTGTACGGAACAGGAGGTTAAAGGTGCTGATGCTCCAAGTAGGGAGATTGTTAGTAAAGCGGCTGGAATGGCGAACCCGGGCACAAGGAGAAGAGAAATGAGGTGCGTTTTAGAAACCTTTCCCCATCACATGGTGTACCATCTTTTTGTTTTCTCATGCATGTTTTCGATGTAGGAAGATGCCCTTGAACCTGGAGATTTGGGACCCATGCGATGGGTACCACGCAGTATTACTTTAAAGGGTCTGCGTTTGCTCACCCAACCTCACCAAACCTCTCAGCCCCAAGAGTGTCCACCCTTATGTCTCATCCAGCTGTGGGTCTAGATATGGTCAATCCAGGTTGCATCACAGCCCCTGAACGCATTGTGTAAGAATTTCTCTCTCTTTCACTGTCTTTGTTTCATGGGTTTGTAAAAGTAATTTATTTTTATAATGGGGTTTAGCTGCTTTTCACTGCTGTGTTTATGCCGCTTTACACCCACTTGACACACTAACAGAGAGATATCAATACATAGGTTTTAAGATTATTACTAGTCAGATATATTCTTGTGCGGTGAATAGGGCGTGTTGAGTCCAGTTCTCTGAGCAAGGAGTAGGTCTTGTCTATTACATATTGGGTTTATGGAACGGTATCTGAGCTAATTTGAAACCCTTGTTTTATGTATCACCCCACCTCACCTTTCCCGTTAAGCAGCCATAGTGTGTTTTCTGCATGTGTGACTCTGTTCTGTTTTGTAATTCAGTTCAAGTGTAACGGTTTTTACATTCCCTCTATAAGTGATACCTTATGAGAAGTGTCCTTTTCTGTGTGACTTATTTCACTTAGAATCGTCGTACCTAAATCCACTCATCATGCTGCTATTAGCCTTATGACATTGATTTCATGGCTGAGTGATATTCCATTGTACATAAGGACCACAACTTCTTTATCCATTTTTCTCCCTCCTGGGATATTGAAGGTGGAATGAAGTGGAGGTCCTTGTCAACAGAGCAGCCCTAAACTTTGGGGTGCTTGTGTCTTGCTGATTTTTCATTTTCCCAATTTATACCCCCATGAGTGGAAGTGCCCTATGCTCTCTAAGCTGTGTTTTTTAGATGTTTCAAGACACACCGTACACTTCTCCAGAGTGGCTGTTGGCAATTTACATCCCGCTCATCAGTGTAGCAAGGCTCCCATTTCTCCATGGCCTGTCCTGCATTTCTAGTTTTGAGACTTTTTTCAGCATGGCCCTTTTGACCGATGGGTAGCGAGTCTTCTTTGTAGCCCTGATTTGCCTTTCCAGGTTGCTTGGTTGGCCAAAAAGGGCGTATGCGTTTTTTCCTGAATATATTCAGGAAAAAACGCATACGCCCTTTTTGGCCAAGGGCATCATTGTCAACGTTTTGCCGCTTTTCATGTGCTTTAAAGGCGATTCGAATCTACCTCCTGAAATCTGTTTCCTGCATTTCTGCCTTGATTTCAAATCCTCTTCTTTGCCTTCCCTCAATATATTTGTGGACGAGAGTTATCATTTATAACTCTGCAGGTTTGTGAATTGCAGTGCCCTGAAGCTCCATTTTACAACTCGCTTTTTTGGGAGCTGGCCGCAAAAGCGCAGGATGGCTTCAGGCCCTGTTCTGGTTCCGGGGGGGAGGATGAGCCTGTGGTTAATTCTTCTTCCTGATGGGAAAATACAGTGACCTGTGCCTGTCCCAACACCAAGAGCTAGTCTCTCACTGGTTCCCAGTCTACCCGTTCATCCTCAGGACAAATTGCAACCTGTACGGAACAGGAGGTTAAAGGTGCTGATGCTCCAAGTAGGGAGATTGTTAGTAAAGCGGCTGGAATGGCGAACCCGGGCACAAGGAGAAGAGAAATGAGGTGCGTTTTAGAAACCTTTCCCCATCACATGGTGTACCATCTTTTTGTTTTCTCATGCATGTTTTCGATGTAGGAAGATGCCCTTGAACCTGGAGATTTGGGACCCATGCGATGGGTACCACGCAGTATTACTTTAAAGGGTCTGCGTTTGCTCACCCAACCTCACCAAACCTCTCAGCCCCAAGAGTGTCCACCCTTATGTCTCATCCAGCTGTGGGTCTAGATATGGTCAATCCAGGTTGCATCACAGCCCCTGAACGCATTGTGTAAGAATTTCTCTCTCTTTCACTGTCTTTGTTTCATGGGTTTTTCAAAGTAATTTATTTTTATAATGGGGTTTAGCTGCTTTTCACTGCTGTGTTTATGCCGCTTTACACCCACTTGACACACTAACAGAGAGATATCAATACATAGGTTTTAAGATTATTACTAGTCAGATATATTCTTGTGCGGTGAATAGGGCGTGTTGAGTCCAGTTCTCTGAGCAAGGAGTAGGTCTTGTCTATTACATATTGGGTTTATGGAACGGTATCTGAGCTAATTTGAAACCCTTGTTTGATGTATCACCCCACCTCACCTTTCCCGTTAAGCAGCCATAGTGTGTGTTCTGCATGAGTGACTCTGTTCTGTTTTGTAATTCAGTTCAAGTGTAACGGTTTTTACAGTCCCTCTATAAGTGATACCTTATGAGAAGTGTCCTTTTCTGTGTGACTTATTTCACTTAGAATCGTCGTACCTAAATCCACTCATCATGCTGCTACTAGCCTTATGACATTGATTTCATGGCTGAGTGATATTCCATTGTACATAAGGACCACAACTTCTTTATCCATTTTTCTCTTTCCTGGGATATTGAAGGTGGAATGAAGTGGAGGTCCTTGTCAACAGAGCAGCCCTAAACTTTGGGGTGCTTGTGTCTTGCTGATTTTTCATTTTCCCAATTTATACCGCCATGAGTGGAAGTGCCCTATGCTCTCTAAGCTGTGTTTTTTAGATGTTTCAGGACACACCGTACACTTCTCCAGAGTGGCTGTTGGCAATTTACATCCCGCCCATCAGTGTAGCAAGGCTCCCATTTCTCCATGGCCTGTCCTGCATTTCTGGTTTTGAGACTTTTTTCAGCATGGCCCTTTTGACCGATGGGTAGCGAGTCTTCTTTGTAGCCCTGATTTGCCTTTCCAGGTTGCTTGGTTGGCCAAAAAGGGCGTATGCGTTTTTTCCTGAATATATTCAGGAAAAAACGCATACGCCCTTTTTGGCCAAGGGCATCATTGTCAACGTTTTGCCGCTTTTCATGTGCTTTAAAGGCGATTCGAATCTACCTCCTGAAATCTGTTTCCTGCATTTCTGCCTTGATTTCAAATCCTCTTCTTTGCCTTCCCTCAATATATTTGTGGACGAGAGTTATCATTTATAACTCTGCAGGTTTGTGAATTGCAGTGCCCTGAAGCTCCATTGTACAACTCGCTTTTTTGGGAGCTGGCCGCAAAAGCGCAGGATGGCTTCAGGCCCTGTTCTGGTTCCGGGGGGGAGGATGAGCCTGTGGTTAATTCTTCTTCCTGATGGGAAAATAGAGTGACCTGTGCCTGTCCCAACACCAAGAGCTAGTCTCTCACTGGTTCCCCGTCTACCCGTTCATCCTCAGGACAAATTGCAACCTGTACGGAACAGGAGGTTAAAGGTGCTGATGCTCCAAGTAGGGAGATTGTTAGTAAAGCGGCTGGAATGGCGAACCCGGGCACAAGGAGAAGAGAAATGAGGTGCGTTTTAGAAACCTTTCCCCATCACATGGTGTACCATCTTTTTGTTTTCTCATGCATGTTTTCGATGTAGGAAGATGCCCTTGAACCTGGAGATTTGGGACCCATGCGATGGGTACCACGCAGTATTACTTTAAAGGGTCTGCGTTTGCTCACCCAACCTCACCAAACCTCTCAGCCCCAAGAGTGTCCACCCTTATGTCTCATCCAGCTGTGGGTCTAGATATGGTCAATCCAGGTTGCATCACAGCCCCTGAACGCATTGTGTAAGAATTTCTCTCTCTTTCACTGTCTTTGTTTCATGGGTTTGTAAAAGTAATTTATTTTTATAATGGGGTTTAGCTGCTTTTCACTGCTGTGTTTATGCCGCTTTACACCCACTTGACACACTAACAGAGAGATATCAATACATAGGTTTTAAGATTATTACTAGTCAGATATATTCTTGTGCGGTGAATAGGGCGTGTTGAGTCCAGTTCTCTGAGCAAGGAGTAGGTCTTGTCTATTACATATTGGGTTTATGGAACGGTATCTGAGCTAATTTGAAACCCTTGTTTTATGTATCACCCCACCTCACCTTTCCCGTTAAGCAGCCATAGTGTGTTTTCTGCATGTGTGACTCTGTTCTGTTTTGTAATTCAGTTCAAGTGTAACGGTTTTTACATTCCCTCTATAAGTGATACCTTATGAGAAGTGTCCTTTTCTGTGTGACTTATTTCACTTAGAATCGTCGTACCTAAATCCACTCATCATGCTGCTATTAGCCTTATGACATTGATTTCATGGCTGAGTGATATTCCATTGTACATAAGGACCACAACTTCTTTATCCATTTTTCTCCCTCCTGGGATATTGAAGGTGGAATGAAGTGGAGGTCCTTGTCAACAGAGCAGCCCTAAACTTTGGGGTGCTTGTGTCTTGCTGATTTTTCATTTTCCCAATTTATACCCCCATGAGTGGAAGTGCCCTATGCTCTCTAAGCTGTGTTTTTTAGATGTTTCAAGACACACCGTACACTTCTCCAGAGTGGCTGTTGGCAATTTACATCCCGCTCATCAGTGTAGCAAGGCTCCCATTTCTCCATGGCCTGTCCTGCATTTCTGGTTTTGAGACTTTTTTCAGCATGGCCCTTTTGACCGATGGGTAGCGAGTCTTCTTTGTAGCCCTGATTTGCCTTTCCAGGTTGCTTGGTTGGCCAAAAAGGGCGTATGCGTTTTTTCCTGAATATATTCAGGAAAAAACGCATACGCCCTTTTTGGCCAAGGGCATCATTGTCAACGTTTTGCCGCTTTTCATGTGCTTTAAAGGCGATTCGAATCTACCTCCTGAAATCTGTTTCCTGCAATTCTGCCTTGATTTCAAATCCTCTTCTTTGCCTTCCCTCAATATATTTGTGGACGAGAGTTATCATTTATAACTCTGCAGGTTTGTGAATTGCAGTGCCCTGAAGCTCCATTTTACAACTCGCTTTTTTGGGAGCTGGCCGCAAAAGCGCAGGATGGCTTCAGGCCCTGTTCTGGTTCCGGGGGGGAGGATGAGCCTGTGGTTAATTCTTCTTCCTGATGGGAAAATACAGTGACCTGTGCCTGTCCCAACACCAAGAGCTAGTCTCTCACTGGTTCCCAGTCTACCCGTTCATCCTCAGGACAAATTGCAACCTGTACGGAACAGGAGGTTAAAGGTGCTGATGCTCCAAGTAGGGAGATTGTTAGTAAAGCGGCTGGAATGGCGAACCCGGGCACAAGGAGAAGAGAAATGAGGTGCGTTTTAGAAACCTTTCCCCATCACATGGTGTACCATCTTTTTGTTTTCTCATGCATGTTTTCGATGTAGGAAGATGCCCTTGAACCTGGAGATTTGGGACCCATGCGATGGGTACCACGCAGTATTACTTTAAAGGGTCTGCGTTTGCTCACCCAACCTCACCAAACCTCTCAGCCCCAAGAGTGTCCACCCTTATGTCTCATCCAGCTGTGGGTCTAGATATGGTCAATCCAGGTTGCATCACAGCCCCTGAACGCATTGTGTAAGAATTTCTCTCTCTTTCACTGTCTTTGTTTCATGGGTTTTTCAAAGTAATTTATTTTTATAATGGGGTTTAGCTGCTTTTCACTGCTGTGTTTATGCCGCTTTACACCCACTTGACACACTAACAGAGAGATATCAATACATAGGTTTTAAGATTATTACTAGTCAGATATATTCTTGTGCGGTGAATAGGGCGTGTTGAGTCCAGTTCTCTGAGCAAGGAGTAGGTCTTGTCTATTACATATTGGGTTTATGGAACGGTATCTGAGCTAATTTGAAACCCTTGTTTGATGTATCACCCCACCTCACCTTTCCCGTTAAGCAGCCATAGTGTGTGTTCTGCATGAGTGACTCTGTTCTGTTTTGTAATTCAGTTCAAGTGTAACGGTTTTTACAGTCCCTCTATAAGTGATACCTTATGAGAAGTGTCCTTTTCTGTGTGACTTATTTCACTTAGAATCGTCGTACCTAAATCCACTCATCATGCTGCTACTAGCCTTATGACATTGATTTCATGGCTGAGTGATATTCCATTGTACATAAGGACCACAACTTCTTTATCCATTTTTCTCTTTCCTGGGATATTGAAGGTGGAATGAAGTGGAGGTCCTTGTCAACAGAGCAGCCCTAAACTTTGGGGTGCTTGTGTCTTGCTGATTTTTCATTTTCCCAATTTATACCGCCATGAGTGGAAGTGCCCTATGCTCTCTAAGCTGTGTTTTTTAGATGTTTCAGGACACACCGTACACTTCTCCAGAGTGGCTGTTGGCAATTTACATCCCGCCCATCAGTGTAGCAAGGCTCCCATTTCTCCATGGCCTGTCCTGCATTTCTGGTTTTGAGACTTTTTTCAGCATGGCCCTTTTGACCGATGGGTAGCGAGTCTTCTTTGTAGCCCTGATTTGCCTTTCCAGGTTGCTTGGTTGGCCAAAAAGGGCGTATGCGTTTTTTCCTGAATATATTCAGGAAAAAACGCATACGCCCTTTTTGGCCAAGGGCATCATTGTCAACGTTTTGCCGCTTTTCATGTGCTTTAAAGGCGATTCGAATCTACCTCCTGAAATCTGTTTCCTGCATTTCTGCCTTGATTTCAAATCCTCTTCTTTGCCTTCCCTCAATATATTTGTGGACGAGAGTTATCATTTATAACTCTGCAGGTTTGTGAATTGCAGTGCCCTGAAGCTCCATTGTACAACTCGCTTTTTTGGGAGCTGGCCGCAAAAGCGCAGGATGGCTTCAGGCCCTGTTCTGGTTCCGGGGGGGAGGATGAGCCTGTGGTTAATTCTTCTTCCTGATGGGAAAATAGAGTGACCTGTGCCTGTCCCAACACCAAGAGCTAGTCTCTCACTGGTTCCCCGTCTACCCGTTCATCCTCAGGACAAATTGCAACCTGTACGGAACAGGAGGTTAAAGGTGCTGATGCTCCAAGTAGGGAGATTGTTAGTAAAGCGGCTGGAATGGCGAACCCGGGCACAAGGAGAAGAGAAATGAGGTGCGTTTTAGAAAACTTTCCCCATCACATGGTGTACCATCTTTTTGTTTTCTCATGCATGTTTTCGATGTAGGAAGATGCCCTTGAACCTGGAGATTTGGGACCCATGCGATGGGTACCACGCAGTATTACTTTAAAGGGTCTGCGTTTGCTCACCCAACCTCACCAAACCTCTCAGCCCCAAGAGTGTCCACCCTTATGTCTCATCCAGCTGTGGGTCTAGATATGGTCAATCCAGGTTGCATCACAGCCCCTGAACGCATTGTGTAAGAATTTCTCTCTCTTTCACTGTCTTTGTTTCATGGGTTTTTCAAAGTAATTTATTTTTATAATGGGGTTTAGCTGCTTTTCACTGCTGTGTTTATGCCGCTTTACACCCACTTGACACACTAACAGAGAGATATCAATACATAGGTTTTAAGATTATTACTAGTCAGATATATTCTTGTGCGGTGAATAGGGCGTGTTGAGTCCAGTTCTCTGAGCAAGGAGTAGGTCTTGTCTATTACATATTGGGTTTATGGAACGGTATCTGAGCTAATTTGAAACCCTTGTTTTATGTATCACCCCACCTTACCTTTCCCGTTAAGCAGCCATAGTGTGTTTTCTGCATGTGTGACTCTGTTCTGTTTTGTAATTCAGTTCAAGTGTAACGGTTTTTACATTCCCTCTATAAGTGATACCTTATGAGAAGTGTCCTTTTCTGTGTGACTTATTTCACTTAGAATCGTCGTACCTAAATCCACTCATCATGCTGCTATTAGCCTTATGACATTGATTTCATGGCTGAGTGATATTCCATTGTACATAAGGACCACAACTTCTTTATCCATTTTTCTCC